>NC_079487.1:75958140-76657306 GCF_020520425.1 Spinacia oleracea
GGGACTAAGAAGAAGTAGAAGGTTAAGCAAGGGTGAAGTCGACCTACTAGTGGGAAATGGAGAACGGATTGCTGCATTAGCTGTAGGAACTTATTATTTGTCGTTGCCCTCTGGGCTAGTTTTGGAACTGGAAGACTGTTTCCATGTTCCAAGTCTCACTAAAAACATCATTTATGTTTCTTGCTTAGATGCTAAGGGATTTTCCTTTTTAATAAAAGACAATAGTTGTTCGTTTTATTTTAAAGAGATGTTTTATGGATCTGCTAGATTAGTCAATGGACTTTATTTATTAGATAAATACCATAAAGGCCAAAAAGGCCAAAAAGGCCAAAAAGGATGATTGAGATCTCACCTATCTGTGGCATTGTCGATTAGGCCATATTAACTTGAAACTCATAGAAAGACTTCAAAAGAAAGGAATTCTAGAACCATTTGACTTAGAGGATTATGGTAAGTGCGAATCATGTTTACTTGGCAAATTGACAAAGCAACCTTTCTCTAAAGTTGGAGAAATAGCAACTGAACTATTGGGTTTAATCCATACAGATGTATGTGGACCAATGAGTACAAATGCTAGAGGTGGTTTCAGCTACTTTATCACTTTCACTGATGACTTCAGTAGATATGGTTATGTCTACCTAATGAAGCATAAGTCTGAATCCTTTGACAAATTCAAGGAATTTCATAATGAAGTAGAGAATCAATTAGGCAAGAAGATTAAAGCACTGCGGTCTGACAGAGGCGGTGAATATCTGAGCTATGAATTTGATGACCATCTGAAAGAATGTGGAATTCTATCAGAATTGACTCCTCCTGGAACACCACAATGGAACGGTGTGTCGGAACGGAGGAACAGAACCTTGCTAGACATTGTTAGATCAATGATGGGTTAAGCCGAACTTCCAATAGAATTTTGGGGACATGCAATAAATACAGTTGCACTCACTATAAATAGAGCTCCGTCTAAAGCTGTTGAAAAGACTCCATATGAGTTATGGTTTGGAAAGCCTCCAAAAGTGTCTTTTCTTAAGATTTGGGGATGTGAAGTATACGTCAAACGATTAATTTTAGACAAACTTCATCCAAAATCTGACAAATGTATCCTTGTGGGCTACCCAAAGGAAACAAAGGGGTATTACTTCTACAATACATTTGAGAACAAGGTGTTTGTTGCTCGAGATGGTATCTTTTTGGAAAATGATCACATTTCCAAAATGACAAGTGGGAGAAAAGTAGACCTCGAAGAAATTCGAGTCGAACAACAAACTCTAGAGAATGCTCAAGATGACATTCAGGATGAAACTCAGAGATCTTTAGAAGTATCTGGTGAGAATCAAGGACCATCTAGAAATGTAACCCCGCGTAGATCGCAGAGATATAGATCTCAACCGGAAAGGTACATATGTATTTTGACGAACGAGATCTATGACGTTCTATTACTTGAAAGTGATGAACCTGCGACTTACAAACAAGCTATGACGATCCCTAGCTCCAAGCAATGGCAAGAAGCCATGAAATCTGAATTAGACTCCATGTCTGAAAACCAAGTTTGGTATTTGGTCGATTTGCCAGATGGCTACCAAGCCATAGGAAGAAAATGGGTTTTCAAACTGAAAAAGGACAAGGATGGAAAATTTGAAGTTTTCAAAGCTAGATTGGTTGCAAAAGGTTACAGGCAAGTCCATGATGTGGATTACGATGAAACCTTTTTACCAGTTGCAATGCTAAAGTCTATTCGGATAATGTTAGCAATCGCTGCATATTACGATTACGAAATATGGCAGATGGATGTCAAAACCACTTTCTTAAACGGCGTTTTAACATAAACTGTGTTTATGACACTGCCTGGGGGTTTTGAGGATCCAAAGAATGCTAAAAAGGTATGCAAGCTTAAGAAATCAATCTAAGGATTAAAGAAAGCATCAAGGAACTGGAATATACGTTTTGATGAAGCAGTCAGTGACTTTGGTTTCATCAAGAACGCAGGCGAATCTTGTGTATACAAGAAGATTAGTAGGAGGAAAATTGATTTTCTAGTATTATATGTCGACGACATATTACTTATCGGAAATGACATTCCTATGTTGAACTCTGTCAAGATTTGGCTTGGGAAATGTTTTTCGATGAAGGATCTAGGAGAAGCACAGTACATATTGGGCATCAAGATTTACAGAGATAGATCTAAGAAGATTATTGGACTCAGTCAAAGCACTTATATCAATAAGGTGCTTGAAAGGTTCAAGATGGCAGACTCCAAGCGAGGCTACCTACCCATGTCTCATGGAATGACTCTAAGCAAGACTCAGTGCCCAAAAACAGTAGATGAGCGTAGACGAATGAATGGGATTCCATATGCATAATTGATTGGTTCAATAATGTATGCTATGATATGTACACGGCCGGATGTTGCGTATGCACTCAGTGCTACGAGCAGATACCAGTCAGACCTAGGAGAGGCACATTGGACTGCTGCCAAGAACATTCTGAAGTACCTAAAAAGGCACAAAGATGATTTCCTGGTCTATGGGGGAGATGATGAATTAATTGTTAAAGGCTATACGGACGCAAGTTTCCAAACCGACAAAGATGATTTTAGATCACAGTCTGGGTTTGTCTTCTGCCTCAACGGAGGTGCAGTAAGCTGGAAAAGTGCCAAGCAAAGCACCATTGCGGATTCTACAACTGAAGCGGAGTACATTGCTGCACATGAAGTAGCAAAGGAAGCTATATGGCTAAGGAAGTTCATAGGTGAACTTGGTGTAGTCCCCTCCATTAAAGGACCAATAGCTCTGTATTGTGATAATAATGGAGCTATTGCACAGGCAAAGGAGCCTAGACACCACCAGAGAGTCAAGCATGTACTTCGTAGATTTCACCTTCTACGAGAGTTCGTTGAAAGAAAAGAAGTCGAGATAAGCAAGATTGGAATTGATGACAACATCTCAGATCCATTAACTAAACCTCTGCCGCAGGCGAAGCACAACTCGCACACTGCAGCTATGGGAATCAAGCATGTTGGAGAATGGCTTTGATGTCCTTATTTAATGTTTTAAAGTTTTAGAGTTTAATACTTAGTAAAACATTATTGGTTAATCATTCACATAAATGAATAGAATTCATTTTTCCATTTAATTTGTGGTTTATTAAATGATAAGTCCCTTCAATTTGACGATATATTCAAGATAGACTGTCAAGACCAGTCTTGTGACTAAGAAATGTCTATCAAGTGAACTTGAATGTCAAAAGTTGAAAATGGTCCCTGGTCGGAGTTTTCTATAAAGATGGACGCATAGAAAACGTTAGACGACTAGAATGCAAGATGACTAGTAGTTATGTTTCTTGAACTATGTGGACATGGCAATGTCGTAATCATTTGCATAGATACTTACTTTGGGGAGACTAGTATCGGACAGACCTATGAAACTTTACTGTAAGAGATGAAAATCTGTCATAAGTACATTTCATTAAAATTATTAGACACTAATCCTCAATACCTGAGTGATTTGAGATTACTTGTTTGAGAACTGCTTACTTTGACGTTGTTAACCGTCGCATCGTAAAAGGAGGCTATAAAGGCAACGCTCAGGTAATCACCTATCAAACGAAGTCTAATCTCAAGATCGCAAGATTGGGATTGTCCTCCCATAAATCGGGATGAGATGCTGAAAGTTGTACAAGGCCACTCGGAGAGCTAGAAACTGTAAAATGCATGGTCGTGCTCAGATGAATCATAGGCTATGATTATCAGTTTATTTGATCAGTTGAACTCTGAAACCGAGAAACACCTCTGGACATAATAAGGATGACAACTCTTACCTTATGTTCAAAGAGCAAGCATCGAGTGACAAAGGAATTAGGAAATGCACACTTGTCCCTAAGGACAAGTAGGAGACTGAAGGAAATAATTCCCTTGGTCCAAGTATGCATTTAATGATAAGTCTAATAAATGCGGTTCAGTATTAATTATGCAAGTTAATAATTCAGTGAGATCAAGTGAACTGAATGCCTAGCTAGAGACCGCTTCAGTTCAAGTGGATTAATGATATTAATCCACAGCTTACTCTTGACTGAACCCGTAGGGTCACACAAATAGTACGCAAACGGATCAAGTATTTAATGGCATTGAATACTCTATCTAATACATATTCAGAATCGACGGATTTTGGTTTCAGTGGGAGCTGAGATCGTCAGAGGCAAATAAATGAATACTTCAGAAACGATGATATTGCCGGAAACGGAAATATGGATCGTATCGGAAATATAAATATTATCCAAGTCGTAGATGTTGCCGGAAACGGAAACATGGTACGTATCGGAAAATATTATCGGAAATGGAAATATTGCCGGAATCGGAAATATTGCCGGAAACGGAAATATTGTCAGAATCGGAAATATTATCGGAATCGGAAAATAATTTCGAAAACGGAAATATTAAATATTTGTTCGAAACGGAAATTAATTCCGGAATCGGAAATGTTAATATTGTTCGTATCGGAAATGAATTCCGGAATCGGGAAATTAATCGGAAAGCGCGTCGTACGAATTAGCATCGGACGAGCTCGCTAGACGAAGGCCCAACAAGAAGCCAGGCCCACGTACAGCAAGGGAAACGCGCGCCACAACACGCCAGCCCAAGGCTGCGCCAGGACCACCGCAAGGCAGGCCCAACGCGCGCCCAAGGCTGCGGCAGCGTGTGGTCTTCGTGGCAGTGGGCTGCGATTGCTCGGGCTGCGCGCGCGCGCATGGCGCCCCTCGTGGGCTGCTGTGCATGCGTGTGTGTTTGTGTTCACTTACGAAACCTAAAGCGTATAGGATTCGTTTGATGATTGAATTTCCTAATCCTAAAAAGATATATTAATTAATTTAGAGTTCTGCTAGGATTCTAATTTAATTAATTCGTATCCTAGTAGGATTCGATTGCTTATTCCATAGCCTATAAATATGAGTTCAGGGCTCATAATTTATAACGAGTTTCAAGTATTCAAAGGTAAGAATTTGAGAAAAAATTCAGCCAAAACACTTGCCCATATAGCCGAGTATTATTAGTACCTTAAGGGCGATTCTAGTTGGTCAATCTTCAGGCGGATCCGGTCGTGATGTGGACTTTCTACGGAGGGACGACACTTGGAGTCCTAAAGACTTGTTCTTGTTCGGTTCGGGCGCAGCAAGGGAGGGCACGCTACAAAGTGTATGCATCTAAATTATGCTAATTGTTATGTGGCAATTAATTTGGAATCCTGGGGTTTATGGTTTTTCCGCATGATTTATATTCGTTTATATGTATCATAACCTAACATTTTATCATCAACTTGAGGAATTAATTTCAATATATAAGGATTTCCTATTATAACGGGTTGTTCAAAAGGATATCCCGTTCTTCCATCAAATATTCGACTCTTTCCCGGTTACTCGGGTTCAAATACCCACGGCTTCGCTGTTTGCTTACTGGCTTCATATAATTCAGAAAACACCAGTTTTTCGAAGCCTCTTGCTCATATCTCTCATCAAAAGGTGTTATTCGATAATTTCTATCTAGCAAACTCCCCACTAACCCGAGCGAACATTCAAATATATGTCATACATTCATTCGTGAAGGTACTCCTAGTGGGTTAAAGATCATATCAACAGGTCTTCCATCTTGCATATATGGAATATCTTGTCTAAGCAAAATTCTGGAATGATATTTGGGCTTTGGACTTAATTTTGCACTAAAGGGGCTAAAGGTGGACTTTAATTATTTTATTTTATTTTATTTGACTGGGGTCGGGCCGTGAGTTTAAATATTTAAAATTAAATTGTCCAAATTAAATATTGGTTTAAGTGGGAGCCATTTAATGAAATTAAATGAAATAATTAATTCTAATTATTTTCGTAGGGCACCATTATTTTAATTAAATTACATTTTGATTAGAATAATTCTAAGGATTAAATATTAGGAATTGATTAATCTTTTAGGACGCGTTTTACGTGAACGTGATTTTTAAATGAATCATGTAAATACTTGCATATTTATTTGGGCCATTCGTTTTAGGACACGAATGGATGAATGCATAGAAATTATTTTATGTATTGCAGGTATTGAAGGTGACTAGTATGGCCAATCTAGGATAGTTAAATACGGTCTGCTTACCGTTTTATCTTTGAATGTAAACTTTTAAATATGGTCTGCATATCATTGAAGTTTTGATGTAATTAATTTATTATTTCAAGTTCTTCTAGGATATTTAGAACTTTAAGTTAGCTTTTGAATGAAGTTCAAGACGATGCCAAGCTAACAAGGTGAAGGAAGATTGGATGCTTCAAGACCAAGTTTTGGGCCATACTAGTTCACCAAAGTTAAATTCATGCACTTATATATATATATATATATATATATATATATATATATATATATATATATATATATATATATATATAAACATCAGGAAGGTTCACGTAAGAAGTACAAGTTAGGTGAGAAGCGTGAGAAACGTTGTGAACCGTTGAATTTGTTTAATCTGGTGGCTCAGATTACACGTGTGTTGCTAATACGGTAAACATTTGGAAATAAGAAGTACTCCGTATAAAGCAACAGGAAACTGATGTATGCGTCAATCTCTTTCTTCCTTAGTTGTGTTTCTTCCATTGATATAACTCCTAGGACAATATTCCGTATGTTTTACAATCTAAAATATTTTTATATAAACTCTAATCACCCGAAACACCATAAACCCTCAATCCATTTCTCCGACAGCAGAACTCTGACCCCTTGTTCTACTCTTGGTTTTCCTAATGTATTTGTAGTATTATTCTGATGTATCTACAATTCCGATTTAATGTATCCGTAGTATCATAATGATGTATCTGCATATCTGCAATGTCAATTTGATGTACTTATAATGGTTATTGTTTGTTGTATCTCCAATTAAAAAATTAATGTACTTACAATTGGTGATTGAATTGATTTCGTTTATCCATAATTTTCCGGCGAAACGATTAAATCTGCAACCCAATTTCTCAATACGATCGATGTACCTTCAATACATTTTTGATGTATCCCTATTGTATTTTTAATGTATCTACATATTGTGTATTGTATTTTTGATGAAGAGAATGAAAATGGAGGAGAGAGAAAGAGGGGTGAGTTTTGGCTTGTTTTTTTGCCTATGAAAATATTTGTCTGAATTCGGAAGATTTAATTAATCTATAATTTTGAAAGGGGTTACAATTTTGAGGGGAATTGAGGAGTAGGAAGGGTGGCACTGCTGAACAAAGGTGGAGTGAGGAGGAAGAAAATAAAGAAATTTAATGGGGTAATCAAGATGAATTAGATAAGAAAATAATGGAATTGAGAAAAATATCAACAGATCAAGGTGCGCTTAAGAATTAGGATAATTGAAACAGAAAAGGGTGTGACGTGGGGTTTCGGCTTCTTGCAGAAGAGAGTGGGACTATTGGAGTCAGTAACTTCTGTTTTAGTCTTACACGCCAACACGGCCACGTGAGTAGTTTATGGTCGTAGGATCATTTTCATCCAACGGTTGGAAAAGCTTCTCACGCTTCTCACCTAAATTCACTTCTCACCGGATCTCAACCCTATATATATATACATATATATATATATATATATATATATATATATATATATATATATATATATATATATATATATATATATATATATATATATATATATATATTATATTATATTATATTATATTATGAATGAATGTATATTATGCATGGATGTTGTTTGTATGTTCGATTTGATTTAGTTCACTAAATAATCAAACCAACATAGAAACAACTAGGTCCAAAGTAATTTTGAGTTTACAATTGCCTTCCAAATAAAGCACTTACAAAAATCTAAGGATCTAAGGTAGTAGGTTTACGCCAAAGCGAGGTGCTATTTTAGTTGACTTAGATGGTAAGATATCCCAAAGGAACACGTTGATTGTGGTTGTAACTCAAACAACAATGGCATATGTTGTGGCAAAGGGATAAATCATGGCATTAATTTATTAACCAAGAGTAATTTGGAGATTACTAGCAATTGGTTTTGCTTACTTAGAATCTTAAAATACTTAAGTAATGCCAAAGTTGCTTAAGAATTTAGGACTTTTAGGGTCTTGGAATCGTTTCATTCATTATGGACCATGTTTTATTTTTGCATGAATGAAATGTTTAATAGCTTTAATGATTGCATGATTTCTTTTATTTCAAAGTTATTAAAATATTATAAATGGTTATTTATTGCAAATTCATTTCAAATGTAGTAATCAAATGGCCGCAAACAATAACAACTCATTCAACTTGCGTTCAATTCTCGACAAAGAGAAGTTGAATGGCAATAACTTCCTCAATTGGAAAAGGAACTTACGAATAGTTCTAATGCATGAGGAAAAGGAGTATGTCCTTGAGGAAGAGTTACCAAAGGCCGTCGGGCCGGAGGTAACTCAAGCTGCCCTTAACCGTTGGATCCAGGCCAACAAGGATGTCAAATGTGTGATGCTTGCATCCATGAATCCTGAACTTCATAAAACGTTCATTAACTCGGATGCTTACCAAATTATCTCGGAGTTGAAGAAAATGTTTCAGGATCAAGCCAAGATCAAAAGATTCGAGACTCAAAGGTTGATCCTTGAGACTAAGCTCAAGAAAGGAGAATCAGTGAGCTCGCATGTTCTTACAATGATTGGATTGTTTGAGAACATGAGAGCTCTAGATTCTGACGTCTAAAATGAAATGGCCATTGAAATCATTCTCCATTCACTTCATAGTGGATATGATCAGTTCAAGTTGAATTACAACATGAACAATATGGAGAAAAGTCTTACTGAGCTTCACGATATACTGAAAGCCGCTGAAAAGACGCTCAAGCAAGAGAATAACCATGACATGCTTATGGTGCGTAAGGGCAAGGGTTTCAAGAAATCTGGCAACGGAAAGGGCAAGAAGGGTAAGGGCAAGGCTGCGACCACACCTAAGTCCAACGGCACCAGTTCTGGTAACCAGAAAAGGGTGACTCGTTCTCCTGCCGACTCTGAATGCTTCTACTACAAGAAGAAGGGGCCTTGGAAGAGGGATTGCTTGAAGAGAAAGGAAGATGAGAAGAACATGAACGTTGCTTCTACTTCAAGTATGTATGTTATACATTGTAATCTTGTAAATTCTACTTCTTGGGTATTAGATATTGGTTGTGGCTCACACTTATGTTCCAATTCGCAGGGACTAAGGAGAAGTAGAAATCTTGATAAAGGCGAGATGGATCTACGCGTGGGAAATGGAGCAGGATTGCTGCATTAGCCGTAGGATCTTATATTTATATCTTTGCCTAGTGGTTTTGTTTTGGAGCTAGAAAACTGTTACTATGTTCCTAGTATCACCAGAAACATAATTTTCGTTTCAAGTTTGGATTCTAAAGGTTTTAGTTTTCAATTTAAAGACAATAGTTGTTATTTTTCTTTGAATGGAATTTTTTATGGTTCAGCAGAACAAGAAAATGGTCTATATGTGCTAGATACAAGCAAACAAATTTATAACATAAATACGAAAAAGGATAAAACTGGTGATTCCGATCTCACATATCTGTGGCATTCTCGATTAGGCCATACAAACACAAAGCGCATGGAAAGACTTCAAAGGAAGGGCATTCTAGAACCATTCAACTTAGAGAAGATTGATCAATGCGAATCTTGTTTACTTGGCAAAATGACAAAGCGATCTTTCTCAAAGGTGGGAGAACGAGCAATCGAACTACTAGAGCTAATACATACGGACGTATGTGGGCCTATGAGTACGAAAGCTATAGGTGATTTCAGCTATTTTATAACGTTTACGGACGATTTCAGTAGATATGGCTATATTTACTTCATGAAACACAAGTCTTAATCATTTGAGAAATTTCGAGAATTTCAAAATGAAGTACAGAATCAACATGGAAAGAAAATCAAAGCTTTAAGATCAGATCGAGGAGGTGAATATCTTAGCCACGAGTTTGATGACCATCTAAAAGAATGCGGTATTCTTTCTGAATTGAATGCTCCGGGGACACCTCAATGGAATGGAGTGTCGAAACGGAGAAACAGAACCTTACTCGATATGGTCAGGTCAATGATGGGTCAAGCCGAACTTCCTTTACAACTTTGGGACATACGTTGCAAACAGAAGTACTCACACTGAATCGTGCTCCGTCAAAAGTTGTTGAAAAGACTCCATAGGAATTATGGACTGGGAAACTTCCAAAGTTGTCTTTTCTAAAGATTTGGGGTTGCAAAGCATATGTCAAGCGATTAATTTCGGACAAGCTCAAACAAAAATCTGACAAATGTTTCTTCGTTGGGTATCCAAAAGAAACTAAGGGGTATTACTTCTACAACAAGTCAGAGAATAAAGTATTCGTTGCTCGTGACGGTGTCTTTTTGGAAAGAAATCACATTTCCAAAATGACAAGTGGGAATATAATAGACCTCGAAGAGATTCGAGACGAACGACGAACCAAGAACTCTTTAGAAGCAATTCAAGGTGAAGAACCTCCAAGGCCTTCAGAAGAGCCAGTGGGAGTAGTTGTAACACCCTAATAATTCCTTGCTTTTATAAAATCATTTTCCAACTTAAAATAAAGGAATTACTAAAGTATTACGGCCACCGTGATAACGGTTAAGGCTAGTACCAGAATTACGCAGCGGAATTTAATGTCAAGTAACTTTTGAAAACATAATTAATGAAATATCGAGGCCTCCTACAATTTGGAACCATAATGGCCCAAAACACAAAACATAAATAGTTCAAACATTTCAAACATAATTAAAGTATTATTAAATAGTTTAGAATACGAAAACATGCAACTCTCTCGATCATCCCAAGCCACATGATTCCGATCAACCAACCTGCTATATTATTCTACTCCCCATCAATGCAAGTGCAAATGATAGATCATCATAGGATCATTAAGGCAAAGGCCATGACCAAAACACACAAAGCACGTAGTCAGCAAAAGCTGAGTACTTACAAGAATAGGGTGAAATGAAACTAAAACATGCATCACTCACTAAGTACTAATCAACATGCAAAAGCCATATAATAATTAGCAAACAAATCATGAATACAAGACTCGACTCTTGACTCAACTCTTGACTCACAATTTAATTAGAATAAGCTTCGAACGGGACAAAAGAATATTCCATAAAGGAAAAAGGTGATGGGAGCCAACCATACACCAAATAATAAATAATAAATTCGGGCCATACCGAGTGTCGGGCCATACCGACGGAATTCCTGCGCATATTATAAATGAAACAACGTTTTGTATCATTAGTAGGAGTACGAGCTTTTCGGCAAGACTCCCCCCATTGTTCATACTCAAGGTATATACGTTCCAAGAGTTTTGAAGCTTGTTCCGGTTGCACTTTACGTTTATTAATATTTTATTAGAGGCGAACTCAAGACTCACCAACATGCACACATACAATTAATAAACAACAACCAAAACAATCTTATTTTATATGCTTTAGGACTTGTGATCAACAAGGCAAGACACTTGTGGAATTACTACCATGTTCCTCCTCACCAAAGTGAGACTCCACATCATGCACATTAACATGAGGGTTGTGCCCTTGCACGACAAATCCTAATTCATTTCATACATAATATTCCCAACTGAACCCTACATGTGCGATGGCTTACGTGAGCTAACCCTTCACATGTGGTAAAATAAATAGTACAACGAGGTACGAATAATTGGCTCAAAGTATGCTAGACATCCCGTACAATAGCATAATAATAAATAATCCATCCCTTGCATGTGAAACCAACCGTACATGCATAAATATTGAACAACATGATTGACAATGAAATCCATACTCATAATAATCCCAACATGTTTGTTCAATCGACAATTCAATAATCCAACATCACAAAACACATGCTCGTTCACCAAAATAAACATGATTCCACATAATGTAATTCACATCATCAACAATCATGTAATGTCATTGACAAAAGGTGTGGTCGCCCTAGACTTGCACGTACCTTGAACATCTAAGCATAGGGGCCACTTTGCAATAACGAGCACTCAACTAGAAATCACCTCCTATCATCAAAATAATGAAACTTAAATTATTTCCATGTTCATTAAATTTCCAGCAACTTTATAAAATTTAAAACCTCCTTTAAACTTTAGAATTCAATAGTTTTTCAATAATAAAATCGTCTCAATTTGCAAAATCAATCCCTAGTACAAAAACATATTTTTTCCCCCTTTAAAATCAATAAAAATCAACACTTTAAGCCTTTATTCAAATCTGAAAATATAATTGATTATCATAATTAAAATCATCACCTAATTATGCTAATCGATTGACTCATTAGGTCTAGGTTAAAACCATAACTTGAAAATCCCAATAAAACTAGTTTATTATCATAAAAATCAATGCTTTATTCAATAAACAAATCTGAAAATTCATCCTTTAATGATTAAAACAAACCTAATGAATCACAACACGCAAATCCTCAAATCACGGTATTCATAACCGGTTCCCAGCATTTTAATTACTCAAAACAATATTAATATTATAATTTAAAATACGGAATTTAAATAGAATAGGCAAGGAAGAAGAGAATTATACCAATCCGGCCTATAGCACGGAACAACCACGAATTAGAGTGATTGGGCGAAAAAGAATTGAATAACAAACACGAACAACACACACACACACACACACACGTCCGTGTGTGCGCGCGCGGGAGAGAGGGGCGACGAGCATGGCTGGCGCGCGGATTAAGGCAGCAGGGCACGTAAGGTGCGCGCGGGACAAGGCAGCAGGGCACGCTAGGTGCGCGAAGGAGGGGCGAGCAATGGGCTGGCGTGCCGCAAGACACAGGGCAACAATAGCAGCAGCACACGCGCACAACAGCACGCAAGGGGGGCGGGTTGTGCGGTGCGCGAGAGGGAGTGGGCGAGAGGCAATGGGCGAGAGGCAATGGGCGAGCGACGGGCGAGCACGAAGGCACGCAACACTCGAGGCCGAGTGTGGTGTTGGGCGTGCGGGACTGCCGAGCAAGGAGAGAGGAGAGGGAGTTGGAGTGAGGGGCAAGAAAAACAAAAGAGGGTTTATGAATTTTAGGGGCTCATTTAATGATGGGGGAGTCCTATTTATAGGCTCCCTAATCCCTTGATGGGCTAGGCTTAGGAGATTTGAGTTGGGCTTAGGAAATAAATGGTTGGGCTAGCTTAGGACTTAAATTAAACTCTTTTGATTGGGCTCGTTTAATAAAACGAATTGGACTTTTTATTTAAAACCCGAAGCCTTAAAAATCATTTGCAACCGATTTAATTTCCCGACTCAAGAATTAAATTCGTTTCGTAATTAATTAAAATAATAAATATTCTAATTAATTAAAATACATTTAAATAAAATACATTTAAATATTATTTAAATGCTAATAAATCATAAAATGCTTTATAAATATAATAAAATATACTTATAAATATTATAAAAATACGAGGTATTACAGTAGCTCCTTAAGACGTTGTTGCCCCTCGTAGGTCACATAGAACAACTAAAGTTCTACCGGATAGATGGACAGGTGTCCTCTTGACTGAAAACTTAGAAGTTCTCATATTAGATAGTGATGAACCTATGACCTATAAGAAAGCTATGACGAGCCCAAGCTCCTTAAAATGGTTAGAGGCCATAAAATCTGAAATAGACTCCATGTCTGAAAATCAAGTCTGGGATTTGGTTGATTTGCCGAATGGGTTTACACCTACCAGATGCAAATGGGTCTTCAAATTGAAGAAAGACAAGGATGGAATTGAATACATATACAAGGATAGATTGGTAGCAAAAGGTTACAGGCAAGTTCACGGTGTTGACTACGATGAAACCTTTTCTCCAGTCGCCATGCTTAAGTCTATTCGGATAATCCTTGCGATTGTCGCGTTTCATGACTATGAAATATGGCAAATGGATGTCAAAGCTGCCTTCTAGAATGGTGTTCTTAAAGAGACTATGTTTATGACACAGTTGGAGGGTTTTTTCGATCAAAAGAATCAAGGAAAGGTATGCAAGCTTAAGAAATCCATCTATGGATTAAAGGAGGCATCAAGGAGTTGGAATATACGATTTGATGAAGCAGTCAATGAATTTGGCTTCATTAAGAATCAGGACAAATCTTGTGTATACAAGAAAATCAGTGGGAGTAAAATTGCATTCCTAGTCTTGTATGTAGACGACATACTACTTATTAGAAATGACATTCCTATGCTGGAGTCTGTAAAGACTTGGCTTGGAAAGTGTTTCTCAATAAAAGACTAAGGAGAGGCATAGTATATATTCGGTCATCAAGATCTATAGGGATAGATCTAAGAATATGATTGGACTAAGCCAGAGCACTTAGGTTCAGTATGATGGAAGCCAAGAGAGGCCATCTACCCATGTTACATAGCATATATCTAAGCAAGACTCAGTGTCCCAAGACATCTGATTAGCGTAGAAAGATGAGTGGAATTCCATACGCTTTGGCTATTGGATCCATCATGTATGCTATGATTTGTACAAGGCCGGATGTTTATTCGCACTTAGTGCAACGAGCAGGTACCAGTCAGACCCAGGTGAGGCGCATTGGACTGCTGCCAAGAATATCCTAAAGTAATTGAAAAGGACAAAGAATCAGTTTCTGGTCTATGGTGGTACAGATGAGTTGATTGTTACAGGTTATATGGACGCAAGATTTCAAACCGACAAAGATGATTTCAGATCACAATCTGGTTTTGTGTTTTGCCTCAATGGCGGAGCAGTAAGCTGGAAAAGTGCTAAGAAAAGCACTATTGCGGACTCTACAACTGAAGCCGAGTACATTGCTGCCTCAGAAGCGGCAAAGGAAGCTGTTTGGATTCGGAAGTTCATCGAAGAACTTGGGTTGTCCCCTCCATTAAAGGACCAATGGCTTTGTATTGCGATAATAGTGGAGCCATTGCCCAGGCAAAGGAGCCTAGAAGCCACCAGAAGTCCAAGCACGTACTATGGTGATTTCACATACTTCGAGAAACTGTTGAAAGGAAAGAAATCGAGATTTGCAAGGTTGTAACCGATGACAACGTCGCGGATCCGTTGACTAAACCGTTGCCACAAGTGCAGCACAACGCACATGTAGCAACCTTGGGAATCAAGCATGTTGGGGAATGGATTTGATTTTCTAAGTTTTGTTTTAACATCTGTAAGATATGTGTTTAAAACAATTGGTTTAACCATTTCATATTTATTAAATTCTTTATTTCATATTAATTTAATTTTGGTTTAGTATTAAATGAAAAGTCCAAGTGATTCAAAACATTCAAATGGGATGTCAAAATGGATTCTTCGACAAAGAAACACCCATAAATGAACTTGAATATTGAAGTCACAAAGGATCCCTAATCCAAGTCATTAAAAGGTTGGACGTCCAATGACTAATGAAGATTAGATTGCAAGTAGATTTATAGTTCGGTTTCTTGAAGTAGATGGACTGGATGTCAGAAATATTTTGCATAGATACTTATTGGATCTTATATCGGATTGACCATGAGAACACTTTAAGAGATTAAAGTCATGTCATAAGTAGTTCTCATTAATGGTGATTAGAATCATTCCTCAAAATATGAGTAATTATGATTGCTCATTTGAAGATTAGTTCGCTTTGATGCTCAAACATCGCATCGTAAAAGGAAACTATAAAAGCAGTTATTGGGCGTACTATGAATCAAAGTGAGTGTTCATAGATTGCAAGCCTGGATTATCCTCCTATCTTTGATAGGATATGGTGTTGTTTTGTAACAAGGCCTCTTGGAGAGTTAGATACTGTGTAAATGCATGGTCGTGCTCAGAATGGTTAAGGCTTAACCTTCTGTAAAAGTTTAACACTTGAACTCAGTAATCCGAGAAACACTTCTGGACCTAATAAGGATGGCTTGGATCTTACCTTTTATTCAGTAAGTAACACTAAGCGAAAAAGGAATATGAATGCACACTTGTCTGAATGACAAGTGGGAGACTGAAGGAAATATGTCCTTCACCTCAGGTGCATTAGTCTAATACCAAGGTTCAAATTAATTATGAACAATTCTTTCAGTGAGATCAAGTGATCGGAATAGCTGGTTGGAGCAATGCTTCCGATCAGTGAGTTCTAATCTATATTAGGCTCACAACTTACTCTTGACTCAACCTATAAGGTCACACCATTGGCATGTAACAGATCACCGGATTAAATGAGTCGGAAATTCATTTAATAGCTTTTCGGGAATTAGTTCGGAAAAACATAAATATACGATATGACGTTGGATAGGAATCATATATTGTATTGCGCATATTCATAAGCTAGGCGAAATGAATAGTCGTATCATACGACGGTGATTCGTCAAGTACTATACGATAATCAATAAACGTAAGGCATTGGTCGCGAATACAAGAAGGCAAAGCTGTCGGCCGACGAGCCAAGCGTGCAAGCGCGCAAGGCCCATCGAGCGCAGCAGCTCGCCAGCGCGGAGCAAGGCCCATGGCGTGCAGCTGGGCGTGCGCGGGACAGCAGCAGCAGCAGCGCACAACAGCGCGGCGCAAGGCCCACAGCTGTGTGGCTGCGCGTTGCTCGTGGGCTTGTGCGGGTAAGCTGGCCGGCCTTGGCCTTTGTGCTTTAGTCGATTTGTGTTATAACCATAGGGTTATAACACCACCCCTCCCATTATGTTCTTCCAACATTCTAATTTACATAATTCAGTTTAACCTAAATCAAAAGAGAAACCCTAAACTCTTTTGAGCCTCCATTCAAACTGTTCTTCCCTAAAAGCAAAAATATCTTGAGTGACTTCTAAGACATTGATCTCAAGAAGGATCTACACGTGTTGGTGAACCAAGTAGAGGAACAACATCTGGAGTTCTTGTTCGTGTTCGTGGTACGTTGAATCTAGGGAAAATACGCTACAAACGCAAGTCTGCTTGATCTGTACTTTATACATGGTTCCTGGCTTTGGGGATTATTCCGCTGCGTTAATATGTTTTTAAATGTATTCCCCTACAAAAGCGTCATTGATTTTGAATATAGAATTTGAAAGGAAACTTGAACTTGAATATTGAACTTGAATATTGAAAATGAGATTCTTGACTCTTAAAGATTAGACCTTTCCATGTTAAAAGGTCTCACCTTTAATATGCTCCATAACTTGAAATTGATTCTAGTTGAAAGAGAAGTTGATCTCACTTAAACATCATTGAATATTGAATATTGATTTGTATATTGATGATAGAAATGGAATTCTCAAATGTTCTAGTTTGGAAAAGGGTTTGCACTTGCCCAAACATCCTTGGACTTGTATAAAGTTGAGGTTTTTGAAGATTTAATGATGATTGTTATAAGAAATACTTTCAAGGATGAAGCTTCATCTTACTAATCATGTTTTTTGAAAACAAAGCATAAAGATTGAAACTTGAAACTTGTAAAAGGAGTTTGGAAGATCATTTGAGGGGGGTTTCAAGTATGAAATCCCCTCAAAGATTACTCCTTTTTGGCATTTCCTAGTTCAAGTGTGTATGAGTCAACACAAGAACATCATAGGATTAGTAAACTTGAAATTAGAAAGGTAGAAACTTTGATTGAATCATGATAATTTTTATTAGGGATTCGGTTTACCTTGCTAGGCTTAGGCTAATTTTCCGATTTGTACTCCCAATTGCTTTGATATTTTAGAAAATTGTAAGAAGATTGCAAATTGAAGATTGAATTAGTGTTTGAATTTTGAGAGGATTACGACGTTGTATTAATTGTTCCTCCCCCTGATTTGTGTGGAAATGAGGGGTTTAAATAGAATATTATGCGGTTAAACGCCAAGCCACGTCAGTGCCCAGCGCAAGGCCAGCTCCTGGAGCTGGTGACGTGTCTCAGGTCTCGCCAAACAAGGACGATGACATCGTCCTTTTCTTTTGTTTTGTAGCTTTGTACCTTGTACGAATTTGTTCGAATTTGGAGCGTAGCTTTGCTTGGTGGTTAAGTCATTTTGCGATTAAAAACACACCTTTTCGCTTCTGGGTTTTGTATTTTGGACTCGGTTTTACGGGACAGGGCCCGGCATGCTCGGTTTTATGGGTCGGCGCCCGAATTTTTATTGCTTAATTTCATTTCGACTGGAAACGACCTTGTAAAACCAATGGAGAGGTCCATTGGGTGAGATTGTATTTGGATTTTGAATTTCATTTTTGGAAATTGAATTTTGTACCGAGTTCCGAAATGGGAACGGGCTCTGGAATTGAACTTCGGATTTTGGATTTTGGAATATATCTTAGCAATTGGGACTTCCGCATGGAGTTGTACCAATCACCTAGCAAGGGTAATGGAATCGTCATTATCCCATTAGGGGAGACACGAATTAGGTGTCTACAATAAGCAAGACTAGGTGTCCTAAAACATTAGTTGAGTGTAGAAATATGAGTACAATTCCATATGATTCATCTATTGGATCTATCATGTATATATGACATGATTTGTACAAGGCCACATGTTTCTTTCGTACACAGTGTAACGAGCAAGTACCAGTCAGACCCAGGAGAGGCACATTGGACGGCTGCCAAGAATATCCTTAAGTACCTGAAAAGGAAAAAAGATCAATTCCAAATACATGGTGAAAATGATGAATTGATTGTTAAGGGCTATACGGATGCAAGCTTCCAAACCGACAACGATGATTTCATATCACATTTTAGTTTTGTGTTATGCCTCAATGGCGGAGCAATAAGCTGGAAAAAGTGCTAAGCAAAGCACTATTGCGGATTGTACAACTGGAGTCAAGTAAAGTGTTGACTTAGAAGCAGCAAAGGATGTTGTTTAGATACAGAAGTTCATCGAAGTACTTGAGTTTGTCCCCTCCATTAAGGGGCCAGTGGCTTTATATCGTGATAATAGTGGAGCCATTGCCTAGGCAAAGGAGCCTAGGAGACACCAGAAAGTCAAACACGTACTACGACAATTTCCCATACTTTGAGAGATCGTTGATAGAAAAGAAATCGAGATATGCAAGGTTGGTATGGACGACAATGCTGTAGATCCATTAACTAAAGTTTTTAATTACCACAAGTGAATCACATCGCACATGTAGCAACCATGAGAATAAAGCATGTTGGAGAACGACTTTGATTTTCTTTTGTTTTGTTTTATAACATTTGTTGGGTCTATGTTTGAAACAATTGGTTAACCATTCATATTTATGAATTTTTTTTCATATTCATTTAATTATTGTTTAGTATTAAATGATGAAGTCCAAGTGATTCAAAATCATTCAAATGGGATGATTGGAGTCTTTGATAAAGAAACACCCATAAGTGAACTTGAATAGTGAATCAAAAAAGGATCCATAATCCAGGTCATTAAATGGTTGGACGAATAATGGCTAATGAAGATTGGATTGAAAGTAGATTTATAGTTCTGTTCCTTGAGCTATATGGGACTTGGATGTCAGAGATCTTTTGCATAGATACTTGTTAGAATTCGTATCGGATTGAACATGAGAACAATTTAAGAGATTAAGTCATGTCATAAGTCGTTCTTTTCATTAATGGTGATTAGAACCTATTCCTCAAAACTTGAGTAGTTATTATTTCTTGTTTGAGAATTAGTTCGCTTTGATGCTCGCTAAACGTCGCACCATAAAAGGAGACAATAAAAGTTTTATTCAGGCAATCTATGAATCAAAGTAAGTTTTGTGAAAGTTACAAGAAGGGATTGTACTCCTATCTTTGATAGGATATGGTGTTGTTGTGTAACAAGGCCTCTTGGAGAGTTAGTTACTATGAAAATGCATGGTAGTGCTCAGCTTTGTTAAGGTTTAACCATCTGTAAAAGTTTAACAGGTGAACTCAATAATTCGAAAAACACTTTTGGACCTAGTAAGGATGGCATGGATCTTGCCTTATGTTCAGTAAGTAACACTAAGAGACAAAGGAACGAGAATGCACACTTGTCTAAAGGACAAGTGGGAGATTGGAGGAAATGTGTCCTTCCCTTAAGGTGCATTGGTCTAATACCAAGGTTCATATTAATTACTAAAATAATTAATTTAGTAAGACCAAGTGATCGAAATAGCTAGTTGGAGCAATTCTTCCGATTAGTGAGTTCTAATCCTTATTAGGCTCACAGCTTACTCTTGACTGAACCTGCAAGGTCACACCAATGGCATATAACGGATCGTCGGATTAAATGAATCAGAAATTCATTTAATTGATAATCTAAAATTTAGTTCGGAAAACATTAATATATGATAAAACATTAGATCATAATCATATATCGTATCGCGTATATCGTGGGCTGGGCCGCACGAGAATCGTATCGCATGACATTGGATCTCTAAGTGCTATACGATTAATATTGGCAGCAAGGTCATAACCGCGCGCACGAGGGAGCTGCTAGCCCACAAGCTAAACGCGCAAGCGCAAGGGTCATGGGCGTAGCAGCGTAGTAGCACGTGACCCACTGGGCGCGCGCCCACTACGCGAGAAACAGTAGCAGCAGTGCGAGCGTGATGTTGGGATGTTGTTGTGGGCAGTCGAAGGCCTTGTCCTTTGGCTGGTTACACTAGCTTGCACAATGGTTTATTTACTAAACCTAATATGTTTTCCATACATCCTAATACACACATTACAACCCTAATTCTCTGTGTGCCTTTAAGTGACACTAGTAGAAAAAACCCTTGTTGCAGCGGGCTTTTAGACCCCTGTTGCAGCGTACATCGTATGCTGCAACTGGGGGGCCTGCAACAAGTCTAAAATTGTTGCAGCGTACATTGTTCGCTGCGAAAAGTGCTTTGTGCGTACATATATATGTACGCTGCAACAAGTATGTAAAACTAGGCCAAAATCATGACTTGTTGCAGCAGCGTACAAATGGGTGTACGCCGAAAAAGACATAACCTGTTGCAGCGAACAACTATTTGTACGCTGCAACAGGTCATGATTTTGGCCTAATTTTACACCCTTGTTGCAGCATACATATATATGTACGCTGCAACAAATTACTTTTGGCGGGAAAATTTTAGTTTTATTTAGCTATACATAGAGTGTCTTGTACGAAATAGAAACCTGTCAACAACAATAATAGAATATCGCAACCTGTATAACAAATATAAAAACAATAACTGGTGTTTTGTATACTATATATCCCAAAACCAAAGTGCACGTACTACATTTAAGTATGTTTACGTTCCAATTTTAACGTACGTATACATTTTAATATAAAAAAATTGTTCTGTAACATCTAAAACAACTCGATCAAGCGCCCTCAGGCGAATAATAAAACTTAGCCCATTGCTCACGAACCACATCGATTTCCTCACTAGCATAAGGCGCATTCCTCGGAGTATAGACCTTCAAAAACAAAAAATTGATGAGAGTATTAGATTAAATGTCATTTTAGTCTAAATATGACCTATAACGACTTAATGAGCCTTAAATGTGCATAAATATATTGGAATGAGTATTGAAATCTTTAAAACTAAGCATATTAATCATGTAATAAGTTTGAAATGAGTCCTTAGGTTCTTTAGTTCAAAGTGGGGAACGAATTAGTCTAAATATTACCTATAAGGACCCAATGAGCCTTAAATGTGCGTAAATAGATTGGAAGGAGTATTGGAAACTTAAAACTAAGCATATTAATCATGTAAAGGGTTTAAAATGAGTCTTTAGGTTCTTTAGTTCAAAGTTGGGAGCGAAAATGTCTCATTTTAGCCTAAATATGACCTATAACGACCAAACAAGTCTAAAATGTTCATAAACATATTGGATTTAGTCTTGGAAAGTTAAAACGAATCATATGAATCATATAATAAGTTTGAAATGAGTTCTTAAGTTCGTTAGTTCAAAGTTATGAGCGAAAATGTCATTTTAGCCTAAATATGACCTATAACATTCAAACAAGTCTCAAATGTGCATAAATAGATTGGATTGAGTCTTCGAAAGTTAAGACTAATCATATGAATCATGTAGTAAGTTTAAAATGAGTTTTTAGGTTCGTTAGTTCAAAGTTGGGAGCGAAAATGCCTCATTTTAGCCTAAATATGACCTATAACGACCAAACAAGTCTCAAATGTGCATAAATCGATTGGATTGAATCTTGGAAACTTAAAACTAATAAATTAATCATGTAATAAGTTGGAAGTGAGTCCTTAGGTTCGTTAGTTATAAGTTGGGAGCTAAAATGTCATTTTAGCCTAAATATGACCTATAATGGCCAAACAAGTCTCAAATTTGCATAAATAGATTGGATTGAGTCTTGGAAACTTAAAACTAATTATATAAATCTTGTAATAAGTTTCACATGAGTTTTTAGGTTCGTTAGGTGAAAGTTGGGAGCGAAAATGTCATTTTAGCCTAAATATGAGCTATAATGGCCAAACAAGTCTCAAATGTGCATAATTAAGTCTTGGAAAGTTAAAACTAATCATATGAATCATGTAATAAGTTTGAAATGAGTTCTTAAGTTCGTTAATTCAAAGTTGTGAGCGAAAATGTCATTTTAGCCTATATATGACCTATAACGGCCAAACAAGTCTCAAATGTGCATAAATAGATTGGATTAAGTCTTGAAAAGTTGACACTAATCATATGAATCATGTAGTAAGTTTGAAATGAGTTTTTAGGTTCGTTTGTTCAAAGTTCGGAGCAAAAATGCCTCATTTTAGCCTAAATATGACCTATAACGACCAAACAAGTCTCAAATGTGCATAAATCGATTGGATTGAATCTTGGAAACTTAAAACTAATCATATGAATCATGTAGTAAGTTTGAAATGAATTCTTAAATTCGTTAGTTCAAAGTTGTGAGCGAAAATGTGTGCGTGCTAGAAAATTTGAGTAATTAGATTGGAATGCGTCTTGGAAATTTAAAACTAAGCATTTTAATCATGTAAAGGGTTTAGATTTATAGAAAATTAAAGTGGGCAAGTTTCAAACCGTAAAAACCTTGAGGTAACACTATGGGTCATTTTGCACTACAAAGAACAGGAAGGGAATGTACATTTCCAAAATCCAAGAATCATTTTGAGAAAGATGCAAAAACATAGATAGTTTCTCCATTTTATTTAACCCATTCCTCTATTTTACAAAAAGCTGCTATAACACCATACTTGCTGTCAAGGAGCAAGCTTGGCCAATTGAGTGGACATCTTCTAGCTCAACCAACCTAAATAAGTGTACATCTATCACAAGGAAATAAATGCTCATGCATATTCAACATACTTGATATAATTGCCCTCAGAATTAATGAGAATTGCTAGCTGGAATGATGATTTAGGTAAGAATTTCCAGAAGATACATCTAATAAGTTGCCTACTGTGTTTGGAAACTGTTCAACATAGAAAAGATAGTGCAAGTACTCTAGCTCGTGAAAGCAGCAAACCTGAATACTGAGGCATAATAAGTCCGACAGTCTCTTCAAGGTGATCTTTGAGTTGTACTTTGAAATAACAAGTATGTTCTGCCAAGAGAGCAAACAAATAAATTATAAAACTAAGTATTATCATTATTTTCTGAAGGATTGAAGAAAATATAGATAAAGCTTACATGTTCAATAACTCTTTGTTTAAGATCTTCAGCAGCTTTCTCGCCTAACGAACCTCCAAGCAAATTCTTCTCATTATCAAATTCACCCTCAAATTCATTCCAAAGAACTGTCCAAAGGATAACCTCCATTGTCACCATTGTTTCAATAGTGACCTGTGGCAGCGCATCAAAATAACCCATAACACAATATCACGCACATAATAAGAAACATAACTCCGAATCAAAGAGAACTTCATATTCAGTAAATAACAATGCCAGATCCTAGAATTACATGATATTAAGTGCCTGTTCTTAGAAAGCAACGCAAGCACAAACCTTAGCAACAACCAGATCCTAGAATCAGAACGCAGCCACCATTAACAGCAACAACAGCTGCATATTAGACTTAACATGCAGCAAAAGCGTAGCATTTCCCTGAAAATACAACCACCAAATATTTTCAAGATATATCATCAGAAACTGCATAATACTTCAGACAGTCATAATCTTCAAAAGCCACAAAGTGTTCAAAAAGAGACGTACTAAGTAGTGATTCTAAACAAGAAGCAGATTATACGACTACAACAAGAGCAGTCCACATTACTGGTCAGGCAGCCATTAAAAGGAATACAGAGCTCCTCCTTTCAACTGCCATCTTCAACAGTTTCGGACTCTTTGACATCGATTGTAAAATTATACTCCTGATCACACCCCAGGTACGAATCACACTGCAAAAATGACAGTGGCGTGTAAGTTTTAACGGATCGAGTTTTATTCTGTATCATGAAGTTTTAACGATTGTTCTTGTTGTTGGCCAGCTAGTATATACCATGAAATCACCATCATCATCAAATTCCATCAATCAAATTAGACAAAACAGACTCTAAAGTCTAAACTTGGTAGTAAAAGGCAAAGCTGCCAATTCAGAATCTATATTCATTTAATAACAAGTTTTGTTGACAGCATCATAAAATAACGTGACAAGAAAAAGTACTTACAACCATTTTGTTTTACGGTCAACAGCGTCCTTCAATCGTGTGACAAGGAGTCAAATGGTTATTTCAGTTCCAGTACAATAATCCTAGAAAATTTAATAAGCTAACTTTGAGAGGTAAAGTGACGGTCAAACAGAAGGAAAGAGAAGACGACAAAAAGACAGTTAGCAGATTTGAGCGCCAAAGAAAGAAATTTGTGAGTGTAAGATGACAGAGAAATATTTGAGAATTCAAAGATTTTCGCGAGCACTATCTGAATGAGAAAGAGTTAGGCACTACTATCTGATATGCTCTCTGGCAGAAAGTCTTAGCTGCAAAGATTGTACAATGTCCTGCAGTTTCTTTGCTTCTTTTTCATCATGCTTTGATTTCTTAGCCTGTTAAAAGAAATACGAGCATAAACAGCCGGCAAAACTCAACAACAATATTATTCTAAAAAATTCTCATAGAGCATACCAGATGCTTATACTTGAGGAGCTCAGAAAAATCAGTCTACTTGCGAGCTGGACCATATCCGATTCCCTTGACTCGACTAGCAAAGTTCAGGGAGCATAAAGTCTCCCCCAAGTCTGCAGCGCTAGGACTAATCTGGATACATAAGACAGATAACTTACAGCCACATCTCGGTTCAACAAGGCTTAGTTGTTATCTGATCCTTCTTAAGGGATAAATATTGGGCTAAAGTATCTCACCTAAAGAGCTCTGCAGCATGTGCATAAGCTTCGAGTTTCTAAAAAATAACAAAAAAATCAAGTTAGATTCATGCAAAAATGGGGATTGAGGTAAAATATTAACCAGAACTGGGTAACCGGTCTAAAATATTAACCAGAGCTAACTAACAGGAATCAGGGTTATGAATGTTGTGTTCACTTTTTCGTCACTTAGATCCATTCGAAAATCAAAATTATTCTCTATTGTTCGCAATTTCATTCTCTCGAGATCGTTTAACGGATGATTTCCCGTTGTTCTGTATCCCACCAGCATCATTTGTATCCTTGGGTGTTACAACAATCCTAGAAACTCGGTCAAGATTAGTCTGCATCTGAAACCATCGATTCAAAGTTGGAAATCTGTAAACAAAAATAGTCAATTATTAACCCTAAACAAACTGTGTCAGTTATTGTGACATTTACAACAACATTGCATATCTCTCTGACTGATCAAGAGAGAATTCAAAGAATATCCTGTCAGTATCAGGTGAATGCAGCAACTCTTTGTTCAAGGGACTGAGGATGGATGACTCATTACTACTGTATAATATACTGCTCCGAAGATACATGCTAGTACAGCTCTAACTGGTGAAATTTTGACCAAATGATTTATTATGTCTAACTGAAGATGGTACTGAGCAATACCCCAAAATAGAATGACAGACAATTATTTCCAGATGGATACTATTAGGAAGAGAATCAAGACTCTGATTACCCATGTACAAACCCTTGAATGACTGTCTTCTATGCGTGAGTGTACGTGTGTAATTGGGGTTACAAAGTGAAACAAAAAAGAAAGTAAAAATGTGAATAAAATTAGGGATCTCTTTTAGACACCCTTTACTCCTCCAGTACAAAATCTTTCTCGAAACAACTTTGATATTTTAATTCATCCAAAAAAATCTCAATAAACCAATTTCAACATTGCTATTAACATTGGAAATTACTCGTTAGCGTTTTGTATGCAGATAATATAGTTGTTTAGATGTCTGCGTATATGGAAAGCTCAGCTAGAATAGTCTAGATGTCATCAATATATGGAAATCTCCTCTCTCACCCATCAAAAATAAAGGATCACCCCAAAGCTTCATCAATACAAGTTATCACAAGCTCTTATATTTAAACAACATCAATCATTTGCTCTTATATTTTGCTCAAGCACAATTGAAGCACGTGGAAACATGTGATAGGACGTGGAAACATATGATAGGACGTGGAAACATCCCATTGAAGCACGTGGAATTCCAATATAGGGACTAGGCGACCTCAAACGTCCTATCAGATGTTTCCATAAGGTCAATCAACCATAAAACAAGATTAGATACACAAAAAATTGGTATGTATCACAAACAGAACACCAACCCCCTCAACCATACACAACATAGTACTCACATAACATTAAACAAAGAACATGTGCACACAGAAGTAACGAATAATTCAATCCTTCAATCAGCAAAATCAAACACTTGTAAGGAATCGCATAGAATCATCAATCAAATCAAATTAAACCAATAAAGTTGATTAATCATCAAATTGAATAAGAATTAAAGTAAAATAACACAAATTCAAGAAGAAAATTAAATTACCAGCGGCAGAAACGCGTGAATCAAAGATTGCTATCCTTAACAGGCGAAGAAGGTTCGGATGTGTCGACCACCACTGCTCTGCCGCTGATGTGTCGGAAGAAGGTTCAGATATGTCGACCACCACTGCTTACGAAAAGCCCTAACACCCAAATCCCCAATTTCAATTCACAAACCCTAATTTTCGGATGTGACTGAGAAGCAGAGGAGAGAGAAAAAACGCAGAGGGAAGAAGAAGGGGGCCAGTGAGGAAGATTGAAGAAGAAGAAGAAGAAGGGGCCAGGTGCTGCGGTGTTTCCGGTAGAGTTGAGGCGAGGAAGATAGAAGAAGAATGTGATGCGCGCGATGAGAAATTTTGAAAGGGGAAAAAAGTTCCAAGTACCACCCGCTGCAAATTAAAACGCGAGCCAGTATTGTTAATTAGAAGCGAGAATTGGTTTGGAGAGCTGACATGTTACAGCGTACAATGAGATGTACCCTGCAACAGGTTATAACTTATTGTAGCGAACAGTAAAAGCCCCCTGCAAAACCACTTATTGTAGAGAACATTTAAAATGTACGCTGCAACAACTCTTTATATGCTTTGACCCGCGTTGACTGACTACTTGTTGAAGCGAATGAAGACATGTACGCTGCAACAAGGGGGGTGCAATAGGGGTTTTACTAGTGTGAGTAAATTTCCCATAGACAAATACCTTGAGAAAGTTCTAATCTCATGGAATCAAGGTGGATCTGAATGTGTCGGTGGACTATTGTAGAGCGAGGAATTGAAACTATACGTGGAGTTCTCTTTCGTGTTCGTAAGGCAAGTTGGAGTACATGTATCGAATGTAAGTTCCATTTAATTCATAATTTTACATGGATCCTAGTTTGGTGATTGTTTCTGCTTTGTTAATTAATTATCATTAAATCTGAACAATAATTGGACAACATTCCTTTATTGGAAACATGATAATACTTATAACCATTTTCTTTGTTGATATTTTTTTATGATGAAGTGACTATAGCTCCTCTAAAATCGATAGTGGGTTCGCCTATTAGATGCAATCCCCTTTTCGTTACTATTCATTCCTAGGCTCCTTTACACCACTGCACCTAAGTGCATTTCCCGTCTTTTATCACAGCCTTGGAGGTTTGTTAACATGCTGTTGAGCCTTGTACCTCACACCTTTAATTTTAAGGCGAGTTAGTGAACATGCATACTTAATTAGTGAGTTAGTGAAACGTACAATTCATTCTTTTATGTGATGTTTGTGGTAATGAAGTCAACAACCATTTCACTATATAGAGTTGAACTCTTCTGAAGATTGATGTGTGGTAATTGCCTCATTGGTACACATTAGTCATTTATAGTGGTGTAAATTGCTGATAGAAGTCAGTTATACGAAGTAGATAATTTGGGTACATACTCCTAAGACTTACAATTGATTTTGTAGTTATTCACTGACTTTTTTCGAATGATCACATTTTCCCTCCCATATCATGTTAAGGCTCATTTATGGTACTTAACCGGTTTTGCCCAACTACAATCACTTCTCCAACATCTCTTTGGTGTTGAGATGGCTCCAGAACACGGGTTAAATCAAGTCATATGCCACAAGATCTCCTTTAATTAGTAACTATGTGAGTGAACATTCTCTTATGCTAATTTTCTGTGTCCTTTGTAAATTGTTTGTCAGTCGCTTTCTTCTTTATGAGTAAAGTACGTATGCATGTTTTATAAGTTGAATGAATTGAAGTATGTTTGATAGAAGGATATATGGTGTTTACTTATCTTATTAGCTAACTATGAGATCATAAGAAATCTTATGACATGATGCAGGAGCTTGAGATCGAGAAATCCATTACACTTGAAGTCTCTTTCATGGATTCGAGGAATTCATTACACTTGAATTCTCTTTCAAGGACATTAACAAGGCTTTCGACCTCATGTTGAAGGGTAATTGCATTTTCGCATGGATGACTGAAATGGAAAATATTGAAGAGTTTAATGTTCCTTGTTCCTTGTGTAATGTTACAATATCAATGACACATTGACACCTATGTTATAAACGTATTCATATTATCAATTACGGAATATATACAATTGAATCTCACCAATGTTTTTCTAGCATTTACTATAAATGTGTAAGTGCTCGTTTTTTTATGTAACATTTCTACAAAATAAATTTGTATACCTTGGGGATTGTGCGTGTATCCAACAACTAGTTGATCAAATGGACATACTTACCTGATATAAACCGTTATCTAATATGACTTAAACTAATTAGACGCAGTTTTTAACCATTCCATAACCCAGTTGACAATATTGTGGGTTTGGATACATGGATATAGGACTGTCAAAATCTGACCCGATTCGATCAACATCTGACAAAAACCGAAATGACCCAAAAAGAATATTCACAAATTCAATCTGCATGAGCATAATGGTCCCGCACAACACATTATCGTTTTACCCGAACCGATTATACCTTATTCGTAACAGACCGATAATCCTATGGATTATTCTTTCGTGGACACGGTCTACAATAATATTAATATGGACCCAAAACCAATAATTTTCTCTAACACCCTTTTTATGTACCTAGGAACTTTTATATAGTGCCTATAATAAATTAAATACGAAATTTCGTAGATATATTAACCGTGAAATCTCTAGCACCCTTTTTATGTACCTAGGAACTTTTAAATTGTGATTTTAAATCACATTATTCGAGCATAACATGTATCAACGACATTGATTTGATATTTTTTTCCATAATAATTAATCATAACAAACATGCCAAAATAATTATGAACAAGTTGTCAACCTTATTTCGATCATGGTCTATAATAAATTTAATACGAATCCAGTTCATTTAAGAATTTGTGTAATCCTATTTAACTGCTCTACTTGATTGATGGGATTCGGAGAGTAGGTTGATAACCCTGTAATAATAGTAGACCCTTGGCCCAACGACTAAACGAGCAACCCTTTTTAAACTTTTATTTGTATAAACTTTCCCGCCTGCCGTAGAGAAAGCAACAAACCCATCATTCTCATACGAAACGTTAATTTAAAATGACAAAAAAACCCTTTGGATTTTTGCATTTGAAATTTGAAATGAAGGGTAAATTTGGTGATTGAAAACGACAGAAAAGGCGGCAAAACATGTGCCCCTAATTACTGGGGCCTCCTTACCTTTAACTCTCTTCCCAATTCCCATTCCCTTTTTTTCTTCTTGTTCTCCACTTTCCAACTCTTTACTATCTGTCTTTCTCTCTCTTCATCAAGTTCATTTCGTTCGGTCTAGCAAACCTGTGGAGTTAAAGGTAATCAAAATTTCTAGAAATTATTTTATTTTGTTGTTTCAGTTTATTTAATTTGATTTGGGGTTCAAATTATAGTGGGTGTTTGTGTTTCGATCTTTTTTTTTGCGATAACGGGTGTATAATTTACAGTAACAGTTACCTCAAATTCAAATCATAGTGAGTGTTTGTGTTTCAATTTTTTTCGTGTATACTTTACAACAAACATAGTCATCCCAAATTGCATAATCGCTTTTTGCGGAGTTTGATTATAATAATCATCATAATTCATCGGGGAATGTGTGGTTTTGACTACAAATTTAGAGAATCTGGTGATGTTTAGCTCTTTTGGGAACTAGGGTTTATGAAATTGTTTTGGGTTATTTACTTATTTTTAATTTTTTTAAAAAAAATTGTACTCCGTAGTTGAAATCCGTGAATAGTGTGCTTCAAGTTTCAAAGAAGGTTATCGGTTTTTCAATTTCTGAAATTGGTTTTTGTAATTTATCCGATTGATTGCTTGGATCTTAGTGATACCTAGGAATGTGGTGGCAAGTACTGCAAAATTTGGTGGATCCTATGGGCAATTCCTGTATAACTGTAAATTGTTTTATCTTGTAGATCGATTACACTAAATTTTTCCCAAATCAATGTTTGTGGCGGTTGCCAATTCGTGGGTATTTGGTTTATTCGAAGGTGAAAATGTTGTTTCTTTACTTTGTTGGGTACTTGTGGCGTGGTCTCCCTTGGTTTGTGCTTGTTCATGACTTCAAAAGTTCAAATGTATTGTTTTCACATAGGTTTGTTGTCAATCATGGTCACTTTATGTTTTCATCTGTGGAGGTTGGTTGGTCTTTTATGCGGAGCAACAGCTTTCGAAGAATTAGTATTTTGATAATATGCCATGAATTTGTTTAGCATAATGTGCGTGAATCACTGTTCTGCTAGGGCGTCCCTCTGTATGTTGGTTGCTTACCATTTATTATCCATTGCTTGTATTAACATTGAGCATTTTGAAAATCCATGATTCGTCTCTATCCTTGGCATTTTATAAATTAGAAAAGGGGAGTGCGAAAAAAAGGATTTTTGGATCAAATATAGCATTAGCTTGCTTGAAAGCAGGAACTTTCTCTTGCTAGGACATCATGCAAGATGCAACTTACTGATTAAATAGTAACTTCGAGTTGGTGGCATGCCTTGTTATTGGATTCTGCATACTAATAACCTCGTGGTCGTCATTGAGCTTGCCTATAATTGTTATAAATGGTGTTTTAGATGATGCTAAAGCAAGGTATACTGATGGATTGAATTGATGTTTCATTTGCACTTTAAACAAAGCTCTACAATTGTTTTGCAGTTGTGCTGTAGAAGGTGGGTCAAACCACGGTATTGTTTGCGATGGCAGAAAATCAGTCTCCAAACTTGCAACAGGATGATCTTTCACCAGAAGATAACAACATCCTTTCTAAAGTTGATGGTAAGAGTCTTACAATCTTTTTTTTGTCATGGTTACAGTTCTCTTCATGCTGGCTTTAGTTTGTTATGTACTTCCTAATGAGTCAGCTTCTATATATTGCTCCATCGGAGTTCATCCTATTTATGGAACATACCTTACATGTGCTGTCTCACAGAGAAACCAGAAGAAGCGACAAACAAACCAGCAGAAGAGACAGACAAACCAGAAGAGGCGACTTTTGGCATGCTTGGGTCTGATATTGATGAAGAGTATGCTTTGCTAACTCCAGAACAAAAATTAGGTTCACAGAAGCATGATTTCCCAGATTATACTCCAGACACATTTCTAAGCTCGGTTAGTGGAAGTTCTGACATCTATAATAAAGAAGGTTCCGAAACTGTGTGGTCTTCCCCGTCATCATCCGATGCTGAATCTGGTACATATGATTTGCCTACTAAGAATTATTCGCTCCAGGATGCGAATGGTGATGAATCCCTTCAGCCTAAAGTGATTGACTTGGAGTTTGACACTGATGTTGTGGAAGAACATCACCACATAGCCATTGAAGAAGGCAGAGAAGGTATGCTTGAAGAAAAGGATGTGCTCTATAAAGAATTGCTTGAAAAAGTGGCTAGTTATGAGGTCGAGCTCAAATTCACAAAGAAAAAGCTTGAATCTTCTCAAGAAGAGATAGCCAGGCTGAAGTATGAGAATTTGACTTTAGTTGAAGAGCTTGGAAGGACCATTGAAAAGCTTTCAATATCCGAGGAGAATATGGAAGAAATGGAGAAAAGGCTCAGAAATGAATTTGAAGAACATCAGAAACAATTTCAAGGTCAGCTTGATTTGGCCAACAAAAGCATTTCTCTCTTACAAGTTGAGCTGGGTTCAGAGAGAAGGCTGGTTTCGGAGTTGCAAGACACGATTAATAAGACCACAAATGATTTATATAATTCTGCCCGTGAAGTTGAGGAGCTCAATCTAGCCTTACAGGATGCCCAAAAGGATTTCTCCAAAGAGAAGTCACAATTCCAATCTGACATTACTTGTTTGAAAGAGCAAAGGGATGCCTTAGAATTGAGTAACAATTTGTTAGAGGAGCAGATAAAGCAACATGACGTTGAAAATATTGAAGCTGGAAAGTTACAGGAAGCACGAGAAACAGGTTTGTTAGACGAGATCAAACAATTGAACGAAAGCCTTGATGCTAGTAAACTCAAGTATGACATGCTAATGGCAGAAAGAGATGAAACGTTTGCCAAGGTGCAGAAACTAGTTGCTGAATTGAATGTCTGTAATACTAATATGCTACAAACGGAAGCACACATCAGCAAATTAACTGCCGAACATACAGAACTGATTGATGAATCAGAGAAGACACAAAAGCTAGTGGAGGAATTTAGGTTGAAGATAACAGATCAGGAGAAAGAGCTGGAGAAGCAAAGGACGGTTATCCGTGATAGGGCGGAGGAAAAAAGAGAGGCAATACGACAGCTTTGTTTCTCATTGGAGTATTACAGAAACGGGTACCATGAACTTTGCCAGGCTTTCATCAAGCACAGGCAGCCTGCAGTATTGGCCGCATAAGGAAGCATTAAGAACATTGTCATATTAGTATTGTTCCTGATTAAATTTGTTAGTGTTTCTTATTCTGTTCAGCTTCCAATGTTATTTTTTGTCAATGTTTCTTGTCATTCAATTGTAGTATACTTAGAACTTGTATTAATCATGTCTAGGTTCCTTGTTTGACAGTCCTGTATTATTTCTAATTTTCTACGGAATATTATATTTGTCCTATAATAGCAGTAAAAGGTGGTTTCATATTGTTGTAAATTCCAGCTTCCTGAAGTCATTGTTACAACATAGATGTCCTCATGTCCTTGTCCTGTCTATTCATGGTTTCTCTACTAGAGCTTCGAGTGAAGAGAGTGCTGAATTCGAAGACTCCAGATTAAGGCTATACTAGATTAGATCCCGTGCATGCACGGATTTTGATTATTTATTTTCACAAAATATTTAACTGAATATTTTCCAAACTACTGCATAGTTATAACATTTTTAACATACTCGTTAAAATTTATTCATCTAATATGCATATTTAAAATGCTAATATGGTAATTTGACCAAAATATTGAGTGATATATTTTCCATTATTAATATAGCGCTTTGACTAAAATATTACCAATTTAGAATAATTATTATTACGTCGTATCTATTATTGCCATAATTTATAAACTAAATTTTGTTTCCATACATAAATAGTTTATAAAAAAAGGTAGAGAATAAAAATAAAATACAACAGATACACTTTTTAAGAAAGTGGTTTTTGGCGGGAAAAAATCGCATCAGGAATTGACACGTGTCATTTCTGGTGTCTCTTTTAGTATATATATAGTAATAGATTCTTTTCGGTATGTTTTATCTCTTTCTTTGGCTAAATTGAACTTAAATGAACGGAACTGAATAGAACTGTACTGAACTGAATGGAACTGAAATTAAGTCCAAAAGAACAGGGCCTAGATGTATAATAATTTATTACATCGCGTTTCCTGTGATTAGCCACACCATCAAGTTGATGGTGTGACGTGCGCGCAATTCCCTCGCGTTCAATTACTACAGAGAATGTTATCTATGTTAGTGTTACTTATACATTGTATTTATTGTTACTTTTCTTGTTTTATTGTATTTTCTTGAATTTCATGTTAGAGGTTCCTTGTATAAAAGTATCTGGCCTAAAAACTACTTCCTCCGTTTCAAAAAAATTGCAACATTTTGATTAGCACGTTTGACAAGGCACAACTTTTACCTTACATATATCTTATCATACTTCTTTTTTTAATCTTAAAATTTAATGTTATGAAAATATACAATGAAATCTATCCACCAGCGTTTTACTTATAACATTTGTTTTTAATAAATTACTAGTAAAAACTTATGGTCACAATTAGTAAATGAATAGTGGAACAGTGAAAGTGTTGTAATTTTTTGAAAAAGAGGAAGTATAAAAGTACTTCCATAAAAATAATTGTAGAATAAACTGTAGTTGGGATTAAAATTGGAAGACCACCAATAGTTAGGATTATTAATGTTAAATTTTCCTTAAAACTATAGAAGTATCTGGACTAAAATTAATTATAGAATTATTCTTGACTAAAACTATAAAAGTATCTTCCCTGAATCTTTAAATGTACCTTCTCTAAATCTATAATTATAGAAGTACTTCGACATAAACTATAAAAGTACCTTCCCTGAATCTATAAAGCTATAGAAATACCTTGACAGAAACAATAAAAAATATCTCCCCTAAAATTATAAAAGTATCATCCATAAAATTATAGAAGTATCTGAAATAAAACTATTAAAATATTTGGCCTAAAAACTGCTCATTCTGTCCTGGAATACTCGAAAAGCTTTCTTTATAATGTCGTCCCGGATTACTTGCAACGTTTCTAAAAAAGGAAACTTTTATTAATAATATATCACTTTCTCACTTACCCAAAGACCCAGCTATATCCCTACTCCCTAAAAAAAACATTAAAAAATTCCACTACCCCACCCCACCCCACCCCCTACCCTTTAAAAGTTTGACACACATCTCACTATCTATATTTTTTAAAAAAAAAATACCCCACTACCAACTACCATCGAATTGAATAATAAGTCAATTACAATGCATTAAACTCTGTGCCGGTCAAACCGTTTCGAGTATTCCGGGACGGAGGGAGTATAAGAGTACCTCCCCTAAAACTATAAAAGTACCTTCCCTGAAACTATAAAACTATAGAAATATCTTAGACTAAAACTACAAAAGTACATGACCTAAAACTATAAAGTAACTGATTTATATCTATATAAAAGTAACTGCTTTAAAACATAACTGCCAATAACCTCCGTTAATGGGTTTTTAATGCTTGGACTTATTTACAAGTGTAAACATGTCACACCATCAAGTTGATGGTGTGGCTAGTCACATATAAGACTTTACAAATTTATTATACGTTGGGTTAATATATTTTTCTCAGTTTTTGGTAACTTTTAACATGTTTTATTAACTTATATACTTCTATATAATTTTTTTTATGGATAAACTTTTTAAAGCGTTATATAACTACTTTTATACTATGTATACGTATACTATTAGTGATTTTGAAGTGATAATTTTTATTAAATTGAAAAAAAAAATCCTACTCCCTCCGTATTTATTTAAGAGATACACTTGGCCGGGCACGAGTATTAAAAAAAAAGAATTGAATTAATAAAATAATCAAGCAAGTGGGGTTGAGTAGATATTTTAATAAGTAAACAAGTGGGGACCATGTCATTTTGGGGGGTGAGAGGTGGGATGGGTTTATGAAATTATTAATAGGATGGTGGGTAAATTCGATGTATTATTTAATTAGATGGTTGGATTGATAAGTTACCAAAAATGGCAAGTGTATCTCTTAAATAAATACGGCCGGAAAAGGCAAGTGTATCCCTTAAATAAATACGGAGGGAGTAACACTTATAAAAGCAAGGAGTTGATATTACTATTCCTGCAATAGTAAAATTACAAAATTGTCCCCATTTTCCTTCATCTTTTTTTTGTCTTCTTCCTTAAGAACAGGGTAAATACAGTTTTGCCCTGATTGTTGGATGCTGCCACGCGTTCCATCTCACTAATCTCAACCTGTTGCCTTGATTCCTCCTCTTCGTTTTCTGTATTTTACGTTTTCTCTTTCCTCTCTTCTCGCGGATGCTCTCTATCAATGGACTCTGAACAATGGCGATTGGGAGTGAGAGCTTTTCTTACTCACTGCACTCCTCCCGAATCTCCTCACTCTCACTTCGTCTTCTTTCTCCCTGGTATGACTCTCTTGTCTGGTATTGTTAAATTAGGGTTTTGTTTTTCACTTGTAATTGTTGAATTAGGGTTGATTTTAATTGAATTGGCAAATTGATTTGGCGTTTTGGTTGTATGAATTTCTTAATTTTATGATTAAATCAGATCATTTTGATTTGAATAGGTTGTTTTACTGGAGAGATTGCTGCAACAACATTATTTTGAACATAAGTGGAAAGAGGAGGGTCAAATGATTGAATATTTGGAGTCAGTTGTGTTTAAAGGCCGATCTTTGAATTTATCTTTTTAAAAAATGGAGTCGAATTCTTCAGCAATTCACCAACTACTCATTGGAATTCAAATACTTGATTTCACCAGGTTTGCCCTAATTTCTCACCATTTTATTTCATTTGCATTTCATTTTTTTGGGTTTCTAATTTTTGGTATTTCCCAATTTTATTTTTGCTTTTATGTAGGTTGTTAAAGGCCAGTGATGCTTCAATATGTAAGTCTTAAATCTCTGTTTTTGTTTTATTGACTTTTTTATGTTTTTCACGATTTTTTATGAAACTACATGCTTTTCCATGGGAACTAATGATCGTTTGGAATTTCAATCTAGCTGCAAAAATGATTTGAATGTTGTAATTTGCATGTTCACTCAAGTTGTTGTTGTTCCATACAATATGAATCGAATTGTTTATTAATGGTTTATTCCTTTGGTATTTTATATAGCAGGATGAAATCATCCATATGAACGAAAATATCACAGTAGATTTTTTAGGATTGTTTGATGTTTCTGGTTTTTAATTGTTCGTCCCTTAACTGCTTGAATTGTCTTTTCCAGAGAGTATAGCTCATTGAATCTTCAATCTTTTGGTTGTTTCAATTCGCATTTTGGTTTCTTCTTGGTACCCAATTTCAGCTTTTCTTCGATCATTTTGTTCTCTGCAATTTAGTTTGATTGCATATATACTCAAAACTTTTTAAGATTAAACATTGAATCTTCTTACACCTTACAGAAGGGACAAAATTTCGATTGGATCTACCTTCACCATGGAGTCCTTCTCAAATGCCCATTTTCTACTTAACTGCTATTTTTAGATTACTTTATTTCAGTTTGGATTTTGGGAACATCAATTTTATTTCTCTGGTTTTTTAAACAAAACGCTGATCTAATTTGTTTCGTGTGTGTAGAACTGTGGGAGAAGGAAGAGGAAACGATGCTACGAAGAGATTCTACATCACGATGCAAAAACAAAACCCTAAGTGTGGTTTCTATTTGTTTCTCCTTCATTTTTTTACCTTAATCATTGCATTTTAAGAGTTTGATTACTTATTAACACTACACCCTTATCTATTAGCTAATTTCCTTAAGAACAATGTCATTACTTCTTTTCCCTTGTATTTGAATTGTGCCATCTGTCCGCTTGAACACTTCTCCCCTCCATTTCCTTTTCTTTCGTTTCTATGTCCTTTGCTTCATCTTCTTTCTTTATGTGTCTTCTAAAGAAACTATCTCAATTGTACGAAGCTGAAGTCCACTTTCTCAAATTTTGGTTACTCAAATCTCATGTTTTCCATTTTAATTTGGTTTTGTTTGAGTTTCCTCTTTCAAAAGTTCTCACTCCAAATTACTACGATAATGTCCAGATTTCGAAATTGTCTTTGATTGAGATCGATCTTGTAGGGTTTTCTTCCGGAGGATTTTGCCGATGGACTAGCTACTTTTTCTCATGATTATTCGAATGTTCTACTAATCTGTTATTTATGCTGAATTTGATTGTGTTTTGGACTTTGGTTCAGATATATTATACTTTGTAATTTCTCCTGTCATTTAGGGTTAGGGTTTATGAAGAACAAGTTATAAGATTATGGGAATTTTGCGTAGTTTTAATTTGTATTTTGTGGATCTTGGTGATGTTTTTGGTGTTCAATTGATATTTTGTGTTGTTTTTGTTTGCTTAGTTTGGAACCATAATGCAGAAACCCTATTTCTTGAAATCTTTTTTTTTTTGTTCAATTCGTTTCTGGGTCATGTTTGTCTTGCTCTGTTGTAATTTCTTGATTTCTTTCCCGCTTAATCACAACATAGTTTCTCTTATCCTGTGTTTATGATGGAAAATTTTGTTGTCATATGATTTTTAGGGCCAGAATCCACTGTCCACTGATGTTCATGTTTTCTCTTATCGCAAATGTAGCTTATGTCGGAAGGGTATCCTCTCTGATTCCACGCTTGTTGCTAGAGGTTGTAATGTGCTTATATTACTCACGAGCTGCTAAAGCTCAGCTGAAAAAGCCCGTACGTAGGCTTGAACATATAAATTCTTTAAAAAATTAGTTATGATTCCTTAGCTTGAAACAATGTTTCATTTAGTTATGATATGACTTGATGTTACACCCCAAAATTTGGACCTTTTTTATAATCAAAAACCCTATTTTTATTCCATTAAATCATTGTCCAAACCTTGGGAGTGTCACTGCTACATTTATTCTCCATAGAAAATAAATGCAAAGCAACAAAAAAATTCAAAATCATTAGAGTCGAAATTAACTAAGTGGTCTAAAGGGTGGCCCATAAAAGTATTACAATCAATCCCCATAAAATAAATAACAAATCCAACTTAAACTGAAATAGAAATTGTCCCTTGACTAGGTGGTTATTCGAAGCGTCTCCTCACTCATAGCCAAGTACCTTTACCAACCTGCAAAAATAAATAGAAAAGAGACAAGAGAGACAACCTCCCAAAAATCAGATAAACCGAGTAATTCCATCTCCATCCCGTAAAATAAATAATTTTAGTTTGAAAACGTTTTGAGTACATAAAATAAGTAATTAAAAAACAAGTATCAATTTAATAATTCCATTATTAGAATTATCACATAATATCAAGTGAGGGAAAAATAACGCTAAGGGTCGCACGTAACCCTTGAGAACGGCCAAAGTAAGATGAGTACAGAATGTCCCTAGTGTAGGTGATAGTGTTGAGTACAGAATGTCCCTAGTGTAGGTGATACTCTGATTAGTGTTGAGTATCCAAATGGGTGGAATCCCCTATCTGATGTTTGGAGTTTCAACGGATTCTCAACGATGTGATTCCAGGATTTCGTTCAATATCGAGGAAGTAGAATGTGCTACTCATCACTTCTCACCATCTATCTTGTTGAGTAAGAGTGGTTTGTCGGCTGTGTATAGAGGAGTCTTAAAGATATGGTTCGGTTGTTGTTGTTAAGAAGTTCAATAAACGTAGTTGAAAGTCTGAGGAGGTCGAGTTTCTGAAGGGTTTGAGAGGCTTATATTGAGAGGCTTTTGCCGTTCAAGGGGAAAGGGATAATGATTTTTGGTCTATGACTTTGTTTTCAATAAGATTGTGGTCTACTCGTAGTTGGATCATCCATGGAATTTCCAAAGGTTAGTTCTCTTTCCTATGGCTTGCATTCATGTTCGATAAGTTTTGGAATTTGTTGCATTACATACATTCTTATTATTGACTGATTGTGAATTTTTCTGCACCAAATTGACATATTTTCTGGTAACTTTCCTAAATTACATTTAAATTAACATATTCACAAAGCCAAAGTGAATACTTTTTACATTGATGTTTGGAATGCTAAATATAGAGATATTTGGTCCAGTCCCTTTACTAAGGTGTCATATATTAGTATATTACCTTTTTTTGTCTTTTGCTAATTAGTCTGATTGTGATTATATGCTTATACCATTACTATTTGGTGATTTGCTGGTCCTTTTTTATTATATGGCTATGGTATGCAGTTAAAGCATCCATATGTATACCATAGCCACATAATACCAACATAATATGTACGTAAACAACTAAATTTAAACCCTATCATTGTATCTTGTTAGTTTTAGAAACAAAAACGGATTTTCCCTTTTACTATTTCTTTTTATTGCCCAAACATATATAATAGTGACTGCACATTATCAAAATCGCAAAAGAAACGGAGTTCAATATGAACAAACTATATGCTTACCATTATCACATCTTGCTGCTTCGACTTCTAGATCATACCATAAGGAAAATTTGGGCACTTGAAATAAATCTGACAATAATTTCCTTAATTTAGTCGCAGGAGTTTGAACAACTTAACACAACCAATGCTAAAGGGAGACAACCCCGAAGCAAAAGAAGGCATTGCTTTTAGACTTGATCACATAGGTGCGTGTTGTGCTTGTGATCAAGTTGATACAAGTAAGGCTCACTTAACTAACCTTTTCTTGTGCATTTCGTACTAAATCTTTCTCATATGATCATGCTGATAAAATAAACTACTATTTGATGTAGGGTGTTCCAGAAGGTTATCATGCATGTAGCATCAGTCCCTTCGGCATACATCAATATATGCGTTCGAAGATGTACAGACAACACAACCAAGTTTGACATACCTCCTGAGCATTTTGGTGGTGGATGAACCTGACTTCCTTCCTTCCTTATATGCTGTAAGAGAAAATAATTAGAGTTAAAAATTATGTTCTTGCTTTTCTTTTTTCCTTATATGCAAGTATTAGCTTATGGATTTTGTTAAATTATGTTCTTGTTGTTCTTTTTTCCTTATATACAAGTATTAGCCTATGAATTTTGTTAAATTATGTTCTTGTTGTTCTTTTTTCCTTATATGAAATTATTAGCCTATCGATTTTGTTTAGGTTAGTAGGCATTTTTGATGCATAATCCATATACACTTTTGAACAAGGTAGCAGTTGCATAGAATTCTAAACTAAAATTTGCCGGTTTTTTCACCATTTATTTCCATTGTAGATTTCTATATCTAGGGGGACCGTGCGCGCTAGTGCACGGACCAACAACTAGTTATTACAAAAATAGATAACTTTTACATTAACCATAGTAACTTTTAAATATTTTGACTTAACTTTTATTCCAATGCACAACATTTACTGTACACCACCTTAAATAAGAATTTGTGTTATCTTAAATAAAAATTTTTACTGTGAGTAAGTTTCGGTAAGTTGAGATAAGTAAATTTCAAGTGAAAAGCATGCCATGTGTATTTGAGACGCCAAATGCTATCTCTAGAAAAACAATAATCTACCGGAGTGAAAGAATGAGCAGAAGGGAGAGCGAGAGGCCGGGAAGCCCTAGGGTTTTCAACGGAAGAGAACGATATCCTTCGCAAATCGAATAAGAAGTTCAAATCGAGCAACGAGTTTCAGGGAATTGAGCCTATGGAAGAGGTAACTCCATCCATGGTGGTAAAAGCACTGGTGACTCTGTCTTCGTCTTATATGCAAGTAGCAAAGGGACATGGGGGATGACTAATTCGCTTTTTGATCCTCGAGGGATGGAAGAGGACCTCCTATGATGAGAGTTCGGTGGAGGAGGGTGAATCCGATGATGGATGTATAACACCCCGACGACAATTCTCCCTTTTCTAGAATAAACCTTTTTATAAATATAACTATAGAGAATTATCAAAGTATTATCGCCCGTGTGAAAACGTAACGGCTTATTCAGAATTTTGCAGCGGAAAACATAAAACTAACTTTAGGTTTATAAATAATCAATTACAGAGTTAATTTCAAAACCAATTAACGAAAATAAAGTAAATGTAGCTAGTACGACAAGTTTAAAGTCCAATTTAACAAACCGAAGTCAACTTAGCAAATCAAAACTAAATACAAGCTCTCTAATCCCGATCCCTATGATTTACATCTTCATACCTGTAGATGGGCAACGCTTATTGATCCTTAGAGACTGCTCACCAAAATGGGTCATCACATGGTCAATAAGGCATAGCCATGATCAACACACACAAACAAAGCACGTAATGAGCAAAGTTGAGTACTACATACTAAATCAATAATAATCCTAACATGATTCTATTAAACGAACAATCCTAACATGATACTAATAAAACATAAGTAAGGACAACCAAAACATATTAACTTGAAGACCATATTTGACTAGACTAGACCTTTGTATCATTAACATCATTTTAATTGAAATAGTCAATGGACCGAGTTGTCTACTAGAAGCCTTCACTAAGGAAGACGAGGTACGGGCGCGACTCCGTAACCCCAATGACCTGCGATATTGAGGAACTTTTGAATAAAATAGAACAGGTGATCAATTCGGTCCCAGAAAAAGCCATAGGCGACCCATGACCCCAACTCCTGATTGTCCGTCACTTCAGACGTGCACAGTCTAAAGCTATTGCTATTCAGTTTCACTTTACATGATTTACCAATTAATACTTGTTATGACTCGACAATCACATAAATCATATAATCAACAAGTATTCACAAGTGTTTTTATCTTGGAATTAAGTAAGTGATCACAAGGTTATCAATCAAGAACTCATTCCAATTAATTCAACCTTTCCTTTAACAATGGTTAACCACCTCTATATAGGTGTAAAGTATCAACTTACTAAACAAGGTCCTCGGCCCACATAAAGTAGTGCAATGCTTAAAAGGAAACAATGATCAATCGATCTAAACCAATATATATATAAAATAATATAATTTTCTCAACCAACATGCTTACATCAATCATCCATGCCAACATGTTATAATTATCATAATAAAATCTATGTTCAACATGTTCGTCCAACAACATTAAACATGTAAGTTTCAACATAACCAAGTTCATAGACATGTTCAACATGTTCGTCCAACAACATTAAACATGTAAATTTCAACATAACTGAATTCATAGACATGTTCAACATGGTTTCCATATTAGCACACGTCCACAAGCACACAGGTATGTACGTACCTTGTGTAAACAAATTGATAGATCACTTTAGCACTTTCAAAAGTCGCCTACAGAGAATTCTCCGCCTAAAACAACCAACCAAGGATTCACAATCAACTTCTAATTATTCGCAACCATAATAAAGCATTCTAAATACATCCTAAACATATTTAGAACCTTCCCAAATATCAAAACTTGGATATTTGATTTCCTAGCATCGTAATTATTGAATTAAGGATTGAAATTTGTTGAAAATTCTTCCAAAACATCATACATTGAAATTCTAGCAATATAACTCGTTTAAAAACTTCGCCAAGACCAACTTAACATGCTTAGAACATCGAAACAATAAATTTAATAATCCCTAATCATCCTACATGATTTAAACCCATTAAAGACTTGAAATTCCTGCTTTAGATGATTAAAAATCATTATTTCACTGCATTTATATAATCTGAAAATTAAATTCATTATTTAAACATAATATATAAATCTGAAAATTCTAATTAAATCATAAACATCCTAAATTAAATTCAATTAAAACATAAATTAAATTAATAACATAAAATTAGAATATTTAATTTAATTACTTAGGGTTCAAGAAATAAACCAATAAAGAAGAGGGAACGAAGGTGGCCGGCAGCGGCAGAGTGCTCGGCGGCAGCGAGGGAGGTGGTTGCGCGAAGGTGGTATTGTGCGGGTGGCGAGGAGACTCGCGCAAGGCTCTGCGAAAAACAGGAAATCGATTGAGGAGGAGAGAAAGAAAACGAACGAGAGAAAGTGAACGAAAAGAAAAGGAAGGAGAAGAGGAAGACTACTGTGCGGTGGTGGAGTGGCGGCGAGGGCTGCAGCGACGGTGGCTGAGGCAAGGGGCGGATGAAACAACAACAGCAATGGAGCTTGGGGGTTGAGGGTTCTCTTTTACGTGAAAGTGAAGGAGGAGGGAAGGGTTTTGGTGGTTTGATGGATTTCACGTGAAATTGAAAAGGAAGGGATAAGAGATTTTGGGTTTTATTATTTTTGGCTTCACCCAATTGGGCTAGAATTAGGATTTAGTTTGTTTGACTCCAAAATGGTTAGGATTGTTTTTCCGAATTCAATCGAACGTGTTTTCGTAATTCGAATTCTTTTCAATGTAAAATTCTAAAATTATTTTTTATTTCATAAATTGTTAAAAATATTCAAAATGTAATAAAATAAATATAGGTTAATCATATATTTATTTCTAAAATTCGTAAATTCTTATTTAAATATATTAACTATACGTTAAAATATATAAATAATGTTTGTAAATTTACGGGGGATTACAGGATGCCCTGTAATCCTCCTGGCCAAGGAGGAAAAGAGAAGACTACGATCTCCAAGGGAAAATTCGCTAATCATCAAACTATTTGATAAGCGCCTTAGCTACGACGAATTAATCATGAGATTTAGGTGGAAATGGGAATTAATGGAGGGCATAGCCTTAACTGGTGTCAGTTTTGCGTACTATCTTGTTCGTTTTAATAACATGGACGATTATGACTATGTGATTACTCAAGATCCATGGACAATTGGTGACATCTACTTAAAAATCCGCAGGTGGATACCGAATTTCGTCCCAAATGAGGAGCCCATCAAGAACTTCACAGCGTGGGTTAGAATATCGAATTTGTCGGTGAAATATTTTGACATATAATTTATGTATCGGATTTGTTCAAAGATTGGTAAGGTTATTCTAATTGACAAGAATATGGAATCGATGGAACGAGGGCAGTATGTGCGCTTCAATATTGAGGTGGACTTATCGAAGCCACTACGGTCAAAGTTTAGACTGAATGGCAGGGTTTGGAGGATTCAATATGATGGTTTAAAGCAAATATGTTTTAAGTCTGGAAAGTTAGGGTATAAGGAGGGGGATTGAGTTCTTTTTCATGATGCGATGGTTAACCAAGGTAATGGGGAAAGGCGGTTCAGAAAAGAAGGAACAAAAGGTTGTTGCGGATGGGAGTCAAACTCAAGGGAACCACCGCGTAGAAGAGAGCGATAAGTTCTGCTCCTGGATTCTTGTTCAAAAACAATTGCAAAAAGGGGGCCTGAAAAGTAAAGGAGACCAGGTGTGAGGGGGTCGAATAAGCACGAGGCTAATGCGTGACCTTGTCCCTCGTGGGTGTGACATTTCTTTTTGTCAAATCAAGTGTAATTGGATTTCCTATGAGTTTACACCCAATTGACTAGTAATATAGGAGTCGCCATTCAGTTTTTAACGACAATGAGAAAAACTGACAAAACCCGGTTATCGTGACATAAAGGGAGTGCAATTATGTTTTACCACGACAGGCGTAGGTTCCCTTGTGATCCCTGGTGTGGGGATCTCTCAACATTCACCCGCAAGGTAGAGATTGAGGGTTCGGGGGACTGTAACTACCGAGAGGAGTACTCGCTCTTCGATAACTCCAGAGGAAGGATATCCTTACTAGCTCAGCATAAATAATTGAAGGGACATGCGTTAACTATTAAAATAATCTGAGTTGATTTTAACAATATGCAACATATAGTACTAGATCAAACGCGATTATCTGATTTAGATTGTTTTAAGGGACCTAGCATGATAATCCAATTTCCCAACATATTATCTTTATTAGGCGTGATAGAACAATCAGATTTAATTAGTTTAACAGTTCATAAAAGGGCGAGGAAAGCAATTAAACCATGGAAGAGGGACACATTACGACGCACCCTTGAGAGGTGCGTTACGGTTCTCAGAAAACTAACCACTTTGACTTTGCTATTTCTCCTTTTATTTAACGAATCTCAAATTATAGGACAGGATACGTTCTGTTCGATGTTTGGATCGACTGCGACAGAACGCGTGATCAGTTTTGTAGCGTGAGGCTTAGGCTTAGGGGTTTAGAGTCAATACTCAGAATAATAATTGTGTGTTGTGTGTTCACGTCGAATTTGGGGCTGTATTTATAGGGAAGAGTTCGTGGAAAGATAGAATTGTAGAACTCTAATCCACGAGGAATTAGGAAAGAATACGTCCCAGGTATTTTCAGCGCCCAGGGATGGGCGTTAAAGATTTCGGCGCCCAGCTCTGGGCGTTGAAAATGGGATCCAGGCAATTTCAGCGCCCAGGGTTGGGCGTTGAAATTGATGTTTGGGCCGAGTTCTTTGTCAGATTTGGACTCTTAGAATCGGGAGTGTTTGAGACTTATCCGAGTCTTTTAGCGCGTATTAACTTTATGACGGAATGCGTCTGGGCCCGTTACGAATTCTAGGCTCGTTAGGATTTTAATTAATACGTAACTCTTATTTTCGAATCATATTGGGAATAGGATTCCTCTTGTAATTTCTATCTCATTTAGGATTTATGTTGGAGTGCAACACCTAATTCTGACAGGTTTCTATCTTTTATGACTTGCCACTTTTAACAACTACCCATTACGGCAGTTACTATTTTTAGCAGGTTTCCATAAATAGCAGGTTTCGGGTGAAATGAAAAGGGGAATTGAGATTCGTTATTTTATAGGAGATGCGTTGTCAAGTGGAGATTTATGTTCTCATCATCGAACCTTCCCTTTCGGGAATGGGGACAAAAGTAGGCGTCTACAGTTAGCCCTCACTTTGATTGAGTCTTGGAGTAAGACGATGGTCAAAGTATTAGACGGAGTGCGTCACACAAGCCATGGTGACCTGCTTTTGCGAGGGTCTCACGAGCCCCCGAGTGATAACATTTGACTTAAGGGTCATCACTTGAAGTGTCGACATATCCCTCACGTGTCATTGGGATTTGTCAACGGATAGTATAGAAACTCCCTCACTTTGTCATTAGAAGTATCTAAAGAAGCGTAGAAACTCCCTCACTTTGTCATTGGGAGTAGCTACAGATGTTTTCGAAATTAAAGCTATAAAGTGTAATTGGGCCTGGCCAAGCCCAACCAGGAGGTAAAAATGTTTTTAAAGATTCTCATTTTCAGGGTTAGCTAAACGAGAAAACCCCCTTGTTTTTATGGGACGTAAAACGAAGGAAAATCCAGCACATCGTTCTTTTTTTGGAAAAACGGAAAACCAATCCTTTGATTTTTTGGAAAAGGGAAAACCAGAAAAAGTTATCGGTGCAGGAACTAAGGACCTGCGCGGTTAGTGACGCAGACCCCGCCCGCTGAAGGTGGGCGAGCCTGTCCGCTGAGGGTGGACGCCCCGTCCGATAGAAGTGGACGAATCTGTTTTGATGTTTTGAAAATAAGGACCTACGCGGTTTGTGACGTAGACCCCGCCGGCTGAAGATGGCGAACCTGTCCGCTAAGGGTGGACACCCCGTCCGATAGAAGTGGACGAATCTATTTTGAAATTTGTTTGTGCTTTTTGAAAATAAGGACCTACGCGGTTTGTGACGTAGACCCCGCCGGCTGAAGATGGCGAGCCTATTTTGAATTTGAAGACTTTATTTTTCGAAAACTGAGGACCTGCGCGGCTAGTGACGCAGACCCCGCCCGCTGAAGGTGGGCGAGCCCTGTCCGCTGAGGGTGGACGTCCCTGAATTCATTTTTTCGATTTGGGACCAGCGGGGTAAATTCCGCGATCTTGCCCGATTGAGGTGGGCAAGTTCCTATTTCTTTTGTTCTTATGATTTCTTTTGAGAATTTATTTTTATTCATTATTGTAAGAGCGAATTCTTTTGAGGGATGCTCGGATTTAGTTGCAACCTGAATGTGGGTTGACAACGTGTTTAGACGGACCATTGTCTTGTGGTCATCATCTTTCATGGTTTTGAGCTAGTCTTTACGGCTCAATTTTGCCACTACATGGGTCCTTGATTAGGGGACTATGTATAAGTATCAACGGCGACCTTTGTCTTGAGGTCGTAATCCGGTTTTATATTTTGATATTATCCAAACACGGGAATTCATACAGCGTAGTCTGGGAATATTATTTTAACTTTGCATACTCTCTTTTGAAATATATATTTTCTTTCGAGCCCCCAAGCATTCGTGCTTGACGGTCATTTCTTGTCAATTAGTTTCCTTGGGGATACGCATTTTATAATGTCCTTGACCATGCTTGGGATCGTGCTCGTAAGTGCGAGCGATCTTTGTAGTGGTGTGCTACTTTTAACAAAGCCTGTGAGGTGCGACTTTCAGAAATCGGCAATTTTCGAGTCGAATGGATGCAGCAGGGCCCAGTAGAAGTTAGGGCCTTTTTTGAGCCTGGGTTCATTTTCGGCGCCCAGGCCTGGGCGTTGAAATAATTCACGCCCAGGTGGGGCGTTGAAAGTGTTGTTTGGGCTGGTCTTTTGATGACACAGTTGGCCTCTTGTTCATTCGTTTTTTTTCTTTTTTTTTCTTTTGAACGCGTTCGTAAATGTACGATACTTAGAAAAGATGATATGTATGTGCGAACGAGCGTTCATAGAATGGCCGTTTGTGTGCGGTCCATTAATCAGTTTGTTTGAATCAGTTTGTTTGAATCATTTTTTTTTGAGCAATGACTGATTTTGGATAGTTTGCTTAGAAGCTTGATAGGGTTCAGGCCCATTCACGAGGGGGGCTCAAACATCGTGCCCTTTCGATCGTTCAAACATTTGCTTCGAGATCTTTTATTTTTCTATGGTCGTTCCGCAGCTTGGAGCCCCCAAGTATGCATGTTGGGGTGCTTCCTTTTGGCGTACGAGTTTTGTAGGTTCTTTCGAGAAAGATGCCTTGGGGTTCCGCTCGTGTAGGTGGGAGCTATCCCTGCCGTGGTAGGTAATATTTTGCTACCCTTCATCCTTAATGTAGAAGTCGTGTGGCTTGCATTTTGAATTTGGGCGATAAGTAGTCTTTGCCTCTTACTCTTGGTCGTTCCTGCATTAGTGCAATATGCTTTACTCCGTTTTTAGACTTGTACTGTGGGATGGTCAAACTTATGGTGCGACGTACGCTTGTGTGGCCTAACAGCGTGTCTTAGATCATTCCTCCAGGTGTTGGGATACTATTATTATTTTTTGCATTGGAGTACTTCATCACGCCTCGTTCAGGTGTTTGAACAAGTGTAGCACCTTCTGCGTGGGTGTGCACGGCTTATTACTTCGTTCGATGCGAGGATTCATAGATGTTTCTTTCTTTTTATTTTCTTATATATCCTTGATTTTTCTTTCGCTTTTGCTTTGGAACGACGTAGACTGTGTAACGAGGGCTTGTAGGGCGAGCGTTATGTGCAGTAGTTTGATCGGAGTTTTGGTGACTCGCGATTTTCAGTTACCCTTGTTGGTGGGGTGACTTTATATATTCTAAGTATAGCATTAGCGTCGAGAATTTGTGGTAAAATCGTCATTTCGAGCATTTTTAGAGTGTTTTTCTCAAGCCCCCAATTATAGCTACGGGATTGGCTTGGTGCTATAATGCTTTGCATATGTCTTTATGCATGCATGGTGACATGGATCATGAATAGTTTGAACCAGACTCGTTTAGTGCGAGTTACGTTCGAGTAGTGATCTGCTACTTCTCTTGTAAATGTCGTATTGTGCGACATTGTCATGGTCAAGGTAGTCACATGTTGAAGTATGCCTTGACCAAAAGCTATGTGCCTCACTTTACCCATAATCATATTTAGAAATATCTTTGACTCACTTGCAACATCGAGATAAACACATACTTAGCTTAAACCAACGACACTTTATTATGTTCGAAGAAGTCTTTGAAAATTATTTGAAGTCCGAGTCCTACTGTGTGCAATCCGAGGTCTCCTAAGTAGGTTGACTTATAGAAGGGTTCGTACAGGATTACATGAGTGAATCAAAATACTGCCAGGGTGCAGGCGTCAAGATATTACTTGTGCCCGTGTGGCACATGCTTTGGGCTTTTAGGGCCATCTTTTCCAGAATTACGGGAATATAAACCGTTTTCAAATTGACTTAGATTTACTTGGTGTATGTCTGCACAAAAGGTCAAGGTATACTTAGTTCTTTCCCTAGCTCTTTCATTTCAATTTTTAGCCCCCAGTTGCTGTTATGTCTTCCCATTAATGGTTGTTTTAGATTTCGATTTTAGATGCCCGTGTCATATGTCTGAGTAGGGTGAGCCTTGGTTAAGTGCCAAGTCCTATTGACAATGTCTGATTTTTTTTCAAAGGGGATTAGCAAGCATTTGAATTACTATGAACAGGTGCCCTGAGTTCGAAGGAACGATGGAGTGATGCCGTAGAACAATCCTCTTTATTGCAAGCTTACTTCCTTTACCACTTGTTGGCGATTATGACTGTGTCTAGTGGTGAAAGAAGGTCTTTAAGCGAACGACTATGTCTAGTGGTGAAAGAAGGTCTTTAAGTGAGTTAGTTCGCTTTAGGGAGGGTTAGAGGTCATGGACGCTTGCGCTAGCCCCCATTCAATTGAGGCAAAGCGATCTTTTTGAGTCTTGGCTAAGTGCCTAGGAGTGTGAGTGCTCCTTCTAGCAAGGGTACGTGCCCTTATTATTTTTCGATGTGTGCTCGTTTTGGCATCTTGGTGACTTGGATTCTTCCTTTGACTTAAATTTTTCTTTCGACTTGGATTGCAAGTAATTAAATTTCAATAAGGGACTTTACTTCTTATTCTTGTTATTCTATAGGCTCTAACATCTTTGCAAATTGGTTGGACCGAATCATGGATTGCCTACGTATCCGCCTTAAATAGATTTAATTTGGAATCAGGTCTTGCGTAGTTCTTAGCCTAGAAAATGGTTTCTTAGAATGCTGATTTTTAAACAAGTACGTTCTGAGGTGGAAATGTATTATTTGAAACAGTGGAATAAGTGAAGTTTATTATTATTTTAATCTGCTGCCTTGCCGTAAGCCAAAAATTTGTTTTATATTTTTTTTTTGAGTACATGTATTTTTGGTGGTACGTATATCTGAATACGTGCTGTACCCTTCCAAGTGTTCGTTATTTTTCCGTGCATGTGCGGATAAAATGACGAGCACAAAATTTGGCAAGCAGAGAGATTCAGCGCCCAGGCTGGGGCGCTAAAGATTTCGGCGCCCAGCTCTGGGCGCTGAAAATGACTTCTGGGCGGATCTTTTTTGGTGCGCTAAATGCTTCTTTTTCTTTTTAGACGAACTTTTAAAGGCGCTTTGCAAAGTTTGCTTTTTTATTATTTATTATTTTTTTGTACTTTTCATTTGTCTTCTTTTTTTATTCGTGACTCAAGACGGTTTGAAAGATGGGTTGAATGAGATAGGATAATTTGTATAGGTATTGGTCAAGCATGAGGATTACATCTACTAGGACTCACAATTTGCGGCCTCGTGCTAGTGTCATGAGTTTACATCAACCTAGGCCAATGAGTAGTATGGGGACGGCTCAAGGATGGATCCAAATAAGTTATATGGTCATTATACTAATGGCGGTGTAATAATGGGTATGACGCACGTGTCAATGGCCGTACGTGGTTTGCAGTTGATAACAAGTTCAAGAACAAGAGTCGAGGTAATGGCTTCTTGGGTTATGGCAATGAGAACATGGATGGGTTAAACGAGCTGAACAGGGGCCCCAGAGCGAAGGCGTCTAAGAACATAAGGATTGGAAAGGGTAGACATCGTAGAACTTTATGTAGTTTTTGTGGCATGATTTGGATTGGTTGACTCAATTCTTTTCCATCGTTTACTTGGATAAATTTCGCACTTTGGGAGGTACGGGCTAAGTATTTCATGGCTCGCTCTTTTCGCTCTCCCTTTTCTCTTTCTATTTTTTCTTTTTGCTTGGGATTTCTTCCCAACATAAATCCTTCAGATTTTTTTTTATTTGGGCTAAAAGGTAGATGGTTGTGGTCTTTGAGTCACGAGGCGAGACTGAGTGAGCCTCGTTTGGTAGGCCTATAGTGGACCTTTAACTTTAGTAGGCCTAGGGTGGACTTTTAGCTTTAGTAGGCCTAGGGTGAACCTTCAAATTTTCTTACTTTGCAAGCGTATTTAGTCGTTTCTTAAAATGTGCAAATAGCGTAGATTCAGAATGTTGGTTTTTTACTTTATTGAAATTTAACGAAAGAATTACATCGAAAATAGTTTTTTTGTTTCTTTTCAGACTCCAGTTTCTGGGATTTAATTGGAAGTTGTGATTTAGACTCGAGCTTTCATTAATCTTTCTGATTATAACCCGTGTATGAATACAAGGAGATGGCCTAGACTCAAAATAATGACGTGGCGTAAGCCTATAATACTTGACCAAGCGACTCTCAGATTTAGGCTAATTAGACCATAACTTGCGTTGGCTGACACTTTAGATTTTAACCCTTGGGTGTTCATTTGTCATGCGCCATTTTGCTTAATGTAGGCAAGGTAGTTAGTTGGGGAGATCGAATTTTTATTTTTGCAAGACTAGAATCATTAGTGCGGCTTCCCTCTTAGTGTGTATTTCTTTACCCCAATGGTGCCTTATGGCATGCCGATTCGGGTATTTTCATGGTTCGTCACGTTGCGTTCATGGAAAATCTTTTAGTCCATACTTAGGAGTATTTCAAGGAGCGAGTGGCTCGAGAGGACTATGATAGTCGTGACCCAATGTGATCATAAGCCTTGAGGCCATAAAATTTTGCTAATGGTATTGACACCTTAGATTCACTTTGGGGGTTTGTGCGACTATGGGGAATGATTTTCAGAATGTGACTGTTTCCATTTTGCAAATACTATAGTATATTCTTTTTATTGGTGAGAGAGAGTATTGAGGCCATAGATTCTTAGCAAGGGATGACAATTACATATGGGTGCTTATTGATTTAAATGTTAGGAAGGGAGACCCAATATGGTTTAACCTTTTAACTTGTAGAACGACACCAAGCATTAGGACCGATTCTATGGATAAGACAACTAAGACTTAGGATTTGGATTGTACTTTGGCATAGCCTAGTCTAGACTCGGATTTATTTATTTTTTATTTGAACATTTATTTTTTCTTGAAGACTTTATTCGAACATTATTTTTTGAATACTTTTCCCATGTGACATTCAAGGTCGTTTAATTAGCATGCTCGGTTTTGGTGCCGAGCATTGTCGTCGTAGGAGGCCTAACAACGACACAAAGAGTTATTTATTTTTATTTTTTAGTCGCTTTTAGAATCGAGTGCCTTTTCATACGCCCTTGCAGCAATTTTTACGAAAAGTTTTTTTTTTGCTACGTGATTTTTTTTCCGCGTGCACCGAGGCTGCTGTGCCTGACCAAAAGGCCAGGCAGCAACTTCAGCGCCCAGCGTTGGGCGTGAGAAATTTTGGCGCCCAGCCAGGGGCGTTGAAAATGCGTCCCTGGCTGGTTCTCGTTTTCTGTTTGCGTATACTTTTGTTTTTGAGACTTTAATTTAGCGTGCTTGCCTAATAACGTCCTTTACGCGTTGTGCAACGTTTGTGGAATTCATTATAGGCCATCCCGAGCGTCGCTTATTTTTGTGGCGATCGTTCGGGTTTGCGGAACACGTATTTTGGTATAACTCTTTGGCCAATTGGCTTATGAATGTTTGGGCAATTTTTTAAGGTCGTTGGTTTTCTAGCATTATTTGTAACACACAATCACATAATTCGCTACACATAACTAACATTACATCATGAGGCAAAATAATAATATGTCATGTAGTTTATGATAGGCTTCTATGGGTAGTATTTGCGCCTGGCTTGGTACCGCTTCTATCGCAGATCCAACACATGCCCCGGTCGAGGTAGTGCCTTCAACAGACGAATTTCGCCCAAGAGGCCAATCACGATGTAAGCCAAGGGGGCATGCACCAATGAGAGGGACCTAATGGGCGAGCGATTGGGTTTGGGACGGGTGTACTACTAGCGAAAGTGCCGAGTGGACAACATTCGAAGCGTATGCACCCCCGGTTGGCGATGGGTATCCTTAGTCCCAACTCCCGAGATGAAACATACAAGGGAGCCAAGATTCGTTATGCGGTTCTGTCCGTTCACATTAATATGCTGGTTTTCAGGTCGTCCCAACTTGATGGGGAAATAAACGCGGGGTAGGATCGTTTCACCCTTCGGCTATTTTGATTACCTACAAGCACGAGTATTTCCTTCACTATCCCCAACAGAGTCGCCACTGTGAGGGGGTCGAAAAAGCACGAGGCTAATGCGTGACCTCGTCCCTCGTGGGCGTGACGTTGTCAGATCAAGTGTAATTGGATTTCCTGTGAGCTTACACCCAATCGACTAGTAATATAGGAGTCGCCATTCGGTTTTTAACGACAATGAGAAAAACTGACAAAACCCGGTTATCGTGACATAAAGGGAGTGCCATTATGTTCGACCACGACGGCCATAGGTTCCCTTGTGATCCCTGGTGTGGGGATCGCTCAACGTACACCCGCAGGGCAGAGATTGAGAGTTCGGGGGACTGTAACTACCGAGAGGAGTGCTCATCGATAATACTCCAGAGGCAGGTTATCCTTACTAGCTCAGCATAATAATTGAAGGGACATGCGTTAAACTATTAAACTATTCTGAATAAATTTTAGCAATATGCAACACATAATACTAAATCGATCGTGATTATCATATTTAGATTGATTTAAGGTACCTAGCATGATAATTCAATTGTCCAGGGTATTATCTTATTAGGCGTGATAGATCAATCAAATTAATAGTTTGACAATTTTATAAAAGGGTGATGAAAGCGATTAAATCATATGAGGGACACATTACAACGCACCCTTGAGAGGTGCGTTGTGGTTCTCAGAAAACTAACCACTTGGGTTTGCTATTTCTCCTTTTACTTAGCGAATCTCGGGTTTCCAAGCAATGTTCCAGTATTTAGGCTTAATTCGTCAAGCTACAAGGGGCAGGATGCGTTCTGTTCGACTTTTGGGTCGATTGCGACAGAACGCCAGATCAATTTCGCAGCGTGAGGCTTAGGCTTAAGGCTAGAGTCAATACTCAGATTATGGAATTGTGTGTTCTTTTCACGTCGGTTTTAGGCTGTATTTATAGAAAAAGAGTGTGTGGAAAGATAGATTTTAAGATACGAATCCAAAAAGAATCCGGAGATAAAACGGCCCCAGGCACTTTCAGCGCCCAGGGCTGGGCGTTGAAGATTTCGGCGCCCAGATCCAGGCGTTAAAAATGGGATCTGGGCCGAGTTCTTGTCAGTTTTGAACTCTTAAAACACGGAACTTTTTGGGAGATTTATCCGAGACTTTTAGTGCGTATTACCTTATGACAGAATGCGTCTAGGCCCGTTACGAACTCTAGGTTCGTTAGGAATTTAATTAATACGTAACTCTTATTTTCGAATTATACCAAGAATAGAATTCCTTTTTAAATTCTATCTCTTTTAGGATTTATGTTGGAGTGCAACACCTAATTCTGACAGGTTTCTATCTTTTATGATTTTGCCACTTTTAACAACTACCTTTTACGGCAGTTACTATTCTTAGCAAGTTTCTATAAATAGCAGCTTTGGCTGAAATGAAAGGGTGATTGAGATTCGTTATTTTATAGGAGATGTGTTGCCAAGTGGAGATTTATGTTCTCATCATCGAACCTTTCCTTTCGGGAATGGGGACAAAAGTAGGCGTCTACAGTTAGCCCCCACTTTGACTTAGTCTCGAGATGAGATGATGGTCAAAGTATTAGACGGAGTGCGTCATACAAGCCATGGTGTATGTGACCTGTTTTGCGAGGGTCTCACGAGCCCCCGAGTGATAACATTTGACTTAAGGGTCATCACTTGAAGTGTTAACACATTCCTCACGCGTCATTGGAATTTGTTAACTGATAGTATAAAAACTCCCTCACTTTGTCATTGGAAGTATCTAAAGATGTTTTCGAAATCAAAGCTATAAAGTGTAACTAGGCCTGGCCAAGCCCAATCACGAGGTAAAACGTTTTAAAGATTCTCCTTTTCAGGGTTAGCTAAACGAGAAAACCCCCTTGTTTTTATAGGACGTAAAACGAAGGAAAATCCAGCACATCGCTCTTTTTGGAAAAGCGGAAAACCAATCCTTTGATTTTTGGAAAAGGGAAACCATCCTTTGATTTTTGGAAAAGAGAAACCATCCTTTGATTTTTGGAAAAGGGAAACCATCCTTTGATTTTTGGATAAGGGAAACCAGGAAAAGTTATCGCTGCAGCGACTAAGGACCTGCGCGGTTAGTGACACAGACCCCGCCCGCTAAAGGTGGGTGAGCCTGTCCGCTGAGGGTGGACACCCCGTCCGATAGAAGTGGACGAATTTGTTTTGATGTTTTGAAAATAAGGACCTACGCGGTTTGTGACGTAGACCACGCCCGCTGAAGGTGGGCGAGCCTGTTTTTGTTTTGAAGATTTTATTTTCTTTTTATTTTTGAAAACTGAGGACCTGTGCGGTTAGTGACGCAGACCCCGCCCGCTGAAGGTGAGCGAACCTGAATTCGTCTTTTCGATTTGGGACTCGCGTGGTTCGTGGCGCGATCTTGCCCGATCGAGGTGGGCCAGTCACTATTTCATTTGTTCTTGGGATTTCTCTTGAGAATTTCTTTTTATTCATTCCTGTAAGAGCGAATTCTTTCGAGGGATGCTCGAATTTAGCTGCAACCTGAATGTGGGTTGGCAACGTGTCTAAACGCACCATCGTTTCGTGGTCGTCTGCCTTTCGTGGTTTTGAACAAGTCTTTACGGGTCAAAGGATGTATGTCACCGTTTAGAACTGGCCTAGTTATGCCATTACTTGGGTCCTTGTGAAATGACCGGTGGGACCATATGTGAATGTTAATGGAGACCTTTTGCTTTGAGGTCGAGTTCATTTTATAATTTGTCCAAGCACGGGACGTAGCTTGGAAACGTTGTTTCAACTTGCATCCCTTTTTTGAAACGCATATTTTCTTTCTTTCGAGCCCCCAAGCATTTGTACTTGGTGGTCGTTCTTTTCCAAGAGAAGTACGTATTTTACAACGTCCTTAATCGTGTTTGGGATCGTGCTCGTAAGTGCGAGCGATCTTTGTAGTGTTATGCTACTTTGATGAAGTCGTGGAGTGCGACTTCATTTTCCGGGCGACAAAGTTTGCTTCATTTTTCAATAATTAATACATCGAGCTTACTTTGGCCCGGATTGATCTTTTTGACAAATAAACGCTTTTTAATTTGAGAAACCAACGACTTGATTTGATTTTTTTTTTTGTTTCGAAGAATGACCTTGATTATTATTTTTTCAATATTGCCTTGAAAAATGTACACATATTTTTTCTTGAGATGAGCCTAAGTTTCGACAAGCTTTAACATTTGTTTTCACTATTCGGGCTCTAAAGGTACTTTGGGCTTGATCTTGATTACAACAGGGCCTCGTGTCTACTAACACGGTTTTAAGTCCTTTCCTGCTCCGCGTTTTGAAGGATCCGGGCCTTGGGCTACATGTCCGGCGCCCCTGGCCAGGCGTTAAAAATTTCGGCGCCCAGCCTTGGGCGCTGGAAATTCTATTTTGCAGTTTTTCTTAGTTCCGGATTTCTTAACGCGTTTCCGAATGAGATTAGGATGTCACTTGATGCTTTCGTGTATATGTAGGGGTTAAGTACGTCTTTCTTTTTCACCACTCTCAATCTTCCTCTCTTTTGCAATTGCTTAGCTTTTATTCTTCCCTACTCTTGCCATGTCGATTCCTCCCTTCTCCCTCCAACGAGTTGTTAGGCGCTGGCTAAGAGCCATTAATCCCACAGAAAAGGCTTTGTTGAAAGGATACCACTTAGAAGCATTCTTAGGCTTACAACAAATTAATATTGATTATAATTTTCTGTATGCGGCCCTAAACTTTTGGGATTCTGATCACCATGTTTTTGTCTTTCGGGGCAATGAAGTATGCCCTTTGCCAGATGAATTTGCCGCGATCCTTGGTTATCCTACCAATGCTACTCCTGCTACCCCTGGCATTGTTGAAGAGGGTAAAACAACTATAGGGGCTTTCCTAGGACTAGATGTTAACATGCTCGCTGAGATCGTTGTGGGTGATAAGGTTAATTTGGCAAAGCTTGTAAAACATCACTTTAGACCTAGTAAAAATATGACCGAACAGAAATTGAATATTCGAGCACTTGTATTTTGCTTGTTGAACCACTATTTACTGTCGAATAACAATGGCGAGTTCGGTGACATAAGGTTGATCCCCTTGATCAGCCAGATGGAGAGTTGCTATTCCATTATGCCGTTGGTTGTTGCCGAGACCTTACTGAGTGCGGATGAGTTAAAAAAGGATGCCAAGTCTGAAATTTTAAGGGGAGCCCCCTATTGCTGCAGGTAATCGATCGTTTATTCGCGCAAAGTAATACACATATTTTTTTCTTTTTCTTTTCTTTTTTCATTTGCCTCGACAGCCCCCTGCCTGGAGCTGATTTTCAGCGCCCAGAGCTGGGCGTCGGAATTTCTGGCGCCTGGTCCTGGGCGTTGAAAGTGCGTCCCAGGCAGGACTTTCGTTTATTATTATTTTTCTGATCGTACCCGTTTTTTGCAGATTTGGCTCATGGAACGACTTAGGCTTTTAGAAGCTCCTGCCGATCCTAAACATTATCGCCCTATAGCCTTGGGTAACCGAAAGTATTTGCACCAAGGCCAGGACGAGGCCGAGTGGGCCTCCTATTTCACTCATGGCATATGCTCTATTAAGTGGGTGGTACCGTGGTGGGGTTTGACTAATATGACGGGGGGTTCTGAGGTGTTAGTTTATGTTTCTTTATTGGGGCTATCTCGGCCCGTTTACATCTTTCCTTACCGAGTCATGCGACAATACGGCTTAAGGCAGACTATCCCGTTGGCTACAGATGGCTTTGTGGGTCTTTCCGAAAACTACAAGTTGTGGATGAATTCCGATGATAAGGCTGTGAGAACTAAGGCTCGAAATGAAGAGCCGGCTGAGCTTTTGATACCTCGAGGTAGGGCTAAGTATGAGAGTCGTGATCCTGCTAATCCTCGCGACCATGGTATTAAGACTGTAAAAGCTCGTCCTGATCGAAAGCGAAAGGAAGTTCCTCCCCGTTCCAGTTCTAGGCCTAAAAAGGTGCCTAACATGAAGGGGCCTGCCGTTCACAAAAGAAATGCAAGCTCTCGCGGAGATCGTCGCCGGAATAATGTATGGGTTAGGAAAGTTTAGCCCCTAGTAGAACCAATGGCTAATCCAATTGATGTTGATAATCCTTCCCCTACCATTGTTTGTGCCCTTGAGGCTGAGCGGGCTATAACTGTTCAAACTGAAAATGTTTCTGAGGCCTTGGCATCCTTGGAAGTTAGTGTCAAGGAGCCTGTTCTTATGGAGAATGATATAGGGGCAGCGTAGAAGCCTGTGGGGGTGGACCCTGCGAACATTGCCCTCTACAAAACTTTATTTGATGATCCGGAAGAACTCGAGTAGTGTAGTTCTTGTTAAGGTGTAGGTGCCCTTTATTTATTTCAGTTGTGTTTGTTTTTCATTCCTTAGCACTTTTTGTTTTCCTTCTTATTATTTTTAAATATTAATAAAGGCGTAATTTTATTTTTCTTGTTTTCGTTTTGCTTTTTTTTTATTTGCTCATTTCCAACACTTATGCAGATTATATTTTTTATTTGATTGGACCGAATCCATAAATAGGATTGCCTACGTATCCTTGGTAAATAACTTTAACTTAGAATCAGGTCGCGCGTAGTACTAGCTAGAATAAATTCTAGGATGCCGAATTCGATAAGTATGTTCTGAGATGGAAACATATTATTTGAAACGGTAGAATAAGTGAAGTTTATTATTATTTTAATCTGCTGCTTTGCCGTAAGCCATGTATTTTGCACAAAAATCTGTTCATGTGTTTTTTTGGTACGTATATCTGAATTTTTGGTACGTATATCTGAATACGTGTTGTACCCCCCCCCCCCCCCAAGTGTTCGTTATTTTTCCATGTATGTGCGGATAAAATGACGAGCACTTCTGGGCAAAATTTGGCAAGCAGAGAGAGATTCAGCGCCCAGGCTGGGGCGTTAAAGATTTCGGCGCCCAGCTCTGGGCGCTGAAAATGATTTCTGGGCAGATTTCTTGGCGCGTTGCTTCTTTTCCTTCACATGTTCTTGTGTTTATTTCTTTTTCTTTGTTTCATTTTACTTTTTATTCGTCAGAAATCAATTTTGACGCTATTTTGGAAGATTTTTGGACTGTTAGCGTTTAGACGCATTTTCGTCCGGATTAATTTTTTTCTATTCGTGACTCGAAACGGCTTTGAAAATGGAGTTAGGGTGAGGAAGATATGAAGATCTTTGCGTAGGCTTTTTGGGTGGGTTGAGGTGCGTTGTTGTTAATGATGAGAATGATAGGATTATGTTTTATGAATTTTTTTTGAGCAACATTTGCATTGTTTGGATTTGATTTCTTTGTTCTTTGGGTTGCACGGTTTTGACCCTTATGTTTTGGAAATATGAAGGGGATGGTATGGTTTATTTTGTGGATTTTCGGGAATTGGTTTCGATGTCACAATTCAAGACCGAGTGGGTCTTGCTATTGGGCCTAAAGTGGGCCGCTTCCTTACATTTTTTGATTTTTATATTTGCAAGTATGATTAGCGCTTATTTAGTGTTAGAATAATAATTTAGGAGACATTTTACGCCTTTATTAATTTGGAAAGTAAGGAAAACACACTGAAATAAATTAATCAATATTCTAAGGGTTCTTAGGACCATATCTAGAGCTTTATTCTTTCTATCATCTAAAGAACTACTAGGCGTTTTGCTAAAGTGCTCTCTACGACTCAAGCCTTGGGTTTAGTCTCGTAGAACCTTGGTCCTTCGCATGTACTCATCTTGAACTCTATTCCCTTTGCGTTGACCCACTGACATGTCTTCACCCATCCGTTCTCGACCTCTTCTAGTGTTGATGTAGGAGCGATTAACCGAGTTAGATTGAAACCTTCATCTTGTAGAGCTAGGGTAATCATCACAGTCTCGTCCTCCATAGGCCTCGATTCGTTAAACAATGTCCATAGAGCATGGTTGTCCAATATTTCAGTTGTTTCAGTCTTGGTGAGGTGGGGTGCCTCATCCAAAGTATGACAATCATGGAAAATTTCAAATCCGGGCTTTAGCATTGAAGGAAATATGTCCTTCACCCAAGGTGCATTAAGTCTAATACCAAAGGTTCAGATTAACTGCCAACAATTAATTCAGTGAGATCAAGTGATCGGAACAGCTAGCTGAAACAATGCTTCCGATCAGTGAGTTCTAATGGATATTGAACTCACAACTTACTCTTGAATGAACCTACAAGGTCACACCAATGACACGTAACAGATCAACGGATTAAATGAATCGGAAATTCATTTAATAGCTTTTCGGGAATTAAGTTGGAAACGTATTATACTATAAGACCTTGCATCGGAATCGTATATCGTATCGCGAATATTCGTAAGCTAGGCGAGACGAATAAATCGTATCGTACAACGGTGATTCGTCGTATACGAAACGATAAATAATATATCGGAAATATATTTAATCGCGAAAACGAGGAGCGGCCCACGAGCCGAGTGCACAAAGCACTCAAGGCCCATGGGCGCGCGCACGACTAGGCGAGCAAGCAAAGTAAACGCAGCAGCAGCAAGGCCCTTGTGGCGCGGAGCTGTGCGCGTGCGTGCGGGCCAAGACCACGACACAGCAGCAGCGCGGCCCACGGCCCACTGGCTGTGCGTGTCCGTGTGTTTGGCGTGCGGGCTTGCTAGCCGGCCTTGCCTCATGGCTTGGTCGGTTAGTAAGGTTATGTAAATAACCTTATAACCTATTTTCCAACTTAGCACAATCATAACACAATTCATACTACTCAAACCCTAGACACAGAGAACCCTAATTCTCTCTGTGCCTCCAAAGTGAGTTCTTCCCAAAAGCAAAGTATCTTGAATGATTGTCTAAGCTACGATTATCAAGACGGATTTGATCGTGTCGGTGAACCAAGTAGAGGAACGACAAGTGGAGTTCTTTGTTCGTGTTCGTTGACAGATTATTGTGGAAAACACGCTTCGAATGTAAGTTTGCTTAATCTGTGCTTTATACATGTTTCCTGGCTTTGGGGATTGTTTCCGCACATGTTATTATGTTTAACTGTATTCCCCAACAGTGGTATCATGAGCCTTATGTATTCAAAGCATGAATTAGCATGATTTTATTGTTTTTGCATCTGTCGAAAATTTTGAAATTTTGTTGGATTTTCGGAATTTTTTACGATTATTGGATGAATTGCGTAATAATCAGGTCCGAAATCAAAAATATTCGTTTTTTCGATTTTTAAAACCCTAATATGATGGAAATCGATTTTCTAAGATCAACTCATGAGAATAGAATTGCAAAAACAGGCCTCGAAGTATCGTTTTTTGGGCGTTTTTGTTATTTTTTCATTAAAAATTAAAAGTGTCGGGAAGTAATTCAATTAAAAGGTAGACCTAAACTACTCGGAATTGCTTGAATTTTTAACACAATCTTGCTGGGTATATTTTTTATCTATGGTAAAAATTTCAGATTTTTCGATAAGTATAATCCCTAATTTTGCCTTTCCCCAATTCGTAAAATTTGAAACCCTAATTGAATTTTAATTAATTTTGGTTTAATAATTCGGTTAATTGGGAAAGGGGATATAATTTCATGGGTCAGTGGCTAATTTTAAAAATTATTGGATTAAAATTTTGAATGGTTTCGTTAATTTTAATCGTACTTAAACCAAATTATTAAAAATCTGAAATTTAATTGTTTATGAACGATTTAAAGCTTCGGATTTTATTAATTAAAAGTTCAAACTTTAATGTTGATTCGTTCGTTCTTAAAAGTTTGAATATTGTTAGCCCTTGATTTAAAAATTTTACGAAATTGGATTGTCGTTAAAGTTTATTAAACCGTTAAAAATCGTTGTTTTTCGAAAATAAAAAGGCAAATTTGCCAAAACAAACCTTTTATAACTACAATTTTGCGAAAAAACAACCTTTTATAATTTTTTTGGTAATTACAGACCTTAAAAAAAAACTTTGCGAAAAACTACGTTAATGTTATTTCCGACGTTGACTAGGCCATTTCCGGCGTTGACTACCACGTGGTTATCACGTGCTTCTCATTTTCTTATTTCCAACCCTATTTTCCTACTTTCACCCCCTCATTTTCCCGCGCTTTATGCATCTCTCATTTCAACTTCCTGTTCTTCCCAATTTTGAGGGTTAGAGTAAACTCTTGGCTCCATAAGGGCGGCTGAAGTGAAGTAATTGAATGAACATCACCAACCCAAAACAGTAAGTATATATTCAATTTTCTTCAATTATGTAAATGTTGAAGCTTTTCTTTTTTGTACCATTTTTCTGAAAACTGTACTTTATTTCTCTCTGCCATGGCCAAAGCTAAACAGAAGGTTGCATCACCATCGAAGTGGGGGACCAATTACAATCTTATACAAAATCCCAGGTACTTTATTTACCCTAATTAGCGCGGTTAATTTAAAAAATCAAGAATTAGGGGTTAACTGATTATTTAGTTGTGTATTGAAAAAGGGATATACTTTTCTATTATTATATGAATAACCTCGATTAGGTAAATTAATGGAGAAGTTCATTGTTTACTTGAAGGTTAAACTAAATTTGGTTAGAATATGAAACCCTAAATTGAAAACTGATAAAAGCATGTGAAATTTGAAGTTAGTTTTGTTGTGTGTTTTGTATGCATCAGGTTTAATGGTAGGATAAACGTTGATTTTATTTTGTAAGAACTTACAGAGTCAGCAGTGATGGTGAAAACATTCAGCAGTAGTTGTGAAAATCCTACATCGGGAGATAAGATCTATACCTCTCTGGACTATCAGCCTTTTAAAACTACAACTATCACAGACATCCCTCCTAATACAAACATCCCTACTCACAGAAATACCATTTCTCTCACAATCCCTGCCACTACAAACACAGAACCCTCTTCTCACAAAAACAGCCAGTACGCATCCCTCCTAGACCAAGCCGTGAGAAATAAACTTCCAACAGTCTCAGCCTTCAAGAAAAGGGTTGAAGAAAGGGGTGCAACTATGAGTCAAGGTGTAGCTAGTAAATCACTGCCCGAGATCCATAAAGGTGAAGATGAGTTGCTTGATAACTATGACAGTGAGGGTAGTGAACCGTTTTTGAGTGATGACGACTTTGAGGATAAAAGTGATGATGATTTATTTAATGAAAATGTTGATCAAGACATTAGTGAGGTAGTTACAAGGAGTTTAGGAGGAAATAATTTTAATGTTGATATTCAAGAAGATGATGATGACGAGGAGGAGGATGAGGAGAGTGGTTTTGAGATTCCCGATGACGTGGAGTTGAATGACAGTGACGGTGAGGTGGCCCGTATAATAGGATCAGATGATGAAGGTGATCAATATCCTGTTTTCAATCCCGAGGTGGATTTTAGAGGCAATATTGTTCTTAGCAAAGGGTTGAAGTTTCCATCTAACAAGGTGTTGAGGAAGGCTCTTAGGCACCATGCTATTGATAATGGGTATGACTATTACTATTTGCACAATAACAAAACAAGGGTCTCCATATATTGCGCCAAGAGATATGATTGTCCTTGGAAAAAGGCTAGAATTCTAAAGTGCAGTTGCAAGCAGAAAAGGAAGTGTCGGTTTAAGGTGCACAGCAAAAAGCTAAAGCATGAGGATACTTGGCAAATGAAAAGCTTAAGGCCAGAGCACATTTGTGGTCATTAACATGAGAATTCTAAGGTTACTTCCCGATACCTAGCAGAAAGATACTTAGAGGACTGGAAGGATGAACCTACTTGGAAAATTCAGTCTTTTATAAAGAAAGCAAGGAGAGAAGTTAAGTCAAAAATAGGCTATTATAAGGCTTATTATGCTAAAGGAATTGCAATGAAAATGATTTTTGGGGATGTCAGTTTAGAATACAAGAGAATTTGGGATTATGCAGCAGCAATTATCAAGCATAACCCAGGTAGTACTGCTGTGGTGAAGGTAGATGGGATCGAAAACCCACCTCCTTTGTTTCAGAGGTTGTATGTGTGTTTACAGGCTTGCAAGGAAGGGTTTATGGGTGGTTGTAGGCCCATAATTGGTGTTGATGGAGCTCACTTGAGAGGTTCATACCCCGGTATTCTATTGACAGCAGTGGGCAAGGACGGAAATAACAACATTTTCCCCGTGGCTTGGGCTGTAGTCGAGACTGAAAGTTCAGAGACATGGGTTTGGTTTTTGGAGTTGCTGAGGAATGACATTGGTTCAGTTGCTGATTCTGTCACTTGGGTTCATGAGAAAGAAGAGATAACCTACATGTGTGACAGACAAAAGGTATATACTCTTTGTTTTCTTGATTTTAAATCAGTTTATTTATATTAGTTCAATCATTTATATCATTCTGTTTTTTAATCTTCTAGGGTTTATTGGATGCTTTCAACACCGTCATGCCAAATGCAGAGACAAGATACTGTTGTAGACAAATATGGGCTAATTTCAAAAAGAAGTTCCCCGGGGTAATATACAAAGAACATTTTTGGAAGGCTGCAAGATCCTCTACAAAGGTATACACTCTGAATTTGCAAAACTTGGTCGTTTTTTTTTATTACACGATGTGTTTAATTAAGCAATGTGAATCTTACATATATTTAAGCAATGCTGGGAATATTTTAAAAATTTCTCGTTTTTCTTATACCTTGATGTTTTCAAGCTAGTGAATTTTACACAAAATTACTCGATTGTCAATTAACGAGTCATGTTTAAGAAATGTTGAGAATAAGCTGCATAGTTGGTCTGGATTTTATGAATTGCAGTTTGGGTTTGGTTGTCTGTACTGTTTTGCTAGTTTCTGGTCTGCTCTTAGGTTTGGTAAGATCAGGTATGCAGGTCTTCTGTTGTGTTGTTCTATTGTTCTGTTATATTCTTTTTCCCTATCTCTTAATTGTATACTAATCAGTAGGTGTGGCTTACTATGAGGGTATTGTTTTTATTGTGCTTAGCATCATTTTAAGACTCACATGGATGCAATAAAGGAGCTAAATGTTGAGGCCTTCACCTATTTGGATAAAATACCACCATGCCACTGGTAAAGGCATGCTTTCTCTACATCATCAAAGTCTGGTATGCTTCTCAACAATTGCTGTGAAAGTTTCAATAATGTGTTAAGGGAGGCAAGGGCAAAACCAATCCTACAGTTGATGGAGTGGATTCGGAGGTACGTAATGCAAAGGTTTTTAGCAAAAAGGGAGGGATTGAAGAGATTTGACGGGGTCATTATGCCATCTGTAGTCAAAATGGTTCATAAGGGTCTAGAAGAAGCGAGCAACATGAGGATTAACCAAGCTGACTTGTATGAATTTGAAGTTGATCATAAAGAAGACACCTTTGTTGTGAACTTGGAAACAAATGTGTGTGGCTGCTATAGATGGACCCTCATGGGAATTCCTTGTTGGCATGCTATGGCATGCATCCAACTGAGAAGGCTGAACTATGAAGAGTTTATCCACCCTGCCTACCATGTACAAACATATACCAAGGCTTATGCTCCTGCCTTTAAAGCCATGTCAGGCCAAAAGCAATGGGAAGTCACACCCTACCCCGGACCACTTCCTCCTCCTTACAGGAAAATGGCAGGTAGGCCTAGCAAGATGAAAAGGGTAAAAGAAAAAGGGGAAGCTCAGGAAAAACAACAAGTTAAGAGAGCTAAGAGGCAAAACAAATGCAGCAGATGTGGTGGTCTTGGCCATTACAGAACGGAGTGTTCAAACCCCATACCGAATGTAGTTGGAACTTCTGTACCTGCTGAAGTTAATGTTGTTGCTACTGCTGATGTACCAATATCAAGCTCTGCTCCTCAACCCTTTACACAAAGTCAACGATGAAGTTATGCTAAGTTTGTACTCTTTTGTATGTGAACTTTTTGGTATATTTGTCACTTTTGTCAACTTTTAATCAACTTTTGTGAACTTATGATATCAAGCTCTGCATACTGTTTCTTTGTTTTGATACGATCTGTACATTGATTTGTACACTAATCTGACACGGTGGATGATCTGGTCTATATAATGATCTGTTGTAAACATGTTGTACTGCGTACTTCTCTGCTGGTTTATTGCATATGTAAACAAATGTGCATAGTGAAACTGCACTTCAGTGCACTAAGAAATATCCAGCTTGAATAGTGTTCATAGAAGAGTAATTTGTTCAGGGATTTGATCATGCTAACATAATGATTTGACGATGACTTATTACTGAAATTAATATGCTAACAAGCTGTAGCTATTCTGATGTGAATACAAATTTCTGTCAAAATGTGCTGGATTATTTTGCTGCACAAACTTGTTATTTTGCTGACCTTGCTAACAAACTTATTTTGTGCTTAACATTCCTTAAATACATCACGATTAGCATAAGAAAAACGAGCGATTTTTGACAAATTCACAATATCCCTTTTCATTCATGGCAATATTCAAAACAACACTGACATTACATAAGGAATTACAAAAGATATAATACTTATACTAGTTGATTGGTACGAGACCATTTACCTAGCTAAACACTACCTAAACTACCCAAATAGTTTCACGAAAGTGAAACTCACAACAACAGACACAAATTCACATACACAGATTTTCATCCCAAAATGGTTACTCTTAACCAGTTCATCCTTGTTTAATCCCCCAATCAGTCTTCCTGTACGTTCTTGTTCTTCATTTTGGAAAGCTTATTCTCATGTTCATTAGCTTCTTCTCATGCTCAAGACAAGCTAGCAATTCTTGATTTGAATGACTTTAGTGACACTAAATCTGTTATATCAACAATTCAAGTCCAACAGACACCCAAGTCGAGAACATTATGCTTCCAATACAAATAATCCCAGTTGGCAGTCTGCCAGAGGCCACATTCAGCCATTCAGGAAAAAGTAGTCCTTTTAACAGGTACATAAGAGTATATTATTCCAAGGATATCTCCATCCAAATTCTCCCATTGTCTATTTACTAAGCTGCAGTCTTGCAGAGGCGCAGAGCATTCTTCGTCACTCTTTTCTTCTTAAAAGGGATGAATGAACCAATTTGTATTTGTACTACTAGTTGCCAATGTTTTGTCAAAGCTCAGCCCAATGATCACTTTCAATGTTCAAGTTAGCTCTCTTCTCCCTGCTACTGATGAAGAGGCTTGCAATTCAATCCTTCCCCTAAAGGTTAGCCCTTTCTTCTTCTATTGAGATAGTCCCTATGAGTCTTCAAGTCTATCTGCCCTGCGACTCTGCAAGTAGAAGTAAACAACCAACATAGTTTATAGAACCATCAGAATTTGGACCATCCAATACAAAGTATACTTTTTTATCCTCATAAACAAGGGGCTGATAATACAATAGGACTTATTTACGTAGTACGAGAGTGAAGGCATACCTTCATGAGAGAAACTAGTGGCTCATCTAAGCTGTGGTGTATGGTAGATTTAGACATCATGGAGTCTTTTGCATCATAGCTATCCACTAGTTTTATACTGTATTTTACAACTCATTTCCGGAAAATTCTTGTCCAACCTGACAATTGAAACAAAGATAATCACTGTATATACGAAGAAGGTCTTTATCATCAATCATTAACATTAGTTTAACAATTAAAACAGCTTTGCAAATATGAATTAGATATGTGTCGCTATGTATCCAATATTAACAAAGCATCCCAATCAATTTTTAGTTAAATAAAAACCAATTACTTCCCAGCACGCATAGCGCCATAGTATCCTTTGATCGACGTGCTTGGACTCGGCCTTGGAGATCATCAGTCTACAACACCATTAAATTCGAAAAATCCAGAGCTGTTAGTTTGCTACAAATAAAGAAAAACTAAACCATGATGAACAAGGAGTTAATAAAATAAAAAGTCCATAATCATTAAAAGAGAAAAGACATTAAAGGCAAAACTTTAATGATGGGAGCCATGGATAATTGGAAACAAGACACCTTTCAATTTAATTCACAAAATTGGAAAAACCTAATTTTTAACACTTAGAAATTGCAAAAGAATAAGAAAAAATTACAACATAAACTTACATGGTTGTTGTCGACTTTGATTCAATTGTGATAGCAAGCGCTTGAATTGATAGATAACCCAACTTAATAGCTTCAACTTTGAGATACAACAGAAAAAATGGAGGAAAAGCATTTACTGGAGGAGGTAAAAGGAAGGGGTGCAAAAGGAAAAAAAATGGTTGGAAATAAGAAAATGAGAAGCACGTGATAACCACGCGGTAGTCAACGCCGGAAATGGCCTAGTCAACGTCGGAAATAACACTAAGGTCTTTTCTCTCAAAGTTTTTTTTTTTAAAGGTTTGAAGTTGCCAAAAAAATTATAAAAGGTTGTTTTTCTCAAAATCATAGTTATAAAAGGTCTGTTTTAGCAAATTTGCCAAATAAAAATCGTAACTTTTTGAAAAATAAAATTAATGCAAGTTCGTGAAATTAAATTTAATTTTAATTAAGTTGGTCCGTATCACGAACCAAAGGCACGAACATGAGCATGGTGGACGTATGGCTCGTCGAGCCATGCGAGGCTATTGTGCTTAGGCCGAGCCGCATGCGACACGGGCAGCAGCAGGTACGTTGTGTGCCTCGTGCGCGCTAGGCGAGGAAAGGGCAGGCGGCATTGCTTGCGGGGCTGCGACGAAGCAAGGCGCGACCCATGCGACATCCAGCACACACACGATGCACAACACGCACGCAGGGGCAGCATAGCTGCGGGGACGCGATGCGCGCGCAAGGGACTGGGGTGTGCGAGCCTTGCTCGTGCGCTCTTGGGCCACACGCAAGGCATAGGGCTGGGCGCAAGCCTAGCCCGACTACGTAATCGGACTTTTTTAGTTGAAAATTGTTTATTTCGTTGAAAATTGTTTATTTCGTTGGGCTTCGTTTATTTGCATTAATTTGGGCTAACGGGATATTTAATTTAATATTTTATTTGCTTGGGCCGGGCCGCGAGTTTAAATTTAATATTTCATAATTAATTATCCGGAATAATTATTGGTTTGAGTGGGAGCCACTAAATGAAATTAAAATGAAATAATTATTTTAATTATTTTCGTAGGTCGCATTATTTTAATTAAATTCAATTTTAATTAGAATAAAGTCTAAGGATTAATAATTTGGAAATTGATTAATCTTTTAGGACGCGTTTATGTGAACGTGAATTTTAATTAATTCACGTAAATACTTGCATATTAATATGGGCCATTCGTTTTAGCATACGAATGGATGAATGCATAGAATATATATTTTATGTAATGCAGGTACTCCAAGTGACTAGTATGGCCAATTTAGGATAGTTAAATACGGACTGCGTACCGTTCTATCTTTGAATGTAAATTTTTAAATATGGTCTGCGTACCATGGAAATTTTGATGTAATTTATTATTTTCAAGTATTTCTAAGTTTAGAACTTTAATTTAGCATTTGAACGAAGATTCAAGACGATGCCAAGCTAACAAGGAGGTGATGAAGATTGGATGCTTCAAGACAAGATGTTTTGGGCCATACTAGATCACCATTTATTTATGCACTTCTATATATATATATATATATATATATATATATATATATATATATATATATATATATTATGCGTGAATGTATGAATGTATGTATGCTTTGCATGAACAGGTTGTTTCCTATGAATCGATTAGTTTTAAGTTCACTTAATAATCGAACCAACATAGAAACAACTAGGTCCAAGTAATATTGAGTTTAAAAATTGCCTTCCAAATCAACACTTACAAAAATCTAGGGATCTAAGATAGTAGGTTTACGCTAAAGCGAGGTACTATTTTAGTTGACTTAGGTGGTAAGGCGTCCTAAAGGAGCACGTTGATTGTGGTTACAACTCAAACAACAATGGCATTAAGTTGTGGCAATGGGATAAATTATGGCATTAATTTATTAACCAAGAGTAATTTGGAGATTACTAGCAATAGGTTTTGCTTACCTGAAATCTTAAACTATTTAAGACATGCTAAAGCTGCTTAAGGATTTAGGACTTTTGGGGTCTTGGAATCGTTTCATTCATTTTGGACCATGTTTTTGCTTTTTGCATGAATGAAATGTTTTAATAGCTTTAATGATTGCATGTTTTGCTTTTATTTCAAAGTTATTGAATTGTATGAATGGTTATTTATTGCAAATTCTTTTCGATTGTAGTAATGAAAATGGCCGCGATCAAAACAAAACTCAAAGTAACTGAAATTCTGGATGTAAAATTGAACCTATCAAACTTTCTTGATTGGGAGAGGAAGCTTCGGCAAGTCCTCAGGCGGAACAACATTGAATATGTAGTTGACCATCCCATCCCCAGCTATTACTCAAAGGATATGAGTCCAGAAAAGCACTGTGCGTGGGCGAACCACATGTCGCTAGTGATGGATCTTATTCTTGGCTCTATCCCCAATGATTGGAGTGCAAGGTTCGTTGCATACGAGCCATGGAGACTCCTAAGGCATCTTAGGGATATATGTCGTGGTAGATTCCAACATGGTGGTCAACATGTCGACCAAAATGTTTTTGAATTGGTAAATTCATTTGAGGATCTAAAGCTTAACGCTCCACTGGGTTGTTGCTTTGACGTCAAAAGACAAAAAGCAAGGGAAAGGGTCATTGATCTTGAAATGACAGAACGGACGCCAATCAGAACTCATACAAAGAAAATGGTTGGGCTTCTCAACCGGCTTGAGTTACTTGGTGATCCATTCCCAGATTCTGCGGCTGCGGGAATACTTTTGAATTCTCTTCACCCTGGTTATAAGAAATTCAAACTACTCTATTTCTCTAAGAAAAGGGAGAATACTCTTAGTGAACTAATGCTAATGGGTTGGGCGCAAGCCTATCCCAAGTAAGCACATGACTTTTTTTTTTGTTGGGCTTGACTTATTTGCATTAATTTGGGCTAACGGGATATTTAATTTAATATTTTATTTGCTTGGGCCGGGCTACGAGTTTTAATTTAATATTTCATAATTAATTATCCGGAATAATTATTGGTTTGAGTGGGAGCCACTAAATGAAATAATTATTTTCGTAGGTCGCATTATTTTAATTAAATTCAATTTTAATTAGAATAAAGTCTAAGGATTAATAATTTGGAAATTGATTAATCTTTTAGGACACGTTTATGTGAACGTGAATTTTAATTAATTCACGTAAATACTTGCATATTTATATGGGCCATTCGTTTTAGCACACGAATGGGTGAATGCATGGAATGTATATTTTATGTAATGCAGGTACTCAAAGTGACTAGTATGGCCATTTAGCATAGTTAAATACGGTCTGCGTACCGTTCTATCTTTTAATGTAATGTTTTAAATATGGTCTGCGTACCATGGAAATTTTGATGTAATTTTATTATTTTCAAGTATTTCTAAGTTTAGAACTTTAAGTTAGCATTTGAACGAAGATCCAAGACGATGCCAAGCTAACAAGAAGGTGATGAAGATTGGATGCTTCAAGACAAGATGTTTTGGGCCATACTAGATCACCATTTATTTATGCAATTTAATATATATATATATATATATATATATATATATGTATATATATTATGCGTAAATGTATGAATGTATGTATGCTTTGCATGAATAGGTTGTTTCGTATGACTCAATTAGATTAAGTTCACTAAATAATCGAACCAACATAGAAACAACTAGGTCCAAAGTAATATTGAGTTTAAAAATTGCCTTCCAAATCAAGCACTTACAAAAATCTAGGGATCTAAGATAGTAGGTTTACGCTAAAGCGAGGTGCTATTTTAGTTGACTTAGGTGGTAAGGCGTCCTAAAGGAGCACGTTCATTGTGGTTACAACTCAAACAACAATGGCATTATGTTGTGGCAATGGGATAAATTATGGTATTAATTTATTAACCAAGAGTAATTTGAAGAATACTAGCAATAGGTTTTGCTTACCTAAAATCTTAAACTACTTAAGACATGCTAAAGCTGCTTAAGGATTTAGGACTTTTGGGGTCTTGGAATCGTTTCATTCATTTTGGACCATATTTTTGCTTTTTGCATGAATGAAATGTTTAATAGCTTTGATGATTGCGTGAATGCTTTTATTTCAAGTTATTAAAGTATGATAAATGTTTTTCTTTGCTTGTTCATTTTGTAGAATCGTAAATCTTCAACTTTATTGCGTTCGGACGATAGAACTGCGATATTTCCTCGGTCGATTGGTAACTATTTTGAGAGCGATTCTCAAAGAAAAGGAGAGTGAGAGCGTATCTTGAATGCTATTTTCTTATAGTGATCTTCATGGTTGTTTTCAAACTAAAAATTTGAATGGTAGACCAATTGGACCTCATATATTCAGAATACTGGGTAGTTTTGAAATAATGAAGTATTGAGTTAAAGACTCGTGTATAACCAATGGTTAACAACCAATTTTCTTTTGATTCGATAATTAATTAGACTCATTGGATGTTGTCATTCAAAGTGAACAAAAGAAAGGGACTTTGTAAGCGTAACAAAGTAAGAAGATCAAGCAAAGAGTAAAATCTTTAGGACTATAAGAAAACGTGCTAGAAAGGATAGGAAAGGGGAACAAAAGAAATGAATTCAAGATTCAATTTCTACCTTGAAGTTTATGTTAAAGAGAAACGACTTAGCAAATAAACTCCTATGGTATTAGATTACCGCTTGAGGTTCTAAACTCTTGTTTAGAACTCAAATTCCGGGAGCTAAGTCTGGTTATTGACCTACAAGTAGGAAATGAAGCAAAGTTGTGCTACACTAATTGTAGGGTCATCATGTTTGTTTTAAAGTCCTTCTAAAGGCTGGAACTTATGAAGGAAATAATGCCCTTGGTCCAAGTATGCATTCTATGTTAAGTCTAATAAATGCGGTTCAGTATTAATTAACAAGTTAATAATTCAGTGAGATCAAGTGAGCTGAATGCCTAGCTAGAGGCCGCTTCAGTTCAAGTGGAATTAATGATATTAATCCACAGCTTACTCTTGACTGAACCCGTAGGGTCACACAAATAGTACGTAAACGGATCAAGTATTTAATGGCATTAAATACTCCATCTATGAATATTCGGAACCGACGGATCTTGGTTTCAGTGGGAGCTAAGATCGTCACAGGCAAGAAATGAATACTCCGGAAACGATGATATTGCCGGAAACGGAAATATGGATCGTATCGGAAATATAAATATTATCCAAGTCGTAGATGTTGCCGAAAACGGAAACATTGTACGTATCGGAAAATATTATCGGAAATGGAAATATTACCAGAATCGGAAATATTGCCGGAAACGGAAATATTGTCAGAATCGGAAATATTACCGGAATCGGAAAATAATTCCGGAAACGGAAATATTAAATATTTGTTCGAAACGGAAATTAATTCCGGAATCGGAAATGTTAAATATTGTTCGTATCGGAAATGAATTCCGGAATCGGAAAATTTAATCGGAAGCGCATCGTACGAATAAGCATCGGACGAGGCCTGCCGGACGAGGCCCAGCACGAAGCCAGGCCATCGCCCAGCAAGCCAAGCGCGCCGCACAAACAGCCACGCCAGGCCCAGCGCAAGGCCAGGCCCAGCAGGCTGCGCAGCGCGCACAGCGCGCACAGCACGCGCAGCGCGCAGCGCGCGCGGGCGCTGTGTGGGCTGCTGCTCGCGCGCACGCATGGGGCCCATCGTGGCAGCCGTGCGTGTGTGTGCAAGTGTTTGTGTTCGTGCACGTTTCCTAAAACATGCAGAGTTCGGTTAATGATTAAATTCCTAATTCTATTTGATAAATTAATTAAAATTAGAGTTCTTGTAGGATTCTAGGTTTAATTAATTTGTATCTGAATAGGATTTCGATTCCCTTTCCATACCCCTATAAATATGAGGCTAGGGCTCACAATTTATAACAAGTTTTAAAAGTATTCAAAGTGAGTTTTTGAGAGAAAAATTCAGTCACACATTTGCCTATAAAGTGCCGAAAATAATAGTACCTTAAGGGCGATTCTAGTTGGTCAATCTTAAGGCGGATCCGGACGTACTGTGGACTATCTACGGAGGGACGACACTTGGAGTCCTAAAGACTTGTTCTTGTTCGGTTCGGGCGCAGCTAGGGAAGGCACGCAACAAAGAGTATGCATCTAAACTATGCTAAATGATTATGTGTAAATAATATGTTTTCCTGGCTTTATGGTTTTTCCGCATGATTTATGAATTGTCATATGTATCATAACCTAACAGTGGTATCACGAGCCCCTTATTATTTTCATAATCTAAAATGCATGAACATGGTTAAATATTACAAATTTGCAAGAATTAAAAGGGGTGATTAATTTTCGTAATTGTTAATTAATTGCAAATTGCGTTTATTTAATTATACGTACGCAGTTTTTCGGCAGTTTCTTCCTTACTCATCCGAATTGAGTGATTTTTGTGTCAATTCCGCATGTAAAAGGCATTCTAAAATTTTGACAAAAATAATTTTTTTCTGCCGAACCCCGAATTCTCAAATTCGAAGCCTAACTATGACTTTTCGAAGGTTTTAGTTTTTCGAATGCAAAATTTCGTAAATTTAAGATGTTAAATTAAATATTTGCGATTCTTGTTGATAAATCTTGAATTTTTGATTGACCTACTGCATATGTTTAACAAGTTTGAATGCCTAGTCTTGTTAATTATGCAATCTAATTTGTAATTATGATTAATTTGTTGAAAATTAGAATAATTTAGAATTAATTTGATTTTCATAATTAATTGTAATTTAATTAGAAACCTATGATTAAAAACCACCATAAAAATTGTAAATTTATGATAAATTTTAAATTTTTATGACCTAGACTTGAATCCATAACAATCGGAAATCAATTGGATAATAAATTTTCGATTTTTCGCCCTAAAATTATGAAATTAATAATATTTATTAATTTGTCATTATTTTTATAAATTTTAAATTTTTTATGCGATTCGTTCATATAACTTGCACGCACAAAGCAATGGACGCTTCGTGTGACCCTCAAGGGGTGTTGTATAATGCGGGCATGCGACGACGAGCAAGGGAGCTCGTCGCCCGTGCGGCACGAATGCAATGAGCAAGGGCGTAGTGCACGAGCACAAGGCAGCAGCCCTGCCTTGTGTCGTGTGCCACGAGCAATGGACGAATGGGCATGGGCGAAGGGCGAGCCAAGGCAGTCGCGTGTGGGCAGCAAGCGAGCTGCGCCACAACGCGCGCTGCCTCGCACAAGAGCGCGCAGCCTCGCGCGCAGCGAGCGCAAGCTCGCGTGCCACGAGCGCTGCGCCCAGCATTACTCGCGCGCACAGCGAGCGATGTCGCCCGCCCAGCGAGCGATGTCGCCCGCCCAGCGAGCGATGTCGCGCGCCCAGCGAGCGATGTCGCGCGCCCAGCGAGCGATGGCTCGCGCGCCCAGCGAGCGATGTCGCGCGCCTAGCGAGCGATGGCTCGCGCGCCCAGCGAGCGATGTCGCGCGCCCAGCGAGCGATGTCGCACGCGCACTGCGAGCGATAGCTCGCGTGCGATGAGCGCTGGCGCGCGCAGCGAGCACCAATGCGTGCGGAGGCTTGCGATGGGGATGCAGCAGCTATGCGACGAGCGCATGGGCTGCGCGCACATGGCCAGCAATGGCTGTGTGCGTGCGGCCCATGGGCGTGCAACGCGTAGGGTGTTTGCGTTACGATTAAAGATCGTTTTGAATGTTTAATTTGAAAATTCCAGTTCACGTAATTTTAATTAATTTTAAAATTAATAATTTAAATTATTTTCTTGGATTTTAATTTTGAATATTGTAATTATAATAAATTTTATTTATTCTAATTATTTTACTAAAATTAAAATCATGAATTAATTTAAATACGACTGAAATTAAATTAAACTTTTTGGATTCAATTATAAGTTTATATGAGCTTTAAATTTTAATTAAATTTGTATGTTTCCGGTTAGACTAGAAATACATTTTTATGTTTAAAATTAGTAAAGCATATGAATTTATTGGTTTAAGTGGGAGCGTATTTTAGTCATAAACTCTTGATTAGGTCTACAAATCCTTAAGGTTAAAACAACTTGATTAGAATTAATAAGGACTGAATAATTGGTAGATTATTGGTGCCCTTGATTAATTGCTGCAAATGTTTACGTGATGCATAATGTGTTTTACTAACCAGCTATGTGGGTCATTCATGATAATGAATGGGTGAATGGTATATATTGTATATGTACTGTTTTGCAGGTTATGAAGTGACTAGTATGGCCCAAATAGGATAGAAAATATGGTCTGCGTACCATTAATTTGAATGTAATTGGTCTAAAGTACCAAAGTTATTTTTCAATTCAAATATGGTCTGCGAACCATCAAATAGTTGTAATTAGTTATAGCTTATCCTATTTGAAGAAAATGGTGCCTCCCACGGAGATTTTCAAGACGGACTTTGAAGTCAAAGCTTCAAGATGAAGTCGGGCCATACTAGATCACAAATATCTTATGCATGTTTTAAGTTATTTATTGTTTTAAATATGTCTTAAAATGCATGAGATCAAAAGCTTGATTATGTTGCATGATTAAGGATTTTAGTTCACTTAAAATCTAACCAACATAGTAAGAGCCTTAAGTTCCAAACTTAAAAATTGAGTTAAAAGGTGCCATGCCAAAATATACACTTGCTTGGATATCCTTTACATCAATCTAGTAATAGTTTTCGCTCAGCGAGGTGTTACTTATTGGTCCTAAAGGGGCAAGGTACACAAATAATTGTGAGTACATGTTAGTTTTGGTGAAACTCAACGATATAAGTAAGGAGTCCTTTTATGTCGTGGCAAATTCGATAGGTTTACCTAATAAGTTCTTAGACGTACCTATCAACCAAGAATAGTTTCTAGACTATTAGCAAAAGGGTTTTGCTTACCTAAGATGTTCTAGGATTAAGTCGACAAACTGTGCTTAGTTCTTCAATGATTTTAGGATCTTGGAATCATTTTATTCACACCTGCCGGAACACATAATTTGAATAAAATGCTTAATAAACCTTGAATTATGCATGTATGCTAGAATTTAAGTTTATTAAGAGAAACTGTGAATGGTTATTTATTTGTTTATTCTTTTCAATTGTAGTTTTTAATATGGCAAACAACAATTCATTCAACATTCGATCAATTCTCGAAAAGGAGAAGTTGAACGGGAAAAACTTCCTTGACTGGCAAAGGAACTTGCAAATAGTTCTTATGCAGGAAGAAAAGGAGTATGTCCTAGATGAGGCGATGCCCGAAGCTGCAGGCGACGGGGTCACTCAGGCAGCCCTCAATCGTTGGATTGATGCCAACAAGGATGTGAAATGTCTAATGCTCACCACCATGAGTGCGGATCTGCAGAAAACGTTCATCAACTCAGATGCTTTCACAATCATCAGTGAGTTGAAGAACATGTTCCAAGATCTGGCTCGAGTCGAAAGATTCGAGACTCATAGGCAAATTCTTGAGACCAAGCTTAAGAAAGGCGAGCCCGTAAGTCCACATGTTCTCAAAATGATTGGACTCATTGAGAATATGAGTCGGCTGGATCAGCAATTTTCTCAGGAAATGTCTATAGACACCATCGTCCATTCTCTTCATAGCGGGTATGATCAGTTCAAACTGAACTACAGTATGAATAGTCTGGACAAAACGCTCACTGAGCTTCACGGTATGCTGAAGACCGCTGAAAAGACGCTCAAAAGTGATAAGCAGGATGTGCTTATGGTGCGTGGGGGCAAGTTCAAGAAATCTGGAAAGAAGAGGAATGCTAAGAAAGGTGGCAACAAGGCCAGCCCAACTAAGCAAACTGGCGCCAAATCTGCAAAGAGGAAGGTCAGTCAACCCACTTCTGAATCCGAATGCTTCTACTGCAAGAAGAAGGGGCATTGGAAGAGAGATTGCTTGAAGCTAAAGGAAGATCAGAAGAACGGAACAGTCGTTCCATCTTCAGGTATTTTCGTTATAGACTGTATACTTGCTAATTCAACTTCTTGGGTATTAGATACAGGTTGTGGCTCACACTTATGTTCCAATCCACAGGGACTAAGAAGAAGTAGAAAGTTAAGCAAGGGTGAAGTCGACCTACGAGTGGGAAATGGAGCACGGATTGCTGCATTAGCCGTAGGAACTTACTATTTGTCGTTGCCCTCCGGGCTAGTTTTGGAACTGGAAGAATGTTTCCATGTTCCAAGTCTTACTAAAAACATCATTTCAGTTTCTTGCTTAGATGCTAAGGGATTTTCCTTTATAATAAAAGACAATAGTTGTTCGTTTTATTTTAAAGAGATGTTTTATGGATCTGCTAGATTAGTCAATGGACTTTATTTATTAGATCACGACAAACAAGTATATAACATAAATACCAAAAAGGCCAAAAAGGATGATTCAGATCTCACCTATCTGTGGCATTGTCGATTAGGCCATATAAACTTGAAACGCTTAGAAAGACTTCAAAGAGAAGGAATTCTAGAACCATTTGACTTAGAGGATTATGGTAAATGCGAATCATGTTTACTTGGCAAAATGACAAAGCAACCTTTCTCTAAAGTTGGAGAAAGAGAAAATGAACTATTGGGTTTAATCCATACAGATGTATGTGGACCAATGAGTACAAATGCTAGAGGTGGTTTCAGCTACTTTATCACTTTCACTGATGACTTCAGTAGGTATGGTTATGTCTACCTAATGAAGCATAAGTCTGAATCCTTTGACAAATTCAAGGAATTTCAGAGTGAAGTAGAGAATCAATTAGGCAAGAAGATTAAGGCACTGCGGTCTGATAGAGGCGGTGAATATCTGAGCTATGAATTTGATGACCATCTGAAAGAATGTGGAATTCTATCAGAATTGACTCCTCCTGGAACACCACAATGGAACGGTGTGTCGGAACGGAGGAACAGAACCTTGCTAGACATGGTCAGGTCAATGATGGGTCAGGCCGAACTTCCGTTAGAATTTTGGGGACATGCACTAAATACAGCTGCACTCACTATAAATAGAGCTCCGTCTAAAGCTGTCGAAAAGACTCCATACGAATTATGGTTTGGAAAGCCTCAAAATGTGTCTTTTCTTAAGATTTGGGGATGTGAAGTATACGTCAAACGATTAATCTCAGACAAACTTCATCCAAAATCTGACAAATGTATCCTTGTGGGCTATCCAAAGGAAACAAAGGGGTATTACTTCTACAATACATCTGAGAACAAAGTGTTTGTTGCTCGAGATGGTGTCTTTTTGGAGAAGGATCACATTTCCAAAATGACAAGTGGGAGAAAAGTAGACCTCGAAGAAATTCGAGTCGAACAACAAACTCTAGAGAATGCTCAAGATGACATTCAGGATGAAACTCAGAGATCTTTAGAAGAATCTGGTGAGAATCATGGTCAATCTAGAAATGTTACCCCGCGTAGATCGCAAAGATATAGATCTCAACCGGAAAGATACTTAGGTATTTTGACGAACGAGAGCTATGACGTTCTATTACTTAAAAGTGATGAACCTGCGACTTACAAGCAAGCTATGACGAGCCCTAGCTCCAAGCAGTGGCAAGAAGCCATGCAATCTGAATTAGACTCCATGTCTGAAAACCAAGTATGGGATTTGGTTGATTTGCCAGATGGCTACCAAGCCATTGGAAGCAAATGGGTTTTCAAACTGAAAAAGGACAAGGATGGGAAACTTGAAGTTTTCAAAGCTAGATTGGTCGCAAAAGGTTACAGGCAAGTCCACGGTGTGGATTACGATGAAACCTTTTCACCAGTTGCAATGCTAAAGTCTATTCGGATAATGTTAGCAATCGCTGCATATTACGATTACGAAATATGGCAGATGGATGTCAAAACTGCTTTCTTAAACGGCGTTTTAACAGAAACTGTGTTTATGACACAGCCTGAAGGTTTTGAGGATCCAAAGAATGCTAAAAAGGTATGCAAGCTAAAGAAGTCAATCTACGGATTGAAGCAGGCATCCAGGAGCTGGAATATACGTTTTGATGAAGCAGTCAGTGACTTTGGTTTCATCAAGAACGCGGACGAATCTTGTGTATACAAGAAGGTCAGTGGGAGCAAAATTGCTTTCCTAGTATTATATGTCGACGACATATTGCTTATCGGAAATGACATTCCTATGTTGAACTCTGTCAAGATTTGGCTTGGGAAATGTTTTTCGATGAAGGATCTAGGAGAAGCACAGTACATATTGGGCATCAAGATTTACAGAGATAGATCTAAAAAGATGATTGGACTTAGTCAAAGCACTTATATCAATAAGGTGCTTGATAGGTTCAAGATGGCGGACTCCAAGCGAGGCTACCTACCCATGTCTCATGGAATGACTCTAAGCAAGACTCAGTGCCCAAAAACACTTGATGAGCGTAGACGAATGAATGGGATTCCATATGCATCATTGATTGGTTCAATAATGTATGCTATGATATGTACACGCCCGGATGTTGCGTACGCACTCAGTGCTACGAGCAGATACCAGTCAGACCCAGGAGAGGCGCATTGGACTGCTGCCAAGAATATTCTGAAGTACCTGAAAGGCACAAAGATGACTTTCTGGTCTATGGTGGAGATGATGAATTAATTGTTAAAGGCTATACGGACGCAAGTTTCCAAACCGACAAAGATGATTTTAGATCACAGTCTGGGTTTGTCTTCTGCCTCAACGGAGGAGCAGTAAGCTGGAAAAGTGCTAAGCAAAGCACCATTGCGGATTCTACAACTGAAGCGGAGTACATTGCTGCACATGAAGCAGCAAAAGAAGCTATATGGCTAAGGAAGTTCATAGGAGAACTTGGTGTAGTCCCCTCCATTAAAGGACCAATAGCCCTGTATTGTGATAATAATGGAGCTATTGCACAGGCAAAAGAGCCTAGACACCACCAGAGAGTCAAGCATGTACTTCGTAGATTTCACCTTCTACGAGAGTTCGTTGAAAGAAAAGAAGTCGAGATAAGCAAAATTGGAACTGATGACAACATATCAGATCCATTAACTAAACCTCTACCGCAGGCGAAGCACAACTCGCACACTGCAGCTATGGGAATCAAGCATATTGAAGAATGGCTTTGATGTCTCTGTTTAATGTTTTAAAGTTTTAGAGTTTAAATCTTTGTAAAACATTATTGGTTAATCATTCACAATAAATGAAATGAATTCATTTTTCCATTTAATTTATGGTTTATTAAATGATGAGTCCCTTCAATTTGACGATATATTCAAGATAGACTGTCAGGACCAGTCCTGTGACTAAGAAATGTCTATCAAGTGAACTTGAATGTCAAAGGTTGAAAATGGTCCCTAATCGGAGCTTTCTATAAAATTGGACGCATAGAAAACGTTAGACGATTAGAATGCAAGATGACTAATAGTTCTGTTTCTTGAACTATGTGGACATGGCAATGTCATAATCATTTGCATAGATACTTACTTTGGGAAGACTAGTATCGGACAAGACCTATGAAACTTTACTGTAAGAGATGAAAATCTGTCATAAGTAAATTTCATTAAATTATTAGACACTAAATCCTCAATACCTGAGTGATTTGAGATTACTTGTTTGAGAACTGGTTGCTTTGACGTTGACCAACCGTCGCACCGTAAAAGGAGGCTATAAAGGCAACGCTCAGGTAATCACCTATCAAACGAAGTCTAATCTCAAGATCGCAAGATTGGGATTGTCCTCCCATAAATCGGGATGAGATGCTTAAAAGTTGTACAAGGCCACTCGGAGAGCTAGAAACTGTGAAATGCATGGCCGTACTCGGATGAATCATAGGCTATGATTATCTGTTTATTTGATCAGTTGAACTCTGAAACCGAGGAACACCTCTGGACATAATAAGGATGACAACTCTTACCTTATGTTCAAGAGCAAGCATCGAGCGACAAAGGAATTAGGAAATGCACACTTGTCCCTAAGGACAAGTGGGAGACTGAAGGAAATAATGCCCTTGGTCCAAGTATGCATTCTATGTTAAGTCTAATAAATGCGGTTCAGTATTAATTAACAAGTTAATAATTCAGTGAGATCAAGTGAGCTGAATGCCTAGCTAGAGGCCGCTTCAGTTCATGTGGAATTAATGATATTAATCCACAGCTTACTCTTGACTGAACCCGTAGGGTCACACAAATAGTACGTAAACGGATCAAGTATTTAATGGCATTAAATACTCCATCTATGAATATTCGGAACCGACGGATCTTGGTTTCAGTGGGAGCTAAGATCGTCACAGGCAAGAAATGAATACTCCGGAAACGATGATATTGCCGGAAACGGAAATATGGATCGTATCGGAAATATAAATATTATCCAAGTCGTAGATGTTGCCGGAAACGGAAACATGGTACGTATCGGAAAATATTATCGGAAATGGAAATATTACCAGAATCGGAAATATTGCCGGAAACGGAAATATTGTCAGAATCGGAAATATTACCGGAATCGGAAAATAATTCCGGAAACGGAAATATTAAATATTTGTTCGAAACGGAAATTAATTCCGGAATCGGAAATGTTAAATATTGTTCGTATCGGAAATGAATTCCGGAATCGGAAAATTTAATCGGAAGCGCATCGTACGAATAAGCATCGGACGAGGCCTGCCGGACGAGGCCCAGCACGAAGCCAGGCCATCGCCCAGCAAGCCAAGCGCGCCGCACAAACAGCCACGCCAGGCCCAGCGCAAGGCCAGGCCCAGCAGGCTGCGCAGCGCGCACAGCGCGCACAGCACGCGCAGCGCGCAGCGCGCGCGGGCGCTGTGTGGGCTGCTGCTCGCGCGCACGCATGGGGCCCATCGTGGCAGCCGTGCGTGTGTGTGCAAGTGTTTGTGTTCGTGCACGTTTCCTAAAACATGCAGAGTTTGGTTAATGATTAAATTCCTAATTCTATTTGATAAATTAATTAAAATTAGAGTTCTTGTAGGATTCTAGGTTTAATTAATTTGTATCTGAATAGGATTTCGATTCCCTTTCCATACCCCTATAAATATGAGGCTAGGGCTCACAATTTATAACAAGTTTTAAAAGTATTCAAAGTGAGTTTTTGAGAGAAAAATTCAGTCACACATTTGCCTATAAAGTGCCGAAAATAATAGTACCTTAAGGGCGATTCTAGTTGGTCAATCTTAAGGCGGATCCGGACGTACTGTGGACTATCTACGGAGGGACGACACTTGGAGTCCTAAAGACTTGTTCTTGTTCGGTTCGGGCGCAGCTAGGGAAGGCACGCAACAAAGAGTATGCATCTAAACTATGCTAAATGATTATGTGTAAATAATATGTTTTCCTGGCTTTATGGTTTTTCCGCATGATTTATGAATTGTCATATGTATCATAACCTAACAACTTAATGGTATTATGTTCCATTAATCATCATAATCAATTTCTGTTTGGACAACGAAAAGACTCACATTCAAAGTAAACAAAAACCTTCGTTAAGTGTTTATTTGAATGAAATGGTCATTTAAGGGTTGAGTCATATGATTGATTAATAAACAAACGAATCTCTTCACACTCAAACTTCAGAAGGTTCAAATCAAACACTTTGATTTTTGTTCCACATATCTTTGGCAATGTCATACGACCATATCAACAAGTCAACATTCTAAGATTCCATGGCATGGATTTCTGAAAGTTGGTTAACATAAGACACGTAGGTCTTGCTTGTTGAACATGACATAGAAATGTACTATTGTTAGAAGTTTCTAGACAATGAAGTTCATGGGCCAAAGATGGATTTTATGACTTACCTATTTCACAAGAATTTGAGAAAATATGGCTATATTTACTCAAAGTGAAATGTGTGAAATGCTTCAATGTAATTCACAAAAGGGTATAAAATCAACTTGGCAAGAATTTTGGAACATCTAGGCTGGGTCAAGGTGATGTTTGCATGAGCCAAGAAAGATTATCTAGATTGTTTATATGGCATTATAACAATCGAAGCTCCATAAGAATATGGTATGTCCAAATGGAGAAATCGGAATCTATTTCGATTAACGATAATCACGACTATTTTCCTATTTAGTTTCTAATTACACTCTCAAGTGACTTTCACACTAAACAAAGTTGTCAAAGCTAAGGATAAGATGTCATAAGGATTGAACTTCAGTTCAGTATATCTTTTCAGTACATATATATCTAGGGTTGTCGAACCCAGTGGGAGTTAGTGTTTACATCAAACAAACTCAAGGATAGATATATGTTTCTTTATGAGCGACTCATAGAAACAAAAGGTATTTATTCTACCACAAATCTGAGAACATATGGTTGTTGCTTAAGATAATGTCTTTTAGGAAACCTTCATATTTCCAAAAAGGAAAGTGGGAGAAAAATAACCTCGAATGGACTTCGAGTCAAGCAACAAACAAATTTAGGATACTTAGGAGTCTTTGGAAAACCTCCGTACTTAGAAGCCTTTGGAAGAGCTTCAGGAAGACTTTAGAAGTGCTTCAAGAGAATCCTAATACTCAAAGGACTTGAGTAATGTATTTATAGACACTAAACGTTTGATGTTCAATGCCTAGGTAAATCGTATAAGGAATAGAATTCAACCAAGATAGATACATAGATATCTTGAGGAATGAAAACTATGAAGACTTTGGAAAGTGCTTTGGCCAATTGGTGTTTATGAATGTTTGGGCAATTTTTAGGGTCGTTGGTTTTCTAGTGTTATTTGTCACACACAACCACATAATTCGCTACACATAACTAACATTACAACATGAAGCAAAATAATATGTCACGTAGTTTATGATAGGCTTCTATGGGTAATATTTGCGCCGGCTTGGTACCTCCTCTATCGTCGATCCAACACATGCCCCTGTCGGGGAAGTGCATTCACGAGCAAATTTCGTCCCAAGAGGCCAATCACGATGTAAGCCAAGGGGGCATGCACCAATGAGAGGGACCTAGTGGGCGAGCGATTCGGTTTGGGATAGGTGTACTACTAGCGAAAGTGCCGAGTGGACAACATTCGAAGCGTATGCACCCCCCCGGGTGGCGATGGGTATCCTTATTCCCAACTCCCGAGATAAAACATGCCAAGGGAGCCAAGGTTCGTTATGCGGTTCTGTCTGTTCGCATTAATACGCTGATTTTCAGGTCGTCCCAACTTGATAGGGAAATAAACGCGGGGTAGGATCGTTTCACCCTTCGGCTATTTTGATTACCTACGAGCACGAGTATTTCATCAACATCCCCAGTGGAGTCGCCACTGTGAGGGGGTCGAAAAAGCACGAGGCTAATGCGTGACCTCGTCCCTCGTGGGCGTGACGTTGTCAGATCAAGTGTAATTGGATTTCCTGTGAGCTTACTCCCAATCGACTAGTAATATAGGAGTCGCCATTCAGTTTTTAACGACAATGAGAAAAACTGACAAAACCCGGTTATCGTGACATAAAGGGAGTGCCATTATGTTCGACCACGACGGACATAGGTTCCCTTGTGATCCCTGGTGTGGGGATCGCTCAACGTACACCCGCAGGGCAAAGATTGAGAGTTCGGGGGACTGTAACTACCGATAGGAGTGCTCATCGATAATACTCCAGAGGCAGGTTATCCTTACTAGCTCAGCATAAATAATTGAAGGGACATGCGTTAAATTATTAAACTATTCTGAATTGATTTTAGCAATATGCAACACATAATACTAAATCGATCGTGATTATCTTATTTAGATTGATTTAAGGTACCTAGCATGATAATTCAATTGTCCAGGGTATTATCTTATTAGGCGTGATAGATCAATCAAATTAATAGTTTGACAATTTTATAAAAGGGTGATGAAAGCGATTAAATCATATGAGGGATACATTACAACGCACCCTTGAGAAGTGCGTTGTGGTTCTCAGAAAACTAACCACTTGGCTTTGCTATTTCTCCTTTTACTTAGCGAATCTCGGGTTTCCAAGCAATGTTCCAGTATTTAGGCTTAATTCGTCAAGCTACAAGGGGCAGGATGCATTCTGTTCGACTTTTGGGTCGATTGCGACAGAACGCCGGATCAATTTCGCAGCGTGAGGCTTAGGCTTAAGGCTAGAGTCAATACTTAGATTATGGAATTATGTGTTCTTTTCACGTCGATTTTACGCTGTATTTATAGAAAAAGAGTGTGTGGAAAGATAGATTTTAAGATACGAATCCAAAAAGAATCTGGAGATAAAACGGCCCCAGGCACTTTCAGCGCCCATGGCTGGGCGTTGAAGATTTTGGCGCCCAGATCCAGGCGTTAAAAATGGGATCTGGGCCGAGTTCTTGTCAGTTTTGGACTCTTAGAACACGGAGCTTTTTGGGAGATTTATCCGAGTCTTTTAGTGCGTATTAACTTATGACGGAATGCGTCTGGGCCCGTTACGAACTCTGGGTTCGTTAGGAATTTAATTAATACGTAACTCTTATTTTCGAATTATACCAAGAATAGAATTCCTTTGTAAATTCTATCTCTTTTAGGATTTATGTTGGAGTGCAACACCTAATTCTGACAGGTTTCTATCTTTTATGGTTTTGCCACTTTTAACAACTACCTTTTACGGCAGTTACTATTCTTAGCAGGTTTCTATAAATAGCTGCTTTGGCTGAAATGAAAGGGTGATTGAGATTCGTTATTTTATAGGAGATGCTTTGCCAAGTGGAAATTTATGTTCTCATCATCGAACCTTCCCTTTCGGGAATGGGGAAAAAAGTAGGCGTCTACAGTCACTAAATTATGCTAAGTGATTATGTGCATTTAATTTGGATTCTGACATTTATGGTTTTTTCGCATGACATTTGATTGTTCATAACCTAACAGTGGTATTAGAGCCTCTAATTAATTGTATCATCATTTAAATTAATATGGATTGATCTTATAAATTTGCAAAGAATTAGAGGGGTGAATTAATTTGGTATAATTAATTGCAAATTCAAGCAATTATTAAATAATATATTCGCAGGGTTTTCGGCTGTTTTGTCAATAATGATTGGAATCTTATGATTTTATAGTGAATTCCGCATGTAAACAGAATTTTAAAATTTTGACAAAATTACTATTTTTCGGCCGAACCCATAATTCTCAAATTCGATTCCTTACTATGATTTTTCGGAGGTTTTAGTTTTTCGGATGCGTAATTATAATTTTAAAGATATTAAAAATTAATATTTGCGAATCTTGTTTAATAATCTTGAGTTAATAAAAGACCTACTGCATAAGATTAACAATTTTAAATTCTATAATTATGCTACCTAATTTGTAATTATAGTTAATTTGTTGAAATTCAAATAATTCGGAATTTGTTTTGATTTTCATAATTAATTAGTAATTTAATTGGGATCTTATGACTAGAACACCACCTAAAATTTGTTAAATTTTGAATCTTTAAAATTTTATGAAACCTAATTTTAATCCCTAAAGTATATCGAAAATTATTTTAAGTTATGAATTTTCGATTGATCGCCTAAAATTTTATGAAATTAATACGATTTATTAATTTGTCATAAATTTTGAATTATATTAAAATATTAATTTTACGAATGTTCACAAAATTGCACGCACGAAGCCATGGAAGCCTAGTGTTACCCTTAAGGGGTGTTGCAATGATACAGCCATGCAACGACGAGCAAAGGAGCTCGTCGCCCATGCGGTACCATAGAAATGAGCAAGGCACAAGAACGCATATGGGCTACGTCCTGTGCGTGTGTTCTATATGTGTGAGTGAAAGTGCAAAGGCGAGAGAACGAGGCAAGGCAAGCATCATTGGGCAGGCACACTTGTGCGCGTTGCCTTGCTTGCCTGCTGCATGTGCGCGCGGCAACAAGGTGGGCTTAGGCCTCGGCTAGGCGTGCTGCCTTGTGCACACGAGCACATGGGCACTGCAGCAATGCACGCGGCCCATGGCCTGTTGCCATGCAGTGACCTAGGAAATGGACAAGCACGGGCCAGCGAGCACTTGGCGAGCCAGCGAGCGATCACTCGCGGTTGTGCTGCGCTCCAGCGTAGCTGTGCCGTGCTCGTGGGGCTTGGTGAGACGTGGGATTCGTGCTCATTTTCTTGCCTTTGCCCAACGTTCGATTTAATTTTCATTAAGCGACGAATTTTATTAAATTTAATTTCATGCTTGTAATTTTTTCTCGGAATTTAATTTAATTAGTTTAATTATTATAATTTTATACTAATTATTTGATAAAATTAAAGACCTTGAATAAATTATGATTAATTTATTTTAATCAACTAAAATTAATCAAAAGGGATTTAAAAATAGGAAAATTTGACATAAATAATCCCAACTTTCACACATCTTCTAAAAATAATCCCAACTTTGGATTATTTTAGAATAATCCAAACTTTAGGGGTTACCTTCTCAAAATAATCCGAAGTCTTTTTTTCTTGTCATTACTAATCCATTTTGGGTCTATTGTACATAGGCAAATTGATAGTTTGGATTATTTTGAGAAGGTAACCTTTAAAGTTTGGATTATTCTAAAATAATTCAAAGTTGGGATTATTTTGAGAAGATGAGTGAAAGGTGGGATTATTTATGTCAAATACCGATTAGACTTGGAAAGACATTTTTATGTTTAAAAATTAGTAAAGCATATAATTCTTGGTTTGAGTGGGAGTTTTTTATTCATGAATGGTTAAACTCTTGATTAGGTCCTTATTACCTTAGGATTAATAAACTCGATTAGAACTAAGAAGGTCAAATAATTGGTAGATTCGTGAGCCTTAATTAGTTGTTGCAATTATTATGTGATGCATTTTTCTACTAACTTGCTAAGTGGGTCATTCATTGATAAATGAATTGGTGAATGGTATATGGTAAATACATTTTTTTTTCAGGTTGCGGAAAGTGACTTGTATGACCCAAATAGGATAGAAAATATGGTATGCGTACCATTAAATTTGAATGTAAAATATGGTCAAAAGTACCATGATTTTTATTTAAATATGGTATGCGTACCATCAGTTTGTTGTAATTAGTTTAATTATTGCAAATCCTGTTTGAAGATAACATAGCCTCCCATGGTGAAATTCAAGAACAAAGTTCCAATCCATTTTCAAGACGGAGTTTGAAGTTGAAGCTTCAAGATGAAGTCGGACCATACTAGATCACACTTAATCTTATGCATGCTTTAGGATATTTATTGTTTTAAATTTGTCTTGATATTATGCATGAGATTGTGGTTTACCTATATTGCATGATTAAGGATCTTAGTTCACTTATCAAACCAACATAGTAAAAGCCTTAAGTTCCAAAGTTTAAAATTGAGTTAAAAGGTGACATTCCAATATAACACTTACTTTCTCACCTTTATGTCAAGTTAGTGATAGTTTTCCGCCAAAGCGAGGTGTCACTTCTTGATTTTATTGGGTTAAGGTACACATTAGTTGTGAATACAAGTTGATTTTGGTTGAACTCAACGATATATGTAAGGAGTCCTTTATGCCGTGGCAAATGGGATAGGTTTTCCTAATAAGTACTTAAACGTACCTATCAACCAAGAGTAGTTTCTAGACTATATATTAGCAACGGATTTGCTTACCTAAAATGTTTTAGAATTAATACAAGCCAAAGCATGCTTAGTTCTTTAATGGTTTTGAGGATCTTGAATTCATTTTATTCACATCTAACAAAACACATAAACTCGAATAAAATGATTAATAACTTTGAATTATGCATGATTGCTTGAATTTAATTTTATTAAGAGCATGTATGAATGGTTATTTACTTGTTTATTTTTTTCAATTGTAGTTTTTACTATGGAAAACAACAATTTATTCAACATTCGATCCATTCTCGAAAGGAGAAGTTGAACGGGAAAAACTTCCTTGAGTGACAAAGGAACTTGCAAATAGTTCTTATGCAGGAAGGGAAGGAGTATGTCCTGGATGAGGAGATGCCCGAAGCCGCAGGCGAAGGGGTCACTCAGGCTGCACTCAATCGTTGGATTGAAGCCAATAAGGATGTGAAGTGCCTGATGCTTTCTACTATGGGAGTGGATCTACAGAGAATGTTCATCAACTCAGATGCTTTCACGATCATCAGTTAGTTGAAGAACATGTTCCAAGATATGGCTAGAGTCGAAAGATTCGAGACCCATAAGGAAATTCTTGAGACCAAGCTCAAGAAAGGCGAGCCCGTAAGTCCACATGTTCTCAAGATGATTGGACTCATCGAGAATATGAGTAGGCTGGATCAACAATTCTCCCAAGAAATGGTTGTAGACACCATCCTCCACTCTCTTCATAGCGGGTATGATTAGTTCAAACTGAACTATATCATGAATAGTTTGGACAAATCGATAACTGAGCTTCACGGTATGCTGAAAACCGCTGAAAAGACGCTCAAGAATGATAAGCAAGATGTTCTAATGGTGCGAGGGGGAAAATTCAAGAAATCTGGTAAGAGAGGAATTCTAAGAAGGGTGGCAAGAAAGCTAGCCCACCTAAGCAAAATAGCGTCAATTCTACAAAGAAGAAGATGAGCCAAATCACTTCTGAGTCTGGATGCTTCTACTGTAAGAAGAAGGGGCACTGGAACAGAAATTGCTTGAAACTAAAGGAAGATTAGAAGAATGGAACAGTTGTTCCACCTTCAGGTATTTTCGTTATAGACTGTAAACTTGCTAATTCAACTTCTTGGGTATTAGATACAGGTTGTGGCTCACACTTATGTTCCAATCCACATGGACTAAGAAGAAGTAGAAGGCAAAGGAGAAGTCTACCTACGAGTGGGAAATGGAACAAGGATTGCTGCATTAGCTGTAGGCACTTATCATTTGTCGTTGCCTCTGGGCTAGTTTTGGAACTGGAAGAGTGTTTCCATGTTCCAAGTATTACTAAAAATATTATTTCTGTTTCTTGATGCTAAGGGATTTAATTTTGAAATAAAATACAATAGTGGCTCGTTTTATTTTAAAGAAATGTTTTATGGATCTGCAAAGTTAGTCAATGGAATTTATGTGCTAGATCACGACAAAGAAGTTTATAATATAAATACAAAAAGGGCCAAAACAAATGATTCAGATCTCACCTATCTGTGGCATTGTCGATTGGGCCATATTAACATGAAACGCATGGAACAACTTCAGAAAGAAGGAAATCTAGAATCATTTGACTTAGAGGATTATGGTGAATGCGAATCATGCTTACTTGGAAAAATAACAAAGCAACCTTTCTATAAAAATGGAGAAAGAGCAAGTGAACTGTTGGGATTAATTCATACGGATATATGTGGACCAATGAGTTCAAATGCTATAGGTGGTTTCTGCTACTTAATCACTTTTACTAACGACTTCAGTAGATATGGTTGTATCTACCTGATGAAGCACAAGTCCGAATCCTTTTCCAAATTCAAGGAATTTCAAAGTGAAGTAGAGAATCAACTAGGCAAGAAGATTAAAGCACTGCGGTCTGACAGAGGCGGTGAATATCTGAGCTATGAATTTGATGACCATCTGAAAGATTGTGGAATCTTGTCAGAATTGACTCCTCCTAGAACACCACAATGGAATGGTGTATCGGAACGGAGGAATAGAACCTTGCTAGACATGGTTCGTTCAATGATGGGTCAGGCCGAACTTCCAATAGAACTTTGGGGACACGCAATAAATAAAGCTGCACTCACACTAAATAGAGCTCCGTCAAAGGCTGTAGAAAAGACTCCATATGAACTATGGACTGGAAAGCCTCCAAAAGTGTCTTTTCTTAAGGTTTGGGGTTGTGAAGCATACATCAAACGGTTAATTTCAGACAAAATTCAACCAAAATCTGACAAATGTATCCTTGTGGGCTATCCAAAGGAAACAAAGGGGTATTACTTCTACAATACATCTGAGAACAAGGTGTTTGTTGCTCGAGATGGTATCTTTTTGGAAAGAAATCACATTTCCAAAATGACAAGTGGGAGAAAAGTAAACCTCGAAGAACTTCGAATCGAACAACAAACTCTGAGTAATCAAGATGATATTCAGGTCGAAACTCGGAGATCTTTAGAAGTATCTGGTGAGGTTCAAGAACCAACTGCAGTTGTTGTCCCGCTGTGAGGGGGTCGAAAAAGCGCGAGGCTAATGCGTGACCTTGTCCCTCGTGGGTGTGACGATTCTTTTTATTCAATCAAGTGTAATTGGATTTCCTGTGAGTATACACTCAATTGACTAGTAATATAGGAGTCACCATTCAGTTTTTAACGACAATGAGAAAAACTGACGAATCCCGGTTATCGTGACATAAAGGGAGTGCAATTATGTTTGACCACGACGGCCGTAGGTTCCCTTGTGATCCCTGGTGTGGGGATCTCTCAATATACACCCGCAAGGTAGAGATTGAGGGTTCGGGGGACTGTAACTACCGAGAGGAGTACTTCGCTCGTCGATATCTCCAGAGGCAGGATATCCTTACTAGCTCAGCATAAATAATTGAAGGGACATGCGTTAACTATTAAACTAATCTGAATTGATTTTAGCAATATGCAACATATAATACTAATTCGATCGTGATTATCTGATTTAAATAGCATTAAGGGACCTAGCATGATAGTCCGATTTCCCAAAAATATTATATTTGTTAGGCGTGATAGAACAATCAGATTAGGTTAGTTTAACAGTTCATAAAAAGGGCGAGGAAAGCAGTTAAATCATCGAAAAGGGACACATTACGACGCACCCTTGAGAGGTGCGTCACGGTTCTCAGAAAACTAACCACTTTGACTTTGCTATTTCTCCTTTTTATTTAACGAATCTCAATTATGGGACAGGATACGTTCTGTTCGATTTATGGATCGATTGCGACAGAACGCGTGAACAGTTTCGCAGCGAGAGGCTTAGGCTAAGGGTTGGAGTCAATACTCTGAATATAATTGTGTGTTGTTGTTTTCTTTTTTCACATCGAAACTAGGGGCCTATTTATAGGGAAGAGTTCGTGGAAAGATAGAGTTGTAGAGTTCTAATCCACAAAGAATTAGGAAAAGAGACGTACCCAGGTATTTTCAGCGCCCAGGCCTGGGCGCCGAAGATTTCGGCGCCCAGAGCCAGGCGTTGAAAATAGGGTCTGGGCAGTTTTGTTTAGTCAGATTCGGATTCCTAAAATCCGTAGAGTTTGAGATTAATTCGAGTCTTTTAGCGTGTATCAATTTTATGACGGAATGCGTCTGGGCCCGTTACGAACTCTAGGTTCGTTAGGATTTTAATTAATACGTAACTCCTATTTCTGAATACTATTAGGAATAGGATTCTCGCGGTTTTCTATCTCATTTAGGATTTATGTTGGAACGAAACACCTAATTCTGACAGGTTTCTATCTTTTATGATTTGCCACTTTTAGACGCTACCTTTTACGGCAGTTACTATTTTTAGCAGGTTTCCATAAATAGCAGGTTTCAGGTGAAATGAAATGGGGAATCGAGATTCGTTTATTTTATAGGAGATGCGTTGTCAAGTGGAGTTTTTATGTTTTCATCATCGAACCTTTCCCTTGCGGGAACGGGGACAAAAGTAGGTGTCTACAGTTAGCCCCCACTTTGACTGAGTCTTGGAGTAAGACGATGGTCAAAGTATTAGACGGAGTGCGTCACACAAGCCATGGTGTATGTGACCTGTTTTGCGAGGGTCTCACGAGCCCCCGAGTGATAACATTTAACTTAAGGGTCATCACTTGAAGTGTCGACATATCCCTCACGTGTCATTGGGATTTGTCAACTGATAGTATAGAAACTTCCTCACTTTGTCATTGGAAGGATCTAAAGGTGCGTATAAAACTCCCTCACTTTGTCATTGGGAGTAGCTACAGATGTTTTCGAAATTAAAGCTGTAAAGTGTAATTGGGCCTGGCCAAGCCCAATCACGAGGTAAAACGTTTTTAAAGATTCTCATTTTCAGGGCTAGCTAAACGAGAAAACCCCCTTGTTTTTATAGGACGTAAAACGAAGGAAAATCCAGCACATCGTTCTTTTTTTTGAAAAACGGAAAACCAATCCTTTAATTTTTGGAAAAAGGGAAAACCGATCCTTAAATTTTTGGAAAAAGGGAAAACCGATCCTTTAATTTTTGGAAAAAGGGAAAACCGATCCTTTAATTTTTGGAAAAAGGGAAAACCGATCCTTTAATTTTTGGAAAAAGGGAAAACCGAAAAAAAGTTATCGCTGCAGCGACTAAGGACCTGCGCGGTTAGTGACGCAGACCCCGCCCGCTGAAGGTGGGCGAGCCTGTCCGCTGAGGGTGGACTCCCCGTCCGATAGAAGTGGACGAATCTGTTTTGATGTTTTGAAAATAAGGATCTACGCGGTTTGTGACGTAGACCCCGCCGGCTGAAGATGGCGAACCTGTCCGCTGAGGGTGGACGCCCCGTCCGATAGAAGTGGACGAATCTATTTTGAAATTTATTTTGCTTTTTTTGAAAATAAGGACTACGCGGTTTGCGCCGTAGACCCCGCCGGCTGAAGATGGCGAGCCTATTTTAAATTTGAAGATTTTATTTCTTTCGAAAACTGAGGACCTGCGCGGCTAGTGACGCAGACCCCGCCCGCTGAGGGTGGGCGATCCCATTTTGAATTTCTTATTTTGCCTATGTAGAAGGGCTTTTGTGATTATAACATGTTGGTGGGTCGTAATATTTCCTGATTAGATGTGTCCTATAAGTGGGTCCACACTGTGTATATTTTTGTTTAACAATATATTTTTTTTGAGATATCCAAACATGATGTGGTGTGTGGCGCAGTCTGGGAATGTGATTTTGATTGCGCGCTCCTTGTCGGAGTCCATTTTTTGCGAGCCCCCAAGCGTTGGGGCTCGTCGGTTGTTTTTTGTATCTTGTAATCATGTTTGGGGTCACGCTCGTATGTGCGAGCGACCTCCTATAGTAGTGTGCTATTTTAGCGAAGCCGTGGAGTGCGACTTTAGTTTTTAGGCGACATCCGGTTTTGGCTTGGCCCGGATTATCCCTTTGACAGACAGACATTTTCTATTTGGAAAACCAATGACTTGACGACACATATTTTTGGTGTTTCGAAGAATGACCATGATATTTAACTTGCTTTTTTTTTTTTTTTTTGAAAAGTGTACATGAGCGTTTTCTGAGACGAGTCTAAGTTTCAACCAAGTTTTAATGTTATTATTTTTTGCTTATTTGGGAGCTAAAGGTACTTTGGGCTTGATCTTACTTGCAATAGGGCCTCATGTTTTAGCAACACGGTCTTAAGTCCTTTCCTATTCCATGTTTTGTGAAATCTGGGCCTTGGGCTGCATTTTCTGCGCCCAAGCTCAGGCGTTAAACATTTCGGCGCCCAGGGGTGGGCGCTGAAAGTTCTTTCCTGGTAATATTTGATTTTCGGATTTCTAAACACGTTTCCGAATGAGATCAGGATGTCATTGGGTGCGTTCAGCTATATATAAGGGGTAGATACGTCCTTATTTTCCACCACTCTCAAATTCTTTCTCTCTTTTTGCTTTGCTCTAATTATTTACTGCTTTTGCCATGTCGATCCCTACTTTCTCACTCCAACGGACTGTTAGGCGTTGGCTACGAGCCCTTACTCCCACAGAAAAAAGCTTTGTTAAAAGAATACCACTTAGAGGCACTTTTAGGTTTACAACAAACTAATATTGATTATAATTTTCTGCATGCTGCCCTAAGCTTTTGGGACTCCGATCATCATGTTTTTTCCTTTCGGGGCAATGAAATATGTCCTTTGCCTGATGAATTTGCTGCGATCCTTGGTTATCCTACTAATGCTACTCCTGTTACCCCTGGCACTATTGAAGAGGGTAAAACAACCATAAGGGCTTTCCTAGGGCTAGATGATAACATGTTTGCTGAGATTGTTGTAGATGATAAGGTTAACTTGGCGAAACTTGTAAAACATCACTTTAGGCCTAGTAAGAATATGACCGAACAAAAATTGAACATTCGAGCCCTTGTATTTTGCTTGTTGAATCATTATTTGCTGTCGAATAATAATGGTGAGTTCGGTGACATAAGGCTGATCCCCTTGATTAGCCAGATGGAAAGTTACTATTCTATTATGCCGTTGGTTGTTGCTGAGACTTTACTGAGTGCGGATGAGCTAAAGAAAGGCGCCAAATCTGAATATTTTAAGGGGAGCCCCCTATTGCTGCAGGTAATCGATCTTTTCCTTGCGCACATGTATGTTTTTTTTGCATATATTTCTTTTTGCCTGGGGCTGAGTTTCAGCGCCCAGGGCTGGGCGCTGGAATAATCGGCGCCTGGTCCTGGGCGTTGAAACAGCGCCCCAGGAACCCTTTTTTCTTTCTTTTCATTCTTTTGATTCGATCGTACCTGTTTTTGCAGATTTGGCTTGCGGAACGGCTTAGACTTTTGGAAGCTCCTGGCGATCCTAAACATTATCGCCCTATAGCTTTGGGTAACCGAAAATACTTGCACCAAGGCCAGGACGAGGCCGAATGGACCTCTTTTTTTACTTATGGCAATTGTTTTATTAAGTGAGTGGTACCATGGTGGGGTTTGACTACTATGACAGGGGGGTCTGATGTATCGGTTTATGTTTCTTTGTTGGGGCTATCTTGTCCCATTTATATTTTCCCTTACCGAGTCATGCGTCAATAGGGTTTAAGGCAGACTATCCCCTTTTCTGATACGGTACCACCTAAGGTAGCGGCCTTTTCACAAACACGGGTCTTAGCGTGGGCTAGGTATTATGATGGTCTCCCGCGTTGGGCCGTAGCTACAAATGGGTTTGTGGGTCTTTCTGAAAACTATAAGTTATGGATGAGTTCCGATGACAAAGATGTGAGGACCGAGGCTCGTAATGGGGAGCCGGCTGAGCTTTTGATACCTCGTATTCGTGTTAAGTATGAGGGTCCTGATTCTGCCAGACCTCGTACCTATAGTTTTAAGACTGTGAAAGCTCGTCCTGATCGAAAGCGAAAGGAAGTTCCTCCCCGTTCCAGTGTCAGGCCTAAAAAGATGCCTAACATGAAGGGGCCTGCTGTTGTTAAAAGAAATGCAAGCTCTCGCGGAGATCGTCGCCAGAACAATGTATGGGTTAGGAAGGCTCAGCCGCCTGTAGAAACAGTGGCTAGCCCAGTTGATGATAATAACCCTTCTCCCATCATTGACTGTGCCTTCGAGGCTGAGCGGGCTATAATTGAGAATGTTTCTGAAGCCTTGACATCTTTGGAAGTTAGTGTCCAGGAGCCGGTTCTTATGGAGATTGATATTGGGGCAGCGCAGAAGACTGTGGGGGTGGATCCTGCGAACATTGCTCTCTACAAGACTTTATTTGATGATCCGGAAGAACTAGAGTAGTGTAGTTCTTGCTAGGGTGTAGGTGCCCTTTATTTATTTCAGTTGTGTTTGTTTTTTATTTCTAGCACTTTGTTTCCCTTCTTATTATATTTTAATAAAGGCGTATTTTTTAGTTTCCATTCGATTTTGTTTCTCCTCTTTTATATGTCTAACACTTTTTTACACAAAGAATATAATTTTTTATTATTATTTGGACCGAATCCTTGGTAAGGATTGCCTACGTATCTTGTCAGAATCAGGTCGCGCGTAGTTCTAGCTTTAGAATAAGTTCTAGTATGCCGGATTTCGGTAGATATGTCCTGAAGTGGAAACATATTACTTAATTGGTCAAATGAGTGAAGTATTTGCCATTATTTTCATCTGCCGCTTTTTTTTCATAGGTTGCGTAAAATTCGACCAATTTGTATAGCTGTATTCTTGGTAAACCTATTTGGATACGTACTGTACCCCCCAAGTGTTCGTTATTTTTCCGTTGTGTGAGGATAAAATGACGAGCACTTTTCGAAGAAGAAAACTTTTGGCAGGCAGAGAGTTTCAACGCCCAGGCTGGGGCGTCAGAAATTTCGGCGCCCAGCCCTGGGCGCTGAAAATGACTTGGGCGATCAGTTTTTGACGCTTTGCTTCACATGTTCTTGCGTTTATTTCTATTTCTTTTTTTTGTGCCCTGATATTTTGCTTTGTAGCTAAAGTTAGTTTTGAGACTATTTTGGAGGCTTTTTTTACTGTTAGCGTGAAACGCATTTTTGTCCAGATTAATTTTTTCTATTGGTGACTCAAAACAGTTTTGAAAATGGAGTCAGGGTGCGGAGTTTACGAAGATCTTTGTGTAGGCTTTGGAGGTAGGTTGGTAGTGAAGGGTATGATGGAATCTATGTTTTATGAATCTATTTTTTTTTTGGTAACATTTGCATTTGTTTTAAATTTTTGATTTCCTTTGATTTTGGGTTGCATGGATTGGCTCTTATGATGACATTGGTTGGCTTTTTAGGTTTTGGGGATGTGGTTTATTTTGTGGGTTTCGGGAACTGGTTCCCATGGCACTATTTTGTTTGTTGGGCCTAGAATGGGCCGCCTCTTTATTTTTGTATTTTGCAAGTACATTTGGTGTTTATTTAGTGTTAGAACAAAATTTTTAGGAGAAATATTACGCCTTTATTGATTTGGAAAGTAAGGAAAACACACTGAAATAAAACTGACCCATATTCTAAGGGGCCTTAGGACCATCTAAATCTCTATTATTATTATTTTTATCAATCTAAAGAACTACTAGGCGCTTTTTACTAATGGTGCTCTATGTGGCTCAAGCCTGGGGTTTAGTCTCATAAAACTTTGGTCCTTCACCGGTACTCATCTTGAATTCCATTCCTTTTGCGTTGACCCACTGATATGTCTTCACCCATCCGTTCTCGACCTCTTCTAGTGTTGATGCAGGAGAGATTAACCGGGTTGGATCGAAACCTTCATCTTGTAAAGCTAGGGTAGTCATCACAGTCTCGTTCTCCATAGGCCTCGGTTCGTTAAACAATGTCCATAGAGCCTGGTTGTCCAATATTTCAGCTGTTTTAGCCTTGGCGAGGTGGGGTGCCTCATCCAAGGTGTGGCAGTCATGGAAAATTTCAACTCCGGGTTTTAGCAAGCCATCCTGAACGAAGGGTTCAGGGAAATCACAGCATGGGTGTTCTTCTCCTTCCCGAACGAACATCCCGTTAAGGGTCCTTTGATATGGGGGAAGGAGGGTGGTTTGTTTGGTTTTGTTAAGGCGTACCTTAGATAGGCGGTCAGCAATATCTTCCTCCGTTGGTTCATAACCTAAGCCAAAGGGAGTAGATTTGTCGGGAAAAGGATGGAATGTGCATTCCTTCTTCCTTATGCCCAATGGGGTTCCTGGAAAATAGCCTTGAGCTAACAGCATTCTAGGGATGACTCGGGATGCATGCGGGTCTAGGAATGCTGGATCATAATCTTCGATGAACTGGATTGTTTCTTCCATTTGAAACCCATAAAGGTCGTCTGCAGTTTCAGCCGTTCCAACCATAGTACAACTGACGTCGAGAAGAGGGGCGCGGATTTCTAGTATTACCCCGTTATGGTTAAGTTTAACCATTTGGTGCAAGGTTGAAGCCACACCTCCTAAGTCATGGAGCCAAGGTCGCCCCATGAGGAGGTTGAAAGTGGGCTTGATGTCGATTATTTGAAACTCCGTGGTGCGTGCCACAGGCCCAGTTTGTATGGTAAGGTTGATTTTTCCCAATACAGGCCTTCGGGAGTTATCATAAGCTCGTACCCCTTGTGAGGAGGTTTGGAAGTCATCGCTTCCTAGCCCCAAGCAATGGGCGGTTCGCAATGGGCAGACATTAACCGCCGAACCATTATCTACGAGCGCTAGGGGGATGTTTTGTCCTTTGCATCCAACCACTAGGTAAAGGGCTTTATTGTGAGCACCCCCCTCTTTGGGTAAGTCTTTATCAGTGAAAACTATGGCCTTTTCTCCGGCATCTCTCGTGACATGGCTAACCAATGAGTCAGGTGTGATATCTGTAGGTACTGAGATGAGGTCAAGTGAGCGAATAAGCTTTTCGCGATGTTCCTTTGAAGTACACATAAGATCCCAGATGGTAATCTCAACCTTGGTTCTTTTTAGTTGTTTCAGGAGAGGATTTTCAATGACTTCTGCGACGGTGGCGTGCCGTCCGTTCTCAGGAGTTTGCCTAACCGGGATGTCGTCCATAGGAGGTGGGTGAATGTCCGGTTGGTATATTCTTCCGGATCGAGTGAGGTTGTCGACCTCGGGCTCCTGAGGGGTGGTGTCAATGAGAGCATACCCGGACCAAGTTTCAGTGAAGAAGTCCTGGCCCGAGACTTGAGATAGGTAAATATCTTCAGCATCATCGTTCCACACACCGCACACTTCCCTCTCGATTCGATCCATAGGGACCACAGCGAGTGGTGCACCTTGGGGTGTAATATACACCGTGGGGTCGAAATTCTCTGGTTGGTCGAGAGAGATGTGACAAGAGCCGAGTGGGCTTTTGTTGTTGTTGGGTTTGCCAACGTTAGGGAGAGGTATTACTTCATCCTCTATCATGTCCTGGATCGTATGTTTTAGAGTCCAGCAGTTTTCAGTGTCATGCCCATTTCCTTGATGGAATTTGCAGTAAGTACCTTCGACCCAATATTTTTTTTTGACAAGAGGGTCACGGGTGGGGCCTATAGGTCTCAACTTTCCTTGATTGGTTAGTCTTTCAAAGGCTTGTACCAAAGTTGACCCGAGTGGGGCAAACTTTCGGTCTCGGACCCATCTTACAGGGTTTCTTCGGGCGGGAGCCTCTTCTACAGCATGGACTTCTTGGGCTGGGGATGTGTTACCCCGATTATAGGTGTTGGTCTTATATGTGGGTTTTCTTTGTATGGTTTTGGCGAGGTCGTCCTCGATCTTTATTCCCACATCATAAACTCTTTTGAAAGTGTCGAGTCCCAGGTACCTAAGGTGTTGTTTGTAAGCTGGGTCCAGGTTGTCAATGAATTTTTGGACCAATTCTGTTTCGGGAGGCCTATTGATTAACTGGGCCGCCTGATCCCTCCATCTAGCAAAGTAGGTTGTGAAACCCTCATTTTTCTTTTAGAAGAGAACTTCCAGCTCGCGCATGGTGACTTGGAAATCCATGTTCGACGAGTATTGCTTGATGAAGACATTGACAAAGTCTTCCCAAGTGGGGAAGAGCTTAGGGTCCTGGTGATAGTACCATTTGAGCGGCACAGGTTCCAAGGACAGAGGAAAGGCAGGTAAGTACATGGACTTGTCCACGCCTTTCAAGTTCATGGTATTCACAAAGCTCAGTAGATGATCACGGGGGTTATCCGTGGCCTTGAACTTTGGTAAGTCAGATGAACTGAACTTTTCTGGTAATTTGCCAGGAAAAGGTTCAGGATCGAGGGAGAAGTATTTGCTCCCCATGGTTTGCTGTAGGACCATTTTTTCAATCCTCTTCTCGTTTTCGAGGTCATTTTTGGCTTGCGCAGCCGCTAAAGCTTCATTTTCCATTTTCAGTTGGCCCATAAGTTGGGTCATTTGGACCATCTGGTCTCGCAAATCTTCGATGGACATGTTTGAAGGTGCGAATCGAGGTTGGGGAAGCGGAGATCCTTGAAATGAGGGACGACGGACGGAGCTTGGAGTTACTAAACCTGGTGTTGGTGATGTATCTTCGAGACGCACTAACCGTTGATTCCCTGATCGGCACCAAGTGGCAGGACCAGTCCTAGGCATAAGATAAGCTAAAGTTTAGGTTCCCAAAGTTTCAAGCATTACTTAGTCTAAACTTCGACTCTCTAAATTGGTTTTTTGCTCTTTCTTCTGTCGGTACACTTTTTGGGTTTTTTTTTATTTTGGTCATTCTTTGGATTTTCGAAACACTTGCCCGTGTGACATTCATAGTTGTTAGCATGTTCGGTTTTGGTGCCGAGCATTTCCGTCGTAGGAGGCCTAACGACGACACAAAGAGTTATTAATTTTTCACGAGTCGCCTTTTGAAATCGAGTGCTTTTCTTACGCCCTCGTAGCAATTCTTTTGATGAACATTTTTTGTGCTACGTATTTTCCTTTTTGCTTGGGCACCGAGGCTGTTGTGCCTGACCAGAAGGCCAAGCAGCAACTTCAGCGCCCAGCTAGGGGCGTGAGAAATTCTGGCGCCCAGCCAGGGGCGTTGAAAATGCGTCCCTGGCTGGTTCTCGTTTTCTGTTTTCTGTTTATGCGACTTCGATTTGCGTGCTTGCCTAATAACGTCCTTTACGCGTAACAGCGTTTGTGGGATTCGTTACAGGCCATCCCGAGCGTCGCTTAAATTGTGGCGATCATTCGGGTTTGCGGAACACGTGTTTCGGTATAACTCTTTGGCAAATTAGTCTATGAATGTTTGGGCAATTTTTAAGATCGTTGGTTTTCTAGGATAGTTTGTCACACATAATCACATATTTCGCTACACATAACTACATTACAAACATGGATTTAAAAATTAACTATGCCACGTAGTTTATGATAGGCTTCTATGGGTAGTTTATTTGCGCCTGGCTTGGTACCGCTTCTATCGTAGATCCAACACATGCCCCGGTCGAGGTAGTGTCTTCAACAGACGAATTTCGCTCAAGAGGCCAACCCGCAAGTGCAAGCCAAGGGGGAATGCAGGCGAGAGGGACCTAATGGGCGAGCGATTGGGTTCGGGATAGGTGTACTACCTGCACAAGTACCGAGTGGGAAACATCCGCGGCGTATGCACCCCCCTATTGGCGAATAAAGGTGTCCTTAGTCCCAACTCCCGAGGGAGCCGAGATTCGTTATGAGGTTCTGCCCGTTCACATTAATATGCTGATTTTCAGGTCGTCCCAACTTGATGGGGAAATAAACGCGGGGTAGGATCGTTTCACCCTTCGGCTATTTTGATTACCTACAAGCACGAGTATTTCCTTCACTATCCCCAGTGGATTCGCCACTGTGAGGGGGTCGAAAAAGCGCGAGGCTAATGCGTGACCTTGTCCCTCGTGGGTGTGACGATTCTTTTTATTCAATCAAGTGTAATTGGATTTCCTGTGAGTATACACTCAATTGACTAGTAATATAGGAGTCGCCATTCATTTTTTAACGGCAATGAGAAAAACTGACAAAACCCGGTTATCGTGACATAAAGGGAGTGCAATTATGTTTGACCACGACGGCCGTAGGTTCCCTTGTGATCCCTGGTGTGGGGATCTCTCAATATACACCCGCAAGGTGGAGATTGAGGGTTCGGGGGACTGTAACTACCGAGAGGAGTACTTCGCTCGTCGATAACTCCAGAGGCAGGATATCCTTACTAGCTCAGCATAAATAATTGAAGGGACATGCGTTAACTATTAAACTAATCTGAATTGATTTTAGCAATATGCAACATATAATACTAATTCGATCGTGATTATCTGATTTAAATAGCATTAAGGGACCTAGCATGATAGTCCGATTTCCCAAAAATATTATATTTGTTAGGCGTGATAGAACAATCAGATTAGGTTAGTTTAACAGTTCATAAAAAGGGCGAGGAAAGCAGTTAAATCATCGAAAAGGGACACATTACGACGCACCCTTGAAAGGTACGTCACGGTTCTCAGAAAACTAACCACTTTGACTTTGCTATTTCTCCTTTTTATTTAACGAATCTCAATTATGGGACAGGATACGTTCTGTTCGATTTATGGATCGATTGCGACAGAACGCGTGAACAGTTTCGCAGCGAGAGGCTTAGGCTAAGGGTTGGAGTCAATACTCTGAATATAATTGTGTGTTGTTGTTGTCTTTTTTCACATCGAAACTAGGGGCCTATTTATAGGGAAGAGTTCGTGGAAAGATAGAGTTGCAGAGTTCTAATCCACAAAGAATTAGGAAAAGAGACGTACCCAGGTATTTTCAGCGCCCAGGCCTGGGCGCCGAAGATTTCGGCGCCCAGAGCCAGGCGTTGAAAATAGGGTCTGGGCAGTTTTGTTTAGTCAGATTCGGATTCCTAAAATCCGTAGAGTTTGAGATTAATTCGAGTCTTTTAGCGCGTATCAATTTTATGATGGAATGCGTCTGGGCCCGTTACGAACTCTAGGTTCGTTAGGATTTTAATTAATACGTAACTCTTATTTCTGAATACTATTAGGAATAGGATTCTCGCGGTTTTCTATCTCATTTAGGATTTATGTTGGAATGCAACACCTAATTCTGACAGGTTTCTATCTTTTATGATTTGCCACTTTTAGACGCTACCTTTTACGGCAGTTACTATTTTTAGCAGGTTTCCATAAATAGCAGGTTTCGGGTGAAATGAAATGGGGAATCGAGATTCGTTTATTTTATAGGAGATGCGTTGTCAAGTGGAGTTTTTATGTTTTCATCATCGAACCTTTCCCTTGCGGGAACGGGGACAAAAGTAGGTGTCTACACCCGCGTAGATGGCAAAGATCTCATCCAGAAAGATACGTAGGTATTTTAATGTCTGAGAACCATGAAATTCTATTGCTGGAAAGCGATGAGCCTGCAACTTACAAACAAGCTATGACGAGCCCTAGCTCCAAGCAATGGCTAGAAGCCATGCAATCTGAATTAGACTCCATGTTTGAAAACCAAGTTTGGGATTTGGTCGATTTTCCAGATGGCTACCAAGCCATAGGAAGCAAATGGGTTTTCAAGTTGAAAAGGACAAGGACGGGAAACTAGAAGTTTTCAAAGCTAGATTGGTTGCGAAAGGTTACAGGCAAGTCCACGGTGTGGATTACAATGAAACCTTTTCACTAGTTGCAATGCTAAATCTATTCGGATAATGTTAGCAATCGCTGCATATTACGATAACAAAATATGGCAGATGGATGTCAAAACCGCTTTCTTAAACGGCGTTTTAACAGAAATTGTGTTTATGACACAGTCTGAGGGTTTTGAGGATCCAAAGAATGCTAAAAAGGTATGCAAGCTTAAGAAATCCATTTACGGATTGAAGCAAGCATCAAGGAGCTGGAATATACATTTTGATGAAGCAATCAGTGACTTTGCCTTCGTCAAGAACGCAGACGAATCTTGTGTATACAAGAAGGTCAATGGGAGCAAGATTTCTTTCCTAGTATTATATGTCGATGACATATTACTTATCGGAAATGACATTCCTATGTTGAACTCTGTAAAGACTTGGCTTAGGAAATGTTTTTCGATGAAAGATCTAGGAAAAGCACTGTACATACAGGGCATTAAGATCTATAGAGATAGATCCAAGAAGATGATTGGACTTAGTCAAAGTACTTATATTAATAATTATGTACTTGATAAGTTCAATATGGTTGACTCCAAAAGAGGTCATCTACCCATGTCTCATGAATGACTCTTAGCAAGACTCAGTGTCCAAAAACACCAGATGAGCAAAGACGAATGAGTGAGATACCATATGCATCATTTATTGGTTCAATAATGTACGCTATAATATATACACACCCATATGTGTCGTATGCACTCAGTGCTTCGAGCAGATACCAGTCAGACCCGGGAGAGGCACATTAAACTACTGTCAAGACCATTCTGAAGTAGCTGAAAAGGCACAAAGATGACTTCCTGGTCTATGGTGGAGATGATGAATTGATTGTTAAAGGCTATACGGACGCAAGCTTCTAAACCAAAAAAGGTGATTTCAGATCACAGTTTGAGTTTGTTTTCTGCCTCAACGGAGGAGCAGTAAGCTGGAAAAGTGCCAAGTAAAGCACTATTGCGGATTCTACAACTGAAGCGGAGTACATTGCTGCACATAAATCAGCAAAGGAAGCAATTTGGATAAGGAAGTTCATTGGTGAGCTTGGTGTAGTCCCCTCCATTAAAGGACCGGTAGCTCTATATTGTGACAATAATGGAACTATTTCACAGGCAAAGGAGCCTAGATACCACCAAAGATTCAAACATGTACTTCGTAGATTTCACCTTCTACGAGAGTTCGTTGAAAGAAAAGAAGTCGAGATAAGCAAGATTGGAACTGATGACATCATCTCAAATTCATTGACAAAACCTCTGCCACAAGCGAAGCACAACTCGCACAAAGCATCTATGGGAATAAAGCATATTGGAGAATGACTTTGATGTCCTTTTAATGTTTTAAAGTTTTTAGTTTTGAAATACTTTGTAAAACATTATGGTTAACCATTCATAGAAATGAATTAAGATTCATTCTTCCATTTAATTTTATGGTTTTTATTAAATGATGAGTCCTTTCAAATTGACAAAATTCAAGATAGACTGTCAGGACCAGTCCTGTGACTAAGAAATATCTATCAAGTGAACCTGAATGTCAAAAGTTGAAAATGGTCTCTGGTCGGATGTTTTCTATAAAGGTGGACGCATAGAAAACACTAGACGACTAGAATGCAAGATGACTAGTAGTTTTGTTTCTTGAACTATATGGACATGGCAATGTCATAATCATTTGCATAGATACTTACTTGACAAGACTAGTATCGAACAATACCTATGAAACTTTACTGTAAGAGATGAAAATCTGTCATAAGTAAATTTCATTATCTTATAAGACACTAAACCTCAATACCTGAGTGATTTGAGCTTACTTGTTTGAGAACTGGTTGCTTTGACGCTGTCAGCCGTCGTACCGTAAAAGGAGACCATAACGGCAGCGCTCGGGTAATCACCTATCAAACGAAGTCTAAACTCAAGAACACAAGATTGGGATTGTCCTCCAATAAATCGGGAAGAGATGCCAAAAGTTGTATTAGGGCCACTCGGAGAGCTAGAAACTGTAAAATGCATGGTCGTGCTCAGATGAATCATATGCTATGATTATCTGGTTATTTGACTAGTTGAACTCTGACACCGAGAAATACCTCTGAACGTAATAAGGATAACTAGTCTTACCTTATGTTCATGAGCAGGCATCGAGCTATAAAGAAATTAGGAAATGCACACTTGTCCTTAGGGACAAGTGGGAGACTGAAGGAAATAATGTCTTGGTCCAAGTTTGCATTTAATGCATTTAATGCTAAGTCTAATAAATGTGGTTCAGTATTAATTAAGCAAGTTAATTATTCAGTAAGATCAAGTGATCTGAATGCCTAGCTAGAGGTCGCTTTAGTTCAAGTGGAATTAATATAATTACACTACAAGAAAAGTAGGTCTGGGCGACGAGGTAATAATATATGGGCGACAAAAAATATGGTTGTAGCCCAAAACAGAACAAAAGGCAACGGTGTATAACGTCGTTGCCCAAATGTCTAATTTTGTGCGACAAGAATATTTTCGGTAGCCCAAAACTGTTTCTGGGCAACAATATATTGATTCGTTGTCCAAAATTATGTTTTGGGCCACGGAATATTTTTTTGTTGTCGTTTACCATATTTGTGCAACCAATTATTTCCATGTCGTTGCCCATTATAAGTTAATAACCCAACCCAAAATCAATCTCACGTTGTCCTTAACAAACAAACAAAAAATGCGGAAAAACAAAAACCCGCTTATTACTTTCCCACTACTCCATGAACTGAGTAACCACTCCTCCCTATCTTCCCCTCTTGCTCTTCCTCTTGCAGACGTGAATCCTCCATTTATTCTCCAAGAAAATTACCAGGAGAATTACAAATTCATTCTTTTCGGTTAATTTGAAGATAAATTGCAGCGCTCAAGCCCCAATTTAATTCAATTTTCTAAATTTTTTTTGAAAACATATTACAGGGTTGGAGGTTGGGAATTCGACGGCGAGGTCAAGAGAATTGGGCACCGCTCTTCTTCGAGGTTTTTCTCTCCTTCCCATGTCTTTTCTTTTTATTTTCGCACTCTTCATATCAATTACCATAATTGTTGTTTGATTTTTTTGATTGAACTTTCAATTTTTTGTTGAATTTCCTATAATTTATGTTTATTGGGTTGAATTTGTTGGTTTTGATTTCTATTTTCTGTGCTAATGTCCCACGATAGAAATCCAGAACTTTTAGTTCATAAGTTGCAATGTTTGTTTGGTGATATTATTATAGTTTAGTTCATTTTTTTGCTTCTTTTCTGCAACAATAACCACAGATCAGTATAATCATCTTACTTTCTTTTTTCTTCAATCAATGGGAAATTTAATTTATAAGACAACCAACTGGAATTATTAAAAATAGGATGAATACAAAGGCCAAATTTCAAGAGATGCAGAAACTGATCGAGTCTCAAAAGGGGTGGGACCTGGTAGTAACCTACATAATGTCAGCAGAAACCATTTTCTAACATTGTTTTAACATTTAAAATGGGAAAATAGTGAACTTTGCGAACCTCATAATGAAGTGAAGCATTTGTGATCGAGTTGATCCCTATGTGGCTATGTGACACTACATTGGAAATTCATACCTCCATGTGCATGAACAAATATGACAGAATCAGCTGAGTACAAGTTGAGGTAGAATCTACCTCTGCTGATAAATTTTGCCAGTAGATGAGAAAAGAAAGGGTTATCAACAGGAGCATCCCACTTTCATAAGCTAAGGATTTTAGTTTGTGATTAATTGTGAGGGCTGTCATGGCAAAACTTATAGATCTTGCCCCTGTAATGAAATGAAATTGAGTTGGTTCACAGTGCAGCATATGATCCTGCACAAAAAGAAAAGGAAAAAAGTTAATTGTAGAATTAGGGTATATGTGTGTCATTTTTCGGCCTTTTTTTTAACTTCTCTTTCGAAATTGTTCTTTGTAAGGAACCTTGAATAAAATCAAAAGGCTATGACACTGGTTTTTGTGTTGTTGTCTTTAGTCTGACGGATTAATAGCAGTAATGTAACTAGTTTTTTTTTCCTTTTTTCGTTGTATATACTCTGAGTACATCAGAAGAATAAAAAAAAGTAGAAAAATTTGATGTTAATACTTATGCAATGCACCATACCAACACTCCTACGTTGAAAGTGTATGCAAGAAGAAACAAGAAAAAGCAGCCAGCAGTAGAGAACAAATATGCACTTAAACTCAGAGTGAAAACAGAAAGCATAAATTCACAGCTGAATGTTTTGCTTCTTTGTATTTCACTTATATCACTACACTCAAGCATAAATTCCTTCAGTCATACCTTCAGTCACTTACACTTGCACCGGTGCTGGATTTTCTTCTGTTTTCTTGATATTTCTCAAGCATAAATGCCTTTAGTCATACTCGAGAGTCCATACTAGAATACATCACTAAAGGATGAATGCCTTCAATCATACCATAGCCGTCGTCGCACTACTACTCATCTACTCTCCCTTCACTAATTTACTCTTGACTGGACCCGTAGGGTCACACAAATAGTACGTGAATAGATCAAGTATTTAGTTGACTATTATATTCGATGAATACTCTAATTATGGATATTAGGAAATGGCGGATGTTGGTTTCAGTGGGAGCTAAACAAACTGGCAAAAGGCAAAGAAAGAATATTTGTCGGAAATGAATATATTACCGGAAACGAAAATATGGTTCATAAAGGAAATATAAATATTATCGAAGTCGAAGATATTGCCGGAAACGGAAATATGGTTCGCATCGGAAATATTATCGGAAATAGAAATATTATTATCGAAATCCGAAATATTGTCGGAATCGGAAATATTATCGGAATCGGAAATATTATCGAAAACGTAAATATTGTTCAAATCGGAAATAAATTCAGGAATCGGAAAAACGAATCGGAAGCACGAAACGAGCGACGGACCATTGCACGAAGCATTGGCCCATCGTTCATGGGCCAAGGCACAAGCGCGCACCAAGGCACAAGGCCAGCGCTGCTAACCAGCGCGCATGGGCCAGCATAGTTGTGCCTTGCTCGCGGGCCAGCGCTGATGGCTTGTGCTTGGCCAGCGCTGATGGCCAGTGTGCACAAGGCCGTGCACGCAAGGCCGTAGCTGATCGATTTTCTTGCCTTGCAAGCAGCCGGCCAGCCCTAGTGTTTTAGGGTTTGTGGTTTTGGTAAATTCCTAAAACTTTCCTAAAATGTTCTAGGGTTTTGGCTCCTAGAGTTTTTCCTATTTCCTATAAATACATGGCCTATGGTCATGAATAAACACATCAATTGAAATACAATTCAATACAATTTGCCTATCACCTAAAAGTGAGATCCCGAAATCATAAACCTTATATTATATCTTAGTTGGTACGATCTAAGGCGGATCTGAACGTACTGTGGACTTTCAACGGAGGGACGACGTTTGGCATTCTAACTTGTTCTTGTTCGGTTTAGGAGCAGCTAGGGAAGGCATGCATCACAAAGTGTGTTCACTAAATTATGCTAAATGATTATGTGCATTTGATTTGGATTCTGGCATTTATGGTTTTTCCGCATGACATTGGATTGTTCATAACCTAACAGTATCAATGAGTAGGATTTCTAGAGCTGACTTGCAAGCCAAGTAATCCTTCATGATGAGATTGAATGAGAGAGTTTATTTTACTTGCATCGTTAAACTCTGTTCTTATTTAGTCTAGACTACTACTATTACTATTATTAATATTGTTGGTTAATGGATTTGTTTTAATTGGACTTTGGTTTGGGCCTATATGGTTCCAACTTGTAGTAGATGCCATTAACTATTATTTCATGTTTTGAAAGTTGGTTATTTCCGCTGCGTAATTCTGGTACAAGACTTAACTGTTATCACGGTGGCGGTGATACTTTAGAGCTCGTTCGGTATCACTGTCAGTTTCTAGTTTTTAGTTTTTTGGTTTTAAAATTCTTATGATTTAGATTGAATCACGAACTAGAAAATAATCATATTTATAATAATCAGGTTGATTTTGAAAAACGACAACAAAAAACTGGAAACTACATTTTGTGGTTTTCATATTTTGGTTTTAAGTTTCGTTGAAAATAAAAAAATTGGAAACAAAAAACGATACCGAACGAGGCCTTAGTAATTCTTGTATTTAAGTTGGAAAATGATTTTATAAAGGAAAAGAATTATTAAGGTATTGCAGTAAGACCACCTTATATAAAAGTTTGTATTATATATAAAATCTCTTTCTTGCTTGCCAAAAAAAAATGGTCAGATAAGTTGCAATATTATGTATAAGTTTCAACCATCTTCAATAAGTTATAAATAGGTCAAATAAGTTTATTTTCTTGCAATTAGATTTGATCGGTACACTAAATTACAATCAAGTTATTCAATTATAATAAACTTAGCTCACATAAATTCATATCAATACCTAGTATTTAAAAAATATAACCATGATTATTTTAATGACACATAACCCACTCCATCTTGAAGACACGTGTCCAAATGTTATTAATTTTTCTATTTACTTTTTGTTATAAAAAAAATAATGGACATTCATTATTCCGCTTTATTTCCATTAGTTTTCACGTAGTATACTACTAATCCCTAATTTATTAGAATTGTACTCCCCGTGTCCCATGTTTATAGCCCCGTTGACAAAAAACACAGGTTTTAAGAATAATGGAATATAGTACACGGGAAATTGTAATATACTCCATCCGTCCCTTAATACTCGCACCGGATTGACCGGTGCAGAGTTTAAAACATTTGAATTGACTTACTAATTTAATGGGTGTTAGTTGATAGTGTAGTATTTTTTTAATATAGCTAGTGAGAAATGTGTAAGGGGTGGGGAGTGGTGAGTGGGGGGTGTGAATTTTTAAATGAGTTTTTTGTAGGGAGTATGGGTGTAGGTGGGTTAGTAGGTAAGTGTGAGAAATAATATAATATTGTTAAAGATTTTCATTTATAGAAGCGGTGCAAGTATTAAGGGACGACCCGAAAAGGAAAGCATTGCGAGTATTAAGGGACGGAGGGAGTAGTACATTGATAATTGATTTGTATGAGAAAGTGGAATATAGTAGATAGAAAAGGGAATATAGTACATGAAGAATTGAAATATAGTACAAGGGAAAGTTTTGTTGGGTTTTCAATGCATTTTAGATTAATATAGCACATGAAAAAGTGAAAAACTTAATGGCAAAAAACATGACTATAATTTTGGGACGCTCAAAATAGAAATAGAACTATGCATAAAAATTGGACGTAGGGAGTACCAAAAGTTAGGATCAATACTAAACTTTATTATTCCTAAACAACCGCCCCCTACTTCATCTTCCCCATTCTTCAACTTCCCATTAACTCTTCGTCCTTAATTATTTTCAATGTCAATTTAATTCAATCCCCAAATCTTCTACCCTTCTCCTGTAGCATTCATAACCTCCTAATAGATTTTTTGAATGGTCCATTTTAAAATGGTAAGAGATTATATGGTGTTTTAATTCAACATTTCGATTGTTTATTTTCATGCATGCAATTCAAGTTGTAGTACCACCTCCCCCGCCCCTCTCTCTCTCTCTCTCTCTCTCTCTCTCTCTAAGCACATTGTTCTTGACTTTTCGGGACGCTCAAAATAAAAACAGGACTATAGAAATGAGACGGAGGGATTATCATAAATTAGAATCAATACTCAACTTGATTATGCCAAAACAACCTTACATGTTCTTCATCTTCTCATTAACTCTCCAACCTTAATTATTTTCAATGTCAATTTAATCCAATCCTCAAATCTTCTCTCATTCTTCTGTGGCGTTCATTCGAATTTAATCTCCTACTAATATAATTTTTTACTGATCCTTTTTGAAATTGTAGGAGGTCATATGGTGTTTTAATTCAACATTTCGATTTTTTATTTTTATGCATGCAATTCAAGTTGTAGTACCATCTTCCCCCCCCCCCCCCCCCCCTTTCTCTCTAAGCGTGTTGTTCTTTATTTTTCTTAAGCATATTGAAAGTATGTTGTTTATTTTACTTGCTTAATTAGTTGCAATTCATTTTGCAAAGAAGGAGAATCTTAAATTGTATGGTTTCCATTCAAATGATTAAAGGTAGGTAAATCGTCATCAACATTTTGAGACTTTTAAGTGGGTTTTATTTGTATATTTTTGTTGCTGGGGAACTTACAATTAGTTTTAGTTCTCTTATAAGAAAAGTTTTGTCAATATAGTTTAATAGTTAGAATTTGTTAAGCCTTTTCCTTAATTTAATATCATGATTATAGTCGTACAATGTAACAGTTTTGTTTGATTTTTGTACAAATGATATGTTATTGGCGGTAATAGGTGATTTAGAGTAGACCTATTTTTTCAGGGGAGATGAACATAAGTAGAAAAATGTAATGATTAAAAAGACAAGACTTCATAGGTCGTAAAGTTTTATTATTGTCATTTGATTTAAACACCTGTTTAAAAACAACATAACTTCTAAACTCTATTACACTACCAGCATACAACAACCAGCCCGTTCATCGAACAGGCCCACAAACTAGTCTCATCCGATAAAAAGAACGCACCCTGATTTCCTCTAAATAACCTTAACTTAACAGCCTTAGAGCATCAATTGTAGGCTCACTCTTAATTTGCCCCCTCTTAGTCTCTCTCCTTGTACACCTCATCACCCCCTCTTAACAAGAGTTAGCTACCAAAAATACCAAGAAATAGACTATCTCTTAAAAACTACCTCTTATATAGTTTTTTAATATTTTTAATTTTATTTTTAATATAAAAAGCAACCAAAATACATCAAATTCTTCCACCTCACCCCACTCTTATTTTTAAGAGCTACCTCTTATTTAGAGAAAGTCACAATCAACCTCTAAATAAGAGGTAGTTAAGAGTTAGCTCTTATTTTTTAAGAGATAACTCTTAAATTTTCTCTCTCTTTAAGAGTGGGCTAAGAGTAAGCCACAATTGATGCTCTTATCTTATTCTGGGTGAACAAGAACCAACAGGTGGACCATAGCATCATGAATACGGCAGCAACATCGTCATCAAGGATTATGTAACCTTCATTTTCGTCTTACTAATAAGGTCTTTGCTTGCCCATTAAACAAGGCAGCCGAGAAATACGTCGGCCAAATAATGGACTATGGGCCCACTTTACTTACCCCCTTGACCCCACTTATCTGGACCTTAATCTTTAACAGTCGCAAATTTTTGGCTATACCCGGGTACATCCAAAGCTGGCTGTACCCCTATCCAAAACGATGTCGTTTTGTGTTATTTAAAATGAACATTAATATACTGGTACAAAAATGAACATTTACTATTTCGGAAATGAACATTTATTTATTTATTTGGAATGAACATTTACTATTTTGAAAATGAACATTTATTTATTTATTTGGAAATAAACTACAAAAATGAACATTTACTATTTCGGAAGTGAACATTAATAATTTATTTGGAATGAACATTTACTATTTTGGAAATGAACATTTATTTATTTATTTAGAAATAAACAATATAGGCGCTTGTAAAAACATAAAAGACCAATGAAATGAACCATTTCATTATGAACATTAACCATATATTTATTGTGAACAAAATAAATAAACAAGAAAGAACAAATAATTCAACAAAAAAGAACAAACAATATAAAAAAGAGCATAAAATTCCAGAAAAAAGAACAACCAATACAACAATTATGAACAACTTTATGATGAATTTTAAAGCCAACATGAAAGAACAAACAATACAACAAGAAAGAACAAATACTGGTACAAAAATGAATATTTACTATTTCGGAAATGAACATTTATTTATTTATTTGGAATGAACATTTACTATTTCGGAAATGAACATTTATTTATTTATTTGGAAATAAACTACAAAAATGAACATTTACTATTTCGTAAATGAACATTTATTTATTTATTTGGAATGAACATTTACTATTAGGGAAATGAACATTTATTTATTTATATGGAAATAAACAATATAGGCGCTTGTAAAAACATAAAAGACCAATGAAGTGAACAATTTCATTATGAACATTAACCATATATTTATTGTGAACAAACAAATAAACAAGAAAGAACAAATAATTCAACAAAAAAGAACAAACAATATAAAAAAGAACATAAAATTCCATAAAAAAGAACAAACAATACAACAACTATGAACAATTTTATGATGAATTTTAAAGCCAACATGAAAGAACAAACAATACAACAAGAAAGAACAAACAATAAAGCAGATAATTATTATGAACAAACCAATAAACAAGAAAGAACAAATAATTCAACAAAAAAGAACAAACAATATAAAAAAGAACATAAAATTCCAGAAAAAAGAACAAACAATACAACAATTATGAACAATTTTATGATGAATTTTAAAGCCAACATGAAAGAACAAACAATACAAAAAGAAAGAATAAAAGATTAATGAAGAGTTTAATTATGAACATTAACCATATGATTATTATAAACAAACAAATAAACAAGAAAGAACAAACAATATAAAAAAGAACATAAAATTCCAGAAGAAAGAACAAAAAATACAACAATTATGAAAATTTGATGATGAATTTTAAAAATAACATGAAAGAACAAACATTACAACAAGAAAGAACAAACAGTACAATAACAATGAACAAACAGTACAATAAGAATGAACAAACAGTACAATAAAAAAGAACAAACAGTCGACAAGAATGAACAAACAATATGAGCGCGTCGTTTTTGGGGGGTACAGCCAGAGCTGGCTGTACCCGGGTACAGCAGTTAGCGATTATTTAACAGTCAATGCACCGGAGGCCCACACTCCTTTGGCTTTAACGAATTTCTAGAGTTGGCAACTTGGCGCCACGTGATGTTTCATTTGTGGTTAACTTGAATTTAAACTAGTTATTGGCCGTGCAATCACCCGTATCGGGTAATCTATTACATTATACTCCCTCCGTTTCTTTTTGTTGTATCCGTTTCCATTTTAAGTGTTTCATATTGTTGTATCTATTTAGAATCTATTCTATTTTTGGACATATATTTTATTCTAAAATACCCTTACATTTCTATCTAATTACCAAAATACCTAAAGATTCTACCCATATTCCCACCTAATTTTCTCCACCCATAATATTTAATTCTTTTCTCTTCCCCATATACCCACTCTCTCACCTCCTTTATCACCCATCATTATCACTCCTCTCTCTTACCTTAATTCTTTATTATTTTCTCACTTCTTTATTTATTATAATCTCTTACACCCAATCATTTCTCTTACACCCAATCATTACACTTATACCCTTACAAACCAATATTCCAATTTTCTTAAAAATCACACCAGATTCCAAATGGATACATCAAAAAGAAATGGAGGGAGTACTAAAATAAGGAATGACACGTAATGATTTCTTGGTGTAATTTTTTCTAGCCAAAATTTCTTTTTCTTTTAACGTTTTTTAATAAAAAAATTACATTATTTTTTTTTAGGAAACTAAAATAAAAATATAATTCAATTACCATAAAAATGTAATTACATAATATATTATTAGAGGGAAAGATGAATCAATATTATTCTTTCCTTTACAATTTAAATTTATTTCTGTATTATTACAATTTTTAATTTCATAATAATTTAAATAATATTGATGAGTGAACTTCTAACGTTAGTGTATTGATAATAATAATAATATATACATGGTGAGTACATATATTAATTAAAACAAATAAGACATGGTAAGTAGACTAACATTAGAAGTCCATTTATCAAAATTGTATTCAATTTAAACTATTTGACTAACTCAGTTATGGTCGATCTTTTTCGGGTTATCTATACGAAAATAGTTCTCGAGACGCTCTTTTATGATAAAAACTAGTCTTGGGTCTGTCATTCTGGTTTGGTTAAGTTTGATAGATCGATCTATATATATACAAGTATACAACTATAATCCTTATTTGTATTGTAACATGCAAAGTTTGTTCATTTGAATATTTATTTTATACACTTTGAGTTTTTATACTTCTACATATATCATTTTTACTTTCACGTTTTCCCAATATTACAAACTTTTTTTTAAGTACTATTGAAATAATTTATCGTGCATTGCACGAGACCTAAACTAGTATGATATTAATAACTAGTTTTATTGGTCCGGGCGATGCCGATGCCCGATTATTTACATGATTTTAAAATTATTTTCAGTATATTTTTTGTGAAAAAGAGGGCCAAGCCCAAAGAGAAAACAAAGCTAGAGCTAAACGAAATGAAAAGAAAAGGAACTAAAGAAACCTGGGAAAATACAGAAACAAAAAAACAGCAAGCAGCCTCTTAGTGTCTAAGCAGACAAGCTCACACGAAGCTCCTAGCTACTCCGTAGGTACCATCCTTTGTCATTCCACACCTCCAAGATTCCCCATTCTCCAATAAATTGGCTCGGAGATCTTTCAGGATCGCCCTTAATAGGAGGGCGTCAAAATCGCAGCCACGCATGTATTTGCAAATACATGCCAGGGGCAATTTGGTAATTTCGCGCGCCATTTGAAATTAAATCTGTTTGCTTGCATGGACTCCGTAACGGGCTTCCAACTGCTGACTCCACACTCCTCACTTGTTTCCTCTCATCTTCCAATCTCACTCTCTCTCTCTCCTTGATCGAGTTTTGTTGGAAACCAAAAAATCGAATTCGAAGTTCCAAAAACAATCACTGAAGATTTGTTGGGTTTTTTTCTCACTGAAGTTCTCTAGTCACTCAAGTTCTCGCAAGAAGCACTCGGAAGTTGGACGAAATTCTGTTCGTGAAAAAGCCCCAAATTTTCGAGGTATGAACCCTAAAATTGAAATTAATTAGGGTTTTTGTTTATAAATTTAAAATTATTGTCAATTGTTTATAGATTTGGACATGATACGATTTTTGCATAAATCCTTGAGTAAATGTTTGCATAAATTCGCACTAATTTTCCGTATTTAATGCGAGAATGGAATTGTTGATTTCAGTTGTGAATTGCTTTCATGTGATAATGATGATAAAGTGAATGTGATAAATTGCTGAAGATCAAACTAATTGGTGTAGATTCAATCTTAAATTAATTGCCCTTGATTAAATAAATTGTTTGAGTTGGTTTCTTAATTTTGTTTAAATGGTTGAAGTAGTTTCAATTTCTTGGTTAAATGGGAAATAGTGTTAGGTTTTTTGTCCAATAATTTGGTATTGGTATTTGCAATTCATCGAAATAGAAATTGGTCATAACTTTGTTTATAATGAAATTCTGATTGATTTTTTTAGAATAAGGTGGTGGCATGCCTTGTTGTGATGGTGGAGGTGGTGGTGGTGGTGGTGGTGGTGGTGTGGTGGATGGGTCTGCTAGTTGTGATGTATCGATGTATGGTATTTGCAATTCATGCCTTTTTATCTTGTTTTTTGATTGGTGTTTGGGTAGTCGGAAACCGGTTCGTTGATTTGATTGAATGCATGGTATTTGCAACAAGCTTGTAAGGGTTGTTGCCGTTGTTGTGAAAGTGTTAGGGAACCCCTACCCCCCGCTTCTTGTTTGTCGATGTTAGTTGAATGTTAATCGATGTTAATCTAGTTGTGTGGTTTAATTTTGTGTAGAAGTTAGTATGGGGAATTTAAAGATGACGAAGAAAGGGGGTGGTTCAAAGAAAGCTGGGAGAACCCCTCCGAAGAAGCATGTTGTGAAACCTAGTGCAAGTGGTAGTAGGAAGAAGAAGAGGCAGAAGCTGGTGTACCAGGAGGCAAGTGAAGATCTAGATGGCGTACAATGCAGTGAGGAGGAAAGTAGTGAAGAGGAGTCCTCCTCTGAGGAGTGCTCTGCTTCATCTTCTGCGTCATCCACGGAAGGGTCAGAAGGTGATTCCTCGTCTTCATCTTCTTCGGAGGAGGAGGAAGAGCCAAGAAAGAGAAAGAGGAAGAAGTCCTCGAAGAAGGCCTCGAAGAAGGCCTCGAAGAAGGTAAATTTTAGTATTTTAAGTAATACTAAATTATTGTTTTAAATTAAATAAGTATTATTTGCAATAAAATATAAATTTAAATCAATTTAGTATTATGTTAAATAAGCTTTAAGAGGTTTGCGTAATATATTTTCAGGTTTCGAAGAAAAAGAGCAAGAGTGCCGGGGAGATTGTCAAGGCACGTAATCGTGTTGTCTTGACGCATTTACGAACTTGTGAAAAGGTAAATTGTGTTATTTATGTTAGATTTAACATTTGAGTATTAGAATTTCTTTAGTAATGTATTATAAAAGTTATATAAGTTATAAAAGTTATATGTATTATTTTTAAAATATTTCTTAATCAGGCCCCTAAAATTATTTGCCGGGTCGAGTCGTTCGTCAAGTTAATCAAGAAACTGGATGATTCAAGACGGGAAGAAGTAGAGAAAATGGGTTTCTCGGGGTTGTTGGAAATGAAGTTGGGGAAGTTGGACAGGAGATTCTGTTACTGGTTGATGACCAGGGTAGATGCTGAGGGGCATGTAGAGTTTGGGGATGGGAATGTGTTCCGGTTTACCCCGCAACATGTTCAAAGGATTTTTGGGCTGCCAATGGGAACGAAGGATGTTCCTGCACCTGTGGCAATTGATTGGAAGGATCAGCAAATGGTACGTCCTGCCATTGAGCTATTTAAGATGTACGGTACTGGAGTTGCTGATCCTTCGAAGGATATGGTGTTGTTGGAGAAGGTAGCCAAAGTTGTGGAGGGGGAGAAAGATTCAGCAGGGGAGGTTATACCTCTAAGTACCCCTGGTGAGAAGCTAGCATTTAGGAATGCGTTCTTGCCTGTGGTAGTGGGCCACTTACTTTGCCCTACAGCCATGTGCACCAACCTGTCACACAAATTGATGGCTGTTGTTTCGTTGGGTGGTGTGGCAGAGGAGTACGATTGGTGCACGTGGACTTATAATAGGCTGATGGAACGTGTGGAAGTGTTTTTGAAGAGTTTTTACGATGATGGTTATGCTCGTGGATGCGGTGGATGTGTTGTGGCCTTAATGGTAAGATCTGTGTCACATTTTAATTTATTTATTTGATTTTATATAACTGCAAATCTAGTTCTAATACTTGTTTGACTAAATTTGCAGATTTTTTACCTTGATCGCTTGGCGGGAACCCCCGTTGATGTAGAACCTTTACCTAGGTTGAAGGTTTGGGGGAACCTGGAAGTGAAAAAAGCAATCAAGAGAGACAAGAGAAAAGGATATGACTATGGTAGATCCAAGGTAATACAAAATTGGTGGATGTTTGATTGAAAAATATTTAGTTACGTTGTAATTAACGAGGTACTTATGTATTTGCAGTCAAAGAAGGTGGTTTATGATGGTGAAGTGAGAAACAGTGTTAGTGGTCTGACAAACAAGGAAGTTGACAGGCAGATTGATATTGTAGATGAGCCGTTGACCGGCAAGGGCACGGAAACTGATCCTAGTAGGGCAGATGTTGGCAATGCAGGGGGAAACGCTGGTGCTTCCCTCTTAGGAAATCTAAGTAGAGATAGTGCCGTTGTACAAGAACTGGCGCATCAGGTAATTTATGTGCAAATCAGGAAACTACTGTAGGTTGAATTTTTGTGTTATTGTTGGTTAGGGTTAGTGTAATTTATGTGCAAACCCGAGCGTATGATTATTTTGGATGTGTGCAATGTTGAGTTGTTTTGGTGCACCATGTTTGGTTTGTGCAGGTACTTGAGTTGTTCAAACCCGAGTTGGAGCGTATGATTGTGAATGATGTGTCCGAGAGGGAATGGTTAGCGAGCGGTAGTGGTATGGGTGTTGGTGGTGATGGCAGTGGGTGGGGTGGTAGTTTGGTTGGCACTGGGGGGTTTGCTGGCAGTGCTGGCAGTGGTTGGGTTGGGCCTCGTGGTGGGTTGGTTGGCACTGGTGGGTTGGTTGGCACTAGTGGGTTGGTTGGCACTAGTGGGTTTGGCACTAGGCGGTTTGTTGGCAGAGGTGATTAAGGTGTTGGTACGAGTACGGGAATGGGAAGAGGGGCTGGTGGTATGGGAATTGGAAGAGGGCCTTTTGGTTTTCCTGGGGGTATGGGAAGAGGGGGTGGTGATGATGTAAGTGTAGGTCTAGGTCTAGGTCCTCCTGGGTTTGAGAACGCTCCTCGTCAAGGCTACGATGTTGCTGCTCGAGCACCGATCGGCTTTGATGCATTTGCAAGTGGAAAGAATTCAGGAGGATCAGAAGGTTCAGGAGGATCAGGTGGAAAGAACAATGCTGGTGGGGGTTACTCAGCAGGCGATTCTGGTTCGTTCCACTATAACATTGGTGGTGGGGGTGGCGGTGTTTCAGCTGCTGTTTCGAACGGTCTCTCGACTGCTGCGGCACCTGTTCAGGTCGAGGAAGGTCCTGTTGGGATGGTTGGAATGGTGGCAGCTTCGTGTGTGAAGCTAGCTAATCAACTTTCGTCCGAGGAGATGCTAGACTCAACAACCGGATCTTCAAAGAAATCAGACGCCGCAGCCGTTCCACCAGAAAGTTGAGCAAGTGACAAATGTTGAGCAAGTGACAATTGTAGATAAGGGAAAAGAGAAAGAAAAAGAGAAAGAAAAAGAAAAAGAAAAAGAAAAAGAAAAAGAGAACGAGCCAGCAATTACTCCCGGGACTGGGCCCAAGAGAGTGACTAAGCCTGCGTTGTCTTCTGCTGTGCATGAGTTGTCTACGAATCCACAGAGAATTACAGCGTTTGCAAACCGTGTCCTTGTATTCATCCGATCTTGGCGGTCATCAAGGAACATCCCCACCTGGTATGAATATTTAAATAAATCGTTTACGTGTATTTATATTTATTGAATGTAGCTCTAATTGTAAATGAATTGTATATAGCCCAGGACCAGAGATGATTAGCTGTGATGGTGGGGTGGCTGATCAAAGGGATTGTTACCACACATTGATGGCAAGCCAATGTGTGAGTACCGGGTATGTTCGGATGGCTTCCTTTCTGTACACTAAGGTGTGGAGGGTGAAGGAGTTCGTTGGAAAGAGTGAAAGGATATTGCTGACTCCTGATTTTGCCGTAAGTATTGTCGGGTTAACTTTATTTTTCTTTCCCATCTATGTTGGTTTGTATTATCTGACTGTTGTTTTTCTTGGTTCAAAGTTAAGGGTATTGGAACCCAGAGACTCCAACTACATCATAGGAACCAAGTACGGCAAGGTTCTGAAAAACATCCCGTTTACTTCTCTAGCGACGGTATATTTTTTGGTTTAATATATGTGTGCTTAATTTTTAAGTGAAGCAGTTATAACGGGACACCTGTGGTACAGGTTTTTGTCCCCGTACTGGTCAAAGAACATTGGTGGGGTGTCTGTTTTGACATTAAGGGGAAGGCAATAAGATTGATTGATTCGATCTTCAAAAACCCAGCGGAGAAACATGCCGATAACCTTAATGATCTGGTAAATGTTGAGGACTTGACTTTGTACTGATTTTCATAAATTTGTAGGAGTTTGTTGAGGAGTTAAAAATGTGAATATTGGTATACTCGTACCAGGTTAATGCAATGGACACCATGTTCGAGGTGAATGTACCTGGATACCAGGCAGGGACAATGAGCAATTGGCGTACTGAGGTCATCAACATAGCAGGCAATGTGGACAAGTATATATGTGGTTTATTTGTATTCTTAATCGTGCCTGTAAAGTTTATTATTTGTTTGACTTAAAAATGTGTAAATGTGTTGTAGTAAGTCGTGCGGGGTTATAATGTTAAGCTGCATGAAGGCATGTGCGCCTCGGTTCGTGGCACAGTATGAAGTGGTAAGTATAATTTTCTCAACTTCAACTTCAAGATTTTGTGTGGTCCAACATAGTAGTAGGACTTACATTTTTCCTGATTTTGTAGCATGATTTGGTGAAATTAAGAACGGCGTTAATGCTTGACGACTTGCTGTCGGAATACAATGACGTGAGTTACGCCATGCTTGAAGCAATGCTGCCTCGAGCTAGGACAAGGGGGGGGGGGGGGTAGTAGTGGTTTGCCCTAAACTGGTTCTTGGATGATTTGCAGGATAATGTGGATGTTGGATAATTTTGTGATCATAGTTGTTGGATAAATTGTTATTAATTTGTAAATTTGGTAGTTGGTAGACTTTGTTGAATATTTAGGATGTATGTTGTTGGAAGACTTTGTTGTTGTTGGATCATGTATAATATTGTTGTTGTTTGCGATTTAGGATCATGGATAATATTGTTGTTGTTGTTACGATTTAGGATCATGGATAATATTGCAGTTGCATCAAGAATTTGTGATCATAGATAATATTGCAGGATGAATATTTCAGGCTTGAGGATGTATTTTTTTGCAGGATGCATATTTCCAAGTCTTTGCAAAATATGGCCCAAAGTCTTTGCAAAATATGACCCAAATTATATGCAAAGTATGACCATATTCGCACCATTTTTTTCAAAAAACAGTACCAATTTTGTACCCTTAACACCATAATCATACACTTAAATACCAATTTATATAACACGAATACCATTTTTAAATAATGAGAACCATTCAATGTAAATGAATTGCAATGAGTACCATTTTTGTAACAAATAACACCATTGTTCTATTAAAAAAACCATTTTTGATGACTATGTACCATATTGGAGAAAATAGTGGCACACTATTTATAAAGTAATACCATTTTTCATAAAACAATACCGTATATAAATGAGTGAAGTATGGTTTAATTTTAGAAAATGATTAGAGTGAAGTAAAGTATGGTTTAATTTTGAAATTAGGATTAATTTCTATAATTAAGAGTGTAAATATTGTATGAAATTAAGGATATGATTTAACGATTCGATTTATGATTCATATAAGATTCATGGTTATTTATTTGAATAAGTAATTTTTGGATGATTCGATTTATGATTTATAATTATAATTGAGAGAGTTAAATAATGATTTGATTATGATTCGATTTCACATAACGATTTATGATTCAATTATAGAAATGATTCAAATTTACGATTCACATAAGACTCATGGTTACTCAAGCGAACATGGTTCCCTCTAAATCATTTGAATATGGGAATTTGATGGTTAATGACTCGATTTAATGGAATACTTAGGAATCATAGTTTAATCAATAAAATATGGTGAATGACTTAATAATCAATCCAATTACAATTGATATATTATGATTTTAATTATAAAACATAACTTTTCAAAGATAACTTAATACCATTATAGATATCTTAATACCATTATAGATATCTTAATACCATTATAGATATATTACTACCACTTTGTTTAAACATAACACCACTTTTGACAACACAGTGCCACTCTTTTTATAAATGAATACCACTTTTACCTATTTGAATACTATTTTTATGTATTTTGAATTAAATTTGAAAAATGGTTAAGAGTGATATGTGGTTAATTTTAAATTTAGGGTGTGTAATTATAGGTGAGAGTTAAATCATGGATAATGATTCGTATAAAATCATGAATTATGATTCACAATTCGATTCTACGATGAATTCAAATTAATGATTCAAATGTAGAGTTGAATAAGGTGAATGATTGATGATTCAATTCCATTCCATATTGAACTAGGATATTCGGTAATTATGTAAATAAGGATGATTGGATTCATGGTGTAATGTTTTGATTAATTAATTCGATTTATGTAGTGATGTAGTGACTTAGTGTTACTTAATGGGGTTTAGGGTTTAGGGTTTGGGGTTTAGGGTTTAGGGTTTAGGGTTTAGCGTTTAGGGTTACATGGTGTAAAATTTTATTCTGTTTTTGAATGCCAATTTTGGGGATGACTGATACCATTTTTGACAATATAACACCATTCTAAATGTATGTTAAACCATTTTTCAGAAATCAATGTCATTTTTAAATTATTAAATACCATTTTAGGAATTGGTAATATTGTCAATTTTGAAGTTAGAGTTAAAATTTTTAATTTTTAATTTTGAATTTATAGTTAAAAAATATAGAGTGATATAAGATAAAATGGTTAATTATTTGAATAAGGTTGACCCTAAGGTTGATAGATTATTCGATTTCTAATTCGGCATATGAATCAAAAATCATTCTAATGATTCGATATACGATTCGATACTTTTACTTATAAATAATGATTCGATTTCACATCATTCGTATAATGATTTGATTATGATTCGATGAATTCGATGAATTAATGATTCGATTATGAATCGATTTCACGAATGATTCAAACATGGTGACTCAAGCGAACATGGTTCCGGCATATGAATCAAAAATCATTCTAATGATTCGATATACGATTCGATACTTTTACTTATAAATAATGGTTTAATTATGATTCGATTTCACATCATTCGAATAATTATTTGATTATGATTCGATGAATTCGATGAATTAATGATTCGATTATGAATCGATTTCACGAATGATTCAAACATGGTTACTCAAGCGAACATGGTTCCCTTTAAATCATTTGAATAAGGGTTAGTAACTCGATTTAATGATTCGATTTATGATTCATGGTTAGTTTAATGGAATAATTGGACTTAATCAGGAATCATAGTTTAATCTATAAAATTCATGGTTTAATAATCAATCCAATTACAATTGAAATGGATTTTATTTATAACTTTTCAAAGAGTATTAAAGAATCCCATAATAAAGATAATTTAATACCATTATTAATGAAGTAACTACCACATATGTTCATTTTAACACCACTTTATATAACTGAATACCCTTTTTACCTATTTGAATACCACATATGTTCATTTTAACACCACTTCAATTTGGAAAATGGTTAAGAGTGATATATGGTTCACGTAAGATTATGGTTAATCATTTGAATAAGAATAAGGATGATTGGATTCATGGTTTAATGAATTGATTGATTTACTATGATTCATTCTAAGATTCGATTCCGTCAAAGGTATGAATTGCGATTCATGATACGATGAATCGAGAGTGACATAAGGTAAATGGTTATTTTAATAAGGATGATAGATTATTCGATTTCAAATTCGGCCTATGAAATCTTCGGCTTAAAAATCATTCTAATGATTTCTTATGATGATTCGATATACGATTCGATAACAATACTCGATTTGATGGAACAATTAAAACTACTTAAATATTTCATAAAATAAAGTACTTAAATATTTCATAAAATTAAAGTACTTAAGTATTCAAAAAATATTTTAGAAATTGGAATTTTTGATGATATTTTAGAAGTTATATCTTGAATAACACCTTTAAATGAGTACCACTTTTGTAACAGGAGTACCATTTTTATGTAAATGAATACCATTTTTTGTAACTGTGTACCATTTTTATGTAAACGAATACCATTTTCATGCAAATGAGTATCATTTTTATGGGCCATTTTTATGGGCCATGCAATATAATTTCATTTTTATGTAAATGAATACCATTTTTATGTAAATGAGTGCCATTTTGGATCGGATAGTACCATTAGTGATAAAAAACAACGTATGTTTGAATACTCCAATTTTGAATATGGGCCTATTTTGAATATGGACCTTTGAAACTATGCACTAGGATAAGGATAATGTAAAAATGTACCAAATCAATTGTTTAAAGTCTCCCACAAACAAACTATTCCAATTGAGTAAATCACAAACACAACAACTATTCCAATTGAATGAATTACAAGTCCTTAACCTTCGCCATTTCCTCCCAACAACATATTTTGTATAAATCTAGGAACCACCATCGTCGCCTTTGAACCACCATCGTTGCCTGAAACAGGTTGCATAGAAACACTTCCATTTTGCGTAAACGAAGGAAAATGGTTATTATAAACAATAGCAGTGTTGTTGTTGATGTTGTTTAGTGGACGAAACTGACCTACGGAGGAACACCCTTGACAAGATGACGACCCAGGATGGTACGAGTTTATAACAGGGATCGGATGGCCCATTTGAGAAAGATGGCTCACCTCAGAAGGATGGACAATTTGAGAAGGATGACCTATTTGAGTAGGATGGCCCATTTGAGGATGCACCATTTGAGAATGCCCCGGTTGAGGAGAACCAAACGTGACATGGTCCCCAGACGGGTCTATGTAGCCATCAATATATCCATCGCCAACATATGGTCGTTGTTGTTGATATACACATCTGGGAGCTGAAACAGGCCGGGCATAGTACCTAAAGGAACCATCCAACATTTGTATACCACCAACACTTTGTACAAATTCCTGAAAACAACAGTGAAAATAAAGACCCAACTTGTCCACTTAATTTCCAACAGTGAAACAGACTAATAGACTTAATTTCTGAAAATAAAGATCCAACTGCCAAAACCAAATCAAATCAAATCAGGAAGCTTAATTTCCAAATCAAAACAGACTAACAGTGAAAACAGACTAACAGACCAACTGCCAAAACCAAATCAGAGACTTAATTTCCAACTGCCAAAACCAAATCTTCTGGTTCTATTTTACTAATAGACTTAATTTCCAACTGGTTCTATTTTACTTAATTAACTAGCTTAATTGTTTAATTCTTCTATTTTACTTAATTAGCGTAACTGGTTCTATTTCTATTTCTTAAACTACATAACTAGCTTAATTAACTAGCTTAAACTATATTTCAGACGAAAGATGAACTTGTATAATGAAAGCTTTGTAAATTACCTGTTGGGGTGGCTGGGGATGCACGAAGTTTTGTTGCGGTTGTTGTTGCTGCGGATGCACTATAAGTTGTTGCTCATCAACCTTCTTGCTCTTCCGTGGCTTCCTGGGTGCTGCTGGCTTCCTGGGTGCTGTTGGCTTCCTCGGTGCCGCAGGCTTCCTTGGCGCCGCTGTCTTCCTCGGTGCCGCTGCCTTCCTCGGTGCAGCCTTTGGTTGAGCTGGAGGAGGAGGACATGGAGGACAAGGAGGGGGACATGGAGGAGGACATGGAGGAGGACATGGAGGACAAGGAGAAGAAGGACCAACATCATTGGTTGAGCTAGGAGCTAGAGTCTCTCTGTTCATTAGTTGTTCTTGGGTAATTGGCCGCTTCAGACGCTCGGTACATGACCTATACCGGTAACTAGTAGTCTTGTGGGCCGGTCTTGGAGGTATTGGAGGATCTAACAAAGGAAAAACCTCATTGCCATTTGCTTGGACCCCATCTAGGCCCACATCTATGCTTTCAAGGCTAGGAATGCCACCAACATCATCATCATCATCATGATCAAAGCCACCTGTTAAACCAGCTGCAATTGCATCCATTGCATCTATTCTATCATTGAAGCTTCCTGATAAACCCCGAGCAAAGCTGCCAGATAAACCTCCAACGCTTCCCGATACACCACCACCACCGGCACAACTTCCTTCATGTTCATTCGTTTGTGGGGAATCAAACACCATCGTACGTCGTACCCCAATAGGTTGTAACTGGCCAATGGATGAGGGGGTCAATTCCGTACCACCTTTCTCCAAACACACAGATGACGGGGTACCAACTACAACATCCTCATTTTTCCTTTGCCTGTCAAGCATTGCAATCTTCTCATCCAAACGCATTGCCAACAAGTGAGATATTTCAACAACAACATCCATCGACTCTTTGTAGGTAGCTGCCCTTGAAAGTAAAGGCTCAAAGAACACCATTAGCTTATCGTACCTGTCAATATTAAACATTATATGTGAACAACAGATACACAATGACAACATGTACACATTATGAGGTATATCAGCTTTAATAAAATAATAATTGTTTTAATAAAATAATAATTCTTACCTACACACAACTTCTGTCTTCAATGGGTCGTGGTACATGACCCTGACCTTCGTATGCTTCCTTTCAACATCTTTCCGCCAACGACGAAGTATGTACTTGCCAGGAATTTCAGTCTGGTTATTCAAGTCATAAACCAATATCATATGCCTACACATTACACCGTGACATTCAAAGTGCTTACAATCACAAGATGCTTCCTTGGTAACGTAATTATACGTTGCAACAAACTTCGTCTTATGCTTCGTAACAATCTCCTTCCTTGCGTGTTTAGGCTTTATCCAAACCCTATCCTCAAGCTCGTACTCTTCAACAGACTCATCCAACATTTCTTGCTCAAACACCGCACATACAGTACCCTACTACACTCTCTTTGGACCTCATGAAATTTGGCGTCCGTGTATAATTTCTGGAAAAGTTCCTCGGCTGGCAAACAGGTGACAATTTGCCTTAGATTTCTCGCAGTGCTCGTATCGGCCATACTTTCTTCATTTTCCCTTGCCTCCATTGCTTCACAGTAAGCCTCAACAAACTCATACAAATGAGTATGCTTGTGTACAAATTGATCAAAAAAGCTGTTTATACTTTCAACTCGTTGGGTCGTCTTCATGCCAGCCCAAAATAAATGCTTCACATACGCAGGAACCCACATGTTCCTTTCCGCATACAACCCTGATCAGATGAATTTCACCAACAACTCAGGTAACTGATCAGTTGCACAGATCAGGATCACTGATCAGATAAACTGATCAGAGCACTGATCAGGAACACTAATCAGGAACACTGATCAGGTACACAGATCAGGTGCACTGATCAGGTGCACTGATCAAAAGGCAAAATAAGTTTAACATAACTGAAGCTAAATAATACGGACTATGAGATTCCGTACTTCAATTTGTATGTGATGGTCATAGTAAATTTTGTACTACCCCAGTAGTAGCTTCTTCAAAAAGCTTGGGTTCTTTAGTTTATTTTTCTTTTCTTTTTTAGTTTATTTCCTGTACTTTATTTTCTTTTTAGTTTTTTATTTTTTTTGTATTTATCTCTATCTATTGGTCTTTCTTTCAGATAGGGAGATCATAAATACGTGTACTTTTCCTTTATTAAAAAAAATAAATTAAATTAAATTTTGTATTGCCTAGGTAGTGAATTTTGTGAAATTATTAATTGGTATCTCAATGATATTTTGGGAGATGACTTTTTAAATCAACCAATAACCTAGAACAAAAACATGATTAATTAATTAAACCAACTTCAAAATCAAGTACTCCATGTGGAAGATTCTAGTTTGAAATTAAGGATGAGATGTTGACCCATTAAGCTTGACTTTTGTTCAAATTTATAAACTAAGAGTTTCAGTTTTTTTTAAAAAAATTATTTATTTATTTTAAGATGTGTTTCCATATCCATGATCAGTTTTTTTTTTTTTTTTTTTTTTTTTGACATAAGCTCAATATTGCATAAATAAAAGAGTTTACAAACTAAGGTCCTTATGGACCATTACATTTACTACAAAACAAACTAAAAACATAAATGCTAAGATAGCGTGCTCTTCTCGGTTGGTATCCCGATTGTTGAATTGACTTTGTTTACATTGCCACACTGAAAGTAGCATGCCAAAGCCTTTCTTGATGCTTTCTTTGTGGAAGACTGGGATATTGGGACAATAACTTGGAGGTTCCCTTAAGATACTGAAACAATTAAAATCCAAAGAAAGAAGTAGAAGAGTAGTAATGACACGAGCCAGTTGCAAAGGACTTGTGATTTGCTCACAAGAGGCATGAGTCACTAAAAGTGACTCAAAAGGCATGCTATTAACAGCAGCGCTAAGATATAAGGTTTTGAAAGCGACAAACACAGTCATCGCTAACCTAAAATGAGAATTAACATAAGTTAATCCCATAAACGACCTAACAACCAAGACCCATGTAAACCTGAACCCCCTCCCACACATATCTCCTTTCCTCGGCATAGCACCCAAAACAGAGCCTCCAATGTTGCTAACACTCATTCCCTCAAATTTCCTATTACCTAATCCCAACACATCTACTCCAATCTTCCAAATTAGGACATCCCACATAGGACTCCCCATAAACATCCAAGAACTCAAAAACCCATCTTTCATTAAACCTACAACAATCTCAAATTGGTAAACAACCAACCTACACACAGAAAAGCAAACCAGAGCTATCCAAAGCAATCTACATTCAACTGCACACAACCTATGCACCCACCATAAACACATAAAAACAACCAAATAAGATAACAAACCCATAATCATTGAGGTTACTAAAACAAGAGGAAATTAAAAGCCTTAAACTGAATCCCGGACCTAACCTTTACCTTTATCGGCAAGATCGGGATTTTCCCGACACTACAAGACGACGGCGATTAGGAAACCTTTAGAAAACAGAGACTTAATTCCCAAATACCAAGAATACAACCCAAACCAGAAAATCTATCCCAAACAATTAAACCCTACCCCTAAAAATTAACCTTTACGTGCAAATAAACACCGGCGGCACTTTACCTTTACCGTTGATAAAAGCGGCGGCGATTAGGTGGTAGGTGGAATAGATTAGGTTGAAATTCTGGACCAATAACCTCCGAAATGGATGAGCCTAAACCCTAGCTTGGTTGGATGGCGGCGCAAACAGAAGAAGCACACTAAAACAACTCCGAATTAAAATTTACCAGATCCGGTGAGAAGAAGCACACTAAGAGGAGGTAGAAGCTTCTCTTTCGACCAAGCTTGGCTCCGTCTTCTTCTTCCCCGCCAGAAACACGAAGCTACACCGCTAACAATAGGGTAGCAGGCTCGCCGGCGGCCGATTAACGAGTCGTGGCCACCAGCGAGCCGGCTAATGTGGCGGCTAGGTTTAGGGTTTTATGGGTTTTCTTTGAGAGGAAAAACTAGAGAGAGAAAGTCTTAGTTGTTGATAGGGTTTTTGTGGGTTGTGGATGAGTTTCTTATGAACTTCTTCAATCTCAACATCTAAAGCAACGATAAACAATTGACGACCTTTTCTTTTATCACTTTTTTTTAAAGTGTAATAAAGATTGCATATAAGCATTTGAATAATTTGATACTACTTTCGTTTCATAATACTACTCTCTCTACCTCGAAATACTTGAAACTGTTTGACCGACACAAAGTTTAATGTATTGTAATTGACTTATTATTTACTTAGATGATATTCCGTACAAAGTAGTTGATAGTCGGGTATTTTTTTTAATATAGGTAGTGGAATGTGTGTCAAACTTTTAAAAGGGTAGGGGAAAGGGGTGGAGGTAGTGAAATTTTTTAATGTTTTTTTAGTAGGATGTAGGTGGGTCTTTGGGGTAAGTGAGAAATTTATACAACACTAATAAAAGTTTATATTTTTAGAAACGTTGTAAGTAATCCAGGATAACCTTGTAAGGAAATCGTTTCGAGTATTCCGGGACAGAGGGAGTAATTTTTACATTTTCTGTTTTAGTCCGTTTCACAATGTTATTTACAATTTATTTTATTTTAATTTTGGACATTAAAATTTACTATCATACTCTTCTTACCCAAAATATTTACAATGTTTCACTCACTTTCTTTTATTTTATTCATTTTTTTTCTTACATCCATCAACCCTTTTACACATTTATCTTACTTTATCCATATTTTGTTACGTTCAACCAACTTTTTTTTACTTTTGTCTTAATATTTGTGCAAATAGTAATTGTAAACTATTTTATGAAACGAAGGTAGTGCATTACTACATAGTACGTGTCTATACCAATTGCTTGTTGTTTCAGTGGTGATTGGGGTTGAACTTGGTAGGGAGAACCCGTGTTCGATCCCCCGCAACAACAATTGGGAGGGGATTGAAACCTATCAACCTAGAACTCCCCCTGAATTCAGATTAGCCCTAAAGATGAATCGGGTGCTAACACCAAAAACATAGTACGTGTGTATTTTGTATATTTAGTAATGTGTGATAAAATCACATGTTGATCATTCGTAAAAAAATTGTTAATCCATGCATGTTATTAATGTTTGATTTGATTTAATATTTTTACTTATATCTATTTTTTTTGTAAAGTACTTTCATCTACTTGTATTATAGTTGTACCAACCAAGTATATCATTTTCTCCTTTAAAAAATAAAATAAAATGGCTCCTTTATAAATTTTCACTCACAATGTTATAGTTTTAATGAACTTGAATAAGAGAAACATTTTTCTATAGACTCTGACTCTTATATGTGGATCTCAACTAGTTTAGTTGGCAAATTATTGAGAGTAGGGGTGTGTAAAAATTTGTGCGGACCGAAAAAATGGACCGGACCGGATCGACCTAGGCCGGACCGAAGGCAATCAGTCCGGTCTCCGGGTCGAGAAATATTAATTTTCGGTCTTCGATCTGATCCGGTCCGCTCCGCTCCGGTCCAAAACCCGATTTTGGACCGGACCGATTTTTTCTTAATAAAATATAATATAAAGTATTTAAAAATTTAATTTTCTCCTTTTATATATTGAAAATATTACTACATTGTGATATATTTAATTTTAGATAAACAAAAAGGGTCTTAAACAATTATTATTTTTATTTATATTTTTTCTTTTTTACCATAATTTTTAGAAAAAATAAAAAATATATAGGAATAGGTCTACAACCGGTCCAAACCGGTCCGATCCGGGTTTTGGACCGATTTTTCCGGTCTGGTCCGGGTCCGGTCCAAGCATAACCGGTCCGGATAAATCGGATTTTCATTCACCCCATGGTTGGAAACTACTAATTGAGTCTATCTACAAAGATTTTGGATTTGCCGATAACGATCAAATTATATCGAGTCTTGTTTCCACTTTTCCAGTCATTCTGGATACAATTTTGAAATATTGGATATTACGTTCTTTAAATCGTGTATCCCATCGCTTGTAGTGATTTATCATTCAATGAATGACTGAAAAGAAGAAAAAGAGTATATGGATATAAATCCAATTCAAATTTCTAAATTCGAACGTTTGTTGCTTTGTACATAAAAATAATCAAAGCATTACCAATTGCACCCCCTCTTTACTATTTCTACCCGTCTCAGGCGGGGAGTTCCTCGATATTCCAGTAATATTTTTTTATTAAATTTAGTTTTCAGTTAAAGTAAATAGCAGAATCGTGGATAGGGAACTATACTAACAACCTACCCAATTTATTGTGTAAATTTTCGGAATTGAATTATCAAAATTTCGGTCCGATTCGGGTCGGTCCGGTCCGGTCAGGATTTGGACCGATGAACACCCCTAATTGAGAGGGTGGTATCCAAGAAATTGAAGCCTTTCTGCACCATTTATTTTCTATTCTTAGTAAAACTTACATACCATCTACTTCCCACGTATAAGTTGTTGCGATAATACCAAAAATTAGAACAAACTTATCTGATTGAAAAACGAATAGATGGAAAAATTGTTGCGTCGTGGACACCCACTATGATGCACAGGGCCCTTGTTTTTTGAGTGGTCCTGTGTTGTGGAAAAACAAGGGCCCAATTTTGGAAGCCTAACCTACATATTAAAAAAAAAAAAAAAATGTAAATGCTCCTTTCAGTCAGTTATTCAACTTGACAACTCCAACTTCCCAGTTCACACTTTTAGTTTTCCTTCCTCAAGATTCACTCATGATTAATCTCCCCTAAGTTACTTTTCTTTCCAATATTATTTCGAATTCCCAATTCCAAAAGTCTTATTATTAATCCTTCCATATTCTAATCAACAAAAAAAAAAATCAAATTGGAGATTTTCTTTCTCCAATTTATTAATACAATTTGCCAATTCCAGTTTTCGATTGATAATTTGGATCCTCTACTTGCTTAGAATTGAAAAAGAGTGAGATTTAGAAAGTTGTTGAAGATGAAGAACAAGAATCACATAGCCAAAGGTATTTTCGAGTTTATCAAATCAATTAAAAGTATCAGTTTATGAAAATATAATTTTTTTTTCTTTTTAATTTCGTTATTTTATGGTTTTAATTTCTTGTTAATTACAATTTTCCAATTCATACGGTTGTAATTTTTTTTTTCTTAATTTCGTGCTTATCTCACAAATTTCGTGCTTATCAAGTTCTTTATTCATGAATTCGTGCTTATCTCACAAAAAGATTGCATTCTTTTAGCTAATTTTATTTCCTGTTAATTACAAATTTTTTGATGGGGCTGTTAATTACAATTTTATAGTTTTTGTTTTCAATTTTTACCGTGATTTCATATTATTTTTGTTGTTGTAATTTCAGTTTATCATTTCTATATTAATTCATATCTGTCTGACTGTTTTTTCTTTCTTTTATTTTGAAGCTAAAATATTAGAAGAAGGAAGTGATTTTTACTGTGGAAATTATTGTTCAACGGGCTAAAATAAGGTTTTTTTTTATGTTTTTTGTTTAAATTTTTAGGAATAAAAATGTAATATTCGTGAAGTAATATTTTGTTTATAGCATTTTTTTTAAAAAAATATTAGGGCCCCTTTTTTAGATTTGGAGAAGATTAGAACAGGGCCTCCGAAATTTTTATGATGGTCCTGACTATACTGAAAGATGATTCCGAGCTATCTCATGTTGTAGTAGAACACAAAGCGGTCGCCTTCCAGGATTAGCGCAGCTCCGAATTTGTGTGCACTCACAAACGCGAATGTAGTCTAAACATGGCCCAAAACCAAGAGCAATTTCGAGAAAAAAACAATGTGATTGATTTTCTTTTTGGAAGTTATTTGCATTCTGTGTTTTATGGGAAGCAACATAAATTTTGATTAAGTATTCGAATAGCAATTGACAAAAACGGGAAAAAGAATTAAGGCTGTAATGACACCATTAAGCTTAGTTAATCCAACGGGTACGTAATCAGATCAAAAAGATTCACGTAACAAGGATTTAACCAAAACAACCCGACACCAAAAGAATAGGTAAGACCCATGAAACCCAACACACGCCTGCACATCGCATTCCTGAAGATCCCAAGTCTCGAGGCCGGACCCAGCCGGTCAGTGCGGTGTTATGTGTTAACCTATACCACTATCACACTTTATCAAACGAGAGTTACACCCATAACCCAATATATAAACAAGGAGCAAATGAGGAATTCTTTCAATGTGGGACAAAAACACTACTCCCTCCGTTCTTGAATGTTAGTCCCATTTCCTTGTTGAGTTGTTCTTTTATATTAGTCATTTTTAGAATCTTTCCTTATTTGTCTAAAATTTATCTCCTTTATACACTTATAAGTATCTATTAGGCCCATATGTTTACTCTCATGTACGAGTAACTTTTCTATCCCCACTGAACCCCTCAATTATTTATCTCTCTTACCCACATGGGTTATATTCTACGGAGTATTGAAATTCATGTGATAATTGTACTTTTGTTAGTCTGTCTTAGATTCCAAAAATGACTAACATTCAAGAACCGAAGGAGTATTCACATTTTACACTATTTTCTTTTGTATTTCCCAACAAGAACATCCAACATAAAAAAAAAGTATATTATTTCATAAATAAAAATTAATGTTTAAAAAGTATATATACTACTCCCTTTGTCCTTAAAAGACTGCCCTCAAATATTTTTGTGCACTTTATTAAGAATTGGTTGTAATCAAAAGTACATGATAGATAAATTTATTTTTTAATTAGATTAAATAATGACGTGTAAGGAGAAACGTGTACGAACTAATGGTATATAGAGAAATTTCTAAGGGAGTTTTTAATCGACGTCCGCGTTCGCTAAAAACACCCGCATATTTATGTTGAAAAGACGTTTATGCCCCCTCCTTACTTCATCTCTCCCTCTTTGATCTCCTCGATCCAATGCCTTCACTGAGTACAAGGACCTTATGGAAGAAGAGGTGGGTTCATCCTTCATTTCTTTGCATCTGAAGAAGATTTTTTTTTTTTTTTGCATCTGCCCTTTCATACAAGGACCTTGTGCAAAAAACAAAGATAAAATTTAAAATCAAAAAATTCAAATCTCATCCAATTTTGCGACGTCGGACGAACCCGCCCATCTGATTACATCAACTGGTTTAGTCCAGTTTATACCACCGAAATCTCCCCTATTTTCATTTTTTAATATTATCTCCCATGTTTTCATTTTTCTTTTTGAATTTCCCCTGAAATCAAATCAACAAAACAAATTCTCTCTCCTCGATTTTTTAAATACCACCAAATTTTGCTAATGATGATAATGAATCCCAACTGTTTATCTCTCCATTGGACAATAGCAACACCAAAGAAGAGGATTTAAAAAAAAAAAATTGAAATGGGCCGCCCAAAAATGGCGGCACCAAGCGATGGTGAGCCGCCCGGTAATTGCGACAACCACCCATGGTTCAGCCGCCCAAGATCTGCGGCTATCCATGGTGGCCGCCGTCATTACCGGGCGACCCACCTTGGCTCGGTGCCTCCAATTTTGGGCGGCGACCTCTTTATAAAAAATGTTTAATAATTTCAATTATTATTATTATTATTATTATTATTATTATTATTATGGAGAGGAATGAGGATAATGGAGATGATGTGGAATTGTGTAGTGTGTCATTATTATTATTATTATTATTATTATTATTATTATTATTATTATAAAACGTTACAAGCTTAACAAGCTACAAAGATCAAATGAACTACAAGAAGTTGGAGGGGAGCCGAGATACAATCTGGGCCCCCACTCCTCTAGCTATGGCGAACCCGATCCTGCTGAAAATGTGGGCAGCTGCCCGTGCCCCAATGTCTTGAGCCCTGGAGTACGTCTGGACCCGCTTCAGCAAAGAAACAGCCCCTTTCTCTAATTCCCCAAAAGAAGAGAAGGAAAAAGGAAAGAAACCGTAACCCAAAGCTCTACAACGTGCCCCATACTTATCCTGCTTCCGCTGCGCTGCAACCGCCACAACCCGACCCGGAACGAAGCCTGACAACCCAGATTGCGTCATAGGGGAAGACCCAGTCAAGTCAACACACACATCCAGACCGCCATCCCATGAGTAAAGCAATATATCTGCAGGACGAAGAGCTCCATCACTCTCACTAGTCAGCCCAACATCAACCTCCTTGCGAGCAGAAATCCCCGACCGATAGCAAATATCCAAAAGGGTATCACGAACAACATTATGCCGATGTTTGATACCCACAATCCCAGCACAAGACACGGCATGATCCCCATAAATGTCCCCGTCGAAAACCCGAGAGCAAGCGGAACACGGCGTCGAATAAGAGAACAACGGAATACCCAACCGATAGCAAAGAACCGAACGATAAGTCTTACCGTTCATAGTCTGGCCTAACCCCGAGATGGGGACTGCCCGCAACCAAGCCGAGGAGTGATCCCCCTGCTGTGATTTCCATAGGGCAACAAGACGCGAAGATAAGGAGTAGGCGGATTCCGCATCAGCAGTAACCTTCGTGAAATATATGTCTGCCAATTTCTTCATGAGTCTGGGGGCAGCGATCTCACTAGGGCTACGCATAAGGTCGGTCTCCACGGTCCTATTGAAAAGACCAAGAGCATCGTCAAAGGCCGGTCCCGGACCATCAACACCTGAAAGCCGAAGAAGCGAATCCTGCAAACCAGAAGACTGCAAACGGGATGCAATAAAAGCATAATGCCGAACATCACCAGCTGAATAAACACCCAATCCTCCATAAGAATAAGGCAAGGTGGAAAGGCGCCATTGCCAGTCACCGAACCCAGGTCCCAAAGCAGCCACGATGCGCTCTAAAGAAGCCCGCAGAGCCACATCAAAAGATAATTGGGCCGCTTCGAAAAGATGAGGCGGACAAGTGCGCATAGCAAAGTAGAGTTTAGAAACTCCAGTACACGCACGAAGAAGCAACAACTCACACTGGGGATCATTAAGCTTGGCTACAGCATCCATCAACACAACAGTCTTCGACACACGCTGCGAAACCAACTCCTTACAAAAAGAGGAATCCGAACTGACTGGGCCACCAAGCAACTTAACACCAAGCGCAGGACGAGCAATATCCGTAGGAAAGACACCCTCTAGACGACGGCGTGGGTCCTCCGAAGGCCAGAAAACCTCCGTCTTCTCAACATTAACATGGAGACCTAAATGAGGACCCTCCTCCAAAATCAACTCCAAGACCTGTCCAACCACCAAAGTGTCACCAACGATAGTGCCATCGTCCAAGTACCAAGCCTGAAGAGATAGATCAAATGAGTCTCTTATTCGACACACCAATGGATGTAGAACCAGAGAAAAAAGCAAAGGGCCGAGAGGATCCCCTTGCTGCACACCCTGACAAGACCACAAGGTATGCTCCCCATAATACAGCCGCGCTGGAGAAGAGTAGCAGAATTCAACCCAACGCGAAAGAGAAGGACAATGTAGCCGAACCTCACGCAACAAAGCCGATCGATCAACTAAATTGAACGCATTCTGAAAATCCACCAATAACATAGAGAGGCCAACATCGGCCCCACGAGCCTCAACCAACCGATTGACAGCATGGAGAATGGCCTCACCACCTGCTGGAACTCCAACTCCAAACTGAAGACCTCCAAAGTAGTTTCCTAAACGCGGACCAATCAAAGAAGCCCCGACCTTAGAAACAAGGCGCCTCCAAATAGTGCCCACAACAATAGGCCGAATACCCCCACCAGGCTTAACAAGTGGCGTAAGAGGAGCACTTGCAATGTATCCTCCAAGCTCAGCAGGACACTTTCCAGCAAGAAAGAGATTAACTACCTGAGTGATAGCATCCACCAATTCATCAGAAACAGCTACAGCAGCACCACCCAAGCAATCCAAAAGGTGTTGAGCACGCAAGCCATCTCTACCGCACGAAGTACCACGCGGAAAGCCCTTAATCTGCTCCAAAACAACAGCGGAGGAAACAGTAAGGTGATGATCAACAAGGATATCCGGTAAGGTAGGGACCGGAACGGAAGGATGCTTTGCTTGCAAATCTGCAAGAGTAGCATCATTGTAAGGGGCAAGACCTGAGGAAGAAAGAACCCTAACGGCAGCAGTGTAGTGACCGTCAGAAATCTTTCTCTTGCATTGCATAATATTACGCTCTGCTAAATCATGGTCTTCGTCAACATCCAATAGAGGGGGAGACACGCTAGCCAATGTGTCTATGACAAGTTGCTCAGAACCACCAGACACACCCCAAGAACGAATAGCAGAGGTGATACTCTCTTCCTGCTGTCGCCGCCTAACACCGGAGGAACACTCACGATTACTTCGTGGAGAAAAAGTCTTGAGGACACAAAGAGGTAACACGAGCAACTGAACCCAACAAGCGATGTCATCTGGTCTGCAAATCACCTTATCAAGCGCCCCTTTCAGAACTCGCGAAAAACCCAAACGACATTTGGGAGGGATGGATTTCACAGAACGCAGCCGCTTAGACCATAAAGTGTTTAGAAGAGCAACATCAAAAGAAAAATGATGTTCTCGAGGCGCCTCAGAAGTAGACAGCTCGGAAGCAGGAGCTTGTGGTTTTTGAATACCGTAGAGAGTAAAACGAATAGTACCATCCCCAGAATCAGGTGGGTCCACAAAAACCGTACTAGAACCACTGCCATGTCGACACCTAATACGATGAGTATGCGTCCTAAAACAATCTCCACATAGCCAAATTCCCATACGACGAAAGGTCACCTCAGCCGTAGTAAAAACCTGCAAATTGGTGGTAAGGGAATGACGGGTTACATCCCGCACACCAGTGCAACAATGACGATCCCGTAAGTGAGTGATCAGAGAACTCCTCACCAAACCACGCCCACCTCCATCCTGGCACCCGCTAAGACCCACAAAAGGGCAATGAAACTTCTCCACGGAAGCCGCCATATCAAAGCACTTCAACCGCACTGAATCTGAAACGGAACTCACCAAAAATTCCCCGTCGAACGTCGAACGGAAATGCACCAAAACAACTGCCGGTAAACTGCACCAAAAACTGCCGGAAACTGCACCAAAAACTGCACCAAAAACTGCCGGTGAACTGCCCCACTAACCTCAACACAACGCCGAGAAAACTAGTCTCCACCACCGCAACACAACTTTTGACTTTAAAGAAAGCTACACCCTTCTGCAACCTGCTTGTCAACGAACAAATAACAAGAACCCCAGCACCCTACCAACCCCAATTCACAAAGGAACGAACCACAATTCTCCAGCCACAAAATCACGACACACAAAATACTGAATTCACAAGACAATCAGCGAATTCGCACTACACAATGCGCAATGCACAATACTCCAGCGAATTCTCACTAATCTGAGATATGATATATATTCAAAAATGAGGATGCGACGATCACCCAACTGGAAGCTCTTCCAAGGTCGTCGGACAAAGGAAGCAGCCGTTCAGAAACCCACGTAATAGCAGCGAACCCAAACACCAAACACACTCCACGTAACAGCTTGAATGTCGCCGGAAACTCGCCTGAAACGACTAAGAAACCAACAACTCGCCTGAATTGATCAAGAAACGCCCAAAACCGCCTGCCAAACTCGCCGGTAATTGCCTTATAAACAGCCTCGGTCGTCGCTGTAACCACAACCCAGAAACACCGCACCAGAAACTGCACCAGAATATCACCGAAACTGCACCCAAACGTCGTGTTAACCGCCTGAAAAACCGCCAGTAACCGCAGCTTAAACCCTGCCTGAGCCCTGCGCGCCGCTGCGAAACTTCGCCGTGCCGGAAAAGCCGTCGGAGATGGCCGTGGAAAATGCCCTAAACGGCCATTAGCGCACCCTAATCGCCCCTTTTTTCACTCTAATATTTATTTATTATTATTATTATTATGGGATAGAATTTTGTAAGGGCAAAATTGTGTTTTCATGTAAAAAATCCGAACGATTTTAACATATGTTGACGTCGAATAGCGATACACATTTGCAAGGGATAGAAGTGGAGTGAGTATATACTCCGGGGTATATTGTTGATACTCTCTCTGTTCTTTTTTAAATGACACAATTATTTAGGCACGTTTGCCAATGCACGATTTCAAACATTAACATCTCTAATTGTGTATCGGAAAAAATTATAAAAAGTTGATATTTAAATAATATTTACTGATACGAATCTAATAAGACCTTAAACGACTATGTTTTTTCTTATATATAAACCACAAAAAGAAGTCAAAGGCGTTGGTATGAATAGTGTCTAAAACCCCATTATATCATGTAACTAAGAACAGACGACGGTGAAGTATAACAAAACAAATTTAAATAGTTGTGATGTTTAAGGAATGGCGAAGGATTATGGTGCACCACAGCACCATTGTCCAGTGAGATATCATAAGGATTAAGGAGACTAGGTAAGAGAGTGTACCCTCCACGGATACCCATTGACACGTCACTGCTTCCCAACATCCCACTCCTCCATTTATTTCTCCCTCTTTCTCTCTCTTCAAGCCGCCAACTTTCAACGCTCTCTCTTTCTTTCTCTCTCCTCCTCTGTTTCTTCGTATCTTCCTCTTCTAGTGTGAAAATGGATTTTATACTAAAAAGAGCAATTAAGAATTCCCAGATGATCATTTCATAATTTCACTTGGGTCGTAAAAATAGGTAGAAAATTACAAAAACACAGAGGAACCAGGAAAATAAGAAGTTTTCTTGACTCTTTCAGCTTAGCGTCGAAGAATTTTCCTGTAAGTTTCGTCGCTTTTATTTTCTTCTTTTAGTTTTCAGTTTAACCAGATAAAATGTCGATACTATTCTCTGTATTTTCATAATTGAGCTTTAATTTCATCATCGTCAATCCAATTAAGCTGTTTTGTTGCGAGTAAATGCGTACTACCAAGAGGTAGGATTATTTAATTTTTCAATTTTTTCTAACTTTTTAAAATTTCAAAATTTCCAACTTTAAATTTTAGTTATAATAAACTGCCTACTCGATTTGGCTATATCCCTTAATTTATTGCGGACTGCTAAGTGGTTATATCTCGTAATTTGTGCCAATTCTCTCTTGTTTTCACTTTTTGGTTTTTACTTTTAATTCAAGTCGGTACAATTATTTTGAAAATTTCTTACTCCGTATTATGATAATCAATCACATAGGTTTCCTGTCATGCCTAATTTGCGTATAAAGTTTTTGTAAAACGGATAAAAACGGAAATTAGGCATGACAGGATGTGAATTGGGCAATGGAGTGAGTGAAAATTGACACTAGAAAGTTGAAATTTGTTCAACAGAGAATTTAACGTACTTTTGCTTTTGAAAAAGCTGTGAAATTGCAACCCTTCATCAACCACTCCCCAAAAAAGAAAGGATAACAAAAAGGGAAAGTGGGATTATTTGGTATAGTTGCAGAAAAATGTGGCTTTAATTCAAACATTTTGAAGAAACAAACATCTCAACCTTCCAATTTCTGTATTTATGAGTACGCGTGTTGATCACGGGTCTAATTTGCCGTTTTATAAGGGTAAAATTGCGTACATATGTAATCAACGTGGTTCCTTTTAAGCATATACGAAGTAGGTGTTATTTATGATTTAGGAATTTCTATTAGATTAAGATTTCCTAGCAAAATGCAAATTAACGTAGCTCATCTTGGATTAGTTTTTCATTTCATTGCCCGACATGTGTGCTCTTAATTAAACATTATTGAAAAGCTCAGTTTGGTAGGGTGTAAAACGTTTTCATGTCAAGTATGCGTATGATGGGTTATCCTAACCCGGGGATTGGAATATTATGTCGCGGTGTATCTTTTTTGTATTTGCGGTTTGTCACATTTGATTGAATATGGAAAGTAGGTATTAAATCCGGTTTACTTTCCTTGGTGGCAGATATAGCAAAAAAAGATGACTAACAAACAACAACCTAAAGTTCGATTAGTTAAATGTCCAAGATGTGCAAAGATCCTTCCAGAACCAGAACATGTTCCTCTGTACTCCTGCGGTGGATGTGGTACAACCCTCCAAGGTACAAACTCTATTTGGATTATGTGAATCTTGTTGCTAGTTTGTGTATTGTGTCAAACCATGCCCAACAAAATGGCATAGTGGGGGTATAAATTTGTTATTTTATTCAATTTCTTCCTGATCTTATACAGTTTCATATTCAATGCAGCTAAAAATTACAGAGGTTCCCATAAAAACACAGCATTGAGTTCACATGAACAAGATGTAACTAGGAGTAATGGCATCACCAATGCTCGCAATGGTGGAGAATCCAGTGGCTCAAGTCGAAGATCAAGTACTTCTGGTGAACATTTATCAGTTCAAGGTAAAAGCAGCAATCGGGATATTGTTGAAAAATCAAGTGATTCTGAGCAGGATGGAGTTTCCGATCATACTTTATTGTCTAAGGAGTCTAGTTTTCTCAAGAGTAATGGACAAGTAGACAGAAAGGTGGACCAATTTGATTTGATGGATCAAAACCAAGAGGAGGATCAGGATGCTTTGAAAAGGTTCAGTAAATCTCCCCATAATACAACATTGTCAGAGGAGTCTAATTTCATGGAGAATAAGGAAAATGGAGTAATAGACAGTGAAATGGACCAATTTGATTCAGAGGATCAAGTTGATGATGACTCTTGTACTGTCATTGGAGACAAAGACCCCGAGAAAGTTGTTAACAGTGTTCAAGATGAACGATGTAATGGCATTGTTGTTGAGGAACAGAGAAGAGACGTGAAAACTTTTATTCTACAAGGTTATCAAGTCCTTGAAGGAAAAGAAAGTCAGCAACTTGCTGAGGTAAGGGGATCAATGGAAGATTTGAATGATGATCATGAACAAATACAGGTTGGATATGTGAACTCATTCAAACACGTTTCTTCACCGACTGAGACTCCAGCCATCAAGAGTCCAGCAGAACATGCTTCTGATCAGCAAATGTCTGAAGAAACCAGAAAGATAGACCTCCTAGGGAAACATTTTAATCAAGATCAACATAAGCAAAAGCAAAAGCAAACTGGATATGTTATCTCTGCCAAACACACTTCTTCATTGATTGAGTCTCCAACCATCATGAATCCACCAGAAGATGGTGCTTCTGAATATGAAGTGTCCGAAGAAACCAAAAAGATGCATGTTGTAGGTAAACATCCTCATCAAGATCAACATGAACAAAAGCAAGTTGGATATGTGAACTCTACCAAGGATGCTTTTTCATTGACCGAGTCTTTAACCATCGAGAAGCCAACACAGTTGGATTCGGAAAACCCAGGAGAATATGATGCATTTGATCATGGATTGTCAAAAGAAACCAGAAAGGTGCACTATGTAGGGGAACAGTCTCATCAAGATATATCTGGAAATGAGATTACATGCCATGATGCAGAAATATCAGAAGAAGATGAATCAGGCAAGGAATATTGCAACGCGACAGGTCCACACAATTCCGTGGAATGCATAGCAGACCGACTTGGAAGTGTAAAGCTTTCAGGTGCAGATGCGTTGTCTAGAGAGATAAATCAGTCAGTATCTGGAACTGAACACGGCTTACAAGTCTGTGGAAGTCATAGTGTTTCTGCTCCTTCAAATGCTACGTATCTGAAAATATCTCATGAGAAGGGTACTATGTATGATTCCAAAGACGCTTGTCGTGAGAGAAATTCATTTGACAACGCCAAAGGAACTTCAAAGAAACAAAACAAGAAATTTAAGAATAGTGCTGTCTACAAAGACATTGAAGGCGGGAGCAGCTTGCTGAAAGAAATTCCAAGATCTCCCACCAAAAGATCCCCTGCTTATGATGGTAGTGTCTCTTCCTCTGACGGAAATGATGATAAAGTCCCAGGACAACAATTACAAATTTCTGCGGAAATTTTGTCCACAAATAATGATGATGCTGAAGATAGTCCTGAATGGAATAACATTCTGTCAGAGAGAATGATCTACAGTAATTCAAGAGCTCAGATATCAGATGAGAAGTTGAAAAGCAGCATAGCAGAGGAGCAAGGAGCGCTGGACGAAAATGGAATTCCTAGAAGAAACAACAGATTTAGGCCAAATAGAGACAGCTTCGTGCCTCGAGTTCCATTTCACACGAGAAATTCTGAAACAGGCAGCTCATCTAGTTATGCAGTGCATGATGAACCCCCAAGCCATCAAAAGCATCATCATCCTTATAGGAGAAGATTTTCTGAAGCGCCACTTTATAGGGAAAAAGAGTTTCAACCCATGTACTATAACTATGAAACATCAGGAGAAATTTATGAGAGACCCAAGTATCATCAGCCTTGTATTGACAGAAGAAAGCGTGCAGAAAGTTGGTCTCAAAGTGGAACGCTCCAACGAATGTCATACTCAGGAGAGATTTATGATGGAAGATACTCTTATATGCATCGGTACCCTGAGGATCGGAGATGGTCTGCCCAGTTACCCCCACCACCTTCTGTCTGTTGCCACCAAGGGATTTACATGGGTCCCACCTGGGAAAATAGGTATGAATCGTATCCAGCAAGTCCTCAACGATTTGTTGAGTCAGAGTCATCCTGTGGTTGGGGCTATGATACAACCGATGATCAGATGCAGAAAGACCAAATGATGAGGAGATTGAGGGAGAAACGACAAGCAGTGAAAAGAGAGTTCTATCCTATAGCTGGTGGTGCTCCATTCCTCACATGTTGCTTTTGCTTCAACGTTCTACAACTTCCCAGATGTCTTCTCCTTTCCAGAATAACAAGAAGAAACCACAAGCTCCAGTGTGGTGCTTGCTCTAGAATTCTTGAATTTTCTATCGATAATAATGGTGCTTCTTTAGCTCCTTCTGATACTACTAATGTTGACAAAAATGTTAACTTAGCGGCGTCCTCACATGTGAATCACTCTCGTCGAAGCAGCTTAAATTCTGCAGATGGTAGAGAGTTGCTTTCGCGTGATTCTTTTGGTAGAGAAAAAAGAAAGGCCATTTCTGGAAGTTTGAGGAATGGGGAGAGAATGGAAGACTTTCATGATACTTCTCGAGGAAGAGAGTCAAAGGTAAGCTGGAAAATGCCATCTAGGAGCAAGTCACCACTTCACAGGCTCATGGGCTATTCTTCACCACAGGACTTGTTAACTGGGCATGAATATGATGATGATGATGATGTAGAGTGATAGTCTGGAGTTTGGGAAATCAGATAAATAGTAACATATTAGCAACCTGTGAATTGTAAGTTTGTAACAGATTCATTTTTCCTGAAGTACTGTGAGGCATCTGATTACTAGTAGATAGTTGAGACCATACGCCTATACGTAAAGAGCTCCTCTTGTAACATACTTTGATGTGTATAATTTATCTTAAAAATTCATTGTTTGTTCTATGTAGCAGAAGATGAATGGTGTTCCTCTTGTAACATACTGTTAAGTATAGCAAATGTTGTTCCTTCTGAGCAACTATCTTGTAAACTCAATATATCATGATATCTGCCAAAGTACTCTCAGCATGTTCAAATATCTTGGATTAAAATTACTAAATTCATCAGGCAGCCAGAGTCGCCATTGATGGGAGGAGAAGGAGTTTGAACAGTAAACAACCGTTTTTCTTTCAGATAGTTTATAACTGAAGGTCTATATTAGTTTCTATATAAAAACAGTCTGTAATTCAGAACTTGAAAGGTTTACAACACAACAGTCAACAGATATATACTAGTATTGTTGCTATACATGCCTGCAACTCCTTCTGTATATGTACATTACAACTGACTTTCTCATTTGGATTGTTACAGACTAGATCATTGCCTCGCTGATATACTACTATACATATCTCTTTTATCAAACCACCCGTAGAAAAGCTGCTCGAGTTCGAGTGGGTTAGAAGATAATATCCAAGGAATATACGATTACGGGAAGTGCTGTATAAAATAGTACATACTTCCTATTGGAATCTTCCTATATTGCTGCTAGCTCCTGGATTTGAGACAATAGTGACTCGCTGGTCTCGTAGCATGTTCATATTGGGAGCCAGCAAACGAGTGTATCGATCGAAATACAGAAGCTGCTTCAGCAGAAGGGCGAATTCCCGAGGGAATTTTAGTCCATACGACTCACTCACCCGTACCTGCAAAACACATTGAAACTTGTTACTTATCATCCACTACAGCACCTACTACAAGTTTTTGCTTAAAATCTTTAAAATCGACGCTTAGAACACCCTGAATTCCAAACTCCGGATTTTACAGGAATCATGGCTAAAAATGTTCTTATCATGACTTAAATGCCAGAAATCCTTGTTTTCCAATGGTATTATGATTTGGAGTCCCTATAATTCGAACTGAACTATTCAAGGATTTTTTAGGCATAATTTTATTGGGTGCAAACAAATCATAACAACACTAGATTAAAGGGCACAATGTGTCCGGATTGTTAAAAGTACTAATAGTATGTAAGGTGGTTATGCACCCTGAAATATATATACAAACACATACAATTATATTGATATTGTTGCATCATGCTTAACATATTCACTGGTTATCCACAAATTTTTCTGAAGCATTCAGTAAGCAGGAAAATAATCTGATTGAATGAGAGGAATGTCAAAAGCATTCCAAACACTTCATCAGAAACGGCAAGCAATTCTAAGTCAACGCTCTTTTAAAGCAGCAGCAACAAAACGTACACTATGACACAACTAATTTAATTAGTCAAATAACCATTTTCCAAAAAGTAGCAACTCGTGTTTTTTATGTGCAAGACAAACCAGCATGTTGATCCCAAAATCAAAATGAATATCTTCCTAAAGCAAAACCAAAAGAATAATTTACCAGGTCAAGAAATAGTGCATTCATCTGCCTCTCGTCAACTAGTACATTAGCAGAAACAGCAGTTGCATTTGTGCTTGGCCCCCTTGCTGTCGCAACGACGATTTCTGTATCTAAATCCTGCAATACAGAAATTGACAAATACAACAAAGGTCATCATTCTTTATTGGCTCGAGTATAATGAATTTAGCATGGTTCCTGAATTATCCAGATACCATAGTCATAGGCTTGCCAAAAGAAATGAGCTTTAAATCTAGACAAGCACAGTGACTGGGATTGCATAGGTTTTGGGAGTTGTCTATTGCCTCCTGAACCAACAGTACAATGTTTACACACAAAAACTTTACTTTCTCGAAACCAAATTTCATTTCATTAGTGACTAGAATATCAGCAAATGCGGAGTATTTACATGCTTGAGAAAAACATCTATAGCTAGCATGCATCTACTAGCAACATGCTAAAACACAATATGCAAAAGACACATTATTAAATTTCAAAGCCTGGAGCCCGATTGATGAGTATCTCCTAATGATCTCTAATGTGCCCTTCCCATAAACGAAGTATAAAAAGTCAATGTTGAAAGACAACAAAGCTCTGCCTTGTAGGTTTTCTGGAAAATGAGGGCATATCATTATTACTGACCTGTATAGTGGAAAATATCTTTTCCAGATCTCTAGCAAAGGCCTTGGTATCCACATTTTGGTTTGTCGCACCCATTTCAATCAAGGCTGATGCCATTGTTTCATATTCTTCTGTTCCTATAGATTGAAGAAATACTTCCATGGCACCCCACGTCTTCGGAGATATACGTCCAACAATACCTAGAAACAAACATACATGAAATACAGAAGGCGTTTTTGCAGCAGCAGATAGGACTCATAGGAGGCAGAGTGCATGAAACAATAGTTGATGAAATTGAAGTCTTGCATAATTGCATTTAAACAGTACAAAATTTTAAATAATATTAGAACATCCACATACAGCCATAGTGCCATTAAGAAGATAATCTGACATAAACTTAGTGTACCCAAAAGTCACAAGTCTCATAACTCACAAGTCATAATTGAATGCCAAGAAACAGGTATATTCACAGTATATAATGAAGTTAAGTAACATCTAGTCACCTTGATAGAGATTCTACAAGCAGGATCAAAGATTTAGCTGTTGAAAATACTGCCTCGAATTTAGTGGATTAATGGATACATATTTTTGGAATAATTAGTTTAAGGTTTTGTTAGTGGCTTTTAGGATTCCAAATTGTTAAGATCGTATCAGTTAATAGTTTCTAGTAATTAGGAACATGTGACTGTGGAGTATGGCCAGCACACCACTTCTCTAGTTAGCTGATTATTTTCAGCTTTAACTTGTTAGTTTATGGCTATCTATTTGACTTTGTTGTAGTACTTTAAATGAGAATAGATTAGTAGTAAATGGTCCTACTTTTTCTCGAATGCTCTTCCAATTTCTGTTTTGATTTTATTCTAATATTCTCCAACGGTAGCTTTAGGCCTGCAGCCATTTCATAAAACCTGAAAACCATGATTGGGATGCCAAAGCTTTCAACAAAATGACAAACCCTGAAGAGATTGTTCCCATGTTGGGTAGAGGGTCAGATATCAAATATTTCCCCCAACTCATTTTTAACTCCCCTTTAAAGGGAAAAAAAAGGAAACAACAAGAAAATGTTTAATACGAATAGCAACAAAAAGTATATGATAACTTGGTAAACCAGTAAAAATACATACCAAAATCAAGAAACCCAATACGGCCCTCACGTAACAGCCACAGATTACCAGCATGTACATCCGCATGAAATGATTCACATGCAAGCAAACTGCCAAACCTGGAAAGAGAGAAAGACATGAAAGAGTGAGTCTCAGCAATAGTACGTCTCAGATCCCAAATACAGAAACTTAGCTAGGCTCGTCAATGTAGTAAAAAATCTCACCAGACATTAAGGGCAGTTATTAGACTCGTCTCAGGACTAGGAACAAGGGAACTTATAGAGTCTAGGTCGGTAAGAGGAACTCCATAAAGCCTCTCCATTGTCAGAACTCGCTTTGTGCTACAATGGTAGTATACTTTTGGGGCTGTAGCCTGCCTAGTGAGTCCCATAGTGTCCAAGTACCTTCTAAAGGCCTCAATATTTGCAGCCTCCTTACTGAAGTCAACTTCTTCAAGCATTGATTCTCTAATATCTTTGACAATACCAACCTAAGACAGGAGAGCAATGTACAATCAGCTCACTGCAGAATGAGATAAATCATGATATGAAAAGAAAGATATTTGATGCAGCAAGGAATTACTATTGCTCCTATTGCGTACAAAATATTATAAAATAGTCTAGTTACTACTTAATTATGCCTTTGAGATATTTTCAACTATAGCTATGAAATCTGCAAATTCATATTTTGCGAATCTGAAGTGGTAATATAAACATATTTAAGTAATCCAAAAGTAAACATTTGTAGATTATGCACACATAGTTTTCACAAGTGACCATGTGACGTTAGTATAAGAGAAAGGGGTGCCAAAAATAAAAGACAGCATATGGGGACAAGGAGCATGAGAGTACGAGGCATAACCTTCCTTTACTTGTATTTTGTTTATCTAAGGCTTTCTAGAACTTTTCTAATAGTTTTCTAGGCTTCAGATAGAATTATTATGTTTATGCTAATCCATTGTTCACTAGTATTTTTTAGCTTATTCAATATAAACCTCTTCAAGGAGTATGCACCAATACTCCCTACCCCAAAAGTTGTCTTGCTTTATAACTTGCATTGTGTATACCTTTACAGATATATTGCTAGCGCTTTATAAAACTTCCCTAACTCAACAATGTCTCCCAAAATAGATCGCTGGAAATGATGAGCTCTCTGGTGTTGAGTGTTGAACTTCTTCTTGTGATTCACTCTGTTCGAAGTGGGTTGGGTAAGTCGGGCCATAGGTTCAAATCTTGTCACCTTGACGTGATGGGCTGATGTCCACAAACCCGTAGGGTTCTTCAATTGATTTTGGGTAAACCTTTATCTCACTGGGTATGAAGTCGTCTTGCCCCCTTAAGCGTGTTCGTTTTGGCTCCCGAGCGCCTAATTTTATCTATTTAGTGTCTGGTTGCATACCTCGGCCAAGCAACCAAAGGCGAGGACCTAGGTGAGAGTAGTGAAAGAAACAGGGCGCGCTTGAGGTTTCATAGCGCATTATGAGCATCGGGTTAAGGGGCGGTTGAGCAACTCAAGAGAATACATTTTCGTCGGCGGCCCGCTTGTGCCTGACGTGCGCACACAAGCGCCCTGATCAACTCTCGACCTCGCTCTTCTCACCAATAGGCAAGAGCGCCCGTTCAGCACCCGCCCGTGCCGCACAAGGCTTGCGACCTTGCCGACCCTTAGGCAAGAGCGTGCCGCACGATCCGGTATCAAAATACTCGGAGCATGACATATATGGTATATGAAAGGTAACATCCAGGTGTTTCCATGTATACATTTGATAGAGGTCTATTTTATCTTATAGTCTCGACTGTTTTATGAACTTGGAAAATTCATTTTTCCCACAAGTCAAATACTTATAACCTGTTTAAAGAACATGAATTTTTTTTATCTAATGTTGTAGAAGGTATTATAAGAGGGTGACTTGGAGAAGACTAGAATAATAAATTGACCAGAGAGACCATAATATAATAACAACCATAAAAAGAGGTAGACTAAGGGGGTCTAGGAACATAAAACAGAGAAAAGGATCTCTTAAGAATGGAGTGGACCTACAATGGTTGTTAGCCTACCACCTATCTTGTCTTTCTAGCCAAACAATGGGAACTGGATCAATGCTTTTGGGCTAACATACCTCTTCCCTCATAGAAGTTGTTTTAGTCTGGAGGAGGAGGGGCATAAGATTATTTGCAGACTAATACTTCGTACTATTCACACCTTGTTATGCCTAAGTGTCACAGTCCGAATGTTTTGACACCGGATCCGTGGGGCGCCCTCTTGCCTATTGGCGGCAAGGAGGCAAGCCTTGTGCGGAATGAGTGTCTTGTGACTCGTAGGGGCACGAGTAAGCGTCTTATTATGAAGGGCACTCTTGCCTATTGGCGACAAGAGCGAGGGTCGAGGGTGGAACGGGGCACTTGTGTGCGCACAGCAGGCACAAGCGGGACCGTCGACGAGAGTGTATCTGTTTTGAGGGAGACTTTGTTGGGTCTTAGAAAGCTTAAAGCATGCGACATCACAATATCTATAAAGGCTAGCAACAACACATGAATTAAGCAAAGGCAACTTCTGATGAGAGGTATTGGTTCATACCCCTCATAGAGGTTTATTTTGAATTAGCTAAAACTTGCCAGTGAACATTGGAATTACAGTAACATAATAATTCTCCCTAAAGCCTAGAAAACTAATAGAAAGATCCTAGAAAGCAATAGAAAGGAGAAACACAAGTAAAGGAAGGTTGGATTCTAACATCCTCCCCCACTTAAGCTGTCGACGCCCTCGTCGACTTACAAGAGTTACAAAAGATGAAAGAAAAAGCTCTTATTCTAAACTCTGTAGTTTTCTCTGCGCCGTTGGTTGATGGCGGTTGCTGGAGTCTTCTTGAATCTTGTTGTGTCTTGATAGGTTGGTGAATCTTGTGAATCCAAGTCTTCCTTGTTTTTGGTTTCTGGCTCGGAGCGGCTTGGCTTGAGCTTGTATCTTGTTTCTTGTTTCTGATGCGAGGGGGTATCTGGGATGTCGCCTTTCTGAGTAGCTCCATCACTCGCATTGCCGAAAGGAATCGGCCCTCTCTTTTATCTTTGTGGGAGTACCTGTACTTCGCACTAGACAAGTTTGTCCACCTGCTACGAGCAAAGAATTCAAGTGAGGCATTACAACTGCTTTGCTGGAGCGGAGGAACTCCAATCCAAGTACAAGGTTGAAGTCGTCCATGTTGACGGCAGTGAAGTTCATTTTTCCTTTCCAGTCTCCCAACTTTGCTTCCACCTGTTCTGCCACACCGAGAATCGGTTTGGCTTTGGAGTTGACAGATTTCATGCTACCGCCTCCTTTCTTGAGCACTAACCCCAATCTTCGGGCTTCTGCTTCGGTCACAAAGTTGTGAGAGGCGCCGGTGCCTACCATGGCTCGAGCATTCCTCCCATTTACCACGAGGTCCACATACATCATGTTTGTGGATTCCTCTCTTGTCTTCGGGGCCTCTTTCCCCATTGCATACATCATGTAGACGGAACTCATTCTGCGGGGTTCGTCGTCTTCATTGCACACTTCTTCTTCTGCCTCTTTTGGGGTTTCCTCCACGGACATGGTCGAAAACTTCCTCTGTAGGTTATCGATCTCCCCTTTGTGCTTGCACTCCCACCATTTGTGTGGGCCTCGACATAGCAAACAGTTAAGCCTATTAATGTTTCCTGAGGGTGTGTTGATCTTGAATTCCTTTGTTGATACGGAAGGTCAGGATTTTTGTGAATCTCCTCCCCCATTTCATTTCTTGAATCCTCCGACTGAGCTGGACGACATCCTTGAGTCACTTCTCGCACCCTTGGGTGAGCTTGGGGTCGGTCCCTCCAAGCTTGCAGGCGTCCCCCTTGTTCCTTCTTCCGAGCGATGTCCCCTCCCTGCGGAGTAGTCCATTAATCGCTCTGCAGCAGTCATAGCGGCCGAAAGATTGTCTACTTTCGCCCTCAATACTTCACGCTGCGCCCATTCTTGTAGCCCGTGAACAAAGTTAAACAACCGATCCTACTCATTCATGTCTCGGATGTCCAACATGCAGGCCGAGTATTCCTTCACATAGTCGCGTATGGAGCCCTTGTGGCGGATCTCCTGTAGCTTCATCCTTGCAACAAACTCGGTGTTCTCGGGATAGAATTGATCTTTGAGTTCCTTCTTGAACTCTTCCCAGGTGTCTATCTTTATTTTCCCCTCTTCGATATCGGCGTGCTTGGTGCGCCACCACAGCTTCGCATCATCCGACAAATGCATGGTCGCGGTATCCACCTTTAGATTGTCACTCAGTTGACAAATTCTGAAATACTGCTCCATGTCGAAGAGAAAGTTATCAACTTCCTTCGAGTCTCTAGCCCCAATGTAGTCTCGAGGTTTTGGAGGTTTGATCTTCATCGCACCACCCCCACTCAAGTCGGTCCTTGCAGCGCGCATCAGTGTCGCGCATTTGTTTTGGGCATCTTCAGCTTGCTTCTGGACAAAGTTGAGTTGTTCCTGAAGCACTTCTTTATCTTGCATGAGCTCATCGACCGCACCCTCGAGTCTTTCTATCTCTTTGGCTTGGCCAATCACAATTTCCTCGAGTCGGGTCCAGCTCTCTGACTTGCCTTCTAGCCAGGCTAGTCTTTCTTCGATCGTTTCCATCTCTTTCTTCCTTGGGTTTTTCGGGGCCTAGGTCGAGCCTTGGCTCTGATACCAACTGTCACGGTCCGATTGTTTTGACACCGGATTCGTGCGGCGCCCTCTTGCCTATTGGCGGCAAGGAGGCAAGCCTTGTGCGGAATGAGTGTCTTGTGACTCGTAGGGGCACGAGTAAGCGTCTGATTTTGAAGGGCACTCTTGCGTATTGGCGACAAGAGCGAGGGTCGAGGGTCGAACGGGGCACTTGTGTGCGCACAGCAGGCACAAGCGGGACCGTCGACGAGAGTGTATCTATTTTGAGGGAGACTTCGTTGGGTCTTAGAAAGCTTAAAGCATGCGACAACACAATATCTATAAAAGCTAGCAACAACACATGAATTAAGCAAAGGCAACTTCTGATGAGAGGTATTGGTTCATACCCCTCATAGAGGTTTATTTTGAATTAGCTAAAACTTGCCAGTGAACACTGGAATTACAGTAACATAATAATTCTCCCTAAAGCCTAGAAAACTATTAGAAAGATCCTAGAAAGCAATAGAAAGGAGAAATACAAGTAAAGGAAGGTTGGATTCTAACACTAAGCCTAACAGTTTGTTTAATTGTCATTTTTTACTTTTAATTTGAACTTTGCCCGTCATTATCATTACAAGCAAAGTGAGAGAAATTATGACACCTTTACCAGAATCAGCCTATGCTGGATTCCTTATGCCCAGGCCTCTTATCATTAGGACTTCAAAAGCTCTTATTCTTCCAAGATTAAGTTAAGTATATAGATTAAGAGATGAAGATATCACAAGAAGTGTTTTAGTTATATTAGAATATAGGATTTGTGTCTCATCCTCCAAGTGTAAGTCATATGTTAGAAAGCTACAGAAATTTTTGAAATAAAAAGTTGTATCTTTCTTGGAGTTATTCTCTATAGAATCAGAAAAAAGATTTAACAATGAATTTCAGCAGAGCACAAGACTGGAGTCAAAATCTGCAAAATGATAGAAAACTGCTCCATATATTACCAGAGATGTGCGGCTGAATTCAGGGCTTAAAAACTCGAAAATGCGAGCCACAACGTAGACAAAATTTAGATCAGCTACTAATATATCTTCTATCCCAGGTTTCAAAACCTTTATGACCACATCCTCTTGAGAGCCTTTTAGCCTGGCACCATGAACCTGGAAACATGATTTGTAGTCTTGTTACTTGTCTTTATTCCGACTATTCTGGCAGAAAAAAAAGAGAAGAATGAAACCTGTGCAATTGAGGCTGACGCAAGGGGTGTTGGATCAATATATTCATAGACACTATCAATCGGCCTCTTTAGTTCTTCGCTCAGGATTGCTTTGATTTCTTCATAAGGGATTGCAGGGGCTTGATCAAAACACTTCTGGAACTCCTCAACATACTCTTGAGGAAAAAGTGTTGGCGCAGATGCTACGAACTAAGCATCGGAAGACAAATTAGCAAGATGAACATCGCAGCTCTAGAAAGACTCGTCACAAAGCAGGTAAATGTAAGAGATTAAATGAACCTAAGAAGCAGAGAGAGAATAACGTGAAATCACGAAGATATCCAGTAATATTGAAGGCCTAAAATTGTAGTATTCCCCTGCCATAGTTACCTGACCCAATTTGATATAGGTTGCCCCTAGGCGTTCAAACAATTTCCTCAGGTAGAAGGGAGAAAGCAATCCCAACTGTAATTCAGGAGGTAAACCAGCTGATGTATTTGTCCACTACATTAAAGTAAGAAGGCATTAGTTTCCTGGATAAATGGTAAGAACCCTCCTTATTGAACAAGTGTATTCTATTTTCATATGACGTAGAGTAATAAATTATAAGTATCAGCATATATTACCTTTGACACATCAGTTAGCCACTCACTACCAACCCCAACAACTGCTTGTACTCCTTGAGCTAGTCTTAAGGCTCCACGAGGACCAGTATTTATGGATGTCTGGACTATATCCTCAAGCAGCCTAGGAAGGTTTTGGATACGTTCTATAAGGTAATGGAAATTCATATTAAAATCTAGGAGAACCATGACAAATTGCAATTAAATATAGGGCACTTAATGTGAAGAATAAGAATTACAAGCATCTCTAATAATGTCGAGCATTGTGTGTCAAACTCGATTTGGTTGCTACAGAAAGTTTACATCTAAATTTGACAAGTAGAACATATTATAACCAATACATGATTTGAGTGAAATAAAATCCAAAGTTCATAAGGCACAAAAGAAGAAGAGTACCTTGTTATTAATATATACAAGAGAGGCACAGATTTTGACTAGAGTGCATGTATAGGTGTAGCTTGTGCATTCAGAAAATGGAATCCCTTCACATATAGAAATTAACCTATGTACGTATAGACCAAAAATATTTATTTCACACCAAATCAAATGATAGAATGATGCCATGACCTAACTTCTGAAATATACCAAGTCTATATAAATTGAGGTGTTTAAGGACAAGCTAAGTAATCACTCTAATCAAAGGTAGGAAAGAGGGAAAGACAGCTCAAACCAGAAACTTTGCAGCAGCACACTCTTATTATAATCTAATAATAGGTCAGCCTTGGTATCAGGTGCACATGCAGTACAGGTACATCTGACTCTCCGAAGATTAGTTGCTTTGCACTTCTTCTCCCTAACCCTCTCCCCTCCCCCAACGTCCCAACCCAACCCCCTCCCCCCAATTAAAAATGAAACTTCTCACAGAAATCCGTAGTTATTAAGGAGTACATGTTTATTAAAGATTGTCCTAAAGAAATTTCTATCAAGATATGTAAAGAAGTCTCTAAAGAAATATTTCGTATTTGGTAAAGAGACAGGCTCTGATGGGAAAATAATCCCCTGATTTACAATGCCATTCTCTTTCTGCTTAACCAAATTCCATACTTGCCTCTACGCCAACTCACTGATTTCCACCACTGTGAACACTTCCCGCAATGCCAGCGAAATAACAACCAACTCTACTTATTAACATACCAAAAATCTAGATTCTAGAGAAGGAAAAATTAGGAAAAAATATCTCAAACCCTTGACCAGTTGACCCCCCCATCCTCTTGTTCCGCTTGTGCTGCCATGGTTAATCATCCTACTTCCTGCAAAACCTTGGTCTAATTACACACGACCACCAAATCCAGCCCTCTCTAATGCAGATCTATCTTCTGATAATATTGTCTCCCACAGTCTTTGAACTAGGCTTTACTGAAATTCTCCCCCTGACTCAACGCCCATCACACTCCGAGGTTGGAACACAAGGCATCTTCAGATCTTCTTCATTCCAACCACCCTGTAATATGTTAACTTTAACATTTGTCTTTGAACATTTGGCCTGGAGAATGTCCTCAACCAGCCTTGAAAAGGCTCTGCTCAAAGGTCTTTTCTCTTTCAAAAAGCTTTGGATTATTCAAGGGATTTATAATTAACTTTGTCAAAAGATATGGTATAAGTTTAGCTCCATGCAGCCCTCTGTCTCCAAAACTCTAAACACAAAAGAAGTACTCCCTCCGTATTTTAAAAAGAGATATACTTTGACCGGCACATAGTTTTAGGAGAGTGAGTTGAATTTATTAAAATAAGATGAAAGTGGGGTAGTGGGTGAATTATTTATTATAGTAAAATGATGATGTGAGTAAGTGTGGGGACCACAAGAAAGAGAGAAATATTAATATAATTGGAAGTGGAGTCCAAGACATGCCAAAAAAGGAAAGTGTATCTCTTTTTAAAATACGCCTGTTTAAGAAAAGTGTATCTCTTTTTAAAATACAAAGGGAGTAGCATACTCTTCACTGGACTTGTAAAATTCTAAAACATCCACATGGGGAGCAACAAAAAAAATCAAACATAAAGTTTTCATTTAAACAGTCTTACAATGATGGCATCAATATTTTACAGTATGCATATATATTACACCCAACAGACTATGATGCACAACACTCATCACAAGAGACAGGTAGAACTTAGAAGAAGTGGAGAGCATGTAATGTAATGTAAAATAAAATATGGAAAGTAAGTTACCCTGGAGACGTGATGTAAGAAGATCTTGTGTCTGTGAGTACTGTGAAAAAACAATTACGCGACGGGGGTGGTAGTAGAGTTTCTTGGACCAAGTGGAGACATATGTAGTAGTCAACTGCAGCAAGATGGAGATTCAGAATTTAGAACTTGATTGTGAAACAGAACAAGGGAACACATAACGAGAAGACAACGCAAATAACTTTATGATATTATTCTGTTCAAAAGTCCACTATTGAAACTGCTAACTAAAGTCAAGTTCATCTAATTTACAATCCTAATTCTAGACTGCCTTAATCTTAGAGGAAATAAGAATATTAAAATACTATGAGGTTAAGATGTGAATTTGTAATAATATCATCAGTGCTTAGGCCAATGAATGAATGATAAATAAAATCCTAACCCAATCCAAGAACTTTATGATTCAACAACTCGCAATTATCCAATAACCTATAAGAGTCTATAACTGGTAAGATTGTGTAGGATCTGAAAATTTTAGGTCAATGTTAATTTTAATGTATGCTGATGGCAATACGAAATATTTTTTTCAAAACTTCTGAAACTCATTTGAAATTCTTTGAAATTTTATGAGTTTTCACAACATATACAGTATATTATTATACTAATAATTACACAGTAACACAGATACCCCACTAATGAATCAAAATCAAACATTAAATAATGGGAACTGTGGGGAACTACCTTGTAATTTTTTCAAACAACTACTGAATGCAATGTTTTTGTTTTGGTGGTACTACGAACTCATAGATTCCGTTGAATTTTCAGTCAAATTTCCCAAAGCCCAACTTTCTACCTTCACCACTACCACCCCCACCAGCGTTGCCACCTCCTCTAACACAACCACCAATTCCTCTTCTAGATTGACAAACACTGCCAAATAAGATTCACTGCCACCTAAACCTCTTCCCATATTATCACAATCTGTTCCCTTCGTTTCCTTACCACTGCTCCCACCATATCACCCACCACCACCGCCCGCTCGACCGCTCTATTTTCTTTCGTTCACTTACTCATCAAAAATCCCTGAAAGATCATTCTTCCTTGAAACTGGCGGTTGTGGAGATGATGGTCAGGGATTGCGAAATTGTGACAATGGGAAGGTTCTTTACAACAACAACAACAACAACAAAGCCTTAGTCCCAAAATGATTTGGGGTCGGCTAACATGAATCATCATTGTGACCAATCAAACAAGAAAGGAGCAGGAAGTTAAAACAATAAACAAGGAAGAGGGAAAAAGTGAAATTGATGAAAGTAAAACAAGAAAAAAATATATTAAAGAAAAATAACATAAAGGATAAGAAAAATAAGTACAGTTAAAAACGAAAAAAATAAGGAAGGATAAATAAAACAAGTACATTTGAAATACCATATAAAAGGGAGCCAAGAAAAGACGGAGAGGAAAAAAAGTTTTGTTGGGGAAACTAATGAAAAGGGTTAGAGAAAGCTTTAAGGGAAAAAAGAAAAGGAAAAAAAATGTAAAGAAAGTTCAACGAAAAAATTTACAAAACGGAAGAAATAAACTAAGAGGGCCAATGAAAGATATATAAGTCAAATCAAGTCATCAACGTATATTCTCTCCCTCCACTCTGTCCTATCCAAAGCCATATTTTCCTCACTCCCAAATAGGCTCATATCATTCTCAATCAACTTCTTCCATGTTTTTTTAGGTCTTTCCCTACCCCTTGCAACCTATCACTTTGCCACCCTTCTAGCCTCCTAATCGGAGCATCACTTGATCTCCTTCTTACACGTCCAAACCATCTTAAACTATTTTCCATCATCATAAACTCAATCTGTGCAACCCTTCCTAATAATCTCATTCCTCGATCGGTCCTTTCTTGTATGCCCACACATCCAACATAACATGCACATCTCCGCCACATTCATCTTATGCACGTGACAATGTTTCACTATCCAACATTCCGTGTCGTATAACAACGTGGTCTAATTATCGCACGGTAGAATTTTCCCTTCAATCTTTGGGGCATGCCTAGATCACATAGGAACCCCGTGGCACTCTTCCACTTCAACCAACCTGCTTTTTCTATGAGCCACATCGCCATCCAATTCTCCATCCTTTTGGATAATAGATCCTAAATAGCGGAAGATTTCAGAACCTTAGATAATCTTCCCATCTAAGGTAATCGCCCCTGTGACCCTGCCTATCTGTTTTGGACTCCACTAAACTACACTCCATATTTTCGGTCTTCTTCCTACTCAGCCTAAAACCTCGAGATTCCAAAGTTTGTCTCCATAATTCCAACTTACTTTCCACTCCTTTTGTTTCATCAATCAACACTATCATTTGCAAATATCATGCACGCACCAGGGTATACCGTCTTGAATTGACCTCTTCAATTCGTCCATGACTATAGCAAAAAAAAGGCCTAAGTGCGGAACCTTGATGTACTTAAGTTGTAATGGGGAACTCTTCGGTCTTACCATCACTCGTGCTAACTCCTTCTTACATGTCTTGATGATCAAATGATGGCATTTAGTTGGGGGTTTTAAGGAAAGGGAATGAATCATTCCCTTTGTTGTTGTTTGTTTGATGTTTTTTGTCATTCTCTTTACCCTATTTTCTTTTTCACTTACCCCCAAAAGGCTCTAGATTGATACCCTACCCCCAAAAGGCTCTAGATTGATACCCTACCCCCCAAGGGTTTTCCATTCCCTTTCCCCTCAACAACCTTGACCACCGTTGACCAACCATTAAACACCCTCAACAACCCTGACCACCATCAACTCACCCACTGTGGATCCACCACACCGCAGCAACACCACCCAACCACCGCATCTGACCGACCACCAACCACCGCCGACCACCCACCATCGACTCACCCAACCATCGCCGCTTACCACCATCGACTCACCACCGCATCTAACCCACCACCAAACACCCGCCAACCCACCAGAAAAACCCACCCGCCCTAAAAACTAACTGCACCACCGCGAAAACCGCAGCCCCACCGCTATATTTCACCCACACCAACCCACACCCCTAAAAAATTTGAAAATAATTCCAGACTAAAAGTTAAAATTACATTTTCTTATCAATAATCTTAGCTTTAAATGGTCAAATTCAACCATGAAAACTCCAGATCTGAAGTTTTCACGGTTGAATTAGACCAATTAAACATCAAATTTGGCCATGGAGATGGTGAGAAAACAAGGGAAGGAAGAAAGAGAAGGGTCGACAACGGTAGGAAATGAGAGGGAAGGGACGACGACGAGAAGGGACGGCGACGAGAAGGGACGGCGACGAGAAGGGACGGCGACGAGAAGGGGTGGCCGAAGAGGTTTGCCGGAGGAAACGGGTAGTGAGGTGGTGACCAAAGAGTGAGGGCGACTATGGTGGAGAAATGATGAGAGAATGAAGAAATGTGGAAGATTGATGAAATGTTACCCAAACAACAACCTACATCAAAGGGTTTTGCTTTCCATTCCCCTTCTTTCCCTTTCTTGATTTCATTCTCTTTACCCCGTGCGAACCAAACGGCCCCTAAGGGTTTAGAATTAACGGAATCCATGGTATTCTTTACTTCAAAAAATGAATAATTATTGCCAAATGTGAATTTCAAAATTTTATTCCTAATTGATTCTACAGCCTTTTTACAATCCAGGCTAGGAATTGTTAATAAGAATATGAACTGTCATTAGATTTTTTTCTCAATAAACAAACAAGGGAAATTTCCAAAAGCATTATCAATGTGATGGACCAATATTGAACTCGAATCCTAATTATGTCAACGAATAACAATAAACCACCACCAAATTACATACACTTTGTAGGATTCAGAGTGCGCGGAAGCAATAAATTCAACCAAAGATTAAGAGAAATTAATAAAGATGATAAAATTATACTAGCGAAAGATGCAATATTAATTCCACAAATATGAAATGGGAATGTTAATAAATAAGGTGAGAATAATATACAATGTTTGTTGTTGTAGTAAATTTAATTCTAAACAAACACTAAGCTATTTGTAATAGCATAACAATGATAAAAACAGCATAGCTAATTATAGGAATGGTTAAGCACACATTCCTCACGCAAAAGTAGATAATTCACATAATGTGAATTGTGATAAATAGTAAACTACTTTACTATGTTTAGTAAATGGTGAGACATTATTTTCCCACAAATCTCCACCTTGGCTCGCCATATCACCGGGTGATTCCAGCTAAGTTAAGGCAATGATCAAACTTAGCTGTGGGAAGTGGTTTGGTAAGCATATCAGCAGGATTATCGCTTGTATGAATCTTTTCGACAACTAATTCTCCTGTGGCAACAATATCTTTTATGAAATGGTGCTTGATATCAATATGCTTGGTCTTTGAATGATGTTTACTAGTCTTAGTCAAGTGGACAGCACTTTGACTGTCGCAAAACACGACAAGAATATCTTGTTGTAAACCAAGTTCATACACCAAACCTCGGAGCCATATAGCCTCTTTCATACCTTCAGTGGCAGCAATATATTCTGCTTCAGTTGTAGACAAAGCCGCAATAGCTTGAAGTGAAGAATACCAACTAATAGCAGAGCCACAAAGTGTAAAAATATAAGATGAGAGTGATCTTCTCCGATCTAAATCACCACCATAGTCAGCATCCACATAACCAACTACACCACCGGGATCAGCTCTTCCTTTATCAAATATCAAACCAATATCACAAGAACCCTTAAGGTATCGAAGTATCCATTTTACAGCTTCCCAATGTTGTTTGCCTGGATTGTGCATGAACCGACTAACACTTACTGCATAAGCCAAATCTAGTCGAGTACACACCATGGCGTACATTAAACTTCCAACTGCATTAGAATAAGGAACATGAATCATGCGCCTTTTGTCTTCGTTTGTTTGTGGACATTGTTCAGAGGACAATTTGAAATGAGCAGCAATAGGAGTATTAACAGGTTTACTGTCTTTCAAGTTGAATTTGTCAAGCATCTTCACGATATAATTTTTCTGTGATAAAAAGAGTTTTCCAGGTTGACGATCCCTGCTTATCTCCATTCCAAGAATTTTCTTGGCAAGACCTAAGTCCTTCATATCAAATTCACTACTCAATTGAGTCTTTAACTTGCTGACTAAAGATTTATCTTGGGCAGCAATCAACATATCATCAACATAGAGTAATAAATATATAAAAGACTCATTTGACGTCTTCTGAAAATAAACACAGTTATCATAACTACGTCTTGAGTAGCCTTGTCCCATCATAAAGGAATCAAACCTTTTGTGCCATTGTCGCGGAGACTGTTTCAAACCATAAAGAGATTTTTTCAAACGACATACATAATTCTCTTTGTCAGGAACTATGAATCCCTTAGGCTGATGGATATAAATTTCTTCTTCAAGATTACCATGAAGAAAAGCAGTTTTAACATCTAACTGCTCCAACTCCAAATCATGCAAAGCGACTAAAGCAAGTAATACACGAATCGAGGTATGACGAACAACGAGAGAAAATACTTCATTGAAGTCAATACCTTCTTGTTGGTCAAAACCTCTAACAACATACCTTGTTTTGTACCTTGCATTCTCAACGCCGGGGATGCCTTCTTTTCTCTTAAAGAGCCATTTGCAACTAATAGCTCGTTTACCATCGGGTAACTTAACCAGATCCCAAGTTTCATTTTTATGAAGACTTTCAAGTTTTTCTTGCATCGCTGCAATCCAATTTGCTGAATCTGCACGAGATATAGCCTCATAATAATTTTTAGGCTCATTGGAGTCATCAATTTCTTGTGCAGCAACCAAAGCATAAGCAATATTAGCACTTTGACCAATATATCTTTGATTGTCTTCTTGGTCTTTGATCGGGCAGATTTTGAGCCATAGACCATGGATCTGGTAAACCTCGTCTTTGTGGTAGACGTTGTGGACTCATATTTTCAGTCGTAACAATATTATCATCGCAATCAGGTTGAGCTAAGAAAGTAGGGACATCTTCCTCTGATTTTGAGGATGGGACCTCAAACTCCACCTTATCTCTTATATTTTCAGAATCTGTAATGGTAGGAGAAACACAATTTTCTTCTCTAGAAGATAACATTTCATTTTCATGTTATGTTCCTACTATAAAAGGTTTTACGAGACTCAGGGTCATGTAAACGATAACCTTTAACCCCTGAACCATAACCTAAGAATATGCACTTTTTAGCACGAGGTTCCAATTTCCCCTCGCTAACGTGTGAATAAGCAGGACAACCAAAATCAACAGGATTACCTGACCAAACTTCTTCTGGAATATTGCCATCAAGTGATCTATTTGGGGAGCGGTTTATCAAATAGCTTGCAGTGTTTGCCGCTTCAGCCCACAATCCCTTTTTAAGCTAGAATGAGAGAGCATACAACGAACTCTCTCCAAAATAGTTCTGTTCATTCGTTCTGCAACTCCATTTTGTTGTGGAGTACCTGGAATGGTATGATGTCTTGCAATACCTTCTTTCTTGCAGAACCTATTAAACTCATTTAAACAGAATTCAAGACCATTGTCTGTTCTCAGCCTTTTAATTTTCTTACCAGTTTGATTTTCAATTAAGGTTTTCCAATCCTTGAAAGTTGAAAATACCTCACTTTTATACTTAAGAAAATAGACCCAAAGTTTTCTTGAGAAATCATCAATAATGGTCAACATATAATGACGTCCTCCTGTGGAAGGAACTTGTGAAGGACCCCAAAGGTCCGAATGAATATAATCTAATGTACCTTTAGTTCGGTGAACGCCTTTTGAAAAGCTAACTCTTTTGTGCTTGCCAAAAATACAATGCTCGCAGAAACCAACCTTACCAGTACAATGATTGCCAAGGAATCCTCTTTTGTTAAGGACATGCATTCCTTTTTCACTCATGTGGCCCAATCTCAAATGCCACAACTTTGTATTATCATTATTGGATGAGGCAGTAGCTGCAGATCCTGTAATAGTAAATCCCTGCAGTACATATAAACTACCAGATCGATTTGCCTTTAGTATAACAAGAGCACCTTTGGACACTTTAAGCACTCCACCTTCAGCTGAATACCTACACCCAAGTGATTCAAGAGTGCCTAAAGAAATAAGATTTCGTTTCAAATCGGGAACGTGTCTAACACCGGTCAAAGTTCTAGTTATGCCATCATTTGTCTTAATTTTGATCGTACCTTTACCAACAACCTTGCATTGGGCATCATTGCCCATCAAAACAAGACCACCATCAACTGGTTCATAGGTGGTAAACCAGTCTCTATTCGGTGACATGTGAAATGTACAACCAGAATCAAGAATCCATTCATTTCTAAATCTTTGTTCGGAGTCAGCCGCTAATAATAAATCCCCATCTGACCCGGACTCAACAACACTAGCTTCAGCGTGAGTTTCGGGTTGTTTACCCTTTTGTTCTTTTTCTGGCTTATTTTTCAATTTATAGCAATCAGATATTTCGTGTCCCTTTTTCTTGCAATAACGGCAAAATTTAGATTTGGTATCTCTAGATTTTGATTTAAACCTGTTTTTACTTGTACTACCTTTTTCAAAACTTCTTCCTCTAACAACCAAGCCTTCACCTGAATGTTCTGTATTTATATCAGTATCAAATTTTTCTTTTGATAATAGGTGAGACTTGACATCTTTAAAGAATAATGTAACATAATTTCCGTATAACATTATTTCCTTAAAGTGTCGATATGAGAGTGGTAATGAAATAATAAGTAAAACGGCTTTATCCTCATCATCAATTTTGACATCCAAGTTCTCCAAATCAACAATAATAGAATTAAACTCATCAAGGTGAGCTTGAATAGGAGTACCTTCTGCCATTTTGAGTGTAAAGAGTCTTTCCTTGAGGCGAAGTTTGTTTGCAAGGCTTTTGGTCATGTAAAGAGATTCTAATTTAGCCCAAACATCTGCAACGGACTTTTCACTCATGACCTCACGTAACACCTCACGAGACAAACATAACTGAATTACAGACAACGCTTTCTCATCCATATCATCCCATTGTTCATCTGTCAAAGTGGATGACTTTTTGGACTTTCCATCCAAAGCCTTCTTTAAACCATTCTGGGTAAGAATGAATGGCTTGCATTTGAATTCGCCATATGGAAAAACTAATTTTACCATCAAACTTCTCAATATCAAATTTTGTAGACATGATTAAAAAAATCCCAGTTGAATATATAAAGCTCTGGTACCAATTTGTAGGATTCAGAGTGCGCGGAAGCAATAAATTCAACCAAAGATTAAGAGAAATTAATAAAGATGATAAAATTATACTAGCGAAAGATGCAATATTAATTCCACAAATATGAAATGGGAATGTTAATAAATAAGGTGAGAATAATATACAATGTTTGTTGTTGTAGTAAATTTAATTCTAAACAAACACTAAGCTATTTGTAATAGCATAACAATGATAAAAATAGCATAGCTAATTATAGGAATGGTGAAGCACACATTCCTCACGCAAAAGTTGATAATTCACATAATGTGAATTGTGATAAATAGTAAACTACTTTACTATGTTTAGTAAATGGTGATACATTATTTTCTCACACACTTTGGGGTCAAAACACGAATGGTAAACTTAGATGCAAAAACTTCCCTTAAATCTTAAGCTGACAAATAAATCATTTCATCATACAGTTTCATGGTTAACACATCCTCATACTCCGTTGCTTATTTCCAATTTCCAAACAGCCTCCATAATTCGAGCTTTTGCGAACTGATTGATTGACACGGATATATTCATCCATTACCACCAAAAGACTTCCCCAATCCCAATCAACCAACCCCAAACTCCAATTCTGATGTTTCATAATTCTAGTTTGCCCAAAATTACCTAGAAAGAGTTTAAAATTCAAGCACACACCCACAAAACATAGAAACAAGATAATAGCTTGCAAGTCCTGAATGCAAATAACATCAAAATCCCATGAATTTAAGCTAAAAAGCCAAAATCAAAGTACTTTGTATATAAATAAAGAAACCCGTTATGAAATGAGAAAGAGACCTGAGGAGGAGAGAGAAAGGAAGGTAAGCGGCCATAAGAGGAGTAGGTTGAGGTCTTGAAAGCCATATTCGCCATTAATTTAGCTGCAATTTCCTTGGTGCAACTTGTTTCAGCTGAAAATTTGAGCACGGAAACTACAAATTTTGGGTTATGAGCAAATAAATGATTATGATTTAAGAGTGAGAAAATGGGCCACAGAAAAATTAGTGGTAGGTTGAAAACTTGAATGTGGAAAAACAGTGGCCTCAAAATTGACGTGTTTACGCCATTTTTTTTTTTCATATGTTTGGTAATCAAAGTTTAGCGGCTAGCGGTTTATTGTTTGGATTAAGAGTTAGTTGATTACCTTTTTGTTCAACAGATTTGACTGCCGATTTGACTAGCTATTTATATAAACTGTTAGCAATAAAATAAATAAAACTTATCTGGATGTTACGAATACGAACTGAATAAATGTCGCGTCATGGCCGAACCACTGCTCTAAAAGACAATTCTACGCTACCCCGGTGCAGTAGAACGCTTGCAGTTTTCCTCCAGGATTAACACGATACCAAGGGTTGTGTGCACTCACAAGCCTCGGTTGGAGACCAAAATATTTGCCTATAACAGAAGAGTGAGAGAAGTGAGTTAACAGTTTCTGTGTATTGTGTTTATGAAGAACGAAAGAGGAGAATATATATTGAGGAACTGTAACAGCCATAAAACGACTAGTAGTGAAAAACGAAAAGTAGTGAAGCAGGTACAACATTTAGTGGGGTTGACTAATTCTTCTGACCGTTACAGAAAGAATTAACCAAACTGCTTCTGACCAAAAAGAATATACGGGCTCACAAAACCCACCTCACGCCCGCGAACCGCATGCACAAGAGCCCGAGGCCCAAGGTCCGAGCCCGACCCGGTCGGTCGTGCGCTCGTGTGTTATGAGCCCACCCATGCCACTCTCATACTTTCTTAAACAAGTATTGCACTCAAGCCCCAAATATAAACAATGAGTAAAGTTGGTATTTTATCAATGTGGGACTTTTCACCTTCTCACTTTTTCCACTATTTTCACTTCCACTTTCAACAAGGACTTCCAACAATCCCCCACATGTTCGAAGATGAGAAGAAAAAAAGAAAGAAATGAAGGAATTGAATTTTTGGGCAAAACAAACAATTGAATACGTGTTAATGTCTTGCAACTTGAATTAACACTTAGTGACATTCAAGCTAGGATCTCTTTCTTACCAAGTGACTTTCGTTTTGAACATAATAGGAGGTCAGAAACCCATTACTCAAGGCACACAATTGAACATGTATAATATTCTGAATCTCCGCCAATAGAAGTGACGGATTATACTGGCCATACGTCCATAACCTGGATGCTCATAGGTGCTCTAGAGAATAGCCCATGCAATTCTCACAGGAAGCGGTCTCACTTCCACACCTAAGTAGGTGAATCCCATTAAGTGTGAGCTACATCACACCATCAAAAATAAGGATACGAGTTCATTAAGAGCCATGTGCTCAACCTCGTTCCAAACAGTAGCAAGCACATAATAAACATCTAAGGGATAGACAAAAACAAAAAATTCGTGCTTGTGAATTATTACATAATGTTCCTGTAGACACCTAATTCGTGTCTCCCCTAATGGGATGATGACGAAACCATTACCCTTGCTAGGTGGTTGGTACAACTTCGTGGGGAAGCCCAATTGCTATGATGTATTCCAAAATCCAAAATCCAAAATCCAAAGTCCAATTCCCGAGCCCGTTCCCATTTCGGGACTCGGTACAAAATTCAATTTCCAAAATTCAAGTTCAAAATTCAAACACAATCTCACCCAATGGACCTCTCCATTGGTTTTACAAGGCCATTTCCACTCAAAATGCCATTAAGCAATCCAAAATCGGGCGCCGACCGACAAAACCGAGCATGCCGGGGCCCGTTCCGTAAAAACGAGTCCAAATACAAATCCCGAATTCAAAAGGTGGGTTTAAGTCGCAAATCCTTGCCTTAACCACCAAACAAAACACTACGCTCCAATAGCGTACAAAGCCCCCGGTACAGGAATGACGGCGTCATCGTCCTTCTTTTGGCGGCACCTGCGACACGTCAGCAACATCTGGCGCAGCCCCTGCGCCTGGCTCTGACGTAGTTTGTTTTTTAGCCGACTAATCCCCTATTTAAACCCTTCATTTCCATCAGATTTGGAGGAGAAGAATTTAATACGAGGTCGTAATACGCATTATTCCTCTCAACATCAAACACAAATTCAATCTTCAAAAACCTTCAATTTTCCTACAATTTTTCTAAACATCAAAGCAATTGGGAGTACAAATCGGAAATCTAGCCTAACCCTAACAAGGTAAAAACGAATCCCTATTACAAATTACCATGATTTAATCCAATTTTCTACCTTTCTTATTTCAAGTTTACTAATCCTATGATGTTCTTGTGATGTTCATACTCACTTGAACTAGGAAATGTCTCAAAAGGAGTAATCTTTGAAGGGATTTCATACTTGAAACCCCCCTCAAATGATCTTCCAAACTCTTTTTACAAGTTTCAAGTTTCAATCTTTATGCTTTGTTTTCAAAAAATATGATCAGTAAGTTGAGGCTTTCATTCTTGAAAGTGTTCCTTACAACAATCATCATTCAAATCTTCAAAAAGCTTTAACTTTATACAATTTCAAGGATGTTTGGAAAAGTGCAACCCTTTTCCAAACTAGAACATATGAACATGCATCCAAATTTCTATGTTTAATATACAAGTTCTACATCCAATATTCAATGATGTTTAAGTGAGATCAACTTCTCCTTAAACTAGAATCAATTTCAAGTCATGGAGCATATTAAAGGTGAGGCCTTTTAACATGGAAAGGTCTAATGTTTAATAACCCAACCTCCTAATTTCAATATTCAAGTCCTATATTCAAGTTCAAGTTCAAGTTCAAGTTCAAGTTCAAGTTCAAGTTCTATTTCGAGTTCTATTTCGAAATTCAAAATCAATGATACTTCAAGATGAGCAACTCATCTAAAGTTAAGATTTTTTAGAGAATTGAATTCGTGTCAGGCACACTTATTATTCAGAAGTTGCTTGGCGTTCGGATTTCAAATACAATTGTACTATTTCAATATCGCACTTTCAATATCGCTATGTCAATATCGCTATTTCAATATCACATTTTCAATACCACAATTTCAACATCGCAATTTCAATACCGCACTTTCAATACCGCAATTTCAATGTGGCAATTTCAATAACGCACCCTTTACTCGCTATTTTCAAGGCAATGTGGTTTTGCACCTAGACGATGTTGTACGCATTTCAATAATTTCTTTTTTATTTGTGATGATGCTTTACATGTTTATTGCTTTTCATCCCCCAACATGCTAAATACAACAATACACAAAAGGTTACATCATGCTTAACAAAGATAATTTTTGGACAAACCGGCCTTAGGTTCCTTGAATTAACTTTAAAGCAAAGTGACCACGTACAAGTAGCAATTTCAATGATTCTAAATGCATTATTCAACCAACCTAGTGCCATGATTAGGATTTCGTAAACCAATCCTTGTCTTGTGTTTGAATGTGTTTCTAAAGCCTACCAGAATAAGCGGTTCGTTCCCGTACCCGAATCTCACACATTCGGTTTCAAGATTCAATGCTTTGTCCAAAAAGAGTAAACTTTGGTCCTTCCAAACGGGACCATTAATATGTTTTGTGGCAACTCCGTCAATGTTCAAAATTTTGAAAGCCATAGGGGTATTTTGCGCACTTTCTTATATTTTGAGCTTTGATTTTCCATGTTCAAAATTCAATTACATCACTTGTGTGAACCTAGAATTTGGCTACTCTTATTGGAGTGGGATTGAGAAGATCAAGTCAAATCTAGTTGATCACACACTTGACAAGTTGAACAAGTTAGAGACCTTGGTGAGTCTTAAACAAGATTCATCAAGCTCTCATAACTTACATACAAAATTCAATGTACAGGCTATAAGAAATACGAAAAATACCACTACAAGAGCAAATACAAGAAAAAAGCCCCTACAGTTCCCCTTTGAACTCACAATGAGTAGGAGTTCAGTACCTTACAATTCATCCAATGGGCCTCAAGCCCATCCCCTCCGACGTTTCCAAAACTAGTTTCTTACACTGGCTTTTCGTTAATGGATCCGCAATGTTGTTTTCAGACTTAACACAGTCTAGTGATATCACTCCACTTGACATCAATTCTTTGACAGCCTTGTGCCTCAAACGAATGTGTCTTTTCTTCCTATTGTAGGCTTGGTTGTTTGCCACGGCAATAGCAAATTGTGAATCACAATGAAGTGCAACTGAAGGAGCTGCCTTCCCCCACAGTGGAATATCTGCAAGCACGTTCCTCAACCATTCTGCCTCTTGACCTGCTAATTCAAGAGCAATAAACTCATTACATAGTAAACATAGCAGTACAAGATTGCTTACAAGATTTCCAAGAAACATCTCCACCCCCTAGGGTGAAGACATAGCCACTGGTGGAGTTGACTTCATCAATATCGGATACCCAGTTGGCATCACAAAATCCCTCCAACAGTCCTGGAAATTTGGAGTAGTGCAATCCCCAATCCATAGTACCCCTTAGGTACCTAAGAAAACACCTCAAAGCACCCCAATGCTCTTTGCTTAGGTTATGAGTGTACCTGCTCAACCTACTCACAGAATAAGCGATGTCAAGTCTACTGTAATTCATAAGAAATATGACACTACCAATAATCTTAGCATACTCAGATTGACAAAGAGGATCGCCTTTATTTTTCTTTAAAGGAAAATTTGGTAATATTAATCCAACCTTTGACCGATTTTCTTTTATTAAGCCCACCTAGGACATATTTTTTAATAATCCCACCTTTATTACCCAACAACTTTTATTGGGCCCAACAGGTCATAAAACTGTTGTAAGCGGCATTATTTCTCTACATGGCAGTACTCTCTCTCGATATATTCAGTCATCATCATCAATTCATCACCATCTCGTTGACTTTTTCACCGATTACCGGCCACTTAAGCCCAATAAAAGTCGTCGGGTAGTAAAGGTGGGATTATTAAAAAATATGTCGTAGGTGGGATTAATAAAAGGAAATCGGCCAAAGGTTGGATTAATATTACCAAATTTTCCTTCTTTAAATGGATGCTTATATCATAGGGGGTCTTGATTGGATCGACATTAAATGAATCAAACTTTTTAAGAAGTTTTTCAACGTAGTGAGCCATTTGGGGTTCTAATAATTTTAACTCTCAAAATCACATCTGCCTCACCCATGCCTTTCATTTCAAATTTTAAACTCAAAAATTCTTTTGTTTTATTCACTCGATCCAAATCAGTACCAAAAATTAGCATATCATCCACATAAACACAAATAATCACACAACCAAATGAATAATGTTTAGAATAAATGCAAGAGTCACCTTCATTTACATACTAGTCATTGTCTTGTCAAACTTGTCATGCCATTGCTTAGGGGCTTGCTTAAGACAATACAATCACTTGACCAGTTTACAAACTTTGTTCTCTTGACCCGGGACAACAAAACCTTCAGGTTGAACCATATAAATCTCTTCATCCGAATCACCATTCAAAAATGCAGTTTTCACATCCATTTGATTTACAACAAGATCATAAATGCATGCAAGAGCAATTAAGGTTCTAATGGTTGCAATTTTAGTTACAGTAGAATATGTATCAAAATAATCAATGCCATGTTTTTGGATAAACCCCCTTACCACAATCCTGGCCTTATACTTGTCAATGGATCCACATGATTTTAATTTTTTTTCCCTAAAGATCCACTTACAAGTAATGGGCTTGAACCTCTAGGCAAATCAACCAATTCCCAAGTATTATTACTTAGGATTGACTGAAGTTAGCTATCAATATCCTCTTTCCAGAAAACTGCATCAACTGACCTCATTGCTTCTTCGTAGGTTCTAGGGTCGTCTTCTAAAATAAATACATACACAAAATCGTCATTACTCAAGAAAGGTCCAGTCAAAAAAGCAGTAATAAACTCATCACCATACCTTGTTTCCTTTCTTGCCCCTTTGCTCCTCCTTGGTTCCAATTCAAAATCATTAGTAGTGGAATAAGGAGCAATAGGAAAGGAATTAGAAGTGATGGAAGATGGTATATCATTACTGATGCAAGATATTTTCAAAGGAAAAGTATTTTAAAAAAACTTAGCATCTCTTGCTTTAATAATGTTACCACCTACATACGAGTTGTTAGCACCCTTAACAAGAAAATAATAAGCAGCACTTTGATAAGAATAACCAATAAATATAGAATCAACCATTTTGGGACCAATCTTGTCCCTCTTGAAAAAGTTCTATGAAAAAGTTCTAGTACTTCTGTCTGTCTGTCTATTGATTTAAATGGCTTCTTTACAAATTTTGCTTCAACGCATACTTCGCATTTTGAAAAGTCAGTTTTAGAAAAACTTGGAATCAGATTTAAGTGTTTAAGTATTTTAATTGAAGAAATATTAACATGACCCAATCTTGCATGCCACAAATCAATAGACTCAACAATATAAGCAGAAGAAGTACTAGCTTTCTTATTCATAACTTTAATTGAAACATCAAGAGTAAACAACCCCCATTTAAAACTCCCTTTCCCATAAATTCCCCATTGTGAGTAATAACTAGTCTATCAGAATAAAAAGAAAGCTTCAAACTATCTTTCATGAGTAAGCTACCACAAATCAGATTCCTACGCATTTCTGGAACATGCAAAACATTGGTTAGAGTAAGATTTTTTCCAGAAGTGAGAGTCAAAATGATCTTCCCTTTGCCTTGGGTAGTTGCGGAAGCAGAGTTACCCATGAAGACATTTTCACCATCAATCTTCTGATAGGAAGTGAACATGTATTTGTTGGTGCAAATGTGCCTGGTTTCTCCCGTATCAACGATCCATTCAGCAACATCACCTGTCAGGTTATCTTCTGAAACAACATCAACAAAATTATTATGATCAACAACAGCTTCAATAAGGTTGGCTTGATTCTGACCGGGCTTCTTCTTTACCTTGCATTCCCTGGACTTGTTGACCAACCTTCCCACATTCAAAAAAGTTTCCCTTAAACTTATACTACTGAATTTTCCCTTGAGGGTTGAACTAACTGCCCTTCCCCTTAAACCTATTAGAAATGAAATTACCCTTAGGTTCAACACGATTATCTTTAGCATAACCAGAAAACACAGATTGACCCTTATCCTTAATACGGTTCTCCTTCTCAATTTTTAAGTGACCTACGAGCTCCTCTAAGTTGAGGTCTTTCTTCATATGCATTAACTGATTTCTAAAATATATCTTTCCACAAGGGTGGCAGTTTCTCAATCAGAACAATAGCAAGAGTATTATCACAAATACAAAGACCCTCGGCAACCATAGCAATGCACACATTCTCATAAGCATGAATCTGATCTATAATAGGTTCTCATCCTCAACTTCAAAATCTAACCACTTACTAACACAGTAACGCTTAGTACCAACATAATCAGTTCCATACTTCTTATCTAATGCATCCCAAATATCCCTAGCATGATTATAACCCATATAGATATCAAGCAATGCATGCGACATATGATGCAGCAACATGCCCTTACATGTTCTATCATCCTTAGAAAACTTTAACTCAAAATCATGCAAATCAGATTCATCATCAGGTTTCACAACATCAGCAATAACATAAGCAACATCAATGTGTTCTAAATAAAACCGCATCCTAACAGCCCAAGGTTTATAATTCTTTCCAATAAGAGGTTCTGACTTAAACATATCAGGAATCAGGAATTTTGAATTGAATGCCAAAAATTATCTTTTAGATGGTTAGCAATAAAATAAGAACAACTTATCTAGATGTTACGAATACGAACTGAACAATTCGCGCCATGGCCGAACCACTGCTCTAAAAAGAAAATTCCGCGCTACCCCGATGCAGCAGAACACTTACGGTTACCCTTCAAGGTTAACACGACACCAAGGTTTGTGTGCACTCACAAGCCTCGATTGGAGACCAGAATATTTGCCCAGAACATAAGATTATTTGAGAGAGAGAATTGAGTTAACATTTTCTGTGTATTGTGTTTATAAAGAACGAAAGAGGAGAATATATATTGAGGAACTGTGACAGCCATAAAATAGCTAGTAGTGAAAAATGAGAAGTAGTGGAGCAGTTATAGCATTTAGTAGTGAAAAACGCCAGCCGCCCGCGCGTGCGTGTTTTTGTGTTATGAGCCCATCCATTCCATTCTCATACTTTCTTAAACAAGTATTGCAATCAAGCCCCCAAATATAAACAGGAGTAAAGTTGGTATTTTATCAATGTGAGACTTTTTACCTTCTCACTTTTTCCACTCTTTTCTTTTTCACTTTCAATAAGGACTTCCAACATAAACGTGTTTGGTAAGCACTTTCAGTCACGTTAAATCATTAGGTGCTAATATGATAAGTCACCTTAAACAATTAGGAGTGTTTGGTATGTAGCTGAAATAAAATATAAGGTGAACAAAGTGACTGATATTGAAATGTTAATATGATTACCGTTTGAGTTTTAGCTCCTGAAATTCTTTTTTTTTTCTTTAAGAAAAATTTAAAGATGAACAACCACCCATTAACAATTGAATAAGTTATAATTGGAAGCCGCCTAATTCAAGCTTGGGGGGATGAGATTTGATTGCATGATGCCATTTTGACCTCCATGTGATTGATTGCGTGATTTTGTGAATATTTCTTGTTGATTTTCTATGATTTCATTTTATTTAATTTTATTTTCTTTTATTCTCCTTTTGTTTTCTTTCTTTTTTATTTCTTTGAAAATTCATCAAAAATCCAAAAATATTTTTCATTTTCCTTTTAGTCAAGGCAAGTTTTTCTAGCTTTTTAGGTTTCGTTCTTGATTTGGGCATAATAAATGTGAAACTTGCATGCTTGAATGATTTCATTCCTAATTGGTAGAGGTGTGCATGGTCTTGGATATCTAGAGTAGAATCTAGGACTTTCATGCAAAAGTAGTCGGTTAGAACTTTGGAGAGCATGATTCTTTAACTCTTGGTTTGTGGTAAGACGGTGTCGCTCTCTCTAGTGATTTGAAACCGAAGAGGATAGTATTTGCTACCTTTGATTTTTTTAGCCTATTTCTCAAACACATTGAATGAGTGGCATGGATCCTTGGCATCGACTCTCTTATATCTAGAACTTGATCATTCTCCTTCCCGAGACCGCGACCGAGCTACTTTAGGGGACGATAAAGGCATTTCTTTCGGTAACTATTTTCTTTTTATAGTTTAGGACATCATTTTTTATTTTTATCTTGTATTTTGTTTTCATTTTCCCCCTTGCTAGCCATTTGAGCCTTGTCCCTTCATTCCTTACTAGCTCATTACAAGCCAATATCATTTGTTTTGTTTTCACCCTTAGAAGTGATAGTGAAGCTTGGTGTTGTTGTGCTCTATGTTATGATTGAATATGCAAATTTGAGAAGAATGATAGAAGTTGATTTCAAATGGAAAGTATGGGGAAGTCCCTTGTATATGTTGAATAAAGGCAAAAGCAAAAATAGAGAAAAAGCCAAAAATAGAGAAAAACAAGGGAATTAGAAAAGTTTCACTTGAAACACACAAAAATGAGAAAAGGAAGCAAGAAAAGTTCAAAAAGAAGTTTAGTTTCTTTTTATTTGTTGAATAAGCTTGGGGGAGCCCCAAATACGTGGTATGATTTGGTTTTGGTCCTATTTGCTTGAGTTAAGTTCATTTGATGCTTTACTTTAGGTTTTAGCTCCAAATCCCAAATTTTTCCACGTCCTTCACCCTAGCCTAACATTACACCCTAAAAGTCCTTTTAACCCTAGAGAGTTGAGTCATTGTCGGTGGAGGGAGGAAATTGTCAAGCCTATGGAGCGAGATTGTCATGTCGAGAATGTCGTGTAGCGTTCTTTTCTCTCTTCTATTCTTTTTCGGCACCTTCGCGGTTTCACGAGAAGCTATCTTTGAAGGTGGATTTGAAACTAGAGAATGGACGCGGTAAGATTGCTTGTAGGGGGATAGAGGAGTGTAAACTTCTTAGTTCTCTATGCTTTGCATTTGAATCTTTCACTCGACCTATGATATCCATTAGCGTTCACTCGCCTATTGATTTAGAAATGTTAGCATCCTTTTTTGTTTGTTTCGTGCTAAAAGCCTAATGCTAGAATTTTTGTAGTTTTTCTTTTGTTTGCTTGTTTTTAGTTTTCTTTTCTTTTTAAGTCTTGCCTTGGCCGTTTTTGGAGAGTTATGGGTCAATCTCTTAGAAAACCCTTGCGAGATCCCACTCGCCCTCATGAGCGATTGTGGGGGTTCAAAGAGCTTGTTACATTGCTTAAATGCAATCGTGATTCCTACGACAATGAGTAAGTGTGCATTCTTGTAGTTCTTATTTTCGTGATTTTGATTTTAAATAAATAAGCTCATTCTCCTTCCTGTTTTTCTTTCTAGCTTTGCTTGGGGACAAGCAAAGTTTTAGCTTGTGGGAGTTTGATGAGCGACATTTATGTCGCTCTAAACCTCTATTTTCATATCCTTTTATCTAGTTTTTGTTCTTATTTCATCCTTTATCTTATGATTTTTAAATCTATTTCTAGTTTTAGGTTAACTCCTAATAATTCTTAGTTTAGATCATTTTCCTTAGTTTTATTTCGTTTTTATTCGTTTATTTTATTTTTGTAGGAACTTGGACGGATTTAAAGGAAGAAAGGAGTTTCCAGCAAAAATCATGTTTACAGAGCGGTGCGGCCGCACCCAAATTGGTGCACCCACACAGGAAGGGAAATGCCTTGTTTGCTGTTTCCTGCAAAAATCATGTTTGTAGAACGGTGCACCCGCACCAAAATTGGTGCACCCGCATAGGAAGGGAAATGCCTTTTTTGCTGTTTCCGGCAAAAGTCATGTTTGCAGAGCGGGCGCCCGCACCGGATATGGGTGCTCCCGCACCGGAAGGGAAACCCCTCTGAAGAAAAATGTTCAAGGCATTATATTTGTGGCCATTTTGAAGGTTCTAGAGCGATGCGCCCGCACCCTCGTCGTATTTCTGGGATCTTTGCTTTCTCTCACTCATCGGTTCGCCCGCACCCGATTTTGGTGCGCCCTTGAAGACCCATATGTTGCGCCCGCACCCTTACGGCCGCATCGTTGTCTGGATTTCGTATTTTTTAGTTTATTTTGTAATTTTTTAGGAAAGGGTATAAATACCCCCTTTTTCCCCCAATTTTGGGGGAGCTTTTATTGTTCTAATTTTCTGAGTTTGAGAAGTTTTAGAGAGAGAAACACATATATTAGATAACATAGGATAGTTTAGAATTAGATTTTAGGCTTTAATCCTAGAAATCAAACACTAAATTTTAGTTTCATTTCATCATATTTGTAGCTCTTTTGGGGCAATTTTCAGATTATGTTCTTCAAAGTTCTTCACATTTTGAAATTTCAATTTCAAGCTTCATTTGGTATAATTCTTTACTCTCTTCTTTAATTAATTCTTAGATTCTTTAAATGCTTCATAGTTTCGTTTATACTTTGATTTCATTGTTTGATTTTGGATAAATTTCATAGATAGAATTTTATTAGACTTTTGGCATTGATTTTTTTTTTCATGTTTGATTTTGGTTGATTGAATTAGTTTGATTCCTTTAATTAGTTTATGGTTAGGTTTTATGCTAGCTTAATTCTAGTTCTAATCATGCTTATTGAGTAGTAATAGTCTAGAGAATAGGGGTGAAGCTTGGGAATTAATTAGGGGTTTTTGAAGGGAATACATGATGATGTTGTGATTAAACTTTGATTTGATGATTAGGATTTCCATGTCTAGTTAGATTAGTAGTTGCAAATGCTAATTCTAGTTAGTTGATTGGAATGCTTCATGTTAGTTTGTCAAGAGATTTAGAATTAGTATGAGCATGTGGATGACTAGTTTTAATTGTTAGTTATCTAGTCTAGGTGTCATGCGAGAGCTCTCCCTCGGATTAGGAAACTTAATGCATTATATCCGAGAGGTGGCGAAGGCAACGTTTTCCGATTTTCCCCCTAATTGTCATGTCTTTGCAATATCAAAGTGGTTGAACCTTCGTCCTTTCCTAATGAAACCAAGACTATCCCCAATTCCCTAGCTTATTCCATTTACATTTTGATTTCAATAGATACATACATACATACTTACATTTTCGTTTGAACTAGCTTGTGAATGCAATTAGTTTGAAAAGTCAAATATATCCATTCTCTTGGAACGATGCCTACGCTTGCCACTGTAGTTGATATAGTCGGTTAGTTTAGATGTTTTATAAATTTTGTTTGATTGAGCAGTGTTCGTCAACGACGCGGAAATTGCTTATCACAAACAAGCAGAAATACAAAGCCCTCATGCGACATACCTTGTGGACATCTCTTTTTACAAAATGAGCTACGGGGAGGGAAAGATCAACCCCTCTACCGTATACAGTAGAGCTCAAAGCCGGGGGCTCCAAGCCTAAAAACCTCTCTAATAGTTCAGTAGGAACACTTGACAAGAGGGGGGGTGAATTGTTTCTTGGGAACTTGGGTAAGTTTCTTGTGGAATTTAAACAATAAAGAGACTGAGAATAATGAGCGAAGAAAGATATAAAATGGAGGAACCTTCTTGACCCTAATCAAGAAGAACCTCACTACTCTTTTGTATTAATGCAATAACTCTATTACAAATACACTCTCTAACTCGAGTTCCTCTCGAACACGAGTTCCCCACAGCAATCCCCTTTGATTACTGTGCTCCTCTTTCTCTCTCTGACTTAACTCTAAGTCGCTCCTTTTCTCTTTGACTTAACTCTAAGTCGCTCTGTTTCTCTCTGACTTAACTCAAAGTCAATTAAGGATCACTCAACCCTTAAACCCAAAATATAATTTGATATAAAACTCTAGTACGTAATAAAGCTCAAAGTAATAAGGAACTCAAGGGACACTCTTTTGAAAACTGATTCTCTTTTAAAACGTTTAAGCTCTTAAGATATATTTTGCAAAGATCAGTTGTGTGTTTTGAAAAGCTAAAACTCTTCTCCTTTTATAGGAGAGTTTTACCTAGGGTTGGATATCCATGTTCTCCTCAACTACCCACTAACAGTTACTGCTCAGTAACATGGGCATAGTTGGAGAGAAACAAGGGAGACCAAATCAAAACACTAAATGTACGTTAAACAGAAATACGTGGGGAGAGTTTCAAGGAACATGGAAAATCTTTTACTTGAGAAACAAGGAGAATAAATCAGAATCCTATGTTTCATTTATTAATTAAATCCATTTTATTTATTAAAAAGATTTTCCAAGTTAAAACTCTTTTATAATTACAGTTAACATATTTCATTTAAAACGTACCAAAATACTATGTCCCTTTCATACCAAATCACTTATAAACTTAATTAAATACTTACATAAATCCTAAAACATAAACTCATATGTTGTAGTCTTCATGTTGCACCTTTAGAAGCTTCACTCGAAGACTTCCCAATTTGTTCCTTCTCTGGAACGTCGAGGATCCACATAATATATGAGGATCTCGCCTTAGGAACTCGCCTAAGGATCTCGCCTTGCTTAATGATTATTTCTTCAATGTAGTGTCTGACATGGATCAATTACTTGGTTATATTCCACGTTGCTTAGTTTATCCAACTCAGGATCTCCTTAATTAGCATTATCCCTCTAAGGATCTCGGAACCTATTATGCAACATAACTTAACCAATTGTCAGGAGTTTGCTTTGTCATCATCAAAACTTTAGGGTCAACAATATTCCCCCTTTTTGGTGATGACAACAAAAGCAAACTTTCACTAAATGCAACAATAATCAAATAGCGTAACTATAAAGCAATAAATTAAATAAAGTATTTTTATGAAAATTAATCTTAAGCTTCCGAAATGAAATTAAGGAAAATTGAAATTAATTTTAATAAACGAACATAAAATTAAAAACGAGAAATAAAATTTTATAAACTTACATCGAGAAGAGAGTAGTGAGACGGATTCAAGTGATCAATTTAAGTTAAGTTTGCATTCATTTCCCCCTGTTGGCATTAACGAAAAGTAGAAATACACAATACTAATATATACCGATTAGAGCGCCCTCCGATCAACGGTTGGCAAACTAAGTTAGCCTCAAAGTTAAGTTCCAACGTACTAGATTTGAATTGAAATCATAATAAATAACTAGTCATGATTTTAGAGATACGTTCATTGATGAGTTCCACTAAAAATAAAGGAAATAAAATAAAATAAAGGAAATAAAGGATGTAACTGTATCCCATGAAAGGAGTACAAACCAAAAAAAAATAAAGAAAAAGTTCCAAAATAAAAATAAAGCGTAATGTAGCACACACACACACACAAATTTGGGATCTGGGAAAATGGGATGGAACAAGGTTAGATTTTGGCAAAGAGATCCTCAAGTATGGGAAGGACTTGAATCCATTGGTTGAACTCCAGATAACAAAGCTGTAACCTGATTCTGGAGTTGGAGTATCTTAGCATTTGTGGACTCTTGAAGCAGTATCATTCTATCCATATCCTTTCTCAACTTGATAACCTGTTCCTTGAGTTCCTCCTTATTGGGATCATGAGATCCTAAGGAACTTGAAGAACCAAAAGCAGCAAACCCACCAAAGCCAGTAAAGGAAGAAGGAACAGTAGGAGTGGGAGGAACAGGGATGTACCTTGGTTGAGGAACAGGGCTATCCACCTTTGGTGTACGAACAGGGGTGGATATTTTTTCAATCATAGTAAGTTCCTTTTCCTCCTTCTCAATTTTAACAGTGTCCTCCAATACCTCTACGTTCCCATCATCATCCTCATTGTCACAAGATATGTCAACGAACACCGGAGGAACAATGACCTTAGGAACTCTAGTGGCTACCCTTATGCTCCTACGTTTACCACGAGGAACATCCTTTGGCACCTTAGGAACCACCTTAGGAGCCTTTTCCACCTTCTTAGGAACTACCTTAGGAACACCTTCTTTTTCCCCCTTACTTTTAGTTTCCTTCACTGTAGCCACGGCCCAACATACCCATTTGCTACTGTTAGATTCATGCTTCTTAATAAATCACTTTGCACAATTTGTTGACTAGTGACCGTCAACTCTCCATAGTCACGCAAATCCACAGAGAAACTCCGAAACACCATAGTCAACAACGAAGCATAACCAACTTTATAATCTGAAGGAACACAGTGAGATAAGTGTTTAATCATTAAGGCAGGAAAGTTGATTGGTATTTTGTGTTCAAGGCAATACATCAATGAAGCATCATAGAGGTTGGCCAAGGTACGCTTTTGAGTGCGAGGAACAATACCTCTACGAACAAGGTTAAAAAGGAGTTTTTGTAGAGGGGTGGGAAACAAGCTTTGGTTAGTTAAAGAGCACACTTTAAGATCTCCTCCTATTGCTTCCACAAGTTGTTCATTAGTCATCACACCAATCTGAATTTTAGCAGTTGCTCCTTTCACATACAAATCAAATCCCTCATTACGAATATTCAATAACTTTGCAATATATTCAGCATTAAATTCAAACGTCGTTCCATTCACACTACTAGAACAAACACCATCCACATATTTAAAATTCGCGCGAAATTCATTCATAGCATCCGGAAATATGGAGGTTTTAGAATAATCACAAAATAAGCTCACCCATCCCCGATGTTTAAGAATTTCCATGAATTCCTCTAGATTTGTTTCGCACCAAGTCTGATTTACGGCAAAAGCCTTAATCAAATTCGCCTCATCCGCCGAAAGGACCCGGTTTGGGGTTATTTCCCCCTTAGAACAATCCACTGACTTTTTCCACAGCCACCCCACCACCCGACCGCCGCTGCCTCTTCGCGGGTCGGTGGTGGGTCTGTTCTTTCGACAAAACGGAGGGGGAGAGTGGGCTGGGCGGAGGGATAAGGATGGTGGGCGGCACTGTCGCGAGTCGGGCGGGTTGTGGGACAAGATCCGACGCGAGGTGGTGTGGCGTCGCAATCGGGTCGAGGGGAGGAGGGGGAATCACGACTGGGAGGGCGAGGGTGGGCGGAGGAGGGAGGTCGAGTGCGAGCATGGGTTGGGTGAGATCTGGGCCGTCGACGGTGTTGTCGGACGGTGGGGGGTGCTGGGAGCCGCCGTCGGTGGTGGGTGTGGTTTGGTGGAGAAGAATTTCGTTGGTGGTGGGTGTTAAACTTTCGTGGCTGAGTTTCGTGGTGGGGGCGAGTGAATGGGGCTCGGTGTCGTCGGTCGGACGGTCGGCCGGTCTGGGTTCGGTCGCCGACCTGCTGCCGCCGGCGGTTGCTTGTAGCCGGCCGCCGCCCATGGTGGTTAGGTTTTCAGATTTTGAAATTTGAAAATCTAGGGTTTTTGGTGATGGAATTTGGGGATTTTTGATTTGTTGGATTTGTTGTGGAATGGGTGAGATATCCATAGGAATAGGGGATAGAGATTTTCTTTTTCGTTTCAGATTTGTGTTTAAGCTTGTTCTCACCATTGTTGGAGATGGTGGAGAAGATGAAGGAAGATGGAGAGGAGGAGTATAGATTATCAAGGCTTGTTCCTTTGGTGTTTTCTGTATTTGAGGTGGGCTAGGGTATGATAGATCCATAGGAGTGGGTGTGAGTTCCATTAGCTTTAAAATTTGGAAAAGATAAAATTTGGTGGAATAATAAAAAATTTAAGGATATATTTATAAGAGGAAAAAAAATTAATTTGTGAAAAAATAAAATAAAATGAGTAAATAAAAATTTGTAACAGAAAAAAAATAACCATGATCCTCCTAGATTAGTGGAACTGTGTGAATTACGTATCTCATATTACTGACTAATTAAATACACATTTTTAATTCGAAATTTTTAGTTGTTCCTTAACGATGGTAAACTTCAGTTATGCTTTACGCACATGTATTTATAATGGTATACAGTAGTAATGCATAAATCTAAAAGAGTCATACCTCATGAGGATCTGTCAGCTTACTTATCTTATTTTGATCATCCCGAGTTCCATTCTCATTTTCTCATGCTTCTCTCTGCTTAAAGGTTTAGTCATAATATCTGCAATTTGATTCTCAGTTTGACAAAAGTCCAACTTGATTAAACCTTTTTCAACATTATCCTTAAGAAAGTGATGCCTAATATGAATATGCTTAACCCGGGAATGATGTACCGGATCCTTAGAAATGCAGATTGCACTAGTGTTATCACAATAAATAGGAACACAATCATATATGATCCCAAAATCCCTTAACTGTTGCTTTATCCACAGTATTTGAGAGCAACATGCAGCAGCTGCTACATATTCAGCTTCTGCTGTGGATAAGGCAACGGTATTTTGTTTCTTCGAACCCCAAGAAACCATGCAAGATCCTAGGAATTGAACCATACCTGATGTGCTCTTTCGGTTTACTAAATCACTTGCATAATCTGCATCCGCATATCCTTTTAAATCGAAAGTTCCACTTCTTAGATAAAACAGACATAGATCGTCTGTTCCTTTGAGGTATCTGAATATCCTCTTCACTGCAGTCATGTGGGACTCCTTTGGGTTTGATTGAAATCTTGCACACAACCCAACACTGAATGATATGTCTGGTCTGCTTGCAGTTAGGTATAGCAGAGATCCAATCATTCCCCTGTACGTCGTTTGATTCACACTTTTTCCTGTGGGATCCTCATCTAGTCTTGTGGCTGTTCCCATGGGAGTGTGATTTGTTTTCACTGAATCTAGCTCGTACTTTTTGAGGAGTTCCTTCACATACTTTTGTTGGTGGATCATAATTCCTTCCTTAGTTTGTTTGATTTGCAAACCAAGAAAGAAATTGAGTTCCCTCATCATACTCATTTCAAACTCACTGCACATTAAATTAGCAAAATCCTTGCACAAATTTTCGTTAGTAGCACCAAATAATATATCATCGACATAAATTTATACAACTAATAAGTCAGATCCTTTTGATTTTAAAAATAGAGTTTTATCAATTCTTCCTCGTTTAAAATCATTTTGTAAAAGAAACTTTGATAATCTCTCGTACCACGATCTAGGAGCTTGCTTTAACCCATAAAGAGCTTTGTCAAGCTTATAGATGTGGTTCGGAAATTTGGGATTCTCAAAACCAGGGGGTTGTTCCACATAGACGTCTTCCTCAAGAAAACCATTTAAGAAAGCACATTTGACGTCCATCTGATACAACTTGAATCCCATAAAGGCTGCAAAAGCAATTAGAATACGAATAGCTTCTAATCTAGCAACAGGAGCAAAGGTTTCTTCGAAATCAATACCTTCCTGTTGATTGTAGCCCTTGACTACTAACCTTGCCTTGTTCCTGATGATTGTAGTATGTTCATCGAGCTTGTTCCTGAACACCCACTTTAATCCTATGACTTTCTGATTCTTTGGTTTGGGTTCCAGATGTCATACCTTATTCCTTTAGAACTCATTTAACTCATCTTGCATGGCAGTGATCCAATCAGCATCTTCCAAAGCTTCGGTGTGGTTCCCTGGCTCGATTGTGGAGAGGAACGCATGAAAAGCACAGAAGTTCCTTAGTTGAGACCTTGTTTGAGTTCCTTTCCTAATATCACTGATAATCAGATCCATTGGGTGAGAACTTTGATGTTTCCAGGGCTTAGGTTGAAATTGTGCCACTGGAACATCTAAGGTCTCCTCAGTTCCTTCTGTTTCCTGAGATCCTTGTTCCTCTGCATCAGAGGTCTGTTGATCTTCTTCCGGTTCCTCAGAATCATCATCTTCTGGTTCCTCAGGATTTGCATTTTCTGGTTCCTCATGATCAACATTTTCTGGTTCCTCAGGATCAGGGGCTCTTCTTCCAGGAACTCCTTGGTTAGTAGCAGTTTCTTGTGTTTGTGGATCTGCTATTCCATTTTGCTGTCTTCCAGCAGAGATTTCCTCATCATAATCTGTAAAACGAGTTAATCCAATTTCGAAATCTTCCTGTTCCTGAATTTCACCAACATTGTTAGCTTCATCAAATATTATATGTACACTCTCTTCAATACACATTGACCTTTTATTATAAACTCTGTATGCTTTACTGTTTAAGGCGTATCCTAGGAACACGGCCTCATCACTTCTTTCATCGAATTTCCCTAAGTTCCTTTTGCCATTGTTGTGAACAAAGCATTTACACCCAAAGGCTCTAAAGTAAGAGATATTGGGTTTGTTTCCTTTTAATAACTCATAGGGAGTCTTGTTTAAAATGGCCCTGATCATTACTCTATTAACAATATAGCAAGCTGTGTTTACTGCTTCAGCCCAGAAGTTCCTTGGTAAGGAACTGGCAATTAACATGGTTCTAGCCATGTCTTCCAAGGTTCTATTTTTTCTTTCAACGGCTCCATTTTGTTGTGGAGTCCTAGGTGCAGAAAAGTTGTGATCCATACCTTGTTCCTTGCAGTATTCATCAAACTTGTGATTCTCAAATTCAGTTCCATGATCTGACCTTATATGTATTAGCTGACGTCCTGTGGATCTTTGTATTCTCTTAGCAAAAGCAACAAATTCATTAAACGTTTCATCTTTACTTGCTAAGAAAATAACCCAAGTAAATCGAGAAAAATCGTCAACAATAACCAAGACATAACGTTTTCCACTTCTACTTTGAATTCTCATAGGTCCACACAAATCCATATGGATGAGTTCCAATGGTTTAGTTGTGCTGACCATTTTCTTAGGCTTGAAAGAGCTCCTGACATGCTTTCCTTTGGCACATGCTTCACAAACTTTGTCTTTAAGGAACTTGATGGAAGGTAGACCTCTCACTAGTTCCTTTGATCTCAATTTGTCAAGCAATGAAAAGCTAGCATGTCCGAATCTCTTGTGCCATAGAAGTGGATCCTCCTCAATAACACTAAGACAAGTTAAGTTGTTCCTTGGAACTTTGTTGAGATCCACAGTATATGTGTTCCCTTTGCGAGTTCCTTCCAAAATAACTTCCTTACTGTTATTGTTAATAATTCGACAACTTTCTGAAGTAAAGCTTACCGAGTTTCCTTTGTCACATAATTGTGAAATACTAAGCAGACTGTGCATTAAACCTTCTACCAGGAACACATTATCAATTGAATGGGAACTTGGCCTTCCTACTTTTCCAATGGCGATGATTTCACCTTTCTTGTTGTCTCCAAAGGTCACAGTTCCTCCGTTGTAGGCGTCTAGTGAGAGAAATTTGGTTTTATCTCCTGTCATGTGCTTGGAACACCCGCTATCTAGATACCACGAGTTGTTCCCCCTCACTAGGACCTGCAATATTATCAATTGTTAGATACAGGAGCTCGGGTTTCCTCGAGTTCCTTTTCTACTAAAGGATCATCTTTCTTAATCCATATCTTCTTGACAATGTTCTGGTTTTTATTAAACAGTTCCTTCTTTTTGGAACACTCAGTCACAATATGATCACCAGTACCACAAAAGGAACAAACTTTGACACTAGGCAGTTCCACATAATTTTTCTTTTTACCATTGTTCCTTTTATAGAAAAAACCTAGGCCTTCAGTTCTCTTAGATTGAGCCTTCTCAATCCACTTAGGAGTGATTCTAGGAGCTTGTTTATGTGCATTAGCTAAGGCTAGTTCCTTGAGTAATTTCTCCTTTTGTTCCTTTACAGTGACCAACTCACTGTTTAAGTTTTCTAAATCAACGTTAAAGACCCCCATGCTAATCTTAGTGGACTTGCTAGGATCTAGGCTTAAATTAAACAGTTTATATTGACTGAGTTCCACTTTGAGAAGAATGTTTTTATTTTTGACTCTCTCAAAGGAGTTTTGAAGAGCAGTGTTTCTATCAAGCAAGTCAAAGAACCTACCCTGTACATCAGATCTAACATTATTAAGGTAGGTCATGTGTCCCTTGGTGAGTTCCAAGGCTTTGTCACTTTGAGCCTTTATTACACTAAGCTTTTTAAAGTTATCTAGAGTTTCTATCAATAATTCCACTAACTTATTTTTAGACAGAGATTGAAGAGTTGAGGAACTTACTTCTCTTGATGGATCTTGGGTTGTTCCATCAATCTTTGCCATAAGACAAAGGTTTGCTGTTTCTTTATTTGGTTGATCCTCATCTTCTTCCGAGTCAGTAGCATCTCCCCAAGCTGCGATCATAGCCTTCTTGAAGTTGGGTTTGGCAAAGGTTGATTTGTTGAATCTTTCCTTGGACAGATCCTTTCCCTTGCCTTTCCCTTTTTCATTTTCCCACTGAGGGCAGTCTTTGATTAGATGGTCTGATTCTCCGCACTTGAAACATCCTTGGTCAGGCTTGGAACCGCTTGGTTTTCTCATTGAGTTCCTTCCTCTTAGATTTCCAGGTTTAGAGTTCCTGTAAAATCTTTTCATTCTTCTGACCAACATGGTAGCTTCTTCTTCATCAGGATTTGAGTCCTCCTGTTCCTCAGCCTTAAGAGCAAGGCCTCGATTCTTGGGATTCTCAGGAACAACTGCTCCTAGATGTAATTCGTGCGTCATCAAGGATCCCGCCAATTGTTCAATGTTGAATTTGGTGAAATCCTTTGTTTCGAACAATGCTGTGACCTTGGTTCTCCATCTATCATCCTGTGGCATGCTCCTTAGGATCTTCCTAACCTGTTCATCAGAGGGAATATTTCTTCCAAGAGAAACTAGTTCATTAGTGATATTAGTGAAACGAGTAAACATTTTCTGTATTGTTTCTCTTGGTTGCATTTCAAAACGTTCATACTTAGACATTAATAAATCAATTTTTGAACGTTTGACCTCATTAGTTCCTTCATGAGTTATTTGTAGGAGATCCCAGATTTGCTTTGCGCTCTTGCACCCCATAACTCTGTTATGTTCATGAGGTCCAAGGCCGCAATGCAAGATTTTCACAGCCATTGCGTTGATTTCAAATTTCTCAAAATCTTCCTTAGTAAATTCAGACATGGGTTTAGGAACTACCTCATTTTGAGCATTGGTCATTGTTACCTCGAAATCACCGACTTCTATGACTCGCCAAACTTGATAGTTCTCTGCCTTGATGTAGATCTCCATCCTGTTCTTCCAGTAGGTGTAGAATTTTCCATTGAACATTGGAGGTCTTTGAGTGGAATAACCTTCCTCGAGTTTCTCGTAAGCGTTCATACTTTCCAGGAACTTTTTCTCAACAGGGTTTCCTGTATTTTTGTGAGATCCTGCTCTGATACCAACTGATAGTTCAGTAGGAACACTTGACAAGAGGGGGGGTGAATTGTTTCTTGGGAACTTGGGTAAGTTTCTTGCGGAATTTAAACAATAAAGAGACTGAGAATAATGAGCGAAGAAAGATATAAAATGGAGGAACCTTCTTGACCCTAATCAAGAAGAACCTCACTACTCTTTTGTATTAATGCAATAACTCTATTACACTCTCAAAAGATAAAAGAAGTGCTCTTTTAAACTTGGCACACAGGGTTCCGCCGGGACCGACCACCCTATAATGGTACCAAAATCTTCAGACATGGGACATATTTTATTGGTTTTGAACCAAAATACATGAGTTTGAGCATCCCACAAGCCTATGGAAGCATGAAGAAAATTCCAACCAAGTTTAACAAAGCGGAGAAATGTCAAAACTCTCAAATTCATGCCGTCTATCTCTCTCTTTTTCAACTTACTCAAGGAGCTAAGCCACTTATGCATGGCATTTTCGAATTTGAAAGCCATTTGTTTCGAACAGAAATAAGAGAAGGGAGAAGAGGTGCATTGATCGCCATCACGAAGTTGTACCAAAAAGCAGCACCAGCGCCAGGCGTTGGTAAGGCCAGAGGAATATTCTGAATCCTCCCCTTTATGGCACATAATGTCTTGTATTCAAGACCAAGTACAAAGTGTATCAGCCATATGTTGGTCCAAATCTGGGCATAATTTTCAAAACAGCAAGTCGCGCACTAGTGATTCGAAATATAGTCTGATTTCAGCACCCTGGCCAATTTCAGGGTTTTGCATTTTCAAAATCATGCATAAGTCAAAATTCTAGTCCTAGGTCGGCGTCCTAAGTCGAGTCAGTATTCGCATTAGCAAAAGTTGAATATACTTTGACTTGCGCTTTTTCTATACCTAAAAACCTCAGTCAAAGTGGGGGCTAATAGTGGGTATGTACACCCGAAAAAATGGGCAAATTTTTTTCATATTCCATGCATACATTTAGCTACAAATTTCAAATTCACACAAAACGCATACCAGTTCAATTCAGAACCCGCAAGCAAGTATAGAACGCACAAACAAATATCCAAACCATTCAAATACAAAATCCAAAATACCAAACACTCCGATATACGAGCCATACAAGTACAAATATCCGCAAATACAAACCAAGAACATCAAGTACAAATAATACAAATACAAAATCCAAGCCGACAAAGCTAGATCTCGCTGCCAGGCAGGATCAGTCTGAATCATCATCAGGTACCACCATAGTCTCAGCAAGTTCCTTGGCCCTATTCTGGCGCATGTACCGCTCAAAATCCCGGTCAAGCTCTGTCCCCGGGGTAGGTGGCTCCTGCTCTGAAATGCGAAGTCTACCAGATCTTTGACCAAGATAGTGAAGGGGAAAATACTTTGGTCCCAGCTGATGGGAAAAGAACTGATAAGACTGATGGGCTGCAGCAAATATGCGCCACATCTCCGTCTCCTTAAACAGACGCACTCGCTCCATCTCTTGAAACTAAGCCTAAGAAAGCATGCCATAACCAGATCCCCATGGCTGGGAACTTCTCGCCGCAAAGTGACTGTTGGGAGGAGTCACATAAGGTGCCTGACCATCTGGACCCCCGTACGAGAATGAATATATGCCAGCCTGATCAGAGGTAAAAGCCGTATTTCTCTGGCCACCAACATCTGAATGTCTCCGAGAGTCTCCTATATTAGCAATATTAAGTATGAGGTTAAAGTTCAGCTCAGTCTGCTCCGTGTGCTCATCAGCACCAGGGTCTCTCTGTGAGCCTCCCTGCGCTCCTATATAAAATTCAAAATTCATGCATCAGACTTCCGGCATACAAAATTCAAGATACAATGGTACACAAATAAGCAGACTCACTATACAACCACGACCAGCAAGCTTCCTTGTCAGCTTTACACAGTACCTCTTCAGGGAATCGATTACCACCATCCAACGGTGTACCTTGTTGCAAAAGGGCTTCATATGAAATTCAAAATTCAAATTCCGAAATTCAAGAAAATAGTACAATAGTGAAATCAAAAGTACAAACAAACACTTACAGCTACAAAATGCTCATGAATGGCTTTGGCAGCCACCCAATCTGAAGGAGGGGCTTCAGGCACATGAACCTCTACATGTTCTCCATCATCATTCGCATAACGGAGGACTCTATCAGCATAGGGAACATCCTCAGGATCCACCTCAACCTGCAAACAAGTAAACATAATCAATACAAAAAGAACAGGCCAAAAGTACAAGATAAAAAATTCAAGGATTCAGAATTATCGTTCGTACGAACCGAACGGCTCGAGCAATTCTATCTAGGAAGGCTCGATAGTTGGCCCTCTTGTTTACAAAACCCTCCAAGGGAAGACACATCGAAGAAGCATCGCCTTGATCTAAGGCTGTCCTATCAAACACGACTACAGCCTAGTCACTCAGCATCATGGACTCTGGAGGACCGAAAGGAACCAGCTGAGAAACAGAACCATGTTGAATGACAACTTTCTCACCCATATACCACATCGGGAGGTAAAGCCCCGGGATTAGCACCCTCCTCCTAGTTAGGAAATGGGCACGAACTACCGACTCAGGCATAGACACCCCCTCAAATGGGCTAAACACCACCTGCAAAGCAACAAATTCAGTTGGCATACAATAGATGGAAAAGTTCAAAACTTTTCAAATACAATCATACCTCATCAATGGGTGCAATCCGCAAAGTCCTGCAGAATGTCTGCATAGTATCACGAGTGCGCTCCGCTCCTCGCCAAGTAGCTGAAAATGAGTAAGCATCACCATGAGGGCGAGTAGGCGCCAAGCCGGGGAAATGCTCGTATACCCAAATCTACAAATTAAACAAATAAAAGTTCAAATCAAGCCTACAAATAAAAAAATACAAAGTACAAAGGGAGTCGTCAATACCTCCAATACTCTCCAAAGGGTAGCCATGGCAACCGGGTCAGAAAGGGCAGTCCTTGAAGCATTCTTTATCTCGTGCAAAAGGTGGTCATACGCCAAGCTCTAGGGGTGTGCAAAATAACCCGACCCGCAAACCCGCATACCCGCTTCATATAAACCGGGTTTTATTTTTTTTAAATATGAATTTTACGGGTCGGGTACCCTGTAATACCTCGTATTTTTCTGTATTTTATAAATATATTTTATTATATTTATAAAGTATTTTTATGATTTTTAGAATTTAAATCGCATTTAAATATTATTTAAATGTATTTTTAATTAATTAGAATATTTATTATTTTAATTAATTACAAAAAGAATTTATTATTTCATGTTGGGAATTTAATTGGGTTTCAAAAGTAAAACGATTTTTAATTAATCTAGCCCAATTTAATTCCAAGTTCAAGTCCAAATAAATTAAGCAAGCCCATCTTATGTTTAATGAAGCCTGAAAGGGAATCCTAAAGCCTAGACCATCTTGGAGTTTCCTAAGCCTATAAATATAGGTGCTCGCCCTCAAAATCCCTCACTATTATGCATTAAACCTAAAAATAAAACCCTAACCCTAAATTCATCTTTCTTTCGTCGAACTTAAGTTTGTCCGTTTTTCACCTAATTGCGTTCGTTTTCAGAAAATGGTTTCTACTTCAAAGTTGTATATATAGAAAAGTTCTTGAACTTTGCTTCAAAAATTGATTGATTCCGAGTTATAGATTAGAAGTTATGAGCATTCTAAATTCCTGCTGCAGTTTTTCACTTTCCCCTTTTCTCTGCCTTCCCTTGCGTTGTGCCCAGCCCCGAGCACTCGACGCCCATCACTCGTTGTTGCTGCTTGTTGCCCTCAACACAGCCACACATACTCGCACACTCTCTCTCACTCGTGCTCGCTGTCGAGCCGTGTTGCCGCCCCTGCCTTTGTGCTTGCACAGCACGCAACACACACACACACACAACCGTGTGTTGTGTGTATCATACTCCGTATATTTTCGATCCTTTTTCGCCCAATCACATTCAAATCGTGATTGTACCGTGCTATAGGCCGGCTTGGTATAATTCTCTTCTTCCTTGCCTATTCTATTTCAATTCCGTATTTTAAATTATATTATTATTATTGTTTTGGATTAGTTAAATTGTTGGGAACGGTTATGAACACCGTGTTTTAATGTTTTCGTATTTGAATTGATGGGATTGATTTTAATTGTACGAACTATTATTTTCAGATTTAGTAAATAATTAAAGTGTCAATTTTTATGGTCAAAACATGGTTTTATTAATGACCTATTGATAAGACTTTAATTCCAATTGTTTAGCCGATTGATTCACATAATTTAATGACGATTTAAATTATGGGAATCAACTTAAATTTTCAGATTTATTATAAAGCTTTAAAGTGTTGATTTTAATGATTTTAAAGCTAAAAAGTCAATGTTTTTATACTAGGACTTGAGTTGACTATTTGAGACTATTAAATTGACGAATAACGATTAATTTCTAATTAAACCAAGGGTTTTAGTTTCTTAAATAGTTGCTGAAAATTTAGTAAACATGGATAATAATTAAGTTTCTCCATTTTGTTTATAGGAGTTAATAATTAAGCTTCTAGTGAGTCGTGATTCGCACAGTGGCCCCCGTACTTAAGTATTCCAGGTACGTACAAGTCTAGGGCGGCCACATTAATTTTCAAGGGACATTACATGATTGTTATTGATGATAATTATATTATGTGAACTTGGTGAATTCATATTTGGTTTGGTGAACGGGTCATGTGGATATTTATTATTGGAATTATTGATTCGTTGATTGAACAAGCATGTTGGGACTATTGTGAGTATGGATTTCATTGTCAATCATGTTGTTCAATATTTATGCATGTATGGTTTATTTCACATGCAAGGGATGAATTATTTATTGTTATGTTATTGTACGGGATGTCTAGCATACTTTTGAGCCAATTATTCGTACCTCGCGGTACCATTTATTTTACCACATGTGAAGGGTTCGCTCACGTAAGCCACCGCACATGTAGGGTTCAGTTGGGAATATTTTGTATGAAATGAATTATGATTTGTCGTGCAAGGGCACAACCCTCATGTTAACAGACATGATGTGGAATCTCACCTTTTGTGCGAAGGAACTTGGTAGTAATTCCACTACGTCTTGATTTATTGATCACAAGTCCTAAAGGACTAAAATGAGATTGTTTTGGTTGTTGTTTATTAAATGTATGTTTGTTTGAGTCTCGAGTTCGCTTTAATAAAATATTAATAAACGTAAAGTGCAACCAGAACAAGCTTCAAAACTCTTGGAACGTATATACCTTGAGTATGAACAGTGGGGGGAGACTTGCCGGAAAGCTTGATCTCCTACTAATGATACAAGACGTTGTTTCATTTAATTTATGCGCTGGAATTCCGTCGGTATGGCCCGACACTCGGTATGGTCCGATTTTCATTATATTATTTATTATGGTGTTTGGTGGGCTCCCAACACCCTTCCTTTATGGAATATTCTTTTGGCCGTTCAAAGCTTATTCTAATTAAATTGTGAGTCAAGAGTCGAGTCAAGAGTTGAGTCATGTATTCATCATTTACATGTTATCTATTAAATGGCTTTTGCATGTTGATTAGTACTTTAGCGAGTGATGCATGTTTATAGTTTTATTTCACTCTAGCCTTGTAAGTACTCAGCTTTTGCTGACTACGTGCTTTGTGTCTTTTGGTCATGGCCTTTGCCTTAATGACCCTATGATGATCCATAATTTGCACTTGCATTGTTGGGGAGTAGATTAATATAGCAGGTTGGTAGATCAAAGTACGATCAAAATCATGTAGCTTGGGATGGTTGAGAGAGTTGCGTTCTTTTGTGCTTTGAAACTAATTTTAAATTATGCTTTAATCATGTTTTGGATTTGTTGGATTTTTAATTCTTTGGTTTTTGAGTCGTTATGGTTCCAACTTGTAGGAGGCCTCAATAATAATTATAGTTTCCTTAGCTTCCTTTGAGATTTTAGCATTAGGGGGTAATATATTGCTTTAAAAATGTCAGTGAATGGGAAAAGGACCATTTGGCAGAGCCAAATATCTGGGCTCACTGGTACTCGCGAACTCGGTCCATGCCTGACCTTATTCTTGCTATCTGATGTTCTATACTAGTTTAATTTAACATTGTTAATTTAGTTTAGAATCTGCCTGACCTTGTTTTTGCTATCTTTTGTTAATTTAATTTCACATTACTTAATTTAGCTTTTGTTAATTAAATAAATTAAAGATGAGCTAGTTAAATGTAAACTTTGGCACGCAATTGTAAACTTTGAGGATAAGAGAAGTTTACCTCAATATGATCTTGTTAAATAAAATAAAAGAGGCTGACTTTCGATCTCAAAAATGACAAGTTAAAGAAACCAGGTACCCTATTACCCGATCAGTTATAATCGGGTACCCGGCTTGCCGGGTACCCGGTTTTCGCGGGTCGGGTCACGGGGCAATATTTTGACTACCCGCAAGTGTGAGTACCCGCCATTTTGATACCCGTTAAGTCGGGTACCCGCTAATGAACACCCCTACCAAGCTCCCCCAATTGAGTCTAGAAACGAATCTCAAATCCCTCAAAGGCTCAAAGTAGCGTATCAACACGCGATTGTTCCTACAACGTACAACCATCCAACAAATGAGCACTAGCAGGAAGATGTGTACCCTCTGCTGCGCGGTTGTTCCAGGAAACTCAATACCAGCCAGAATCTGCGACAAGAGGCATGAGTTACCCCCTCGCTGCAATCTCCCTACAACAGGCCCCACCAAATCTCCAACTCCCGGACTGCCCCACTTCAAGTCTGGGTTAAATGCAACCTCCCTCTCGGAAAAAGGGAGTCCATTAATCATAGTAAAATCAAGAGGAGTGATTGTAATCTCCCCCCAACGCATGTAGAATGAGTTGGTAGTATCCCACCACCACTCCAAAATCACCTGTTTCTTGGCCTTGACACTGTGACATCCTCAAAACCCTGGACCGCGTCCCAGAATGTGGCGAAGCCCGACTTCTCCCACAGGACTCTCGTATCCTTATGAGCCTAGATATGCTTGAAAGACCTCGCAAGCTCTCTCTAAGACCAGAATACTTGGATACTCGTAGCCTCGGTCTACGAACAAGGACAAGTCAATACAAATAAGCATAGTCAAACGGGGAGGAAGAAAATCTAGGCAAAATACAATAACCATACCACACCCATAGATGGCCGATGGGACAAGTGAAGAATTCGGTTGAAGACCAAATCTTTCGGCCTCCAGCCACTATTATCAAAGGCAGTATTCTCTTGCGGGATCAAACCACCAACCTCTACATCCTCTAACTCCCCAGCTTCCACGTCGGAGGCATCCTCCTCAGCAGTTCGACTAGGCGAGCTCTCGACAATCTTCCTTCGAGTACGACGAAGATGCATACTAGAATATTCAAGTACAAAGTCAAAATTCAATATTGGGGGCTATCTCTTACAAGTTCCAAAAGCCCAATATCCCCAGTGGTACTACAAGTATGATCAGGGATCCTCACTCAAGTCTACATCAACGTCTAGGCTATCCAAGCCCATCATTTCCCAACAAGGGTCCTCAAGGTTTATGTTCAAAAAACAACCGCCCAGGGCCCACGTACAAGATTCCTACAAGACTATATCAACCAGGGCATCTATAAATTCCTCATACGAAATTCAAATACAAACTACGAAATTCCAAGTCCTAAGTTCCAAACAGTTCATGTTCAAGATGGATACAAAACAATTTCCAATACAAGTACAAAAGCTAGCACCTACTACCATCTACATGCCAACATTCAAAAATACGAGATACCATCAACCTCTTTTAAATATACCTATCTCGTAGGTATGGGTGGCCTCCTACCAAAAGTGGTCAAAATTTCAACATTTCCCAATTCTACATACTAATTCAAGAGCCCTTCATTATGTATACCCAAGGAAATAACATTTCTAGGCCTCATACATACAAAAAAAAATTCAAAATACAAGAAACTCCCTACACATGCACCTAAGGTAATTTCAAAATCAAAACTTAAAATACTTACATGGATTGAGGTAGGGGAAGCAAAGAACAAATCTCGAGCAAGAGCAAGAATAAGAGAAAAAATTGAGAAGCAAATGAGAAAGAATGAGCAAGCTAGCTCACAGAGGAGGGGGTATATATACACCATCCCTGCGCCAGGCGCTGGTGTGCCACTGTTGGCGCATGCGGGAATCTCCGCGCACTTCCCCGTACTGATTGTACGTACTTTGTTACTACTGTTTTTTATGCCAAGCATCAAACATGAAATCAAGAATCTTTTACAGCAAATACGGGTATGCGTCTGTTTCGGCTACAACAACAGATAAATATCTCAAGTATCTGAGCTTTGAAATATGCAAGAATTGAACAAGGCACTTCTAACGGACTTATGATCCAGGAAAGTCAAAATATCATGCCCCAATGTTCTTTTCCCAGCGGAAACTTTAAAAATCACTCCCTAGTGAATCAAGCTGGGTAAAACTCAGACGACATATTCAAAATTCAAAATTTTTGAGATCAAGCCGGGCAAAACTCCAAAGGCGTATTCAACATTCTTCAAAATTTTCGATGTCAAGTTATGTCTCAAGCAAGGGTTGGGGACGTTCAAACCGTACAAAGTTGAGTTGTCAAAACCAACCGGAGGTAGACTCGACCTTTTTCCTAAAGCTTGTTTTATGCAGGTACCGGCGTACAAAGAATGGTCTCGATTGCAAAACATCTTGACTGTTCTCCGTCCTAATTTGAATACTTTGGCTTTCTCTTTCCTCACTGAACGCTCAGTCAAAGTGGGGACTTCTGTAGACATCAAATTCATGTCTCCCCTTTAGGGCCGATGACGAAACCATTAGCCCAGCGCCAAGATTGGTACAACTCAAAGTGGAAGTCCCATTTGCTAAAATATTCCAACTCCAAAATCCAAAATCCAATCCGTAAGTCTGTTCCCAATCCGGGACTTGGTACAAAATTTAATTCCTAAACACAAAATTCCAAATTCCAAATACAAAATCTCAAAACGGACCTCTCCATTGGTCTCCGAGCCACATTTCCAGCCAAAATGACACTAAGAAATCCAAATTTGGGCGCCGACCCACCAAATCGAGCATCTCGGGCACCGACCAGTAAAATCGGATTCAAACTGTACAAATGTTCAAGAGGTTTGCGTCTAAAAACAAGAAAATCAACCTCCTTACGCAAGCCTCCCCCACTACAATACAAAAAGGTACAACGTACCAACCAAGATGCGCCTCAAAAGGGTCATCGTCCTTTTTTGGCAGCGTCTGCTAACGTCAGACGCTAGCTCAGCACCAGCGCCTGGCGCCTGGCACCAGGCTTTTGTCGGCTTTTCAACCGCATTTCTATATAAACCCTCATTTTCCGAAGCATTGGGGGGCAGAAAATAAAAAACAGACCAAAACATCGTAATGCAAAAATCATTCTACAATTAAAAAATCCTCTCAAAAATCTAAAAATACAAGCTCTTCTACTAACTTGCAATTGGGAAACCACCTTGGAGAAATCAATCTAGTCTACTTAGGTAACACGAGACCCTTCTAATCTACTATTTTGCTAATCTATTTGCTAATTTCTAAAAGCCAAGGATGTTCACATGATGTTCATACTCATTTGAAATAGGTTATGTGCTAAAGGGGTAATCTTTGAGGGGACTTCATTCTTGAAACCCCCCTCAAATGATCTTCCACACCCCATTTCAAGTTCAAGATTCAATCTTTATGCATATTTTATATAAAACTTGGTTAAGAAAGTGAGGTTTTCATGATTGAAAATACTCCTTCTAACAACCATGACTCAGGTTTTCAAAAAAGCTTCAATCTTTATACAAGTTCTATGATATTTAAATAAGTGCAACCCCTTCTTTAAGTTAGAACACATGAATCATTTAACTTTATGTATGAATGTCTTTTTCAAAGTTCAAATATTCAATGATGTTTTAATTAGTGGGAACCATTTCCCTTAAAACTAGAATCAAATACAAGTATGGAGCCTTCCAAAGGTGGAGTCTTTACATAAAGTCTTGGCCTTTGAGAATAAAAACCTCCTAATTTCTACATTCAAGTTCAATATTCAAGTTATTCAATTTCTATCATACAAGCTCAATGCTTTATTGCTTATTTCAATTCCTTACCTTTAAATATTGCACCTTTCAATTCCGCACTTATTATTTATGCAACTTTACTTGCCTAGTCCTTCTGGGAAATGTGGTTTACACCTATTCCTTTCTCTAGGTGGTGTATAATCTTTACTAATTCTGCACTTATTTTCTATTGATGATGCTTTACTTGTTTATTGCTTTCATCACCTAACATGCTAAATCAACAAAATACAAGTTCTAATCACGCTTAACAAAGATAATTTTTGGAAAAACCGGCTTAGGTTCTCTTAAATTTGACTTAAATCAAATTCGATCATCACCATACAAACTTAGCAAATTCGATGTTTTAATCAAGCATGCTCACTCGCCTAAATTTTAGTTTCATGTTAGGATTTTATGCCGAAAATGATGCTTGTATTGTATGATCCAATTGCAAATTTTGCTCAAATAAGTGTCTCGTTCCCTTACCCGAGTTTCTAACGGTTTCAAGTCCTATGCCTTATCCCGAGTCACATATGGTCTTTCCAAACCAAACCCGAAAACTTGTTTGGTGGCGACTCCATCGAAAGTACAAAAAAAAATCAACAGGCGGTTTATACCAGATTCCTTATAAATACTCCTTTATTTATTCCAAGAAAAATAACCCATAGACACACGAAGAAAAAACCCTAAATAATCTCCATCATAATTGTCCATGGAGATTTGAGCAACTCTTGAAGTATTTCCATCCTTCCAATAGGGGTACAAAGTTGGAAGGTAGTTGTGTTACCCTTAGGGAGAAATCGTCAATGAGAACCTTGTATTGATGGTGGCGAAATACGTACGCTTCTAGGGCAGGCGTAAAACTCGTCACAACTTTTGAGATCAATTACTGAGTATTGCGTTTCTTCCTTATCATTGTTAATTTTATGGTTGTAACTTATTATTTCCAACAGAAGTACATGAGAAAGAAAAAGTAGGAGGAGATATGGTAGAGGAGAGAGAAAGAAGAAGGGACTGAAGAAGCAGCGGTTGAACTGTGAAAGGGGAAAAAATCATTTGCTTTTTCACATATGCCGACAAATATACAACTAAAACTAGGGGCGGACCTACATTGCCCTTGAGGGGACCAAATGGACCCCTATTTTTCTGGAAAAAAAATACTGGAAAACTATATATTTTTATTTAATGTCGGCTTAGAATATTAATGAAGTGGCTCAGCTCAGTGGTTAATATACATGTCAAAACTCTTGGCTTTAAATGCGGAGGTCTTGTGTTTGACTCCCAGCACTACTCTTAAACCTACTTCATTTTCTTTTAACCCGCTACTCTAAAATGATTTTGTCTTTACTTTATACTTAACCATTTTCTGATGTCTTCATGATCTCCTCCTTGCAATTTTTTTTTGTTTTTTCTTTCTTGTAATTAGATGTTAGTGTTTAATTTATATTTTATAATTGTTTAATTTCATTGAATTTTTTAGCGGTCTAATTATATAATAACAATATGCCCCATAAGAATTGAAAAAGATGCAACTTTTTTAAAAAATAGTGTGGTTTTGTCATTTTTTTTGCTATTTGTCAAGTGTAATTGTAATAAATCAACTGTCTTTAACGTATAATAACTCGTCGTATACACTCGTAATATTTTTTTTTTCTTTGAGATGAATCGATGTAAATTTTTGTCGAGACTAATATATTGATTTATATTGCTACTAACCCCACACACAAATTCCTAAATCTGCACTGCATGGTTTTATTAATGGTTATAATTAATAAAAATTTACTACCTAACGTTCTCTATCTTTCATTAACAAAAGGGGTAAAATAGAAGGATGACATACACAAATAAAAAAAAGGTAAAAAATTGGACCCCCATTTCTAAATTATTGGGTCCGCCCCTGACTAAAACCCCTAAAAATGTATGGCGGGTCAGATTTGGACTCGGGTAAAATCCGTCGGACTTAATACAGGATCCGAATCCGACACGCCTCCCATTCAGACTTGGGTTTTTCTAATCAAACTCAGATTCGAATTTTCTATTTTCGGACTTCGATTGGAATTTTTCCTCAGATCGGAGTCGGATTGAATTGCCATCCCTAGTAGCAGGTTATATTGACATGTGTCTCTCTCTTATTCGTCTACTTTTTTTTTTTTAAAGTTCATTTTCTTTATTTTTCCTTCTTTATTTCAAGCCGGAAAACCCATCTCTTAATTTAACAGTCCGACGACTCGACAAGGCATAATTGTTAGTGGGTGAGCTTGTGGGGTGAAAGAGTATATTCAAAAATATAACTGGTTATTCATGTGGAAGGTCATAAGGGACCACTAAAAGAGAATAGGTCACAAATGTTGGATTTAAAAAAAAATCATACGTGGGATTAATAAAAGAGAAATGCCCAACGATTGGATTATTAGAACCAAAAAAGAAAATTTAGGCCTCGTACAACATTGTGCTTGATTTTTAATTAGTTTTCGATTTTCTTAAAACACAAAATTGATTCTGTTTTTTTATTCCATTTCCAAAACCAACTCAAAACTACAACAATAACAACACGATGTAAAATTCCAAGAAAAATTTACAGTGATTTGGTAAACAACTGGAATACTCCGTAGCAAAAGTGAACATATTTCTTTTTAACAAAAAAATTGGTGAATCACTGTTTTACCAACAAGATCGAGGCACATGAATACGAAGTATAAAAATTCATTGTAGACTTTAGAGCCTTGAATCCCTTAACAGATCTCCACCCAAATACCCAATAGTTCTCATAAATCTAGTCACCGGCCATCATCTCTCTCCTCCCTTTACCAACTTACCCACCAGGACGACCACTGCCACCGAACATGCATTTTTTTTCCTGACTGTCGATCTTCTTGTAAAACTTCATATTTTCTTTCCATTTTCTTATACTTTATCTCCTCCTTCAATGGATGACCCTTGTTTCAAGATATATAATAGATAATTTTGCCTCTCTGTTATTTATAATTATTTGCATGGTGAAGTGGAAATTAAAATTTGTCACCGAGAATTCGCCTCCTTCCATTCCTCGTCAATTGAAAAATTGACACGTCGTGATAGGTCTCCGACCTAATGGTTGCCGAGAAAACAACTGTAAGAGGAGAGAGATTGAGAGAAGAGGGGTAGAGTGACTAATCAACAAAGCGAGGAGAGAGAATAAGATAGCGTGTTTTTTAAAACGAAAAACTAGTATAAGCAGTTTGTACTTTTCACATCAGTTTTCTGAAAATTAGATAAAAGTTATTTTGAAAAAAAAAATCATCCTAGCACATTTGGTTAACATTTTCAAAGAAAAAAACAAAAAATCAGGAAAACGTATTGATCCCTAACATCCCCTTAGTTATTGATAAACGATTTAATTTTATCAATGACAAAACACAAGAAACAGCAAAAGAAATACCCTTCTTCTTAAAGCTGCTCCTTATTAGCACCCCTTCGCGAACCTTATTTGTATATCAAGGGTATAATAAATTTATTATATACCAAGATTACTTTTATCCAAAAAAAATTGTAACTTTTTCCTAGTTTTTTGAAACTTTTAATATGTTTTGACTAACTTTTAAATTATGAAAAAATGTTGATGGATAAACATTTTAAATTGTTAAATGATTAATTTTATACATTATTACTAATTTTGAATGAATAATTTTTACTAAAATGAAAAAAAAATCTAATCACTAAAAATTTGATAACTTTTACATGTATTGGGGTAACTTTTAAGAATTTTGACTTAACTTTTACTCTGGTGTACAATATTTGTGTCTTGTTGTATCTAAATGTGTAGATGGCATATACACCAACTTCATTTAAAACATCTATCACTCCTTCCAAAGAAAATAAAAATCCGAAACGTACAAGATAGAGTGGCTTGAGTCGTTTAGATGATTTTAGTTAGAACATAATTTGGCCATAACGATTAATGACTACCGCTTATGCCCTATTCTTTTGAGCTGAATCAACTGAACTTAATTAACTTAACTTCACTTAACTTAATTTAACTTAACCTAATTGAACTGAATTTTACTTAACTTTACTTAACTTAACTTAACTTGAACTTAACTTAACTGAATATTACTGAATTGAAATAAAAAATAAAAAATAAAAAATAATAAATAATAAATAAAAGATAATAAATAATAAATAAATAATAAATAATAAATAATAAATAATAAATAATAAAAAATAAATAATAAAAAATAGCAAATAATAAATAATATAAATATTTCCTCCGTATTTAAATAGGAGACAAACTTACCATTTCCGGCCGTATTTAAGTAGGAGACACACTTACCATTTTTAGTAACTTTTCAACCCCACCATCTAATTAATTATAATATATCTAATTTACCCTATTACTCACTAACACATTAAACAATTAATTTCATAAACCCCCCACCCCATACCCGTCCAAAATTTAATGGTCTCCACTTATTTTACTTGATTAAAATATTTATCTCAACCCCACTTGCTTTATTATTTTATTTCATTCAACTATTCTTCCTTAATACCCATGCCCAGCCAAGTGTGTCTCCTATTTAAATACAGAGGGAGTAATAAATACTACTGCCTATGTTCCCTTTTGTTGGTTACATTTGGGAAATTGGGTGGTTTTAAGAAAACTGGATTCTTGGCTTGTATTGGGATTTGAGTAATGATTGGGTGTAAAAATAATGATTAGGTGTAAGAGATTGTATATTTAAAGAATAAAGTAAGAGCACTCTTATCAGTGAGGAAAAAAGTTCCTCACGAGTAAAAAACGGTGAGATTATTTTAGTTCGCATACCACACCAATGAGAAGAATGAAATTACCTCACGAGTAAAATAAAAAATACTCGCGCGGCGTTCTGAATCTTGCAATTGCTCACAACTTTTTGTGGTCCCAACTGGATGAAATATACCCGACAATTGCAGGTTTTGCAGCCAAAAAGCTTTAAAAATTAATGCCAACAAACAATCTTCACGTTAGAAATGAAAAAAAAGGATTATCCCTATTGCTGACTGGGCGCAGGGTTAGCCCACTGGGAGGTCATCACTTGTCCCAATCAGATTGCAAGACTCTTTTTTTCAACCAATCAAAAAATTCAAGCAAATTGTAACGGCTATTCCGGTAAACGGCTATTTTAGCCGAAAATACTTAATAAAAAAATAAATAAATCATACCAACTGTCATAAAATTTCAAGATCTATAAATAGAGACCAAATTTTCTATATTTTGACACACTTTCAAAAATCATTTTTCTCTCTCTAAAATCCTCAAAATCATTTTAAATTTATTGTATTAAAAATATATAAATTTAGACATATATATAAAAATAACGTAAATAAAAAAATTAACGTAAATAAAATAATTTATCTTAATTAATTGTTAAAATTCATTTAAGTTGTTAATATAATTGATAAAATACAAAATGGATGAAGTATGTGGAAGATAAAAGTGTGGAGGGGTTTAGTGAATAGTAAAAGTAAAAGTGTGGTGAGGATTTTTTTTTAGTTCATTGGTGGGATGAATTTGTTGTAGAAAAATTTGTTTGTGAAAAAAGTGACATGGAGGAGTAAGAAAGTGGTAGAGAGATAGTGGTGAGATTTTTTTTTCACCCATTGATGAGAGTGGTCTAAGAAGAGAGAAATTATTAAAAAACTAGGAAAAGGGGAGATGGGAGGGGTATAGGGAAGGCAAATGAATTTAATATGGATAGTTAGGAAAATTAGGCGGGAATTTGGAAGGAATCTTTGGTAATTTTGGTAAATCTCTATTATATAAGCCATGAGGGGAGGGGCAATTCAATAACACCACTTTTCGTGTCCACCAAGTAAATTACGAAAATACCCCTCCTTTCCATCCTTGACTGCTTGCTGAGCCCATCACTTTTTTCTCCCTTCTCTTACTTTTCTCTCTCCTCTCGCCTTCGTTTCTACTTTCTAGGGTTAGAGTTCCTAGGTTTCACTTCCGATCCTCGCCGTCGTCCCTCACCAAATCGCCTCCATCCTCATTCGCTTCCCGTCGTCGGCCTTTCATCGCTTCCCATAGCCGGCCTTCCATCGCTTCCCGTCGAGTATTCAAGAGATAATTTGAAGGAGATCAAGTATGATGCAACAACCGAGGTCGCAACGGACGTTCTCTCAAGGATTTTCGTCACTGAAAAACGGAGTTTTCTCTCAAATCTCTCAGAACTCCATTGTCGCGATCCTCACTGAAATCAGGTAGTTTTCCTCTTTCCTCTCGATTATCCTTGCTCATTTTCTCATATTATCCGGTGAAATATTGATTGAAAATCTGGAAATTTTCGAAATGATTTTATTATTTATTTCAATTATTTTTGGTGAATTTTGTTAATGTGTGATTAGTATGAAATTCTTAATAATTTTAATTTTTGTTGGTGAATTCGTTTGTTAATGTGTGATTTGTATGAAATTCTTAATAATTTCATTTTTTTTTGGTTAATTCATTTGTTAATGTGTGATTTGTATAAAATCATAATAAAATTTCCAAAAAAAAATTGAATTAAATAATAGAGAATTATATAAAATTCTTGATTGCTTGGGTATTTTGAAACTTAGTTGAATTTGTTTGTTAATTTGTGATTTGTTAAAATTCCGTTGTTTCATTTGGACAAATCCCAATTTCTGGAAATCTGCTGGTTGTCTTTGATTTCCCTGCATTTTGGGGGTTAATTTCTTGAGCTGAAGTTACCTGCTCAAATTTTTGCCTTCCTAATTTCCTCCTAATTGAATTAGCGATTTCAATTTCTATGATTTGATATTTTGCTGCAATTTCTATTTGTTTGATCGTAATAATTTTGCTAATTTTGGCTATTTTCGTGACAATTTACGCGTTCTTTGCTGTTGAAAAATTTCAAAATATTCACTTGGAATAATTAGGTTGAGATTATTGTCACGAGTTTATCTTTGAAGCTATCAGTCATGGACTGAAATCTAAAAATTCAGCACCTAGAAATGCAAACCAACTGACATGGATTATAATTCAGTACCCGGATTATAATCACACCCTAATTCCCTGATTATTTACTCCAGTACCTGAAACTCGGGGAAATCCTAATTATGCTAAAGATGAAGGCCCTGCTAATGGAGGAAGACACCACAAGTTTGTGTTCATTTCCACCCTAATTCCCTTAAGCTTTCCGACCGATGAGGTACTAGGTTTAGATGTGAGTCCCCATGCCCATGTTGGTCTTTTATACGAAGTATCTGTTGTGAGCTTAAAGAATGTTCAGTTCTCTCTTCAACTCAAATGTGGACTTACTTCATTGCATCTTAACTATTATCGCAGTCGATCTCCTCCACCACGAGAGAGGTCGAGATCTTAAGCATGGAGATGGTCACAAATCGTTCACTGGAAGGGCTGAGGATCAGTACAAGAAAGCGCTAGAAGAAGACCCTTCCGTGTTTGATTATGATGGTGTTTATGATGATATGAAATCGAAAATGGTTCAGCCGAAAGCCAAAGATAGATAGCAGCGCCAGGTAATTGTCTATAATTCAGTACTTCTAATTCGAAACATTATGGATTATCGTAGTTTCATTGTGGAGCTTTGATTACCAACACCTTGAGTTTCTTTAATCCAAGCCATCAGACACCGAAAATGACATTCTGGAGAGCACATACTTGTATGTATTATTGTAGTTTCATTGTGGACCTTCTACAAACTTCGTCATTCCTACAATGTTGTTGTTATTGAGGTAAAAAAAATTATGGGTACACCTAATCCAGGTAAAAGATGGATTTTGTAGTATTATAGATGGTGTAACCAGTAAAAGTGTTTATTTTGCTGCTATCCTGCTAATAGGCTTACAACTTCACCTTTTCAGAGAAACTGTAACTTTTTTTATTTAAAATATTCCAACTTTGGCTGATTGGAAATTGGATTCCAATAATTGCAATTTCATGAGAGGGAGGGTATGTACTAAATTTGGTATTCCAAGCTAGCAATGGATTGTAGTGACTTAAGTTCGATAAGTTTTTCTTAGAAGTTAATATTTACTTCACCGCTGGAAAGCGTACAATAACTTCCGCTACATTAGTTTGTAATAATAGGTCCCAGTGACTTTTTAGTGTAAATTACTTCATCTTTTGCTGCTGCGAAAATGCTTTTTCAAAAAATAAAATTGCTTCAGTCATTAGTTTAAAGTTTGTGTAATTATTAGCAACATCCGCCATAGTCAGGATCATTGGCAAGCAACGTCGAAGTTCTATTTTTTTGTACCAGTCACCTACAGTTTGGATTATTCAAATCCAATTTTCCTTGGAAGATATGTAATATTGCTTTTCTATGAAATTAAACTTGATTTTGAATGCACTGTAGATCACCCATGGATGAGAGAAGATGGAGAAGTGCCTGATAAACCAATTGATATCATTGTATTAACGAAAATGAAGCAATTCAAGGCAATGAACAAATTGAAAAAAAGTTGCATTAAGGGTGCGGTTTGAAGGCCCAGGTGGCCAAATGTGCTCTCTAGAAGCTGCTTCTGCTCTAATTCAAAATCTGCGCAAATGAATGAGTACCATGTTTCTCAATATTCCTCCCTATGAATTCTGGTCCTTAGCTTGCTGATGAAGCTGCTTCTCCTGTGATTGCCTCTTCCTCGGTTTCAGAGAATAAGAAGGAAGTGACTCCTTTGGATGCGGACAAGGATGATGAGAAGAGATCTAAGTACATAGGTTGACTCTCTCTCTCTCTCTCTCTCTCTCTCTCTCTCTTTTGAATTTCTTAATTTATTTTGTGGATTTATGTGCAATTATATTTTTTCTGCTCCTAAATGTGGTTCTTTAATTAAATTGTTTGACATATATGATATAATTTGACATCTGTTTATTGTTGTTGTTGAAATTTTAGGGAAGTCTCATGTCTCGAGTGATGTTTTAATTTTAACCCTGCAGTCCTGCACATCAGAGATTTTGAAATTTTACTTATGGTTACTTAATTGTTACTTATGGTTATCAGTATCATACAGATGTACTTCAATTGTTAGCTTAGGTATTCTATATATCAGTGTTTGGTTCAGTAAATATTTTGAAATGAATTTCACTTTCTCTTAAAAGTATGTTTGTCAGAAGTCAGTTTGAAAACTCAAATTTCCGTTTCTTGATTCCCTCTCCGAATAACTACATAATAAGGGGATAAGTTGGACAGATTGGGAGGGGCGGGTGTTCCTATATGTATACTACTATATTATTATGTTTCCTTAAGCTTCGAGAATGACTTTCAAAAGGAATATTTCAAGGCATTTTGCAACTACTAATTGTGTAACGTTAACCAGTAAGATGATGGGTTGACAATAGAATAGGTAATGACCCTGGGTTGCCCTGAAACTATATTCACTTATGATGTTCAACCAAAGATGAGGTCTGATTATCTTATCCAGATTATTGAGGTTTACTTATCTCGAGTGATATTTTTAGTGATTTCTTGAATATTTTGATCCAATTTTGATAAATTACCATCGCTTTCGTTTTATAATTGCCACTTAGAATTGATTTAATTGGAGGTAATTTGTTGAAATTAGTGTATTTTTCATGATGCCAGCAGGTATGAAAATGGACACAAACTTCGGTGACTCAAGATGAAGCACACGCAGTGCTGTTTGGTATGAGGTACGCATATGATGTGGGGTTTCGCTCGATCGAAGTTGAGACTAACTGCCTTGGACTCCATGGTCTCCTGCAAGGATCAGTCAAGGAAAAAAATATGTGACACAAGTTATTGTAAATGATGTATGCAGCCTAGCTCAATTGTTTGATTTATGTGTCTTTAAATTTGCTAGAAGATAGTGTAATAAATCGACTCTCCATGGCCAACACCAAGCGTTTTTGCCAATGAACTTTGTGAACAATATGATGCATAATTTTGTTAAGACGAACTTTGTGAACAATGTTTATTGCCTACAATTTGTGGTGATATATGTAATAGCACAAATTTTAGTTTCTTTTAATACTCCCGCACGCATCGCGTGCATATAAGACTAGTAAGAAATGATATAAGAGTGTTTTGGGGGAAAAAAGGTGTCCAAAAATAGAAACCTAACCAACAAAAAGGAATGCCTAAAAAGGAAACGTAACCAACAAAAGGGAACGGATGGAGTACGTAATAAATGATAATTAATAAGTAAAAATTAATAAATGATAAATAATAAATAATACATACGTACGTAGTAATAAATAATAAATAATAAATAACAAATAATAAACAGTAAATAATAAATAATAAATAGTAAGTCACTAATAATTAGTAATCAATAACTAAATAATTATTAATTAATTACTAAATAATAATAATAAATGATAAATAATAAATTATACGTCATTTGTTCTTATTTAGTTGACACAATTGTTTAGTTACGTTTGCCAATGCACATTTTTTATCATTAATATCTTTAATTTTGTAAAAGAAAAAATTATAAAAGTTGATATTCTAAAAATATTTACCAAGACGATTCCAACAAGATCGCACATCATCAAATGACTATATTTTACCTTATGCATAAGTAACAATATCCGGTTAAAGTAGAGTGTATGAATAGTGTTAAGTTCAAATTGCGTCATGTAAATAAGAATGGAAGAAGTACGCAAATAGTAATTAATAATTAAAAAATTTAATACAGAGTAATAATTAATAGTAAATATTAAGTTACATACGGAGTACTTCATATAACTTCATCCGTTTAGATATACTTGCAACATTGATCACTTTCACGCATGCCAATACACAATTTTGATCGTTAATATATCTTAATATTTCTTCAAGCAAAAATTATAAAAAGTTGATATTTTAAAATTACGCATTGTGACGAATCTAACAAAATCCCACATGACTATGTTTTATCTGACATATAAATCACCAACAATAATCAAAGTAGAATATGTGAATGGTGTAAAAAGACCAAACGTTGTGAGTATTTCTAAACGGAGGATGTAATAAATAATAATATACGGAGGATGGCCTAAGGCCCTGTTCGGTTCACCTTATTTTCACTTATTTCAGAAATAATAAGTTCAGATAAGTTCAGTTAAGTTCAGATAAGTTCAGATAAGATAAGTTCAGGAAAAATAAGGGTTGACCAAGTACAATTTATAACTAAAATAAGTTTTGATAAATTCTAATAAGTTCAGATAAGTTCAGTTAAGTTCAGATAAGATAAGTTCAGGAAAAATAGGTGGAAATCATGTGAATAGAACGCAACAAGGTGGTCCTCGCATATAATAATAATAATAATAATAATAATAATAATAATAATAATAATAATAATAATAATAAGTTGAATTGAATAAAACTGAAATTAACTAAAATGAATTGAAGTGAACTAAATGCTCTTGAACTAAACTGAAATGAAAAATTTGTGTTGAAACAAGTAAGCCAAAAAAAATAGCGCCTTGATCCGTTATGGCTTTACCCCTTCTACGGAGTACCAAACAACCAGCGAGTATATACCTGAACTGTAATTGCCAAAAAAATAAAAAGAAAAAAACCTGAACTGCCGAGGCCGCTAGGCACGGACCTGTTGGGGACCGAACTGCCGAAGGCATATGCGCGCGGGGTTCAACTGCGATTTACCAAATTACGCCTTACTCTAGTTTTACACAACCCTTAAAGGTAATTTCTCTCAATTCCTATTTCCTGGGGTTCTACAGTTATTAATTCACGAGATATCTGCGAAGTTAGGTTTTTTTTTTTTATTGAATTTTGGCGCTTTTTTTCTCTCCAGATGGGCAGGATTAAGAAGAAACCCCGGCGTTCTGTGAGAGTTTTGGAAAATGGGAGTACCAGCAATTCTGGAGATAATTCAGCAAACCCAGATTTTAATTTAGTTGATGAGCTCAAAGTTGGTGATCATGGTAATATTCAAGATACCCCCTTTATTGTTGATGTTGATAGGAGTAGTTGGGATTCATTGGAACATAGAGATTTATCTGAAATTGTGCTCAGTAATTTAAATTTTAGTCCTGAATTTATTGGGTTTGAGCTGAATGAGGAAACTTGCTTAAGGGTTAGGATATGTAACGTGAATGAGCATTTGGCTCGGATGAAATCAGGGCATTGGCCTGTGTTTTTGTCTGAAAACATATTTTTGGAGATTATTAATAAGAGGGTAGTTGACGAAATTGAAGCCGGTGATGTGATTGTAAGTGGGCAGTTTGATGGGAGTGATGATGGGATCACTGGGTTAGTTCATCTAGTTAGTATGAAGTTTTTGACTCTGAGGCCGGTTTTTGGGGTTTGGTTATGCGAGGATGTGTCTTCTCTTAGGATTAGGGTGGAGATTCTTCAGAATACATTTAGTGCTTGCAAATCACTTCAAGATAACACTAGGCACGCATGGAAGAAAAGCATGATGAGTGTAATGGCTTGGCTTCGGCCTGAGCTGACAACCTCTGAGGCTCGGTATGGGGTTCATGTATCTAGTGAAATTGAAGAAGATTCGATTTCAAAGGTAGATAACAGCAGTTCCGAACGTTCTAATTTTGATGTTAGTAGATTTTATGAAGCCATTAAGCGATCAAAGTGAGTGTCTATATGGAACTTTTGAAATATGTGTGCTTCTATGAGTTACTTCACCATTTATGCTTATTGTATTACATTCATTTCTGTAGAGATTGTCCTATGTTGGATGCTGAGTTGACCGACTTGCTCCCTGAGCTTAGACCATATCAACGTCGGGCTGCTTATTGGATGGTACAAAGGGAGAGGGGTTTTTTGCAGAATTCGTCTGCATGGGAACGTACAATTTCTTGTTCTCCTTTGTGTGTGGCTGTGTATTTTCTGGATTCTCCGTCGAAGATGTTCTACAACCCATTTTGGTATGTCTTTGGAGTTCTTGTTTTTTGGTAACATATTCTCTATACCCTCTCCCACCAAAAACAACTCATTTACTTCAGAAGATGAAGAGGAAATCCCTATTATTTTAGGTAATTTATGAGTAGAAATTGGGTCCAGTAATTAGTAATTACATAAATGATTGGACAATGGCACTTACTCTAGTCTGGGACTGGTAGTACCCATTATTACCATAAGCAAGGTTTTTGCGAAGGTCAATATGCACACAACTTTACCCTTTAACTATTTGAGCGGTTGTTTCGAACTAATAATCGTAATTAACATTTTCTTTGAGCAATAAAGTCATAATGAAACATTCTGGGATAAGCATGAGTGATAAGGAAAGGATGATGGTGGTAAAATTTGCTACTAATAATTCATTTAATAGTGATAATGATGTTAACACAATAACACTAGTAATCTTATACTGTTAACTATGAGAATGAAAATGCAATGACAAACTAAAGAATAAATGCTAGATGAACAACAGTGTGATATCAGGGAAAAGATAAAGGTAATATAAGATGTACACTCTGGTAGAAAAGTTTAAGAAATAATCTTACGTACCTGCTAAACGTAAAGCACGGCTTCTGGAGGGGAAGGGTAGACAAGAAACATAGATTGTAATTACCCTCCATTTTGTGAAACCAATAAAAATTTGTTTTTATATAAAAGAACACGAGGAATAGGATCTAGCTAATTGGTATTTTTCATTAAGTGGAAAAAATCATTTGGTAAGGTTGCGGTTATCCATTACGCATTGCAATGTCAAGAGATTTGCTGGGAGAAATTGAAGAAACATGAATCACATGTGCAAAATTTTAGAATCACTATTTGGATGCCTATCATAATAGGTACTCCCTCCGTCCCGGATTACTCGACCCGGTTTGACCGGCACAGAGTTTAAGGGACTTGAATTGACTTATTTAATTTAATAGGTAGTAGTTGATAGTGGGGTATTATTTTAATGTAGTTAGTGGGAAATGGGTAAAGGGGTGGGGTTGGAGGAGAGTAGGGGTTGAATTTTTAATTATTTTTTGTATGTAGTAGGGGTAGGTGGGTTAATAGGGTTGGAGTGAGAAATAATATAATATTGTTAGAATATTTCCATTTTTAGAAACAGGTCAAGTATTAAGGGACGACCCGATAAGGAAAACAGGTCAAGTATTCCGGGACGGAGGGAGTATTCAAGAGGTGATCTTTGTGGAATTTGTAAGATGTTGTTGGTATTAGCCCTCTTATGTGTTAATACTTGCGATTTCATTTTGCTTCTATGTTTAGTGTTGACAATACACAACATATAGATTGCTTAATGGATCATATAATTTGTATATTATATTACTACTTGAAGCTAAATTACGAAGTTAACAATTCTTAAGTTTCTAATTTATATGAAGATATTTGGAAAGGGTGATTGTGGTTCTGATCATCGTATATTGAAGGCTTACCTATGAGGGGATGCAATAGGATTTTGTGGAGTGAAGAAGAATGTTATCTTACTAGGAATTACTAGACCAAATAAATGAATTCGCCTTGTAGAGGACTAGATGAGGGTTGGGGAGTCATTTAAGCATTAGTTATAAAGACCAAACTCTTAGGATGGGGATCAATTGACATGTGGAAAGTTTAATTGATTTGTTGTTTAACCTTTTGAGTCTCACCTTTGCAAGATGGTCATACTTTATTATTTTCATCTCAACTCATGAGTTCCATCTCATATATATTAGGGTTATTTATGTACTCCTATAATTGCCATTGCCGTTTAAGTTTCATTTTATTTTCAGGAGGACAAATTCTTTAGAACCAACTTTGAGATATGGGAGTCCACAAATTTTGTTAGTTTAAAGTTTTTGTTTGGGTGTAGCATTGAGAAAAAGAATAATGCAAAGTAATACATCAATGAACTTTATATTCTAATGTATTAATTCAGTGTGAAACAAGCTTAATTCAGTGTGAAACAAGCAATTTCCTCTACTTATGGCTCATGTGAGCCATTTGAGATTTCTAAATACTTATAGGATCAACGGTCATTCTGGATTTGTCAAAGTATCACCGCAGAGACGTAGACTAGACTCATGTGCCATGTTTCAAGTGGTTAATTATCTTTGATTGTTATCCTTTTTGATGCCTTTACTGCCCTAGTTGTCAAGTTAAGCATTTTAGTAACAACATTGTGGAACGAGTAGCCAAAATGCTTGTAAAAAGTCCTTTCCTCTTGCTGTGAATGGCTACTGAATGGAATTATTCAAGTGACGATCCTCTTATGTGGTTGCTGCGAATGGCTACTTAATGGAGTTATTCAAATGCATCACCACTAACTTTTACTATGTGTTTGGATAGGAAGATAGAAGGGAAAGAGAGAAAGGGAAAAAGGAGGAAGGGAAGGGGAAAGAAGGGGGGGGGGGGGGGGGGGGTGGAGGTAAGCTCTATTTTCCCTCCAAATCTCTCCAATTTTAGAGGGATGGTGTTTATTCAATAGTGATATGGTTAACCTAGACTTTATGCGAAGAATTCAAAAGAGAGAAGTCGAAATGACATTGAAAAAGATGGAACGCAAGAGGGCAGTGGGGCCCGATGACATACCTATCGAAGTATGTAGATGTTTGGGAGAGAGAGGGGTTGTATGGTTAACAACTCTTTTCAACAAGATTTGGGGAGGTAATAGGATGCCATTAGAGTTGAGGAAAAGTACTATCAACCCCTTGTACAAGAATAAGGGTGCTATCCAGGATTGTGCCAACTATCGAGGAATCAAACTAATGAGTCATACTATGAAACTTTGGGAGCGGATTATTGAGCAATTAAGGAGAACTGTGAAGATTTCAGAGAACCAGTTTGGATTTATGCCTGGGAGATCGACTATGGAGGTCATTAATCTTATAAGGCAACTAATGGAGAATTATCGAGATAAGAAGAAGGATTTACATATGGTTTTCATTGATTTGGAGAAGGTGTATGATAAGGTACCGAGGGAAATTCTTTGGTAGGCATTAAGTAGGAAAGGAATTCCGAGGAAGTATATTGATATCATTAAGGACATGTATGAGGGAGTTAGCACGAGTGTGCGGACCAGTGTTGGTAAGACCGAAGAATTCCCCATTACGATTAGAGTGCATCAAGGTTCCGCACTTAGCCCTTTTCTTTTTGCTATAGTCATGGACGAATTGATGAGGTCAATTCAAGATGGTATACCCTGGTGCATGATGTTTGCAGATGATATTGTGTTGATTGATGAAATAAAAGAAGGAGTGGAAAGTAAGTTGGAGTTATGGAGACAAACTTTGGAATCTCGAGGTTTTAGGCTGAATAGAAACAAGACGGAATATATGGAATGTAAGTTTAGTGGTGTCCAAGACAGAGAGACAGGGGCGATTACCTTCGATGGGAAAATTGTCCAAGGCTCTGAAATGTTCCTTGTTTAGGATCTATTATCCAAAAGGATGGGGAGTTGGATGGGGAGTTGGCTCATAGAATCAAAGCTTGAAGTGGAAAAGTGTCATGGGGATCCTATGTGATCTAGGCATGCCCCAAAGATTGAAGGGAAAATTCTACCGTACGACAATTCGACCGGCGTTGTACGACACGGAATGCGGGGCAGTGAAACATTGTCACGTGCATAAGATGAATGTGGTGGAGATGCGCATGTTACGTTGGATGTGTGAGCATACAAGAAAGGATCGTTTGAGGAATGAGATTATTTGGAAGAAAGTAGGGGTTGCATCGATTGAGTTTAAGATGATGGAAAATCGTTTAAGATGGTTTGAGCATGTAAGCAAAAGAGCAAGTGATGTCCCGGTTAGGAGGCTAGAAGGGTGGCAAAGTGATTGAATCGCAAGGGGTAGGGAAGACCTAAGAAAACTTGGAGTAAGGTGATTGAGCACGATATGAGCCTTTTTGGGATTGAGGAAAATATGGCGTTGGATAGGACATAGTGGAGGGAGAGAATATACGTTGATGACTTCATTTGACTTATACAACTTCCATTTTGACCCTTTTTTTTAAAAATGCTATTTTGAAATGTACTTATTTTACTTATTTATTTTAACTTTACTTATTTTTATTATCGCTCATAATATTTTTTCCGTGTATATATATTTTCCTCTTATCTTACTTTCATTAATTCCACTTTCTCCCTCTTCGTTGTTTATTCTTTTAACTTCCCGTTACTTTCTGGTTTGATTGGTCACAATGACGATCTCCTATGCAGATTTATGTTAGCCGATCCCAAAACATTTGGGGACTAAGGCTTTGTTGTTGGTGGTGTTTATTCAAGAGGGAGGAAAAATGGATCCATCCCTCGCCCTCCCTTTCCTTCCCCAACCTTCTATTCAAATAAAGGAGCTTGTATCCTTCCCTCTTCTCTCCATTTCCTGTTATCCAAACAAAGTGTAAGTTAGCCTTGCTAAAGGCTAATATAAGATATGTTGGTTCAATTTTTTGTTGTGCCTCGTCCAATAAGTGTATTGTCGGCAAGTAAGTAGCAGGAATTCAATCTTAGCCCATGGTAGCGTTGCAGCCTTACCTGTTATTTCCAGCACCTATGATAGTATGACGCTCCTACTCAGGTACATGCCGTACAAGATTGATACTCAAATATGGATCAAAGAGTCTGAGATGAAATATTTTACCTTGAAGATACAATAATGTGGTTACACGGGTCTTCGGTTTAGTGATACTCAAATATGGATCGAAGAGCCTGACATGAAACATCAACTTGAAGATACAGTAATGTGGCCTAGAGGTATGATATGTATAGTGGGAGAGATCTGGTGAAAGTTTCTTAAAACGAGAAGGATGCATGTGCAACCTTTTTAACTAATCTGGCAAAATTGAATGTGTAAATTTGGGTTTTTGTACTCTGGAGTCTGGGCACAGCACAGCAGGCAGTCCCTTGACAGCACGACGCACTATGTAGTATGTACACCTTGTCCTAATCGACTGTGTCAGCCCGCAGGCTGCCTGTTGCTCTGTCATGTCTCATGTTGTGCCGGTTTTTGAAAATATAGTACTGAGGGGCTCATGTTATGCCGGGCCATCATTGTTTCACATAGAGGATATGAGAGTCTGGTAGGATTGTCAATGTTGCTAAGCCACTCTTTCTTGGATACATGTGGGGTAAATTTTTTGATACCGGGATAATATTGACATCAATGATGTGTGAGGGTGTGATTCAAAATGCTGCAACAAATTCATATGTTTGTGCTTCATAGTTAAGTACTGCTCATGTGGTTGACGTGTGATGGGCTGATTGGATTTTATTTTGAGTGGTAGAATGTAGGATAATTTTAATCATATATGGCAAGTCTATGTTAGTTGACAAAATAGGGAAAAATTAGTCCACGAGTAACCCATGGTTTCTTCCATTTACGATTCAATAGGATTCCTTTTTTCCCCCAATTTTCTATAGGCAGCCTTTTATATTGTGGAGGATTAGTAAACTTGTAATGATCGAAGGTCATTATTCATATTTACGCTTCTCTATTTAACTTATGTTTATTATTTATTTCATTCTTCTTACTAAGATCTGAAATGTCCTCTTTTCCCCACCACTCTAAACTTTGCTCTTATCCCTTTTCTACCTTTTTCCCCTTTCTTTTGCTAGTGGGAACGTTTCCGCTTGTGAAGAGATCCCCCCTTCGGTCGTTGGCGGTATTCTTGCTGGTAAGAGTCTTTGATTACATTTTATAACTTTGTTTTTGGGTAAATGAAGGTATCACCATGTTAAGTGTTATCTAAAGGGATTGTTAATACGGGTAATACTTTAGAGTTATTGCCAAAAAAAATAAAAAAAGTTTTTGCAATTTTTGGAAAATAAATCATGTGTGAAATGCTATTAAAAAAAAGTGTTCACTTTTGGTCCATGTTGATGTTTCATTTTTGAATTAAATTGCTAGATAGTGACATTATAAGAAATATTGATTAACTCATGTCAATTTGGGTAAGATGTTCCTGTTATGTTGTGTTTATATTTTCTTTTTTTAAGCTTATGTGGCTGGCCGCTCTCTCACATGTCAGAGATTAGCATTAGATAACTTATCCTTTTAAGAAGATTGGACACGAATTATAAATAGTTCGGCAAAGGCCCGATTGCTGAATTGCATTGCTGAAGTTGTGAAGCTAGGATTACGATAATTTAGAAGTTTCTGGCATCAAACTCACCAAGTTACCTGTGAGGCTGTGAGAGAACTAACTCTCTAATGAGAGATTTATGTGGTTCTGGACTTCTGGTGATATTTTTATAATAAATGTTTTGCTCTATAGTTGTTAGAGCATCACCATTGGCGAGCCTCCATTTGAGGCTCAAAAACCTTACATAAGATTATTCATTTTCCCTTCAATGGTGAGTCCCAAAATCTATTTTTGAGACTCAAATGTCCAATGGCGAGACCATGGAATTAAAACTTGGCCGTTCCGTTACGAAACGGCCGTTCTGTAACTTGTTTTGGATTTGCCGTTCTGCGAAACCCCGTTATGTTACGGTCTGTTACGTAACGATAACTCGCCGCGTTTGACGTTTTTTTCCCCGTTACACCGTTCTTTTACACAAGTTGACCAAAAATATTTTTGTAATTAGTTATGCAGTTTATGAAACATGATATTTCGAGTGCTTATTTGTTTACAAATATATAATACTCACTCATATTATGATGGATTTGGTTATATTGTGTTGATATAATACATTTTAGACTTAAAATGTAATTATAAGGCTTAGACATGCTAATGTGGTTTTTTTCAAAAACTTCACATTGCGTCAGCCGCGATCTATTCTATTCTTCTGTTATAAGCGGTTTCCGCGACCGTTACGCTACCGCATCCGCGATTTTTTCTATGGGCGAGACTTATAAAATTACTTCTCATTTATTATTGGAGGACTCATAAATTTACTATTTGTGAGCTTTTTGTTTTTAAAGGAAAACTTTCCTGTTTCAAAATTGAAAACCTTTTGAGAAAAAGTTATCAAATTGGATAACTATTGTCACTTTCACTATCTCATCCAACGGGGGACACATGCATGGACACAGGGGCGGATCCAATGTGCACTAAGGGTAGACATTTGCATACCCTGTTTGGATGAGGATAACACAATTTATAAGCTTTCTTATTTTTAAAAACTACCTTGGCCTGCTGGTAAATGGAGTTGCAGAGGCTACAGCAGACCCGTGTTCGATTCTTTGTGTGACTATTTTGGCTTTTGATTTTTGATCCAACATTAATTACCTTCCAAATCATTTTTCTTTATTATATTCCATAAAAGTTTTTTCACACGTAGTAATATTATTAACTTTTACTGAAGGAATATTACAATTAGTATAATCATTTGTTTTAAACTAAGTTTTGTTCTCTTTCCAAATAAAACTCAATGGTTTTTTGAGTATTCCTTCAATGCGTATTAAAATAATAATAATAATAAACTATTTAATTTTAGACTAAATCGAGGTCATATTTTGCATACCATACACGAAAATCCTGGATACGTCACTGCATGGACATATTTTCTACATACTGATATGACAACATTTGTAATAAGTCAGTGTTGATATCCATCTGTTGTATGTTTTATGCTAGTTTTTTCTGTTTTATTGCAGATGAAATGGGCATGGGGAAAACTGTTGAGCTTCTTGCATGTATATTAGCTCATCGCAAGTCATTACCTGAACAAGGTTGTTGTCCAGGAGGTAAATCAGATAATACCGAGACGGAGAAAACCAGGCTTAAAAGACTGAAAAGAGAGCGTGTTGAATGTGTATGTGGTGCACTTAGTGAAAGTTACAAGTATGAAGGATTGTGGGTCCAGTGTGATGTCTGTGATGCGTGGCAGCATGCAGATTGTGTTGGTTATTCACCCTCCAAAGGAATAAACGGAACTAAGGAAGCTTCTGAAGGACAACACAATAATAAGAGAAGGAAAAAGAATGTTGCTGACATTATCATGATGAATGACGAGTATGTGTGCCAAATTTGCTTGCAGTTGATGCAAGCTACTAGCTCTCCGATTGAGTCTGCAGCAACCCTTATTATATGTCCTGCTCCCATACTGCCTCAGTGGCATGCTGAAATACTTCGGTACTAACTATGTCTCTGTTCTTTAATTCATTTTGTTTTTAAAAATTTATTTTGTTGCATTTGCATTCATAGAACTGAGCAGGGATGTGAGACAACACAGGAGAGGGGCATAGCCGCATAGGTGTGAGAGAGGAGAAATATCAAGAAGAGGATAGGGTAGGAATATAAGGATGAGAGGAGGAGGGATGGAAAGACTAGAAATTTGTTCTAAGTTGTGAAGTTCTAGATCTTGGAGTTGAGTACCGTAAGATCTCCAACATTCTCTTAAATGCATGGCCCTTGTATAGGAAGTTGAAAGAAAATCGTTGGTCGTACAGCCATTGATGTTGGTGTTACACTTGCTTGCAACCATTACAATGTGAAATGAGTCAATTGATAAATTAAAAAGGATACACTTTATGATTGTACATTTACATGTCAACCGGGCCGGGTTCGGTTGGATATTTGTAGGTTTGGATCATGTGCAGGTCATTTAGGAAATGGATGTAAGAGAACTGATTTTTAAGTCGACCCGACTAGTTACACGCCATTTTTATTTTATTATAAATGGTCTTACTAAGAGAATTTTCAACCTAACTCCTCTTAATATCTTTAATACTCCCTCCGTCCCAATTTAATCGTCGCACTAAGCTTTTCACTTAGTTTTATGCGATAAGTTATTGTAGGCTTATCTATCACGGTTTAATAGAAAAGTAGGTCATGTGGGAGTTATTGGAAAAATATTTTAATTGAATGTGAGAGGATGTGGAACCATAATTTTGGGTAATGGAAAGAGTGAATTAATAAAATATTAATGGATCTATACCATAAAAGGAAACGTGACAATTAAATTGGGACGGACGTAAATGAAAAGTGTGACAATAAAATTGGGACAGAGGGAGTAAGTATCTTAGGCTCCATTTGTATCAACGAAAAACATTTTCAAAGGAAAATGAATTTCCATGGAATACAATTTTCAAGTGAAAACATCATGGGAAAATAGTTTTCCTTTGTTAGGAAAAGAAAATAAAAGTGGAAGTGAGAGATGGATACAAGAGAGAGAAAAAAATGTAAGCGTAGAGGAAAAGTGTCATTCCTTCTTTTCAAAAGGAAAGTTGTTTTCCCTCCTTAACAAAACAAAGAAGGGAATTTAATTTTTCGGGAAAGTGGTCTCCGTCAAAACAAACAGAGTCTTAGTAGAAGTTACTAAGTTGGTATTTTGTAAGTGTATATCGAGTCGAATCTAATAAGATCTAACAAGATCCAGTTGGTTCTAACAAATGTTGTTAGAATCCGGATTGCACGATCCTACAGTAAAATTTAGCTAAACGGTCCATATTGCAAGTAGAAATCGCAGCATATATAGGATTTGCCAATCCTACTTTTTACTTAGATCGATCAGGCGATTCTACTTTTTCACTTTTTAAAATTAGCCCAAAATCAACTAACCTTTTCTTTAAGCCTCCAAAATGACAACCCGACTCCATGGACACAAAATTTTCATCCTCGTTAATCTATCTCACTCTTGCGGATCCATCTTGACTTCGTTACAACAATATTTTGTGAGCAAAACTATGTATTTTACCATTCTTATTTCTTGAAAGATATGTATTAGTAATGTACTAACATCTTTATTACTCATTTTTCAATCTAGTAGGATCTTACGATCCTATGATTCTACTATTCTGCGATCCGATTTTACCGGTTCAATCCAACCTCCCCTCAGTGATCCAAGGGTATCCTGATTCCAACATCCTTGGTTCAAAACATTAATTCTGAATAGGTGACTAACTTATGATTATAATTTTATCTTATATGCCAGCTCAATTCTAGCAATATGCATAACGTTTTTAATAATGGGTTATAACGGTCTACAATGGATAACCGATGTTGTCACATTTTACTGAACAACAATTTCAAAATCCTTTGCAGAACGCCTCTAAGACCTCTACGTAGCAGAAGAACCTTGTTTTAGCTCGGTTGGTCCTTGTTCCCGTCATGAATACTCAATTAACTAAGTAAATAATTTTGATAATGCGTCAAAGTCCGCAAGCACATAGTTATCTAGAAAATTGTATTATGCCATTCTTGTTCGTCATTGCATGTTTGCATAACGACACTAATGATATTGATTTTTTCTCAATATGTAACTGATCTTTCATTTGTTATTAGCTTCTCATTGATTGCTTATCTATCTCTTAGTCATACAAATCCAGGGTCCATGAGAACTTATATCTACGAAGGTGTGAAAGAAATTTCGTTATCAAATTCCTCTACTATTGATATTAGTGAACTAGTCTCTGCTGACATTGTGCTGACGACATATGATGTGCTGAGAGATGATCTATCACATGATTCAGAGAGGCATGAAGGGGATCGTCGCTTAATGAGATATGGAAAAAGGTTTCTTCTACACAACCCTCCTTTTTCCCAAGTCATTGCGCTTGTTAGTTGAAATTTTTGCTTAATGTTTTACTTATGATATGATATCTTAGGAGGATTGGTATAAGATTCATGCATCTAATCTCCTCCGTAACCTGTTATGGTAGGAGCCTAATAGACTGTGCCCGAAGTCCAGGAGATTTATTGATTTGGGAGTTTATCGGTTTGTCCATTCCATTTAATGTAGTCTCTTCTGAGTCAGTCATAGATATGTGCACTTTTTTCCGCTTCATCGTTTCCTCTGCAATCTAAATATTAAAAAACATGTATATTTTATTAATTTTGAAAGGTCTAGGATATTTAGTTAGGCAAGGATCCGGAAATATTTCCCTGTGTGCACACGCCTGTCTGTCTCCTCTGCATTTGTATGATGCAGTGTACATATTGTGGTTGGCAACACATTGGATATTCTGTAACTGAGCTCGTATGTTGGGCAATACGATTTGTTATGAGCAAGTTACAGAATTCTCCAGCATATTTTGTCACAGGTATCCTGTGGTTCCAACCCTTCTGACCAGGGTGTTATGGTGGAGAATTTGCTTAGATGAGGCTCAAATGGTGGAGAATAATGTTGTTGCCGCAGCAGAGATGGCACTGCGTCTACGTGCAACACATCGCTGGTGTATTACTGGAACACCTATCCAAAGGAAACTAGATGATTTATATGGTCTCCTCAAATTCCTTAAAGCGAGTCCATTTGATATTTCTAGGTGGTGGGCTGAAGTTATACGAGAACCATATGAGGTATGGGGTTTCCATACTTTTTTTTAGATGCAATGGGTTTCCGTACTTTAAATGTTTCAGTTAGCTTAATTCTAGTACTGTATTTTTGTGTCCATACTCCGGGGGATGTTGGTGGGGTATTGGGTTATACTTAATATTTTACTTAACATGTTACAAGCGAGTGGAGGAGAGTGTTAAGGAGTGATAGATTGAGACACTAAAATTCTATACCTTCATCCAGCTCCTATCACCATATCGGAGTATTGGTCAGAATAAGGTTCATAGTTTCTTGCTTTCTTAGCTTTATCTTACAACTAACAAATAGTCATGCCTGCAGTGTATTTCATTTTAGGTTCATACTTTCATGCTTTCGTAGCTATATCTTGAATCTGCCACAAAAGTTCTTCCAAAAATATTGTTCTGTTGCAATTGACTTCCTCAATTCTGAGTTATCCTTGATTATTCCTTTTGTAAATGCTGGATTTGTTTGGGGTTGATTTTGTTGCATCTTTTGAAGTATTAAGTACATATTGAATAACCAAAATGAAATTTTGCTAAAGAACAAATAACTCATTGTTTTCCTGGAATAGAAAATTTTTCTCAGCTTCAATTTAAGATGAATCTTTTCTATAAAAAAAAGGCAAAAAAAGAAGAGTACTGACACATTTGGTTGTGCATCTTTCTTTGTGCTTCTGAATTTCTCTTACAGCATATCATCATCCTACTGCTGCTAAGGAGGCTTTTGCCTTGGCCGGATCCCAAAATTGTGCAGTCTTGTCTGTACAATTTGAATAGGTTGTTTTAAACTTACGGCTTACCCAATGGTCTACCTTTGATACCAAAAGCATCTGGCTACTTAATGCTTGATAGAAATAAAAAGTAAAGGATTATCGTCAAGTCGAGTTACTAATTCAATTATATCACAACCAAGTTGTGAAGTCGCAAAAGGGGATGGAGTAGCTGTCTGAACTTTGAAGAGTTGTCTTTTCCATTTTTTGTTGATCCTGATATTGCACATTTCTTTTGTAGCGAAAGAATGTGGCAGCTATGGCATTCACACATCGGTTATTCAGACAATTGATGTGGCGCTCCTCAAAGTCACACGTTGCAGATGAGCTTGAACTTCCTCCACAAGAGGAACAGGTCTCCTGGCTTTCTTTTTATGCAGTTGAAGAGCACTTCTACCAGAGGCAACATGAAACTTGTGTGCATTTTGCTCGTGAAGTTCTTGAAAGGTTCAAAAGTGATATTCTGAATAGAAATTGCTCAGGTTTGCAAATCTTTTCAACCTTAACATGAAGTGGGATAGTTAATTATTCATTCTTCTTTAGACTAGGAGAAAAAGAAGAACATTGTTGGGATTAATATTTTATTATCTGATGTTTCTTTCAGCCTCTTCGTCGTCTGTATCTGATCCCTTTATTACCCATTTGGAGGCCACAAAGTTGCTTAACTCACTTCTGAAGCTTCGTCAAGCTTGCTGCCACCCTCAAGTTGGAGGATCTGGAATACGTTCTCTCCAACGGTCGCCCATGACCATGGATGAAATATTATCTGTGTGTTCTCACTTGGAGCATTCATTTTACAGCTGGAAATTTATATTTCCGTACTAATTTTCTGATAATTTTTTTCTTCTTATAGGTCCTTATTAGTAAAACTAAGTTAGAGGGGGAGGATGCGTTAAGGAAAGTAGTTTCTTCATTGAATGGGCTTGCGGGTATAGCGATTCTCCAAGGTGAACTATCTAATGCAGCATCTTTTTACAAAGAAGCATTAGCTTTAGCTGAAGACCATGCTGAAGATTTCCGCGTGGACCCTTTGTTAAATCTTCACATACATCACAATCTTTCTGAGGTTATCAAATCTGCTTCAAATACCTTGCAACAAGTATCCTTTTGTGGGGGCCAGCTAAAAGGAATAATTGAAGACACGCCTTCTCAAACTGCAGGTCCTGATCGCATAAAGAAGAAACAAAAAGTTACTGAGGATATCTTGGAGAGGGTCGGGCATACTGATGAACCCTCTGGACTGAACTGTAGTTCTTCAACAGATGGATCAGAAGGGGTTAAAGTTTTTCATTTAAATCCCCATGCACCACATGTCTCTAGTACTGAAAGCCTGATCATTATATGTGAGGATCTAAGACAAAAGTACTTATCTGGATTTTACACAAGGTTGTCACAAGCTCAGCAGGAGTTCCAGAAGTCATATATGCAGGTACATCTTCTATTGAATGAGATGTCATCTTTGTTCTCCATTTTGACTACTTGCTAATATGCACCGCGTGTCATTGCATTTTATGAATACTCAAATGTAAAATGGCAATGGTATGGTATCACTCTAGCTAAGCAAGGACGATGTTACGTTATTGCAAACCTTCTAAAATAGGTTATGTGGAAGTAATCCTGGGACACAACTCGTGTTCGGTGCTATCTATTTGTTTGCTGTGTTGCATTGTGATACGCATGCTAGTGTGTTTTGTATAGTGAAATAAGCGTCTTTTACCCATCATGATCCTTTTCTGGCATTACCATTTACCAATTAGAAAGATGATGTCTTTGTCATGGTAAATCGGTGCTACCCATCCTAATGCGGGATAATGGAGGTGGCACCTGCCACTCTCACTACCAAGAGCATCAGTATGAGATTGAAGAAACAAATAACCATTATTATGCACCTGTACCTATTGCTGCACCTACTTTCAATTTCTACCCCGTTATTTCCCATTTCAGGCGTATCTATGACACCTTTACCCAACAGAGTATGGGATTACTTGGTATCTTATTTGAGGTATATTTGAGAAACATTGAAATGCTTGATGTGCCTATGTTGCATATTCTAATAATTCTGATTTACCTGCAAATAACAAGCAGCACAGTTTGCTTCATAGGAATCATAGCATATAACCTTTCTCTTCTAAGAATATTTAGTGAACTGCTGCACATAACTATCATCTTCTTTCTTGTGGCTTTCCTTTTTTTTCAAAACAATATTTTTATTGTGTGGTTTTTTATAGGCCTGAAGGGACTCCTGTCGTTGATTATTGATACTATGAGAGATGATTTGCTGATCACTAACCCTTCTGTGTTGTTTCACATCAATTTTTTACCCTGCTTTCTGAAATGCTTGTAATTTCACTATCTTGTAGATACTTTCAGTGAGCAGTTCATGTCTTTGGCTGTAGAACATCCATCTACTGCCACAGTGTTCTTGTATAGCACATAAGTTCATGATAAAAATTTAATCCCTTAGAATACCATTGCTGACTAGGATTTTTTTCCTTAACTAATTCACTTTATACTCTAGGATGTTCTTTTAATTTTATTAAGTTATATACTTCGTTGGCGAATCTTTCCCTGTGTGTCTTCTGAGTGCCTAAAAGCTTTTATTATATTGCTTTTTGAAGGTTTGTGACTCTTTAAACAACAGTGAAAATAAGAACAGAGTCTGGTGGCTGGGAGCCCTCCAACAAATTGAACAGAACAAAGATGCAGCTAATGAGTTGTCACGGAGGATTGAAAATGCTATTTTAGACAACCAGAACATCACAAAATCATCAAAAACTTCCTCCTGGTTGGTTATAAATCTTAAATCTTTTCGTGAAATTGTTCTCAAGTTGAAGCTTTGATGCTATTCATTTTCCATTCTTGTTTATGACTGTTGTTTTGAAGATTTCACTCATATTTAGATCTGAAGTTCTCTGTAATTCGGTTTCATTCTGAATGACAAGACAATGAGTAAACTAACCTCCAACGACGATCCTTTGTTTTTTGAAATAAGTTGCCAGCTCTTAGATGGTTCACATTGACTTGACTTAATTGAAGATGTTCCAGTATGATGGATAAGAATCTGGAGATTTGATTGAAGATGATTGACCCATTAAGAAGTATGATTGCGCCTTTGCTGATTTGATTGAAAATGTGAACTCAACTGATTAATCAATGTATTGAAGTGTAATCTTATTGAAATACTACGTCTCAGTATAAACTTTCAAAAATCATTTGACACTGAGATCAGGATTTGTTAAATACTTCCTCTGTTGTTTACTTATCGCAACATTTGCAAGTGGATGGGTTGACCGTCTGACACACATTTTAAGAAAAAGTCAAAGGTGAAGTTTTGGACCAAAAGACCCCATGTTATTAGGAAAGAGAAGAGAGAGAAATAAAGATAGATAAGGGGTTGGGTAAGGGAAAGCTTGTAAGTTATAGTGTGAACACATCCCTAAAATAGAATTGTTACAATAACAGTGAAACTTTCCAAAATAAAAGTGTTGCATAAAGATCGGAGGAAGTATTGAGTAAACAAATTGATGGTGGTTAGAAAGAAGAAAAAGTAGTAGCACAGAGTGTTGGGATGGAGAGAGAAAAAAGTTACGGTAACTTGGAAAGTAAATGGAAAGACGACATTGAGAAATTCTAAAATGGGTGGCTTATTTGTTTTTTCTTATTCTTGTAAGTACTCATCTTATGATTTAACTATTAACTTCTTTTTTTAATCTCCTTTCAGTTTCCGGAGTATTAGTGCACTTAAATATTCCATTCAAAGTGGTTTAGACTCACTTGAAGCTTCTCGGAAAAGGTTATTAGCTAAACTGTTGGAAGTTGATCAGACAATGGAGAAACCAAGAGATGAAGATGTTGAACGTGTACGGTACTGTCCAAATTGCTATGAGAATGTGGATGGTAGTCTGTGTGTTCATTGTGAATTGGATAAGTTATTCCAGGTATATCTTGAGTAGGTATTTTATTCATTATAGGACAGAAGATGTTACTGCTTGTGGCATGTTTCTGAACTTTTATATTCCATGTCTTAGGCTTATGAGGCTAGGCTCTTTCTAAGAAAAGAGAAAAATGGAGGAGTTATCTCGTCCGCTGAGGAGGCAGTAGATCTACAGATGAAAAGGTTAGAGAGGAATCATTTTTACTGGAATCTGGAGCAGAAGTCGAACAATTATACATCATCAAGTGCAGATAATCTAGGCAAAAGTAAAAGGGATTCTGGGAAAATGTCCATGGTGAGCTTCTCACAATCTCATTCCTTACTCCCCCAGGGTGGTGGATTTTCCCTTCATAAAACCAGTGTCTTGGGCCTCTTGGCACCTCCACTTGGTTGGCACTTTGTGCTCCCTTACCTTCTAACTTCAAAATAAGCAAAACAAATGATAGACATAGAGCATGTCAATTGTCACGACTCAAACTCACAACTTTTGCAATAGAATGGGCCTGATTCATAGTTTTGTACCACAAATAAATTGTAGCGTTCATATCATTTCTTTTTTTCTCCCCCCCCCCCCCCCCTTCAGGTAATTAGAATCCAGGTCTTTCTTGTCTCCTTGGCATGGCTAACATCCTATGCATCGGAGTTCACCTGAATCAGCTTAATTAACTACTTCTTATGTCTTAGCTATGTAAGATATGAGCTGCATTTATTCTTATGATGGAGCTGTGTTTTCATAACGTTAATCTTGAGCTGTTTTCCAGCAGTTTGGGACGATGGAGTCAATATAATGTTTTGAACTAATTTTCTCTAAGAGTCTAAGTTGGTTTCATTTTAGTTCATTAATCTTGTTTGTTGGCTTTTCTCATGATAGCGTGTTTTGTAGGATTCAAAATTCCCCTCTGAGCTAGAAATAATCCTTGGTGTTATAAGGAGTTATTTTAGGGCAAACTTAGGGAGAGAAGGTGTATCAGCGGCCAGCAGACACCTGGTTCTTCTTGAGGTAAGCCTTCCAAATGCCTTGCATTTTTGTTGGTGCTAAGTATGCCCCTTTCCGAAGTCTTATCAATTTGATTTATGACATGGCTTGGTGATAGTCATGGTGTTTTCCTCTCAGCTTCTCCAGCTGATGCTGATTTTATAATGTGTTGTGCAGTTGTTTTCGATGCTTGTATTATCTAATCTTTTACCTTCTTGATTTTAGGGAATGAAGAAGGAATATGCTCATGCAAGATCGTTGGCTACTGCTCAAGCTCAGATTCTTCGTGCATATGATGAAATTAAGATGGCAACTTCAAGATTACGCTTAAAAGAAAATGATGATGATAACTCTATTGATGCTCTAAGCCTAGAAGAACTTGATGTTGCTAACGTCGAGAATTCGAGTGAAAAATTTGTGTCATTGGCAACATTATCGCGTATACGAGGAAAACTTCGTTATTTACAGGTACTAGTTTATTTTTGATGATATCATTTATGGTAGTATTTTATTTCATGTGCTCAGGTGATAATTTTACATGGATAACATTTGCAGTAAAATTTCTCAGGCTCTGGTTGACGAAGTGTCTAACTGTATGTAGAATTGTAGATGAGTTATTCATTAACATCTTGTACTAAATTAACTGATGGAAGTGCAGTGGTTAGCTTATTAGACTTGGTTGTTCCTTTCTATATCTCTATGACTCTGTTCAAGATGCTTGAGGAGGCCAAATAAGTGAATAACAGGCTTGGAAAAACATAAACCATGGTATCTTGTTCTGGAAGACCTTGTTCAAAGAGGAAAGGTCTCAATGCAGATCCTTTTGTACTCCTATCATAATAGAAAAATCTTTCGTTACCCCATTACATGTCCTTGCATTCTCTTAATTGAAAAGAACATGGAGGGTTTAGGGGAAGAAGCATATTTGGAGCTTGATTGTAGTTCAATTACTGTAGAAAACCCTGTCAGTATTTTTCCATAGGTGTTAAAAGAATCCTAAGTAAACATGTGTATTATTCTATTTTGAAGAGAGAAGTTTGGGTCTGTATTATCAGATTTCAATGTATTAATCTATACAACCTACATTTGTATTGTTGGGAACTAGATGGCCTTCATTGCATTTTTGTTCAATGTGGCCTTTTTCGCTAACCAACTCTCCTTTTTGCCTTTATTTTTGTTGTATTATTTATTTAGAGTGACTAAATGTGTCTTTTTCTTCCAGGGACTAGTAGTTTCTAAACATAAAGCAGAATCAGATAATGAGGTAGCTGCTTCAATAGATTCTCCTCCATCAGATAACAACAATATCAGAGTGGTTGAGGAAATGTGTCCTGTATGTCAAGAAATTCTTCAAAATCAAAAAATGGTGTTTCAGTGTGGACATTTAACGTGCTGCAAATGTAAGTCTTTCTTTCTAATAATATATGTTGGATAATCATGTTGCTCGAGAAGCCAACATCGATATAATGCTTTGAAGCATTTGTGTTTGCATTTATTTTACAACATGAAAGATTCTAATTCATTATTGCCTCAAATTCCCCAATTAAGCTTTGTGATTCATGCCTCATGTAGTTTCCCAGAATGTCAACGGAGACTTGTCCTTTGGATATCAAATTTGGCTTCCATGCTTTGGAGCATTTGTGTTTGCTTTTAGTAAAGAAATAGTTTTGCAGGTTTATTTGCAATAACTGAGCGAAAGATGGTTTCCCATGGAAAGATGAGTGATAATTGGGTGATTTGCCCTACTTGCCGGCAACCTTCAGATTTTGAGAGTATTGCCTTTGCTGATGATAGCCAGAACAAGTGCTCGGTTGGGAGGAGTGAAAATCTAGAGGCTTCTGTATCTGTCCGGGGATCATATGGTACAAAGGTACTCATATTCCATAACTATTAGGGACCCAATGATTGCTAGAAATTCCATGTATTTGTTAACTTTTGCTATGTGTTTATGGCTGTTGTAATACTTCTTGTTCTTTGTTGTCGATGGAAGCTACTAACTACTGCCTATGCTGTTGCTTACCATCTTAGCTAGAACTTTGTATGTAGGCTTTTGGCTGCATATTGATCTGTTTTATTGCTCTCATACTAGTTGTTATCTGTTAATACTGTAAGGCTCATGTGAAATATTGATTTTGGAAGATTGAAGCAATTACGAGGAGAATCTTGTGGATTAAATCGAGCGACCCAAAGGCTAAAGTTCTTGTTTTCTCTAGTTGGAATGACGTCCTTGACGTGTTGGAGCATGCGTTTTCTACTAATGAGATTAGCTACGTTCGTATGAAAGGAGGAAGGTAATTATTAATTAATAGGGCCTCTTCAAACTACTAAATGATCTTTTCTGACGGCGTGCTTGTTTGTTGGGAGATATTATCTTTTTGATACGGTGTGATAATAATTTTGAAATTGTCTAGTTTGTTGTTGGGGATGGTGATGGATAAACAACTAAATGATTATGTTTTGTAATTACAGAAAACCATCACAAGCTGCTTTAAGCATATTCAAAGGAGAAAAGATGACACAAAAGGGTTGTGGCAAGATGAATGACAAACAGAAGCAAGATGCTAAGTTTATTCAAGTGTTACTCCTCTTAATTCAGCATGGAGCAAATGGCTTGAATCTCCTCGAAGCACAGCATGTCATTCTGGTTGAGCCCCTACTCAATCCAGCAGCTGAAGCTCAAGCAATCAGCAGAGTGCATCGGGTTGGGCAGACTAGAAAAACACTCGTTCATCGGTTCCTAGTATGTGTTTTCCACCTTTTTTAAATTTATTATTTTTACTGCACTATCATGGTTACTGTGTTTTTTAGTACTTTCTTGTTTTTTGTTTAGGTTTTGAGGTTTGTTGTTTACAGGACAATTTTGTATTGGGAATATTTATTTTTCTTTGCTAAGTTTCACAATTGATGATTCTTTACAGTTTACATATTTCACTCTGCTCAGAGTATTAACCTTTGCCTTCTCTTGTTACCTGAATTGGTTGAGCAGATTAAGGATACAGTTGAAGAAAGCATTTACAAGTTGAACAAAAGTAGAAATTCCAGTTGTTTCATTAGTGGAAATAAGAAGAATCAAGATGAGCCTATTTTGACACTGAAAGATGTCGAGTCCTTGTTTGCAGTATCACCGGATAGTAATAACGAGCAAAGCAGTAGTCTAACACATTTACCGCCTTCTGTGGCTGCTGCCATTGCGGCTGAGAGAAGGCTTGACCAATCTACAATGCCATTATAGCTTCTAATTAGATTATTTGTGTTACAGTTCTTATTTTCTGTTTTATCTATTTGTTGTAAAATCTAGGAATTACTTGTTTAGGTAGGTGCACATAGAACAACTGTTTTTCTTTTTTCTTTAATATCTTTTTTAAGGCTCTTCAGGATTAAGACCGGTTACATTGTACTCCCTCCGTATTTTTTTAAGAGATATACTTGTCTTTTCCGGCCGTATTTTTTTAAGAGATACACTTGCCATTTTTGGTAACTTATCAACCCCACCACCTAATTAAATAATATATCTACTACACTTTATGACTCACCATCCAATTAAAAAATAATTTTACAACTACACCCACCCTACCCCCACCTCCACTTGTTCAAAAGGACATGGTCCCCAATGTACTTATTTATTAAAATATCTACCCCAACCCCACTTCTTTTATTCTTCTTAAGACCCGTGCCCAACCAAGTGTATCTCTTAAAAGAATACGGAGGGAGTATATATTGAGCGACGTTGGTTGTATTTAGTTGAGAATATAAAGAGCTTAGCAATTTATTTATCCAAAATCTGTGAATGCCTCCCCTTCTTTCAATAATAAACTAGTTTGTGGCCCGGGCGTTGCTCCGGGTTTTATTTTAGTGGGATTTACTTATTTTAAATATGTGCGTATGTGGTGCTATTATCTGATTTCCATGCAAGATCAGTGGCCGATCAACAAACTTCCTTCCCATATCCGAAAATCAAAACAAAGTCGAGTTCTCTTCTTCATGATTAGTTGATTATTATACTCTTGTCAATTTTTTTTTTATTTTCTTTTTGTTTTTTTGGAAGGTAAGAAGAAGGATCATACTGCACTGGTACCTCGCACAGGTATTTCCAGCCAGCTTGTCAGGTCAGACTCATTGGAAGTGAGGGGGATTATAGGGGAAATCCTCACTCCCAAAGAGCCCCTAGTGGGGTTTGATCCCATAACCTTGAGGTTATGAGGCCAAACCTTTACCACTAGGCCAAGCCTTGCTTGGTGTTATACTCTTGTCAATGTTTCCCTCTTCCACACTCATAATTACACTCCATTATCCTAAGTTTTTTTTTTTTTTTTTTTTTTTTCAAGCTTAAGTTGAGAAGAGAAGATTGTACATTTATAAGTTAAGTAATTAATTCCCTTTTGTTTTTTTTTTCCCTTTAATTCATTATTATTCACTTTAAAAAGGTTGTATTTATTATTTAAATAGAAAAATATAACATCATTGTGGCTAGCTAAGATGGTAAGAATGGTAACTTTTAATTCAAGAGGTCTAGTGTTCAATCCTTGCTACATGCTTTTTGGTTGTCAACTACATGTCATGATACTTAGTAGGCTAGCTAAGATGGTAAGAATGGTAACTTTTAATTCAAGAGGTCTAGTGTTCAATCCTTGCTACATGTTTTTTGGTTGTCAACTACATGTCATGATACTTAGTAGTGGTGATGTGGCGTAATAAGGAGGGATCTACGTGGCACATATACGTTCTTATAAACGCCTTTTAATATATTAGTATAGATAATAAAGAGCTTAGGAATTTATTTATCCTGCATCCCCCTACTTTCAATACCGTGAATCTATCCATCTATAACTCTATATTAAAACAAACATCATGAATAACACGTGGCAATTCATGGTGCAAAATTTTTCGGTAAAAATTAATTTTCCTTAAAAATTTCTTTATTTTATTTACTTTTCATTTATTTACTTTTTTTTATTAAATCTTTATTTATGGAAACAAAATACTCCCTCCGTCCCTTAATACTCGCACCGGTTTGACCGGTGCGGAGTTTAAGACACTTGAATTGACTTATTAATTTAATAGTGTTAGTTGATAGTGAAGTATTTTTTAATATAGTTAGTGGGAAATGTGTAAGGGATGGAGAGTGGTGAGTGGAGTATGTGAATTTTTAAATGATTTTTTGTAAGAATAGTGGTGTAGGTGGGTTAGTAGGTTGTAGACACCTACTTTTGTCCCCTTTCCCGAAAGGGAAGGTTCGATGATGAAAACATAAATATCCACTTGACAACACATCTCCTATAAAATAACGAATCTCAATCACCCTTCTCGTTTCACCCGAAACCTGCTATTTATAGAAACCTGCTATTTATGGAAACCTGCTAAAAATAATAACTGCCGTAAAGGATAGCTTCTAAAAGTGGCAAGTCATAAAAGATTGAAACCTGTCAGAATTAGGTGTTGCACTCCAACATAAATCCTAAATGAGATAGAAAAAACTGCGAGAATCCTATTCCTAATATGATTCGGAAATAAGAGTTACGTATTAATTAAAATCCTAACGAGCCTAGAGTTCGTAACGGGCCCTGACGCATTCCGTCATGAAATTGATACGCACTAAAAGACTCCATTAAGTCTCAAACACTACGGATTTCAGGAATCCGAATCTGACTAAAGAAACAGCCCAGACCCTATTTTCAACGCCTGGCTCTGGGCGCCGAAATCTTCGACGCCCAGGCCTGGGCGCTGGAATTACCTGGGTACGTGTTTTTTCCTAATTCTTTGTGGATTAGGGCTCTGCAATTCTATCTTTCCACAAACTCTTTTCTATAAATATAGCCCAAGTTCGACGTGAAATAAAAACACACAATTCATATTCTGAGTATTGACTCCAACCCCTAGCCTAAGCCTCACGCTGCGAAATTGTTCACACGTTCTGTCGCAATCGATCCATAAATCGAACAGAACGTATCCTGTCCCATAATTTGAGATTCGTTAAATAAAAGGAGAAATAGCAAAGTCAAAGTGGTTAGTTTTCTGAGAACCGTGACGCACCTCTCAAGGGTGCGTCGTTGTAGACACCTACTTTTGTCCCCGTTCCCGCAAGGGAAAGGTTCGATGATGAAAGCATAAAAGCTCCACTTGACAACGCATCTCCTATAAAATAAACGAATCTCGATTCCCCATTTCATTTCACCCGAAACCTGCTATTTATGGAAACTTGCTAAAAATAGTAACTACCGTAAAAGGTAGCGTCTAAAAGTGGCAAATAATAAAAGATAGAAACCTGTCAGAATTAGGTGTTGCATTCCAACATAAATCCTAAATGAGATAGAAAACCGCGAGAATCCTATTCCTAATAGGATTCGGAAATAGGAGTTACGTATTAATTAAAATCCTAACGAACCTAGAGTTCGTAACGGGCCCAGACGCATTCCGTCATAAAATTGATACGCGCTAAAAGACTCGAATTAATCTCAAACTCTACGGATTTTAGGAATCCGAATCTGACTAAACAAAACTGCCCAGACCCTATTTTCAACGCCTGGCTCTGGGCGCTGAAAATACCTGGGTACGTCCCTTTTCCTAATTCTTTGTGGATTAGAACTCTGCAATTCTATCTTTCCACGAACTCTTCCCTATAAATAGGCCCCTAGTTTCGACGTGAAACAACACACAACAACACATAATCATATTCTGAGTATTGACTCCAACCCTTAGCCTAAGCCTCTCGCTGCGAAACTGTTCACGCGTTCTGTCGCAATCGATCCATAAATCGAACAGAACGTATCCTGTCCCATAATTGAGATTCGTTAAATAAAAAGGAGAAATAGCAAAGTCAAAGTGGTTAGTTTTCTGAGAACCGTGACGCACCTCTCAAGGGTGCGTCGTAATGTGTCCCTTTTCGATGATTTAACTGCTTTCCTCGCCCTTTTTATGAACTGTTAAACTAACCTAATTTGAATGTTCTATCACGCCTAACAAATATAATATTTTTGGGAAATCGGATTATCATGCTAGGTCCCTTAATGCTATTTAAATCAGATAATCACGATCGAATTAGTATTATATGTTGCCTATTGCTAAAATCAACTCAGATTAGTTTAATAGTTAACACATGTCCCTTCAATTAGTTATGCTGAGCTAGTAAGGATATCCTGCCTCTGGAGTTATCGACGAGCGAATTACTCCTCTCGGTAGTTACAGTCCCCCGAACCCTCAATCTCTACCTTGCGGGTGTATATTGAGAGATCCCCACACCAGGGATCACAAGGGAACCTACGGCCATCGTGGTCAAACATAATTGCACTCCCTTTATGTCACGATAACCGGGTTTTGTCATTTTTTCTCATTGTCGTTAAAAACTGAATGGCGACTCCTATATTACTAGTCAATTGGGTGTATACTTACAGGAAATCCAATTACACTTGATTGAATAAAAAGAATCGTCACACCCACGAGGGACAAGGTCACGCATTAGCCTCGCGCTTTTTCGACCCCCTCACAGTGGCGACTCTGCTGGGGATAGTGAAGGAAATACTCGTGCTTGTAGGTAATCAAAATAGCCGAAGGGTGAAACGATCCTACCCCGCGTTTATTTCCCCATCAAGTTGGGACGACCTGAAAATCAACATATTAATGTGAACGGACAGAACATCATAACGAATCTCGGCTCCCTCGGGAGTTGGGACTAAGGATACCTTTTTTCGCCAATAGGGGGGTGCATACGCCGCGCATGTTTCCCACTCGGTACTTGTGCAGGTAGTACACCTATCCTGAACCCAATCGCTCGCCCATTAGGTCCCTCTCGCCTGCATGCCCCCTTGGCTTGCACTTGCGGGTTGGCCTCTTGAGCGAAATTCGTCTGTTGAAGACACTACCTCGACCGGGGCATGTGATGGATCTACGATAGAAGCGGTACCAAGCCAGGCGCAAATAAACTACCCATAGAAGCCTATCATAAACTACGTGGCATATTTAATTTCCAAATCCATGTTTGTAATGTAGTTATGTGTAGAGAAATATGTAATTGTGTGTGACAAACTATCCTAGAAAACCAACGACCTTAAAAAATTGCCCAAACATTCATAGACTAATTTGCCAAAAAGTTATACCGAAACACGTGTTCCGCAAACCCGAATGATCTCCACAAAATAAGCGACGCTCGGGATGGCTTGTAACGAATCCCACAAACGCTGTTACGCGTAAAGGACGTTATTAGGCAAGCACGCAGGTCGAAGTCGCATAAACAGAAGACGGAAAACGAGAACCAGCCAGGGACGCATTTTCAACGCCCCTGGCTGGGCGCCAGAATTTCTCACGCCCCTAGCTGGGCGCTGATGTTGCTGCTCGGCCTACTGGTCAGGCGCAGCAGCCTCGGTGCCCGAGCAAAAAGAAAATACGTAGCAAAAAAATGTTCATCAAAAGAATTGCTACGAGGGCGTAAGAAGAGCACTCGATTTCAAAAGCGACTCGTGAAAAATTTAATAACTCTTTGTGTCGTCGTTAGGCCTCCTACGACGACAATACCCGGCACCAAAACCGGACGTGCTAACAACTATGAATGTCACACGGGCAAGTGTTTCGAAAATCCAAAGAATGACCAAAATAAAAAAAAAAACCCAAAAGTGTACCGACAAAAGAAAAAGTGAAAAACCAATTTAGAGAGTCGAAGTCTAGACTAAGTAATGCTTGAAACTTTGGGAACCTAAACTTTAGCTTATCTTATGCCTAGGACTGGTCCTACCACTTGGTGCCGTTCAGGGAATCAACGGCTAGTGCGTCTCGAAGATACATCGCCAACACCAGGTTTAGTAACTCCAAGCTCCGTCCGTCGCCCCTCATTTCAAGGATCTCCGCTTCCCCAACCTCGATTCGCACCTCCAAACATGTCCATCGAAGATTTGCTAGACCAGATGGTCCAAATGACCCAACTTATGGGCCAGCTGAAAATGGAAAATGAAGCTTTAGCGGCTGCGCAAGCCAAAAATGACCTCGAAAACGAGAAGAGGATTGAAAAAAGGGTCCTACAGCAAACCATGGGGAGCAAATACTTCTCCCTCGAGCCTGAACCTTTTCCTGGCAAATTACCAGAAAAGTTCAGTTCATCTGACTTACCAAAGTTCTGAAGGAAATAATGCCCTTGGTCCAAGTATGCATTCTATGTTAAGTCTAATAAATGCGGTTCAGTATTAATTAACAAGTTAATAATTCAGTGAGATCAAGTGAGCTGAATGCCTAGCTAGAGGCCGCTTCAGTTCAAGTGGAATTAATGATATTAATCCACAGCTTACTCTTGACTGAACCCGTAGGGTCACACAAATAGTACGTAAACGGATCAAGTATTTAATGGCATTAAATACTCCATCTATGAATATTCGGAACCGACGGATCTTGGTTTCAGTGGGAGCTAAGATCGTCACAGGCAAGAAATGAATACTCCGGAAACGATGATATTGCCGGAAATGGAAATATGGATCGTATCGGAAATATGAATATTATCCAAGTCGTAGATGTTGCCGGAAACGGAAACATGGTACGTATCGGAAAATATTATTGGAAATGGAAATATTACCAGAATCGGAAATATTACCGGAAACGGAAATATTGTCAGAATCGGAAATATTGCCGGAATCGGAAAATAATTCCGGAAACGGAAATATTAAATATTTGTTCGAAACGGAAATTAATTCCGGAATCGGAAATGTTAAATATTGTTCGTATCGGAAATAGATTCCGGAAATGGAAATTTAATCGGAAGCGTATCGTACGAATTAGCATCGGACGAGGCTTGCCGGACGAAGGCCCAGCACGAAGCCGGGGCCATCGCCCAGCAAGCATGCGCGCCACAAGCCCAGCCAAGGCAGCGGCCAGGCCTACCGCAAGGCAGGCCCAGCGCGCGCCAAGGGCCACGGCTGCGTGGGCCGTGCTGCGCGGGCTGCTGCTCGCACGCGCATGGGCAGCCCTTGTGGCTGCCGTGTGTGTGTGAGTTTGTGCTCATGCGTGATTCCTGAATCTACAAGAGTCAGTGTATGATTAAATTTCTATTCCTAATTGGATAAATTAATTAAATAGAATTCATGTAGGATTCTAATTCCAATTAATTCGCATCCTACTAGGATTACGATTCCTTTTCCATAACTCTATAAATAAAGGCCTAGGGGTCATAATTTATACACAAGTTTCAAAGTATTCAAAAGTGAGTTTTTTGAGAGAAAATTAAAACACACATCTTGCTCAAAAGTGCCGAAATTTTCTAGTACCTTAAGGGCGATTCTAGTTGGTCAATCTTAAGGCGGATCCGGACGTGCTGTGGACTATCTACGGAGGGACGACACTTGGAGTCCTAAAAGACTTGTTCTTGTTCGGTTCGGGCGCAGCTAGGGAGGGCACGCAACAAAGAGTATGCATCTAAATTATGCTATATGATTATGTGTAAATAATATGTTGTCCTGGGTTAATGGTTGTTTCCGCATGATCTATGTAGTGTCATATGTATCATAACCTAACAGTGGTATCACGAGCCCCTTATTATTTTCATAATCTAAATTGCATGAACATGGTTAAATATTACAAATTTGCAAGAATTAAAAGGGGTGATTAATTTTCGTAATTGTTAATTAATTGCAAATTGCGTTTATTTAATTATATGTACGCAGTTTTTCGGCAGTTTCTTCGTTACTCATCCGAATTGAGTGATTTTTGTGTCAATTCCGCATGTAAAAGGCATTTTAAAATTTTGACAAAAATAGTATTTTTCTGCCGAACCCAGAATTCTCAAATTCGAAGCCTAACTATGACTTTTCGAAGGTTTTAGTTTTTCGAATGCAAAATTTCGTAAATTTAAGATGTTAAATTAAATATTTGCGATTCCTGTTGATAAATCTTGAATTTTGATTGACCTACTGCATATGTTTAACAAGTTTGAATGCCTAGTCTTGTTAATTATGCAATCTAATTTGTAATTATGATTAATTTGTTGAAAATTAGAATAATTTAGAATTAATTTGATTTTCATAATTAATTGTAATTTAATTAGAAACCTATGATTAAAAACCACCATAAAAATTGTAAATTTACGATAAATTTTAAATTTTTATGACCTAGACTTGAATCCATATCAATCGGAAATCAATTGGATAATAAATTTTCGATTTTTCGCCCTAAAATTATGAAATTAATAATATTTATTAATTTGTCATTAATTTTAAATATAAATTTTAAATTTTTATGCGATTCGTTCAAATAACTTGCACGCACGAAGCAATGGACGCTTCGTGTTACCCTTAAGGGGTGTTGTATAATGCGGGCATGCGACGACGAGCAAGGGAGCTCGTCGCCCGTGCGGCACGAATGCAATGAGCAAGGGCGTAGTGCACGAGCACAAGGCAGCAGCCCTGCCTTGTGTCGTGTGCCACGAGCAATGAACGAATGGGCATGGGCGAAGGGCGAGCCAAGGCAGTCGCGTGTGGGCAGCAAGCGAGCTGCGCCACAACGCGCGCTGCCTCGCACAAGTGCGCGCAGCCTCGCGCGCAGCGAGCGCAAGCTCGCGTGCCACGAGCGCTGCGCCCAGCACTGCTCGCGCGCGCAGCGCGCGATGTCGCTCGCCCAGCGAGCGATGTCGCGCACCAGCGAGCGATGGCTCGCGCCAGCGAGCGATGGCTCGCGCGCGCAGCGCGCGATGTCGCTCGCCCAGCGAGCGATGTCGCGCCCCAGCGAGCGATGGCTCGCGCGCACAGCGAGCGAGCCAGCGCGCCCAGCGAGCGATCTCGCGCGCGCGCACTGCGAGCGATAGCTCGCGTGCGATGGGGCGCTGTGCGGAGGCTTGCGATAGGACAGCAGCAGCTATGCGACGAGCGCATGGGCTGCGCGCACATGGCCAGCAATGGCTGTGTGCGTACGGCCCATGGGCGTGCAACGCGTAGGGTGTTTGCGTTACGATTAGATCGTTTTGAATGTTTAATTTGAAAATTTCAGTTCACGTAATTTTAATTAATTTTAAAATTAATAATTTGAATTAATTTCTTGGATTTTAATTTTGAATATTATAATTATAATAAATGGAATTTATTCTAATTATTTTACTAAAATTAAAATCATGAATTAATTTAAATACGACTGAAATTAAATTAAATTTTTGGATTCAATTATAAATTTATATGAGCTTTAAATTTTAATTAAATTTGTATGTTTCCGGTTAGACTAGAAATACAATTTTATGTTTAAAATTAGTAAAGCATATGAATTTATTGGTTTGAGTGGGAGCGCTTTTTAGTCATAAACTCTTGATTAGGTCTACAAATCCTTAAGGTTAAAACAACTCGATTAGAATTAATAAGGACTGAATAATTGGTAGATTATTGGTGCCCTTGATTAATTGCTGCAAATGTTTACGTGATGCATAATGTGTTTTACTAACCAGCTATGTGGGCCATTCATGATAATGAATGGGTGAATGGTATATATTGTATATGTACTGTTTTGCAGGTTATGAAGTGACTAGTATGGCCCAAATAGGATAGAAAATATGGTCTGCGTACCATTAATTTGAATGTAATTGGTCTAAAGCACCAAAGTTATTTTTCAATTCAAAATGGTCTGCGTACCATCAAATAGTTGTAATTAGTTATAGCTTATCCTATTTGAAGAAAATGGTGCCTCCCACGGAGATTTTCAAGACGGACTTTGAAGTCAAAGCTTCAAGATGAAGTCGGGCCATACTAGATCACAAATATCTTATGCATGTTTTAAGTTATTTATTGCTTTAAATATGTCTTAAAATGCATGAGATCAAAAGCTTGATTATGTTGCATGATTAAGGATTTTAGTTCACTTAAAATCTAACCAACATAGTAAGAGCCTTAAGTTCCAAACTTAAAAAAATTGAGTTAAAAGGTGCCATGCCAAAATATACACTTGCTTGGATATCCTTTACATCAATCTAGTAATAGTTTTCGCTCAGCGAGGTGTTACTTATTGGTCCTAAAGGGGCAAGGTACACAAATAATTGTGAGTACATGTTAGTTTTGGTGAAACTCAACGATATAAGTAAGGAGTCCTTTTATGTCGTGGCAAATTCGATAGGTTTACCTAATAAGTTCTTAGACGTACCTATCAACCAAGAATAGTTTCTAGACTATTAGCAAAAGGCTTTTGCTTACCTAAGATGTTCTAGGATTAAGTCGACAAACTGTGCTTAGTTCTTCAATGATTTTAGGATCTTGGAATCATTTTATTCACACCTGCCGGAACACATAATTTGAATAAAATGCTTAATAAACATTGAATTATGCATGTATGCTAGAATTTAAGTTTATTAAGAGAAACTGTGAATGGTTATTTATTTGTTTATTCTTTTCAATTGTAGTTTTTAATATGGCAAACAACAATTCATTCAACATTCGATCAATTCTCGAAAAGGAGAAGTTGAACGGGAAAAACTTCCTTGACTGGCAAAGGAACTTGCAAATAGTTCTTATGCAGGAAGAAAAGGAGTATGTCCTAGATGAGGCGATGCCCGAAGCTCCTGGCGACGGGGTCACTCAGGCTGCCCTCAATCGTTGGATTGATGCCAACAAGGATGTGAAATGTCTAATGCTCGCCACCATGAGTGCGGATCTGCAGAAAACGTTCATCAACTCAGATGCTTTCACAATCATCAGTGAGTTGAAGAACATGTTCCAAGATCTGGCTCGAGTCGAAAGATTCGAGACTCATAGGCAAATTCTTGAGACCAAGCTTAAGAAAGGCAAGCCCGTAAGTCCACATGTTCTCAAAATGATTGGACTCATTGAGAATATGAGTCGGCTGGATCAGCAATTTTCTCAGGAAATGGCTATAGACACCATCCTCCATTCTCTTCATAGCGGGTATGATCAGTTCAAACTGAACTACAGTATGAATAGTCTGGACAAAACGCTCACTGAGCTTCACGGTATGCTGAAGACCGCTGAAAAGACGCTCAAAAGTGATAAGCAGGATGTGCTTATGGTGCGTGGGGGCAAGTTCAAGAAATCTGGAAAGAAGAGGAATGCTAAGAAAGGTGGCAACAAGGCCAGCCCAACTAAGCAAACTGGCGCCAAATCTGCAAAGAGGAAGGTCAGTCAACCCACTTCTGAATCCGAATGCTTCTACTGCAAGAAGAAGGGGCATTGGAAGAGAGATTGCTTGAAGCTAAAGGAAGATCAGAAGAACGGAACAGTCGTTCCATCTTCAGGTATTTTCGTTATAGACTGTATACTTGCTAATTCAACTTCTTGGGTATTAGATACAGGTTGTGGCTCACACTTATGTTCCAATCCACAGGGACTAAGAAGAAGTAGAAAGTTAAGCAAGGGTGAAGTCGACCTACGAGTGGGAAATGGAGCACGGATTGCTGCATTAGCCGTAGGAACTTACTATTTGTCGTTGCCCTCCGGGCTAGTTTTGGAACTGGAAGAATGTTTCCATGTTCCAAGTCTTACTAAAAACATCATTTCAGTTTCTTGCTTAGATGCTAAGGGATTTTCCTTTATAATAAAAGACAATAGTTGTTCGTTTTATTTTAAAGAGATGTTTTATGGATCTGCTAGATTAGTCAATGGACTTTATTTATTAGATCACGACAAACAAGTATATAACATAAATACCAAAAAGGCCAAAAAGGATGATTCAGATCTCACCTATCTGTGGCATTGTCGATTAGGCCATATAAACTTGAAACGCTTAGAAAGACTTCAAAGGGAAGGAATTCTAGAACCATTTGACTTAGAGGATTATGGTAAATGCGAATCATGTTTACTTGGCAAAATGACAAAGCAACCTTTCTCTAAAGTTGGAGAAAGAGCAAATGAACTATTGGGTTTAATCCATACAGATGTATGTGGACCAATGAGTACAAATGCTAGAGGTGGTTTCAGCTACTTTATCACTTTCACTGATGACTTCAGTAGGTATGGTTATGTCTACCTAATGAAGCATAAGTCTGAATCCTTTGACAAATTCAAGGAATTTCAGAGTGAAGTAGAGAATCAATTAGGCAAGAAGATTAAGGCACTGCGGTCTGATAGAGGCGGTGAATATCTGAGCTATGAATTTGATGACCATCTGAAAGAATGTGGAATTCTATCAGAATTGACTCCTCCTGGAACACCACAATGGAACGGTGTGTCAGAACGGAGGAACAGAACCTTGCTAGACATGGTCAGGTCAATGATGGGTCAGGCCGAACTTCCATTAGAATTTTGGGGACATGCACTAAATACAGCTGCACTCACTATAAATAGAGCTCCGTCTAAAGCTGTCGAAAAGACTCCATACGAATTATGGTTTGGAAAGCCTCCAAATGTGTCTTTTCTTAAGATTTGGGGATGTGAAGTATACGTCAAACGATTAATTTCAGACAAACTTCATCCAAAATCTGACAAATGTATCCTTGTGGGCTATCCAAAGGAAACAAAGGGGTATTACTTCTACAATACATCTGAGAACAAAGTGTTTGTTGCTCGAGATGGTGTCTTTTTGGAGAAGGATCACATTTCCAAAATGACAAGTGGGAGAAAAGTAGACCTCGAAGAAATTCGAGTCGAACAACAAACTCTAGAGAATGCTCAAGATGACATTCAGGATGAAACTCAGAGATCTTTAGAAGAATCTGGTGAGAATCATGGTCAATCTAGAAATGTTACCCCGCGTAGATCGCAAAGATATAGATCTCAACCGGAAAGGTACTTAGGTATTTTGACGAACGAGAGCTATGACGTTCTATTACTTGAAAGTGATGAACCTGCGACTTACAAGCAAGCTATGACGAGCCCTAGCTCCAAGCAATGGCAAGAAGCCATGCAATCTGAATTAGACTCCATGTCTGAAAACCAAGTATGGGATTTGGTCGATTTGCCAGATGGCTACCAAGCCATTGGAAGCAAATGGGTTTTCAAACTGAAAAAGGACAAAGATGGGAAACTTGAAGTTTTCAAAGCTAGATTGGTTGCAAAAGGTTACAGGCAAGTCCACGGTGTGGATTACGATGAAACCTTTTCACCAGTTGCAATGCTAAAGTCTATTCGAATAATGTTAGCAATCGCTGCATATTACGATTACGAAATATGGCAGATGGATGTCAAAACTGCTTTCTTAAACGGCGTTTTAACAGAAACTGTGTTTATGACACAGCCTGAAGGTTTTGAGGATCCAAAGAATGCTAAAAAGGTATGCAAGCTAAAGAAGTCAATCTACGGATTGAAGCAGGCATCCAGGAGCTGGAATATACGTTTTGATGAAGCAGTCAGTGACTTTGGTTTCATCAAGAACGCGGACGAATCTTGTGTATACAAGAAGGTCAGTGGGAGCAAAATTGCTTTCCTAGTATTATATGTCGACGACATATTGCTTATCGGAAATGACATTCCTATGTTGAATTCTGTCAAGATTTGGCTTGGGAAATGTTTTTCGATGAAGGATCTAGGAGAAGCACAGTACATATTGGGCATCAAGATTTACAGAGATAGATCTAAAAAGATGATTGGACTTAGTCAAAGCACTTATATCAATAAGGTGCTTGATAGGTTCAAGATGGCGGACTCCAAGCGAGGCTACATACCCATGTCTCATGGAATGACTCTAAGCAAGACTCAGTGCCCAAAAACACTTGATGAGCGTAGACGAATGAATGGGATTCCATATGCATCATTGATTGGTTCAATAATGTATGCTATGATATGTACACGCCCGGATGTTGCGTACGCACTCAGTGCTACGAGCAGATACCAGTCAGACCCAGGAGAGGCGCATTGGACTGCTGCCAAGAACATTCTGAAGTACCTGAAAAGGCACAAAGATGACTTCCTGGTCTATGGTGGAGATGATGAATTAATTGTTAAAGGCTATACGGACGCAAGTATCCAAACCGACAAAGATGATTTCAGATCACAGTCTGGGTTTGTCTTCTGCCTCAACGGAGGAGCAGTAAGCTGGAAAAGTGCTAAGCAAAGCACCATTGCGGATTCTACAACTGAAGCGGAGTACATTGCTGCACATGAAGCAGCAAAGGAAGCTATATGGCTAAGGAAGTTCATAGGAGAACTTGGTGTAGTCCCCTCCATTAAAGGACCAATAGCCCTGTATTGTGATAATAACGGAGCTATTGCACAGGCAAAAGAGCCTAGACACCACCAGAGAGTCAAGCATGTACTTCGTAGATTTCACCTTCTACGAGAGTTCGTTGAAAGAAAAGAAGTCGAGATAAGCAAAATTGGAACTGATGACAACATATCAGATCCATTAACTAAACCTCTGCCGCAAGCGAAGCACAACTCGCACACTGCAGCTATGGGAATCAAGCATATTGGAGAATGGCTTTGATGTCTCTGTTTAATGTTTTAAAGTTTTAGAGTTTAAATCTTTGTAAAACATTATTGGTTAATCATTCACAATAAATGAAAGAAATTCATTTTTCCATTTAATTTGTGGTTTATTAAATGATGAGTCCCTTCAATTTGACGATATATTCAAGATAGACTGTCAGGACCAGTCCTGTGACTAAGAAATGTCTATCAAGTGAACTTGAATGTCAAAGGTTGAAAATGGTCCCTAATCGGAGTTTTCTATAAAATTGGACGCATAGAAAACGTTAGACGATTAGAATGCAAGATGACTAGTAGTTCTGTTTCTTGAACTATGTGGACATGGCAATGTCATAATCATTTGCATAGATACTTACTTTGGGAAGACTAGTATCGGACAAGACCTATGAAACTTTACTGTAAGAGATGAAAGTCTGTCATAAGTAAATTTCATTAAATTATTAGACACTAAATCCTCAATACCTGAGTGATTTGAGATTACTTGTTTGAGAACTGGTTGCTTTGACGTTGACCAACCGTCGCACCGTAAAAGGAGGCTATAAAGGCAACGCTCAGGTAATCACCTATCAAACGAAGTCTAATCTCAAGATCGCAAGATTGGGATTGTCCTCCCATAAATCGGGATGAGATGCTTAAAAGTTGTACAAGGCCACTCGGAGAGCTAGAAACTGTGAAATGCATGGCCGTGCTCGGATGAATCATAGGCTATGATTATCTGTTTATTTGATCAGTTGAACTCTGAAACCGAGGAACACCTCTGGACATAATAAGGATGACAACTCTTACCTTATGTTCAAGAGCAAGCATCGAGCGACAAAGGAATTAGGAAATGCACACTTGTCCCTAAGGACAAGTGGGAGACTGAAGGAAATAATGCCCTTGGTCCAAGTATGCATTCTATGTTAAGTCTAATAAATGCGGTTCAGTATTAATTAACAAGTTAATAATTCAGTGAGATCAAGTGAGCTGAATGCCTAGCTAGAGGCCGCTTCAGTTCAAGTGGAATTAATGATATTAATCCACAGCTTACTCTTGACTGAACCCGTAGGGTCACACAAATAGTACGTAAACGGATCAAGTATTTAATGGCATTAAATACTCCATCTATGAATATTCGGAACCGACGGATCTTGGTTTCAGTGGGAGCTAAGATCGTCACAGGCAAGAAATGAATACTCCGGAAACGATGATATTGCCGGAAATGGAAATATGGATCGTATCGGAAATATGAATATTATCCAAGTCGTAGATGTTGCCGGAAACGGAAACATGGTACGTATCGGAAAATATTATTGGAAATGGAAATATTACCAGAATCGGAAATATTACCGGAAACGGAAATATTGTCAGAATCGGAAATATTGCCGGAATCGGAAAATAATTCCGGAAACGGAAATATTAAATATTTGTTCGAAACGGAAATTAATTCCGGAATCGGAAATGTTAAATATTGTTCGTATCGGAAATAGATTCCGGAAATGGAAATTTAATCGGAAGCGTATCGTACGAATTAGCATCGGACGAGGCTTGCCGGACGAAGGCCCAGCACGAAGCCGGGGCCATCGCCCAGCAAGCATGCGCGCCACAAGCCCAGCCAAGGCAGCGGCCAGGCCTACCGCAAGGCAGGCCCAGCGCGCGCCAAGGGCCACGGCTGCGTGGGCCGTGCTGCGCGGGCTGCTGCTCGCACGCGCATGGGCAGCCCTTGTGGCTGCCGTGTGTGTGTGAGTTTGTGCTCATGCGTGATTCCTGAATCTACAAGAGTCAGTGTATGATTAAATTTCTATTCCTAATTGGATAAATTAATTAAATAGAATTCATGTAGGATTCTAATTCCAATTAATTCGCATCCTACTAGGATTACGATTCCTTTTCCATAACTCTATAAATAAAGGCCTAGGGGTCATAATTTATACACAAGTTTCAAAGTATTCAAAAGTGAGTTTTTTGAGAGAAAATTAAAACACACATCTTGCTCAAAAGTGCCGAAATTTTCTAGTACCTTAAGGGCGATTCTAGTTGGTCAATCTTAAGGCGGATCCGGACGTGCTGTGGACTATCTACGGAGGGACGACACTTGGAGTCCTAAAAGACTTGTTCTTGTTCGGTTCGGGCGCAGCTAGGGAGGGCACGCAACAAAGAGTATGCATCTAAATTATGCTATATGATTATGTGTAAATAATATGTTGTCCTGGGTTAATGGTTGTTTCCGCATGATCTATGTAGTGTCATATGTATCATAACCTAACAAGTTCAAGGCCACCGACAACCCCCGTGATCATCTACTGAGCTTTGTGAATACCATGAACTTGAAAGGCGTGGACAAGTCCATGTACTTACCTGCCTTTCCTTTGTCCTTGGAACCTGTGCCGCTCAAATGGTACTATCACCAGGACCCTAAGTTCTTCCCCACTTGGGAAGACTTTGTCAATGTCTTCATCAAGCAATACTCGTCGAACATGGATTTCCAAGTCACCATGCGCGAGCTGGAAGTTCTCTTCCAAAAGAAAAATGAGGGTTTCACAACCTACTTTGCTAGATGGAGGGACCAGGCGGCCCAACTAATCAATAGGCCTCCCGAAATAGAATTGGTCCAAAAATTCATTGACAACCTGGACCCGGCTTACAGACAACACCTTAGGTACCTGGGACTCGACACTTTCAAAAGAGTTTATGATGTGGGAATAAAAATCGAGGACGACCTCGCCAAAATCATACAGAGCAAACCCACATATAAGACCAACACCTATAATCGGGGTAACACATCACAAGCCCAAGAAGTCCATGCTGTAGAAGAGGCTCCCGCCCGAAGATACCCTGTAAGATGGGTCCGAGACCGAAAGTTTGCCCCACTCGGGTCAACTTTGGTACAAGCCTTTGAAAGACTAACCAACCAAGGAAAGTTGAGACCTATAGGCCCCACCCGTGACCCTCCTGTCAAAAACAAATATTGGGTCGAAGGTACTTACTGCAAATTCCATCAAGGAAATGGGCATGACACTGAAAACTGCTGGACTCTAAAACATACAATCCAGGACATGATAGAGGATGAAGTAATACCTCTCCCTAACGTTGGCAAACCCAACAACAACAAGAGCCCACTCGGCTCTAGTCACATCTCTCTCGACCAACCAGAGAATTTCGACCCCACGGTGTATATTACACCTCAAGGTGCACCACTCGTTGTGGTCCCTATGGATCGAATCGAGAGGGAAGTGTGCGGTGTATGGAATGATGATGCTGAAGATATTTACCTATCTCAAGTCTCGGGCCAGGACCTCTTCACTGAAACTTGGCCCGGGTATGCTCTCATTGATACCACCTATCAGGAGCCCGAGGTCGACAACCTCACCCGATCCGGAAGGATATACCAACCGGATATTCACCCGCCTCCTATGGACGACATCCCGGTTAGGCAAACTCCTGAGAACAGGCGGCACGCCACCGTCGCGGAAGTCATTGAAAATCCTCTCCTGAAACATCTAAAAAGAACCAAGGCTGAGATTACCATCTGGGATCTTATGTGTACTTCAAAGGAACATCGCGAAAAGCTTATTCGCTCACTTGACCTCATCTCTGTACCTACAGATATCACACCTGACTCATTGGTTAGCCATGTCACGAGAGATGCCGGAGAAAAGGCCATAATTTTCACTGATAAAGACTTACCCAAAGAGGGGGGTGCTCACAATAAAGCCCTTTACCTAGTGGTTGGATGCAAAGGACAAAACATCCCCCTAGCGCTCGTAGATAATGGTTCAGCGGTTAATGTCTGCCCATTGCGAACCGCCCATTGCTTGGGGCTAGGAATTGATGATTTCCAAACCTCCACGCAAGGGGGACGAGCTTATGATAACTCCCGAAGGCCTGTATTGGGAAAAATCAACCTTACCATACAAACCGGGCCTGTGGCACGCACCACGGAGTTTCAAATTATCGACATCAAGCCCACTTTCAACCTCCTCTTGGGGCGACCTTGGCTCCACGACTTAGGAGGTGTGGCTTCTACGTTGCACCAAATGGTTAAACTTAACCATAACGGGGTAATACTAGAAATCCGCGCCCCTCCTCTCGACGCCAGTTGTACTATGGTTGGAACGCCCGAAACTGCAGACGACCTTTATGGGTTTTAAATGGAAGAAACAATCCAGTTCATCGAAGATTATGATCCAGCATTCCTAGACCCGCATGCATCCCGAGTCATCCCTAGAATGCTGTTGGCTCAAGGCTATTTTCCAGGAACCCCATTGGGCATAAGGAAGAAGGAATGCACATTCCATCCTTTTCCTGACAAATCTACTCCCTTTGGCTTAGGTTATGAACCAACGGAGGAAGATATTGCTGACCGCCTATCCAGGCTACGCCTTAAAAAAACCAAACAATCCACCCTCCTTCCCCCATATCAAAGGACCCTTAACGGGATGTTCATTCGGGAAGGAGAAGAACACCCGTGCTGTGATTTCCCTGAACCCTTCGTTCAGGATGGCATGCTAAAACCCGGATTTGAAATTTTCCATGACTGCCACACCTTGGATGAGGCACCCCACCTCACCAAGACTAAAACAGCTGAAATATTGGACAACCAGGCTCTGTGGACATTGTTTAACGAATCGAGGCCTATGGAGGACGAGACTGTGATGACTACCCTAGCTTTACAAGACGAAGGTTTCGATCCAACCCGGTTAATCTCTCCTGCATCAACACTAGAAGAGGTCGAGAACGGATGGGTGAAGACATATCAGTGGGTCAACGCAAAAGGAATGGAATTCAAGATGAGTACCGGTGAAGGACCGAAGTTTTATGAGACTAAACCCCACGCTTGAGCCACGTAGAGCACCATTAGTAAAAACGCCTAGTAGTTCTTTAGATTGGTAGAAAAAATAATAGAGACTTTAGATGGTCCTAAGGCCCTTTAGAATATGGGTCAGTTCTATTTCAGTGTGTTTTCCTTACTTTCCAAATCAATAAAGGCGTAACATTTCTCCTGAAAATTTTATTCTAACACTAAATAAACACCAAATGTACTTGCAAAATAAAAAAATATAAAGAAGCGGCCCACTATAGGCCCAACAAACAAAGCCCACTCGGTTTTGAAATAGTGCCATGGGAACCAGTTCCCGAAACCCACAAAATAAACCACACTATCCCATTCATATCCCCAAAACCTAAAAAGCCAACCAGTGTCATCGTAAGAGCCAATCCATGCAACCCAAAATCAAAGAAAATCAAAAAATTAAAACAAATGCAAATGATACCAAAAAAATAGATTCATAAAATATAGATTCCATCATACCCTTCACTACCAACCTACATCCAAAACCTACACAAAGGTCTTCATAAACTCCGCACCCTGACTCCATTTTAAAAACTGTTTTGAGTCACCAATAGAACAAATCAATCTGAGCAAAAATGCGTTTCACGCTAACAGTCAAAAAGCCTCCAAAATGGCCTCAAAATTAACTTAAAACTACGAAGCAAAATATCAAGGCACAAAAAAAAAGGGAATAGAAATAAACGCAAGAACATGTGAAGCAAAGCGTCAAAATTGACCGCCCAAGTCATTTTCAGCGCCCAGGGCTGGGCGCCGAAATTTCTGACGCCCCAGCCTGGGCGTAAGGATATCCTGCCTCTGGAGTTATCGACGAGCGAATTACTCCTCTCGGTAGTTACAGTCCCCCGAACCCTCAATCTCTACCTTGCGGGTGTATATTGAGAGATCCCCACACCAGGGATCACAAGGGAACCTACGGCCATCGTGGTCAAACATAATTGCACTCCCTTTATGTCACGATAACCGGGTTTTGTCAGTTTTTCTCATTGTCGTTAAAAACTGAATGGCGACTACTATATTACTAGTCAATTGGGTGTATACTCACAGGAAATCCAATTACACTTGATTGAATAAAAAGAATCGTCACACCCACGAGGGACAAGGTCACGCATTAGCCTCGCGCTTTTTCGACCCCCTCACAGTCGTAATGTGTCCCTTTTCTATGATTTAATTGCTTTCCTCGCCCTTTTTATGAACTGTTAAACTAACTAAATCTGATTGTTCTACCACGCCTAACAAATATAATATTTTTGGGAAATTGGATTATCATGCTAGGTCCCTTAATGCTATTTAAATCAGATAATCGCGATCGATCTAGTATTATATGTTGCATATTGCTAAAATCAACTCAGATTAGTTTAATAGTTAACGCATGTCCCTTCAATTATTTATGCTGAGCTAGTAAGGATATCCTGCCTCTGGAGTTATCGACGAGCGAGTACTCCTCTCGGTAGTTACAGTCCCCCGAACCCTCAATCTCTACCTTGCGGGTGTATATTGAGAGATCCCCACACCAGGGATCACAAGGGAACCTACGGCCATCGTGGTCAAACATAATTGCACTCCCTTTATGTCACGATAACCGGGTTTTGTCATTTTTTCTCATTGTCGTTAAAAACTGAATGGCGACTCCTATATTACTAGTCAATTGGGTGTAAACTCACAGGAAATCCAATTACACTTAATTGAATAAAAAGAATCGTCACACCCACGAGGGACGAGGTCACGCATTAGCCTCGTCCTTTTTCGACCCCCTCACAGTGGCGACTCCACTAGGGATAGTGAAGGAAATACTCGTGCTTGTAGGTAATCAAAATAGCCGAAGGGTGAAATGATCCTACCCCGCGTTTATTTCCCCATCAAGTTGGGACGACCTGAAAATCAGCATATTAATGTGAACGGGCAGAACCGCATAATGAATCTTGGCTCCCTCAGGGAGTTTGGACTAAGGATACCCATCGCCAATCGGGGGGTGCATACGCTTCGAATGTTGTCCACTCGGCACTTTCGCTAGTAGTACACCCGTCCCAAACCCAATCGCTCGCCCACTAGGTCCCTCTCGCCTGCATGCCCCCTTGGCTTGCACTTGCGGGTTGGCCTCTTGGGCGAAATTCGTCTGTTGAAGACACTACCTCGGCCGGGGCATGTGTTGGATCTACGATAGAAGCGGTACCAAACCAGGCGCAAATAACTACCCATAGAAGCCTATCATAAACTACATGACATGTTATTATTGACTCATGATGGAATGTTAGTTATGTGTAGCGAAATATATGATTGTGTGCGACAAGCTATCCTAGAGAAAACCAACGACCTTAAAAATTGCCCAAACATTCATAAACTAATTTGCCAAAGAGTTATACCGAAATACGTGTTCCGCAAACCCGAATGATCGGCACAAAAATAAGCGACGCTCGGGATGGCCTGTAACGAATCCCACAAACGCTGCACAACGCGTAAAGGACGTTATTAGGCAAGCACGCAAAATCGAAGTCGCGTAAACAAAAGAAAATGAGAACCAGCCAGGGACGCATTTTCAACGCCACATGGCTGGGCGCCAGAATTTCTCACGCCCGACGCTGGGCGCCGAAGTTGCTGCTTGGCCTTCTGGTCAGGCGCAGCAGCCTCGGTGCCCGAGCAAAAGAAAGAAAACACGTAGCACCAAAAAACGTTCGTAAAAAAGGAATTGCTACAAAGGCGTAAGAAAAAGCACTCGATTCTAGAGGCGACTCAAAAAAAACATATAATAAATAACTCTTTGTGTCGTCGACAGGCCTCCTACGACGACAATGTTCGGCACCAAAACCGAACACGCTAATAACTATGAATGTCACACGGGCAAGTGTTTCGAAAATCCAAAGAATGACCAAAAAAAAAAACCAAAAAGTGTACCAATAAAAGAAAGAGCAAAAAACCAATAGAGAGAGTCGAAGTCTAGACTAAGTAATGCTTGAAACTTTGGGAACCTAAACTTTAGCTTATCTTATGCCTAGGACTGGTCCTGCCACTTGGTGCCGATCAGGGAATCAACGGTTAGTGCGTCTCGAAGATACATCGCCAACATCAGGTTTAGTGACTCCAAGCTCCGTCCGTCATCCCTCATTTCAAGGATCTCCGCTTCCCCAACCTCGATTCGCACCTTCAAACATGTCCATCGAAGATTTGTGAGACCAGATGGTCCAAATGACCCAACTTATGGGCCAATTGAAAATGGAAAATGAAGCTTTAGCGGCTGCACAAGCCAAAAATGACCTCGATAACGAGAAGAGGATTGAAAAAATGGTCCTACAGCAAACCATGGGGAGCAAATACTTCTCCCTCGATCCTGAACCTTTTCCTGGCAAACTACCAGAAAAGTTCAGTTCATCTGACTTACCAAAGTTCAAGGCCACGGACAATCCCCGTGATCATCTACTGAGCTTTGTGAATGCCATGAACTTGAAAGGCGTGGACAATTCCATGTATTTACCTGCCTTTCCTTTGTCCTTGGAACCTGTGCCGCTCAAATGGTACTATCACCAGGACCCTAAGCTCTTCCCCACTTGGGAAGACTTTGTCAATGTCTTCATCAAGCAATACTCGTCGAACATGGATTTCCAAGTCACCATGCGCGAGCTGGAAGTTCTCTTCCAAAAGAAAAATGAGGGTTTCACAACCTACTTTACTAGATGGAGGGACCAGGCGACCCAGCTAATCAATAGGCCTCCTGAAACAGAATTGGTCCAAAAATTCATTGACAACCTGGACCCGGCTTACAGACAACACCTTAGGTACCTTGGACTCGACACTTTCAAAAGAGTTTATGATGTGGGAATAAAGATCGAGGACGACCTCGCCAAAACCATACAAAGCAAACCCACATATAAAAACAACACCTATAATCGGGGTAACACATCCCAAGCCCAAGAAGCCGTGCTGTAGAAGAGACTCCCGCCCGAAGAAGCCCTGGAAGATGGGTCCGAGACCGAAAGTTTGCCCCACTCGAGTCGACTTTGGTACAAGCCTTTGAAAGATTAACCAATCAAGGAAAGTTGAGACCTATAGGCCGCACCCGTGACCCTCCTGTCAAAAGCAAATATTGGGTCGAAGGTACTTACTGCAAATTCCATCAAGGAAATGGGCATGACACTGAAAACTGCTGGAACCTAAAGAATACCATCCAGGACATGATAGAGGATGAAGTGATACCTCTCCCTAACGTTGGCAAACCCAACAACAACAAGAGCCCACTCGGCTCTTGTCACATCTCTCTCGACCAACCAGAAAATGAGAACTTCGACCCTACGGTGTACATTACACCTCAAGGTGCACCACTCGCTGTGGTCCCTATGGATCGAATCGAGAGAGAAGTGTGCGGTGTGTGGGATGATGATGCTGAAGATATCTACCTATCTCAAGTGTCGGGCCAGGACCTCTTTACTGAAACTTGGCCCGGGTATGCTCTCATCGACACCACCACTCAAGAACCCGAAGTCGACAACCTCACCAGATCAGGAAGAATATACCAGCCTGATATTCGCCCACCTCCTATGGACGATATCCCAGTCAGACAAGCTCCTGAGAATGGACGGCACACCACCGTCGCAGAAGTCATTGAAAATCCTCTTTTGAAACAATTGAAAAGAACCAAGGCCGAAATTACCATCTGGGATCTCATGTGTATCTCAAAAGAACATCGCGAAAAGCTTATTCGCTCACTTGACCTCATCTCAGTGCCTACAGATATCACACCTGACTCATTGGTTAACCACGTCACGAGAGACGCTGGAGAAAAGGCCATAGTTTTCACTGACAAAGATTTACCCATGGAGGGGGGTGCCCATAACAAAGCCCTCTATCTAGTAGTTGGATGCAAAGGGCAAAACATCCCCCTAGCGCTCGTAGATAACGGTTCGGCGGTTAACGTTTGCCCGTTGCGAACCGCCCATTGCTTGGGACTAGGAAGCGATGACTTCCAAACCTCCACACAAGGGGTACGAGCCTATGATAACTCTCGAAGGCCTGTGTTGGGAAAAATCAACCTTACCATACAACCGGGCCTGTGGCACGCACCACGGAGTTTCAAATAATCGACATCAAGCTCACTTTCAACCTCCTATTGGGGCGACCTTGGCTCCATGACTTAGGAGGTGTGGCTTCTACCCTGCACCAAATGGTTAAACTTAACCATAACGGCGCAATACTAGAAATCCGCGCCCCTCCTCTCGACATCAGTTGTACTATGGTTGGAACGGCCGAAACTGCAGATGACCTTTATGGGTTTCAAATGGAAGAAGCAATCCAGTTCATTGAAGACCATGATCCAGCATTCCTAGACCCGCATGCATCCCGGGTCATCCCTAGAATTCTGCTAGCTCAAGGTTATTTCCCAGGAACCCCATTGGGCATAAGGAAGAAGGAATGCACATTCCATCCTTTACCCAACAAATCTACTCCCTTTGGCTTAGGCTATGAACCAACGGAGGAAGATATTGCTGACCGCCTGTCTGGGCTACGCCTTAACAAAGCCAAACAAACCACCCTCCTTCCCCCGTACCACAGAACCCTTAACGGGATGTTCGTTCGGGAAGGAGAAGAACACCCATGCTGTGATTTCCCTGAACCCTTCGTTCAGGATGGCTTGCTAAAACCCGGATTTGAAATTTTCCATGACTGCCACACCTTGGATGAGGCACCCCACCTCACCAAGACTAAAACAGCTGAAATATTGGACAACCAGGCTCTATGGACATTGTTTAACGAATCGAGGCCTATGGAGGACGAGACTGTGATGACTACCCTAGCTTTACAAGATGAAGGTTTCGATCCAACCCAGTTAATCTCTCCTGCATCAACACTAGAAGAGATCGAGAACGGATGGGTGAAGACATATCAGTGGGTCAATGCAAAAGGAATAGAATTCAAGATGAGTACCGATGAAGGACCGAAGTTTTATGAGACTAAACCCCAGGCTTGAGCCACATAGAGCACCATTTGTAAAAAGCGCCTAGTAGTTCTTTAGATTGGTAGAAAAAAATAATAGAGACTTTAGATGGTCCTAAGGCCCCTTAAAATATAGGTCAGTTTTATTTCAGTGTGTTTTCCTTACTTTCCAAATCAATAAAGGCGTAATATTTCTCCTAAAAATTTTATTCTAACACTAAATAAGCACCAAATGTACTTGCAAAATACAAAAATAAAGAGGCGGCCCACTCTAGGCCCAACAAACAAAGCCCACTTGGTTTTGAAATAGTGCCACGGGAGCCAATTCCCGAAACCCACAAAATAAACCGCACCATCCCATTCATATCCCCAAAACATAAAAGTCAACCAGTGTAACCATAAAAATCAACCCATACAATCCAAAGAAGTCAAAGGAAATCAAAATCCAAAACGAAAGCAAGTGTTGCTTAAAAGGGGAATTAATAAAATATAACCCCCACCAATCCTTCAAAAATGACACGCACCTCAACCCACCTCAAAAGCCTACACAAAGATCTTCATAACTTCCGCACCCTAACTCCATTTTCAAAACTGTTTCGAGTCACGAGTAGAAAAAATTAATACGGACAAAAATACATTTCACGCTAACAGTCAAAAAAGCCTCCAAAATAGCCTCAAAATTGACTTTAAATACGAGCAAAAATCAAGGCACAAAAAAGAAATAAATGCAAGAACATGTGAAGCAAAGCGTCAAAAACGACCGCCAGAAATCATTTTCAGCGCCCAGGGCTGGGTGCCGAAATTTCTGACGCCCCAGCCTGGGCGTTGAAACTCTCTGCCTGCCAAAAATTTTCTTTAGTGCTCGTCATTTTATCCGCACACAACGGAAAAATAACGAACACTTGGGGGGTACAGTACGTATCCAAATAGGCTTACCAAAAATATAGCCATACAAATTAGTCGAATTTCATTTTTACGCGACTTATGGCAAAAAACGGCGGATGAAAATAATGATAATACTTCACTCATTTGACCGATTAAGTAATATGCTTCCACCTCAGGGCATATCTACCGAAATCCGGCATACTAGAACTTATTCTAAAGCTAGAACTATGCGCGACCTGATTCTGACAAGATACGTAGGCAATCCTTACCAAGGATTCGGTCCAATAAAAAAAACATATTCTTTGTGCAAAAAGTGTTACACATACAAAAACATAAAAAAGAGGAGAGAAAAAAATAAATGAAAATGAAAAATAAAAATACGCCTTTATTGAAAAAATAATAAGAAGGAAAACAAAGTGCTAAGAATAAAAACAAACACAACTGAAATAAATAAAGGGCACCTACACCCTAGCAAGAACTACACTACTCTAGTTCTTCCGGATCATCAAATAAAGTCTTGTAGAGGGCAATGTTCGCAGGATCCACCCCCACAGTCTTCTGCGCTGCCCCAATATCAATCTCCATAAGAACCGGCTCCTGGACACTAACTTCCAAAGATGCCAAGGCTTCAAAAACATTCTCAGTTATAGCCCGCTCAGCCTCAAGGGCACAGACAATGGTGGGAGAAGGATTATTATCATCAACTAGACTAGCCACTATTTCTACAGGCGGCTGAGCCTTCCTAACCCATACATTGTTCCGGCGACGATCTCCGCGAGAGCTTGCATTTCTTTTAACAACAGCAGACCCCTTCATATTAGGCATCTTTTTAGGCCTGAAACTGGAACGGGGAGGAACTTCCTTTCGCTTTCGATAAGGACGAGCTTTCATAGTCTTAATACTATAGGTACGAGGTTTGGCAGAATCAGGACCCTCATACTTAACACGAATACGAGGTATCAAAAGCTCAGCCGGCTCCCCATTTCGAGCCTCGGTCCTCACATCTTTATCATCGGAGCTCATCCACAGCTTGTAGTTTTCAGAAAGACCCACAAAGCCATTTGTAGCTGCGGCCCAACGCGGGAGACCATCATAATACTTAGCCCACGCTAGAACCCGTGCTTGTGAAAAGGCCGCTACCTTAGGTGGTACCGTATCAGATAAGGGGATAGTCTGCCTTAAACCATATTGACGCATGACTCGGTAAGGGAAAATATAAATGGGACGAGATAGCCCCAACAAAGAAACATAAACCGATACATCAGAACCTCCTTTCATAGTAGTCAAACCCCACCATGGTACCACCCACTTAATAGAACAAATGCCATAAGTAAAAAAGGAGGTCCATTCGGCCTCGTCCTGGCCTTGGTGCAAGTATTTTCGGTTACCCAAGGCTATAGGGCGATAATGTTTAGGATCGGCAGGAGCTTTCAAAAGTCTAAGTCGTTCCACGAGCCAAATCTGCAAAAAACGGGCACGATAAAAAATTAATAATAAAAGAAAACGGTTCCTGGGGCGCAGTTGTTAGGTTATGATACATATGACAATTCATAAATCATGCGGAAAAACCATAAACCCAGGAAAACATATTATTTACACATAATCATTTAGCATAGATTAGATGCATACTCTTTGTTGCGTGCCTTCCCTAGCTGCGCCCGAACCGAACAAGAACAAGTCTTTAGGACTCCAAGTGTCGTCCCTCCGTAGATAGTCCACAGCACGTCCGGATCCGCCTTAAGATTGACCAACTAGAATCGCCCTTAAGGTACTATTATTTTCGGCACTTTATAGGCAAATGTGTGACTGAATTTTTCTCTCAAAAACTCACTTTGAATACTTTGAAACTTGTGTTATAAATTGTGAGCCCTAGCCTCATATTTATAGCGGTATGGAAAGGGAATCGAAATCCTATTCAGATACAAATTAATTAAACCTAGAATTCTACAAGAACTCTAATTTAATTAATTTATCAAATAGAATTAGGAATTTAATCATTAACCGAACTCTGCATGTTTTAGGAAACGTGCACGAACACAAACACTTGCACACACACGCACGGCAGCCACGATGGGCCCCATGCGTGCGCGCGAGCAGCAGCCCACTCAGCGCCCGCGCGCGCTGCGCGCTGCGCGTGCTGTGCGCGCTGTGCGCGCTGCGCGCTGCGCGCAGCCTGCTGGGCCTGGCCTTGCGCTGGGCCTGGCATGGCTGTTTGTGCGGCGCGCTTGGCTTGCTGGGCGATGGCCTGGCTTCGTGCTGGGCCTCGTCCGGCAGGCCTCGTCCGATGCTTATTCGTACGATGCGCTTCCGATTAAATTTTCCGATTCCGGAATTCATTTCCGATACGAACAATATTTAATATTTCCGATTCCGGAATTAATTTCCGTTTCGAACAAATATTTAATATTTCCGTTTCCGGAATTATTTTCCGATTCCGGTAATATTTCCGATTCTGACAATATTTCCGTTTCCGGCAATATTTCCGATTCTGGCAATATTTCCATTTCCGATAATATTTTCCGACACGTACCATGTTTCCGTTTCCGGCAACATCTACGACTTGGATAATATTTATATTTCCGATACGATCCATATTTCCGTTTCCGGCAATATCATCGTTTCCGGAGTATTCATTTCTTGCCTGTGACGATCTTAGCTCCCACTGAAACCAAGATCCATCGATTCCGAATATTCATAGATGGAGTATTTAATGCCATTAAATACTTGATCCGTTTACGTACTATTTGTGTGACCCTACGGGTTCAGTCAAGAGTAAGCTGTGGATTAATATCATTAATTCCACTTGAACTGAAGCGGCCTCTAGCTAGGCATTCAGCTCACTTGATCTCACTGAATTTATTAACTTGTTAATTAATACTGAACCGCATTTATTAGACTTAACATAGAATGCATACTTGGACCAAGGGCATTATTTCCTTCAGTCTCCCACTTGTCCTTAGGGACAAGTGTGCATTTCCTAATTCCTTTGTCGCTCGATGCTTGCTCTTGAACATAAGGTAAGAGTTGTCATCCTTATTATGTCCAGAGGTGTTCCTCGGTTTCAGAGTTCAACTGATCAAATAAACAGATAATCATAGCCTATGATTCATCCGAGCACGGCCATGCATTTCACAGTTTCTAGCTCTCCGAGTGGCCTTGTACAACTTTTAAGCATCTCATCCCGATTTATGGGAGGACAATCCCAATCTTGCGATCTTGAGATTAGACTTCGTTTGATAGGTGATTACCTGAGCGTTGCCTTTATAGCCTCCTTTTACGGTGCGACGGTTGGTCAACGTCAAAGCAACCAGTTCTCAAACAAGTAATCTTCAAATCACTCAGGTATTGAGGATTTAGTGTCTAATAATTTAATGAAATTTACTTATGACAGACTTTCATCTCTTACAGTAAAGTTTCATAGGTCTTGTCCGATACTAGTCTTCCCAAAGTAAGTATCTATGCAAATGATTATGACATTGCCATGTCCACATAGTTCAAGAAACAGAACTACTAGTCATCTTGCATTCTAATCGTCTAACGTTTTCTATGCGTCCAATTTTATAGAAAACTCCGATTAGGGACCATTTTCAACCTTTGACATTCAAGTTCACTTGATAGACATTTCTTAGTCACAGGACTGGTCCTGACAGTCTATCTTGAATATATCGTCAAATTGAAGGGACTCATCATTTAATAAACCACAAATTAAATGGATAAATGAATTCTTTTCATTTATTGTGAATGATTAACCAATAATGTTTTACAAAGATTTAAACTCTAAAACTTTAAAACATTAAACAGAGACATCAAAGCCATTCTCCAATATGCTTGATTCCCATAGCTGCAGTGTGCGAGTTGTGCTTCGCCTGCGGCAGAGGTTTAGTTAATGGATCTGATATGTTGTCATCAGTTCCAATTTTGCTTATCTCGACTTCTTTTCTTTCAACGAACTCTCGTAGAAGGTGAAATCTACGAAGTACATGCTTGACTCTCTGGTGGTGTCTAGGCTCTTTTGCCTGTGCAATAGCTCCGTTATTATCACAATACAGGGCTATTGGTCCTTTAATGGAGGGGACTACACCAAGTTCTCCTATGAACTTCCTTAGCCATATAGCTTCCTTTGCTGCTTCATGTGCAGCAATGTACTCCGCTTCAGTTGTAGAATCCGCAATGGTGCTTTGCTTAGCACTTTTCCAGCTTACTGCTCCTCCGTTGAGGCAGAAGACAAACCCAGACTGTGATCTGAAATCATCTTTGTCGGTTTGGAAACTTGCGTCCGTATTAATTCATCATCTCCACCATAGACCAGGAAGTCATCTTTGCGCCTTTTCAGGTACTTCAGAATATTCTTGGCAGCAGTCCAATGCGCCTCTCCTGGGTCTGACTGGTATCTGCTCGTAGCACTGAGTGCGTACGCAACATCCGGGCGTGTACATATCATAGCATACATTATTGAACCAATCAATGATGCATATGGAATCCCATTCATTCGTCTACGCTCATCAAGTGTTTTTGGGCACTGAGTCTTGCTTAGAGTCATTCCATGAGACATGGGTAGGTAGCCTCGCTTGGAGTCCGCCATCTTGAACCTATCAAGCACCTTATTGATATAAGTGCTTTGACTAAGTCCAATCATCTTTTTAGATCTATCTCTGTAAATCTTGATGCCCAATATATACTGTGCTTCTCCTAGATCCTTCATCGAAAAACATTTCCCAAGCCAAATCTTGACAGAGTTCAACATAGGAATGTCATTTCCGATAAGCAATATGTCGTCGACATATAATACTAGGAAAGCAATTTTGCTCCCACTGACCTTCTTGTATACACAAGATTCGTCCGCGTTCTTGATGAAACCAAAGTCACTGACTGCTTCATCAAAACGTATATTCCAGCTCCTGGATGCCTGCTTCAATCCGTAGATTGACTTCTTTAGCTTGCATACCTTTTTAGCATTCTTTGGATCCTCAAAACCTTCAGGCTGTGTCATAAACACAGTTTCTGTTAAAACGCCGTTTAAGAAAGCAGTTTTGACATCCATCTGCCATATTTCGTAATCGTAATATGCAGCGATTGCTAACATTATTCGAATAGACTTTAGCATTGCAACTGGTGAAAAGGTTTCATCGTAATCCACACCGTGGACTTGCCTGTAACCTTTTGCAACCAATCTAGCTTTGAAAACTTCAAGTTTCCCATCCTTGTCCTTTTTCAGTTTGAAAACCCATTTGCTTCCAATGGCTTGGTAGCCATCTGGCAAATCGACCAAATCCCATACTTGGTTTTCAGACATGGAGTCTAATTCAGATTGCATGGCTTCTTGCCATTGCTTGGAGCTAGGGCTCGTCATAGCTTGCTTGTAAGTCGCAGGTTCATCACTTTCAAGTAATAGAACGTCATAGCTCTCGTTCGTCAAAATACCTAAGTACCTTTCCGGTTGAGATCTATATCTTTGCGATCTACGCGGGGTAACATTTCTAGATTGACCATGATTCTCACCAGATTCTTCTAAAGATCTCTGAGTTTCATCCTGAATGTCATCTTGAGCATTCTCTAGAGTTTGTTGTTCGACTCGAATTTCTTCGAGGTCTACTTTTCTCCCACTTGTCATTTTGGAAATGTGATCCTTCTCCAAAAAGACACCATCTCGAGCAACAAACACTTTGTTCTCAGATGTATTGTAGAAGTAATACCCCTTTGTTTCCTTTGGATAGCCCACAAGGATACATTTGTCAGATTTTGGATGAAGTTTGTCTGAAATTAATCGTTTGACGTATACTTCACATCCCCAAATCTTAAGAAAAGACACATTTGGAGGCTTTCCAAACCATAATTCGTATGGAGTCTTTTCGACAGCTTTAGACGGAGCTCTATTTATAGTGAGTGCAGCTGTATTTAGTGCATGTCCCCAAAATTCTAATGGAAGTTCGGCCTGACCCATCATTGACCTGATCATGTCTAGCAAGGTTCTGTTCCTCCGTTCTGACACACCGTTCCATTGTGGTGTTCCAGGAGGAGTCAATTCTGATAGAATTCCACATTCTTTCAGATGGTCATCAAATTCATAGCTCAGATATTCACCGCCTCTATCAGACCGCAGTGCCTTAATCTTCTTGCCTAATTGATTCTCTACTTCACTCTGAAATTCCTTGAATTTGTCAAAGGATTCAGACTTATGCTTCATTAGGTAGACATAACCATACCTACTGAAGTCATCAGTGAAAGTGATAAAGTAGCTGAAACCACCTCTAGCATTTGTACTCATTGGTCCACATACATCTGTATGGATTAAACCCAATAGTTCATTTGCTCTTTCTCCAACTTTAGAGAAAGGTTGCTTTGTCATTTTGCCAAGTAAACATGATTCGCATTTACCATAATCCTCTAAGTCAAATGGTTCTAGAATTCCTTCTCTTTGAAGTCTTTCTAAGCGTTTCAAGTTTATATGGCCTAATCGACAATGCCACAGATAGGTGAGATCTGAATCATCCTTTTTGGCCTTTTTGGTATTTATGTTATATACTTGTTTGTCGTGATCTAATAAATAAAGTCCATTGACTAATCTAGCAGATCCATAAAACATCTCTTTAAAATAAAACGAACAACTATTGTCTTTTATTATAAAGGAAAATCCCTTAGCATCTAAGCAAGAAACTGAAATGATGTTTTTAGTAAGACTTGGAACATGGAAACATTCTTCCAGTTCCAAAACTAGCCCGGAGGGCAACGACAAATAGTAAGTTCCTACAGCTAATGCAGCAATCCGTGCTCCATTTCCCACTCGTAGGTCGACTTCACCCTTGCTTAACTTTCTACTTCTTCTTAGTCCCTGTGGATTGGAACATAAGTGTGAGCCACAACCTGTATCTAATACCCAAGAAGTTGAATTAGCAAGTATACAGTCTATAACGAAAATACCTGAAGATGGAACGACTGTTCCGTTCTTCTGATCTTCCTTTAGCTTTGGACATTCTCTTTTGTAATGGCCTATTCCATCACAATAAAGACAGCTTGATGTGGACTTGTCCTGCTTTGATTTAGCATTGCCCTTGGACTTTCCACCTTTCTTGAATGGTCTCTTTCTAGCCTTGAGTAAATCTTTGGCTTCACAGTCCAGTACTATTTCAGCCTTTCTGACAAGGTGAATAAATCCTGCAACTGTTTCTTCTCTTGGTTCACTTAGGTATAGTTGCTTGAAGCGACCAAACCCACTGTGTAGTGAATTGAGCAAGACAGAGATTGCCATCCTTTCGCTTATTGGTGTTCCTAGTAGACTTAGGCGATCAAAATATGAACACATAAGATCCACATGGAACCTCAGTGGGACGCCTACCCTTTGTTTAGTGCGAAGGAGCTGAACATGTGTTTCTTGGACCTCCATCCTATAACACCTGTTGGGAGAACTAACCTTTAGACCAGACATTGATTCAATCAACTCATGGACGTTCAGGTCCCTGTCCTCCGTACTTCCACGACAGATATCCCTCAGATTCTTGATGAGCGTAAAAGGTTCATAGGCTACAAACCTTCTAGCCCAATCATCAGGGATATTGTTCAGCATGAGATTCATAACCTTTTTGAGATCCGCATCCCAGGCGTAAAATCTCTCAGGGGTCATGTCTCTGGCATAGTAGCTTCGCATGGGATGTGACAGTACATACTCAAGTCCATTGAGTTTGACTATTTCAACTAGCTTAGCTTCCCATTCAAGAAAATTTGTCAGGTTCATCTTGACCATAAGCTCAGAACCCATGATGATGTTTTGATTGTTGTTTGCCATATTAAAACTACAATTGAAAAGAATAAACAAATAAATAACCATTCACAGTTTCTCTTAATAAACTTAAATTCTGGCATACATGCATAATTCAATGTTTATTAAGCATTTTATTCAAATTATGTGTTCCGGCAGGTGTGAATAAAATGATTCCAAGATCCTAAAATCATTGAAGAACTAAGCACAGTTTGTCGACTTAATCCTAGAACATCTTAGGTAAGCAAAAGCCTTTTGCTAATAGTCTAGAAACTATTCTTGGTTGATAGGTACGTCTAAGAACTTATTAGGTAAACCTATCGAATTTGCCACGACATAAAAGGACTCCTTACTTATATCGTTGAGTTTCACCAAAACTAACATGTACTCACAATTATTTGTGTACCTTGCCCCTTTAGGACCAATAAGTAACACCTCGCTGAGCGAAAACTATTACTAGATTGATGTAAAGGATATCCAAGCAAGTGTATATTTTGGCATGGCACCTTTTAACTCAATTTTTAAGTTTGGAACTTAAGGCTCTTACTATGTTGGTTAGATTTTAAGTGAACTAAAATTCTTAATCATTCAACATAATCAAGCTTTTGATCTCATGCATTTTAAGACATATTTAAAACAATAAATAACTTAAAACATGCATAAGATATTTGTGATCTAGTATGGCCCGACTTCATCTTGAAGCTTTGACTTCAAAGTCCGTCTTGAAAATCTCCGTGGGAGGCACCATTTTCTTCAAATAGGATAAGCTATAACTAATTACAACTATTTGATGGTTCGCAGACCATATTTGAATTGAAAAATAACTTTGGTACTTTAGACCAATTACATTCAAATTAATGGTACGCAGACCATATTTTCTATCCTATTTGGGCCATACTAGTCACTTCATAACCTGCAAAACAGTACATATACAATATATACCATTCACCCATTCATTATCATGAATGGCCCACATAGCTGGTTAGTAAAACACATTATGCATCACGTAAACATTTGCAGCAATTAATCAAGGGCACCAATAATCTACCAATTATTCAGTCCTTATTAATTCTAATCAAGTTGTTTTAACCTTAAGGATTTGTAGACCTAATCAAGAGTTTATGACTAAAAAGCGCTCCCACTTAAACCAATAAATTCATATGCTTTACCAATTTTAAACATAAAAATGTATTTCTAGTCTAACCGGAAACATACAAATTTAATTAAAATTTAAAGCTCATATAAATTTATAATTGAATCCAAAAAGTTTAATTTAATTTCAGTCGCATTTAAATTAATTCATGATTTTAATTTTAGTAAAATAATTAGAATAAATAACATTTATTATAATTATAATATTCAAAATTAAAATCCAAGAAAATAATTTAAATTATTAATTTTAAAATTAATTAAAATTACGTGAACTGAAATTTTCAAATTAAACATTCAAAACGATCTAATCGTAACGCAAACACCCTACGCGTAGCACGCCCATGGGCCGCACGCACTGGTGCTCGCTGCGCGCGCCAGCGCTCATCGCACGCGGGCTATCGCTCGCAGTGCGCGCGCGACATCGCTCGCTGTGCGCGCGACATCGCTCGCTGGGCGCGCGACATCGTTCGCTGGGCGCGCGAGCCATCGCTCGCTGGGCGCGCGACATCGCTCGCTGGGCGCGCGACATCGCTCGCTGGGCGCGCGACATCGCTCGCTGGGCGCGCGAGCCATCGCTCGCTGGGCGCGCGAGCCATCGCTCGCTGGGCGCGCGACATCGCTCGCTGGGCGGGCGACATCGCTCGCTGTGCGCGCGAGCAATGCTAGGCGCAGCGCTCGTGGCACGCGAGCTTGCGCTCGCTGCGCGCGAGGCTGCGCGCTCTTGTGCGAGGCAGCGCGCGTTGTGGCGCAGCTCGCTTGCTGCCCACACGCGACTGCCTTGGCTCGCCCTACGCCCATGCCCATTCGTCCATTGGTCGTGGCACACGACACAAGGCAGGGCTGCTGCCTTGTGCTCGTGCACTACGCCCTTGCTCATTGCATTCGTGCCGCACGGGCGACGAGCTCCCTTGCTCGTCGTCGCATGCCCGCATTATACAACACCCCTTAAGGGTAACACGAAGCGTCCATTGCTTCGTGCGTGCAAGTTTTATGAACGAATCGCATAAAAATTTAAAATTTATATTTAAAATTAATGACAAATTAATAAATAATATTAATTTCATAATTTTAGGGCGAAAAAATCGAAAATTTATTATCCAATTGATTTCCGATTGTTATGGATTCAAGTCTAGGTCATAAAAATTTTAAAATTTATCGTAAATTTACAATTTTTATGGTGGTTTTTAATCATAGGTTTCTAATTAAATTACAATTAATTATGAAAATCAAATTAATTCTAAATTATTCTAATTTTCAACAAATTAATCATAATTACAAATTAGATTGCATAATTAACAAGACTAGGCATTCAAACTTGTTAAACATATGCAGTAGGTCAATCAAAAATTCAAGATTTATCAACAAGAATCGCAAATATTTAATTTAACATCTTAAATTTACGAAATTTTGCATTCGAAAAACTAAAACCTTCGAAAAGTCATAGTTAGGCTTCGAATTTGAGAATTCTGGGTTCGGCAGAAAAATACTATTTTTGTCAAAATTTTAGAATGCCTTTTACATGCGGAATTGACACAAAAAATCACTCAATTCGGATGAGTAACGAAGAAACTGCCGAAAAACTGCGTACGTATAATTAAATAAACGCAATTTGCAATTAATTAACAATTACGAAAATTAATTACCCCTTTTAATTCTTGCAAATTTGTAATATTTAACCATGTTCATGCAATTTAGATTATGAAAATAATAAGGGGCTCGTGATACCACTGTTAGGTTATGATACATATGACAATTCATAAATCATGCGGAAAAACCATAAACCCAGGAAAACATATTATTTACACATAATCATTTAGCATAGATTAGATGCATACTCTTTGTTGCGTGCCTTCCCTAGCTGCGCCCGAACCGAACAAGAACAAGTCTTTAGGACTCCAAGTGTCGTCCCTCCGTAGATAGTCCACAGCACGTCCGGATCCGCCTTAAGATTGACCAACTAGAATCGCCCTTAAGGTACTATTATTTTCGGCACTTTATAGGCAAATGTGTGACTGAATTTTTCTCTCAAAAACTCACTTTGAATACTTTGAAACTTGTGTTATAAATTGTGAGCCCTAGCCTCATATTTATAGCGGTATGGAAAGGGAATCGAAATCCTATTCAGATACAAATTAATTAAACCTAGAATTCTACAAGAACTCTAATTTAATTAATTTATCAAATAGAATTAGGAATTTAATCATTAACCGAACTCTGCATGTTTTAGGAAACGTGCACGAACACAAACACTTGCACACACACGCACGGCAGCCACGATGGGCCCCATGCGTGCGCGCGAGCAGCAGCCCACTCAGCGCCCGCGCGCGCTGCGCGCTGCGCGCTGCGCGCAGCCTGCTGGGCCTGGCCTTGCGCTGGGCCTGGCATGGCTGTTTGTGCGGCGCGCTTGGCTTGCTGGGCGATGGCCTGGCTTCGTGCTGGGCCTCGTCCGGCAGGCCTCGTCCGATGCTTATTCGTACGATGCGCTTCCGATTAAATTTTCCGATTCCGGAATTCATTTCCGATACGAACAATATTTAATATTTCCGATTCCGGAATTAATTTCCGTTTCGAACAAATATTTAATATTTCCGTTTCCGGAATTATTTTCCGATTCCGGTAATATTTCCGATTCTGACAATATTTCCGTTTCCGGCAATATTTCCGATTCTGGCAATATTTCCATTTCCGATAATATTTTCCGACACGTACCATGTTTCCGTTTCCGGCAACATCTACGACTTGGATAATATTTATATTTCCGATACGATCCATATTTCCGTTTCCGGCAATATCATCGTTTCCGGAGTATTCATTTCTTGCCTGTGACGATCTTAGCTCCCACTGAAACCAAGATCCATCGATTCCGAATATTCATAGATGGAGTATTTAATGCCATTAAATACTTGATCCGTTTACGTACTATTTGTGTGACCCTACGGGTTCAGTCAAGAGTAAGCTGTGGATTAATATCATTAATTCCACTTGAACTGAAGCGGCCTCTAGCTAGGCATTCAGCTCACTTGATCTCACTGAATTTATTAACTTGTTAATTAATACTGAACCGCATTTATTAGACTTAACATAGAATGCATACTTGGACCAAGGGCATTATTTCCTTCAGCAGTTTCAACGCCCAGGACCAGGCGCCGAAATTTCCAGCGCCCAGCCCTGGGCGCTGAAACTCATTGTGTACGCAAAAAAAAAACGTGTATACGTGCGCAAGAAAAAATCGATTACCTGCAGTAATAGGGGGCTTGGCATCCTTCTTCAGCTCATCCGCACTCAGCAAAGTCTCGGCAACAACCAACGGCATAATAGAATATCAACTTTCCATCTGGCTAACCAAGGGGATCAACCTTATGTCACCGAACGCGCCATTGTTATTCGACGGCAAATAGTGATTCAACAAGCAAAATACAAGGGCTCGAATATTCAATTTCTGTTCGGTCATATTCTTAATAGGCCTAAAGTGATGTTTTACAAGTTTTTCCAAGTTAACCTCGTCACCTACAACAATTTCAGCAAACATGTTATCGTCTAGTCCTAGGAAAGCCCCTATGGTTATTTTACCCTCTTCAATAGTGCCAGTGGTAGCAGGAGTAGCATTAGTAGGATAACCAAGGATCGCAGCAAATTCATCTGGCAAAGGACATATTTCGTTGCCCCGAAAGGCAAAAACATGATGATCGGAGTCTTAAAAGCTTAGGGCAGCATGCAGAAAGTTATAATCAATATTAATTTGTTGTAAGCCTAAAAGTGCCTCTAAGTGGTATTCTTTTAACAAAGCCTTTTCAGTGGGAGTAAGGGCCCGTGGCCAACGCCTAACAGTCCGTTGGAGTGAGAAAGTAGGGATCGACATGGAAAAAGCAATGAGTAATTAAAACACAGCAAAAAAGAGAGAAAGAAATTGAGAGTGGTGGAAAATAGGGACGTATCTAGCCCCTATATATAGCTGAACGCACCCAGTGACATCCTGATCCCATTTGGAAACGTGTTAGGAAATCCGAAAGTCAAATATCACAAGGAAAAGACTTCCAGCGCCCATGGCTGGGCGCCGAAATGTTTAACGCCTAGCCTTGGGCGCCGGAAATGCAGCCCAAGGCCCAGATTTCACAAAACACGGAACAGGAAAGGACTTAAAACCGTGTTGCTAAACACGAGGCCCTATTGCAAGTAGGATCAAGCCCAAAAGCAACTTTAGCTCCCAAATAAGCAAAAATAAACATTAAAACTTGGTCGAAACTTAGACTTGTCTCAGAAAATGCTTATGTACACTTTTCAAATCAAAATAAATATCATGGTCATTCTTCGAAACACCAAAAATGTGTGTCGTTAAGTCGTTGGTTTCACAAATAAAAAATGTTTGTCTGTCAAAGGATTAATCTGGGCCAAGCTAAAACCGGATGTCGCCTGAAAACTGAAGTCGCACTCCACGGCTTCGCTAAAGTAGCACACTACTATAAAAGGTCGCTCGCGCATACGAGCATGACCCCAAACATGATTACAAGATGCGAAAAACGACCGACGAGCCCCAGTGCTTGGGGGCTCGCGAAAAAATATACTCGAACAAGGAGCGCACAATCCAAATCACATTCCCGGACTACGCCATACACCATCTCATGTTTGGATATCTCAAAAAAAAAAAGCAGGTTCGACCTCAGAGAAAGGTCGTCATTGACACTTGTGCATGGTCCTCTGATCAAAGACCAAGTAGTGGCAAAAATCGAGCCGTAAAGACTAGCTCAAAACCACGGAAGCAGACGGTCGCAAGACAAAGGTCCGTCTAAACCCGTTGTCAACCCACGTTCAGGTTACAACTAAATCCGAGCATCCCTCGAAAGAATTCGCTCTTGCAAGAATGAATAAAAGAAATTCTTAAAAAAAGAAATCACGAAGAAAAAAGTAGGAAACTTGCCCATCTTAGTGGGCAGGATCGCGTCACGAACCACGCGAGTCCCAAATTGAAAAACGAATTCAGGGGCGTCCACCCTCAGCGGACAGGGCTCGCCCACCCGCAGCGGGCGGGGTCTGCGTAACTAGCCGCGCAGGTCCTCAATTTTCGAAAAATAGAATCTTCAAAAACAAAATGAAATAGGCTCGCCATCTTCAGCCGGCGGGGTCTACGGCGCAAACCACGTAGGTCCTTATTTTCAAAAAAATAAACACAAACAAATTTCAAAACAGATTCGTCCACTTCTATCGGACGGGGTGTCCACCCTTAGCGGACAGGCTCGCCATCTTTAGCCGGCGGGGTCTGCGTCGCTAACCGCGCAGGCCCTTAGTCGCTGCAGCGATAACTCTCTTTGGTTTTCCGTTTTTCCCAAAAAAAATGTGAGTAGCCTTTGGTTTTCCGTTTTTCCCAAAAACGATGTGAGTAGCCTTTGGTTTTCCGTTTTTCCCAAAAAACGATGTGAGTAGCCTTTGGTTTTCCGTTTTTCCCAAAAACGATGTGAGTAGTTATTGGTTTTCCGTTTTTCCAAAAAAGAGCGATGTGAGTAGTTTTTTCTTTTTTCCAAAAATTAAAGTATTGGTTTTCCGTTTTTTTCCAAAAAGAACGATGTGCTGGATTTTCCTTCGTTTTACGTCCCATAAAAACAAGGGGGTTTTCTCGTTTAGCTAACCCTAAAAATGAGAATCTTTAAAAACATTTTTACCTCGTGATTGGGCTTGGCCAGGCCTAATTACACTTTACAGCTTTGATTTCGAAAACATCTGTAGCTACTCCCAATGACAAAGTGAGGGAGTTTCTACGCACCTTTAGATCCTTCCAATGACAAAGTGAGGAATAAGTTTCTATACTATCAGTTGACAAATCCCAATGACACGTGAGGGATATGTCGACACTTCAAAGTGATGACCCTTAAGTCAAATGTTATCACTCGGGGGCTCGTGAGACCCTCGCAAAAAACAGGTCACCCTGGCTTGTGTGACGCACTTCGTCTAATACTTTGACCATCGTCTTACTACAAGACTCAGTCAAAGTGGGGGCTAACTGTAGACACCTACTTTTGTCCCCATTCCCGAAAGGGAAGGTTCGATGATGAAAACATAAATATCCACTTGACAACGCATCTCCTATAAAATAACGAATCTCAATCACCCTTCTCGTTTCACCCGAAACCTGCTATTTATAGAAACCTGCTATTTATGGAAACCTGCTAAAAATAGTAACTGCCGTAAAGGGTAGCTTCTAAAAGTGGCAAGTCATAAAAGATAGAAACCTGTCAGAATTAGGTGTTGCACTCCAACATAAATCCTAAATGAGATAGAAAAAACTGCGAGAATCCTATTCCTAATATGATTCGGAAATAAGAGTTACGTATTAATTAAAATCCTAACGAGCCTAGAGTTCGTAACGGGCCCAGACGCATTCCGTCATGAAATTGATACGCACTAAATACTCGATTAAGTCTCAAACACTACGGATTTCAGGAATCCGTATCTGACTAAAGAAACAGCCCAGACCCTATTTTCAACGCCTGGCTCAGGGCGCCGAAATCTTCGGCGACCAGGCCTGGGCGCTGGAATTACCTGGGTACGTGTTTTTTCCTAATTCTTTGTGGATTAGGGCTCTGCAATTCTATCTTTCCACAAACTCTTTTCTATAAATATAGCCCAAGTTCGACGTGAAATAAAAACACACAATTCATATTCTGAGTATTGACTCCAACCCCTAGCCTAAGCCTCACGCTGCGAAATTGTTCACACGTTCTGTCGCAATCGATCCATAAATCGAACAGAACGTATCCTGTCCCATAATTTGAGATTCGTTAAATAAAAGGAGAAATAGCAAAGTCAAAGTGGTTAGTTTTCTGAGAACCGTGACGCACCTCTCAAGGGTGCGTCGTAATGTGTCCCTTTTCTATGATTTAATTGCTTTCCTCGCCCTTTTTATGAACTGTTAAACTAACTAAATCTGATTGTTCTACCACGCCTAACAAATATAATATTTTTGGGAAATTGGATTATCATGCTAGGTCCCTTAATGCTATTTAAATCAGATAATCGCGATCGATCTAGTATTATATGTTGCATATTGCTAAAATCAACTCAGATTAGTTTAATAGTTAACGCATGTCCCTTCAATTATTTATGCTGAGCTAGTAAGGATATCCTGCCTCTGGAGTTATCGACGAGCGAGTACTCCTCTCGGTAGTTACAGTCCCCCGAACCCTCAATCTCTACCTTGCGGGTGTATGTTGAGAGATCCCCACACCAGGGATGTAATACCCCGAAATTTTTAAACTTGATTTATTAAAATTAAAAATATTTATTAACTTAATTTCGTTTTAAATAATCACGAATAATCGAATGTCGTTATTATAATCGTTATTACAATTTATTTTTAAACGATAAATTCATAAACGAAAATTTATTTATTTATTTATTTTCGTTAACAATAATTTTTATAATGAATTATTTTAAACATTTCTATTTTTAGAAGTTTCCAAAAATAGCAACAAATTTCAGAAATTTTGACTTAATCTTGTGAAGTTACCAAATTACCCTTTAAAAGAGCCAAAATTCTCTTTTCTCTTTTTCTGCATGCTCTACACGTACAAAGCAAGAGGAAATTTTTTCCTTCCTTCCTCTCTTTCCCTCAAATCAGTCCAAGTTCATTCCTTCTCCTTCACTCTAACACATTACAAATTCAATTTCATTTTCAGAACTGGATTTCAATTTCAATCTCAAAAACTAAATTCAATTTCAATTCTCCTCCTCTTTTTGTTCCCTGATTCGGACCAACCACCACTGCCGCCACCACAACCACCATTCAACACCACCTCAAGCACCCCAACACCACTCGGCAATCACTCGACCACCACCGTACTCCCCCTGCTCCCTCCTCTGTCGCATCCCTGCTTCCCTCCCTTGCCTCTTTTTCTTTTTCCTTCGTCCCTTCGCTGCACCACCGTACCGCAGCCACCATCACTCCCGGCCACCTCACCACCTCCGGAATAAATCCCCCTTTCCACCCTCACCGTCAAGCCACCACAACCACCTCCCAGAACCATCACGTCATCGCACAAAACCCCCTGCTTCTCGGTTCAACTCACCTGCCTCTTCTCTCCTTCGCGCTCAGCTTCTGGCACCACCGTGACTGCCGTGCTCCACCCTCCCTCTCCTCTGTGCGCAGGCCGCAACCAACGCATCTCCCTGAACCACCCCACTCTCAAATCCTCTGCTTCTCCTTTTTGGTGCACCCTGCCTCCCTCCTCTCTCGCTGTTGCACCGCCCAGAAACCACCACCTCCGTCGCAGTTTCGCGCTGCTGCGCCACCCAACTCAGCCGTCCTCTCCTCCCCTCCTCCCTCCTCTCTTTCCTCCCCTGCTCCTCATCGTGCACCCCCTCCCCTGTTTCTTGGCTTCCTTTTCCAGAAACCAAAACCAAGTTTCATTTTGAAACTTTGGTTTTCCTTTAAACGAGTTGGGCCAATCTAATTTGGGCTCTTTGGTAAGTTAAAAACTGAATTGTATTTTCAGATTTCTAATTATCAATATGCATGCTTTAATCAATTTTGATTATTTAATTATTTACTAATAAAATTGTTTAATATTTATTTTCAGGTTTAATTATTGATTTTTAATAAAATAAATTACTAGCTTTATTTGACAAAAAATTCGAATTTGTATAATACTTTCATATAAACAGATTTATGAATTATATAAATATATTTCGATTAAAATCTCGTTTAATAATATTTTCATTAAATTATGAAATTATAATTATTTATAAAACCATTACTTATAAAATTATGATTTATAAAATATTAATTTTAAATTATTTATCGATTGAGTACTAATTCAATAATTTATTATTTTGAAAGAAATTGGACTCGGAGCTTAGGACGAACGAACCAAGGAAAATCCTTAGCAAAATCGTGGAAGTGAGGTAACGGCTATTGCTAGTACCCGCAATCCCCTTATAAATATGATTTATGAAATTATGAAGTTATGATTGAATTTATGAATTAAATGTTTTGATGTGTTTTATGGATTGTGGGATGAAATATGATTTGTTTGAATTGTTTATTATAATATGATTTGATTGAGTTTTCTCATAAAATTATGTTTATGCAATGCTTTGAAAGAAATAATATGTTTATTGATCCCAGGATCAAAATGATGTTTTATGAGCTAAATGAGTTATGTTATTTCGAACTGAAATACAAGCCAAGGCTTGGTAAAATTATACAAAACATAATAAATGAAAGTGAAAGACCTGGTTTGTCTGGCGGTATATAAACTACCATCTTCCTATCTATCAGTCATGCATGCACCACGGACACCTGTCCACCCATGGATCACGAGCCCAGGCTCCCATGGTTTATGAGCCCAGGCTCAGTGTAATCCCCCGTAAATTTATAGATTTTATTAATATATTTTAACGTATAGTTATTTATATTTTAATAGAATTTACGAATTTTAATAATAAATATATAATTAACGTATATTTATTTAAGTTAATTACATTTTAAATTTTTAACGATTTATGAAATCAAAATAATTTTAGAACTTTACATTGAAACAATTCGTTTTACGAAAACACGTTCGATTGAATTTAATCCTAACCACTTTGGATTCAACAACCTAGATTCTAGTCCTAGTCCAATTGGGCAAAGCCCAATTCAATAAAACCAACTACACTCTTCTCTTTTCTAATTCACGTACAAACCAAACACCCAAAACCCTCCATCCTCATTCAACTCACGTACAACTCAACAACTCCATCCTCTCTTCTCGCCGTTCTCCCTCCCGCCTCCACGTCCGTTGCTACAGCCACCAAGGCCGTCAGACCACCACCAGCCGTGGCCACTGGTAAGGTCTCACCTCCTTCCCCTTCGTCGTCCTTATCCCTCCTTGTTTTCTTTCTTCCTTGCAATTTCTCTCTCCCTTAATGTGTTGCCTTCTTGTAGCCACCACCGAGGACCATCAGCCACCTTCGTCGTTCCCCTGCACGCTGCGCCGCACCACCCGTTGCTGCTGCCCAGTCGGCCTCCATCCTTCTCCTCCACACACGCAAGCAACTTTGCCCTCTCTTCTGTGTTTCTTGCTCGAACACGCAACCACCATTGCCGACCACCGCGTCGCCCAGCCCTGCCGCCGCCAGGCCCGCTGTCGTGTGTTATTTCCCGCCGGCCAGCACTTCCTCTTCCTCTCTCTTTGGTTAATTTTAAACCCTTAAAACTAATTCATGTTTTAATTATGTTTTATTAATTTAATTTATGTTTTCTTGAATTAAATTTATAGTTTTATGATTTACTTACGAATTTCATATTTATATGTTTGCATAATTAAATTATTAATTTTCAGATTATATAATTTGATTGAAATAAGAGTTTGAATTATTTAAAGTATGAATTTTAAGGGTTTAATGGTTTTAAATTATGGTAGGATGATTGTGGATTATTAAAATTATTGTTGGGATGTTCTAAGCATGTTACTTTGGTCTTGACGAAGTTTAAACGAATTTATATTGCTGGAAATTTAAAGTATAATGTTTGCGAAGAGTTTTCAACGAATTTCAATCACTAATTCAATAATTATGATGCTAGGAAATCAAATGTGCACGTTTCAATGTTACGGAATGTTCTAAATATGTTTAGGATGTATTTAGAATGCTTTGTTATTGTTGTGAGTGATTAGAAGTTGATTGGGAATATTTGTTGGTTGTTTTAGGCGGAGAATTCTCTTTAGGCGACTTCTGAAAGTGTTAAAGTGGCCTATTAGTTTGTTTACACAAGGTACGTACATACCTGTGTGCTTGGAATGTGTGCTAATTGTTGAAACCATGTTGAATTGTTGATGAACTTGGTTATGTTAATGTTATTGATGAACTTAGTCAGGTTGAAATTGCATGTTTGATACTGTTGGATGAACATATTAAACCTTTATTGCATTTTGAGGATTATAACATGTTAGTATGGAAGATTGATGAAAACATGTTTGATTGGGAACACTAGATTATTCAGTATATAATTCAGATCAGTTAATTGTTGTTCCCTTTTAGCTTTTCACTACTTTATGAGGGCGGAGGACCTTATTTAGTAAGTTGAAACCTTATACCCATATACAGGGGTTGATCAGTATTAAAGAAAAGATTGAAGTTAATTGGAATGAGTCTTGTTTGATGCCTTTGTGATCACTTACTCAATTCCAAGATAAAAACAGTTGTAAATAAATGTGAGTTGCATGCCTTATGTGATTGTTGAGTCATAACGGGGTGTCAATTTGTAAATCATGTAAAGTGAAACTGAGTAGCAATAGCTTTAGACTGTGCACGTCTAAAGTGACGGACAAACAGGAGTTGGGGTTCATGGTGGTAGCCCATGGCCTTTCATTCGGACCGGATTGATCACCGCGTCCTATTTTCAGTCAAACGTTCCTCGATATCGCAGGTCACTGAGGTTACGGAGTCGCGCCCGTACCTCGTCTAGCTAGAAAACTCGGTCCATTGCCTATTTCAATTAAAATAATATTATTGTTATAAAAGTCTAGTCCAGTCTAGCCTAGTCTAGTTAAGTATGGTCATCAGATTATCATGCTTTGTCTGCCTTAATTATGTTTAATAGTATCATGTTAGGATTATTATTGCTTTAGTATGTAGTACTCAGCTTTGCTGATTACGTGCTTTGTTTGTGTGTGTTGATCATGGCTATGCCTATTGATCCTGTGATGACCCATCTTTGGTGAGCAGTCTCTAAGGATCAATAAGCGTTGCCCATCTACAGGTTCGAAGATGATGCATCATTGGGATCGGGATTAGAGAGCTTGTAGTTCTATTTGTCTAATTAAGTGATTTAATTTGTTAACTTGGATTTGAAATTTGTCGTACTATTTATATTTCCTTATTTTCGTTTATTGGTTTTGGGATTAAACCTGTAATCAATTACCTATAAACCTCAAATTAGTTTTATGTTTTCCGCTGCAAAATTCTGAATAAGCCGTTACGTTTTCACACGGGCGATAATGCCTTGATAATTCTCTATATTTTATATTAAAAGGTTATTTTAGAAAAGAGAGAATTGTCGGGGTGTTACACTCAGGGCCCAGGCCCCATGTTACGATGAGCTCAGGCTCTTATGGGCCCAGGCCCAGTGGAGAATTCCTTCACGGTTCGTACTTGCCGACAACTAGCATGTTAAATTGCAAAGTTTATGAATGAAGTGAATATAATGTTTTATTAAATGTTTTACTTATTCTATTCTCCCTGTGTTATTAAATAAAATGAATTGAAATGAATTTACGTTGCTAGAATAGTTCGTTACTGAGTCTTCGGCTCACCGTTATTTTGTTTTCTGTTTTAGGTACCGCTGGGAACGATGGGAACGAGTAGTGGCGAGGATTTCACTTTAATAATTCCCACCTAGTTTATGCCTTAAGTTTTAATAGTTTAATTAAAGACTCTTAGTAAGTTATGTAGTTTCATTTTAATAATATTAAAGGATTATTATATATATTTTGGAGTATTTAAAGGCTTATGATTGATGTTTGCCTTGTAATTTCTGAAAAGGAAGTTACGGCAGGTAATGTCCCGACCAATTAGGTTAATTCCGCTGCTAATTATGCTTTAATTATTGAATTAGAGGTCGGGGCGTTACAAGGGATCACAAGGGAACCTACGGCCGTCGTGGTCAAACATAATTGCACTCCCTTTATGTCACGATAACCGGGTTTTGTCAGTTTTTCTCATTGTCGTTAAAAACTGAATGGCGACTCCTATATTACTAGTCAATTGGGTGTAAACTCACAGGAAATCCAATTACACTTGATTGAATAAAAAGAATCGTCACACCCACGAGGGACGAGGTCACGCATTAGCCTCGTGCTTTTTCGACCCCCTCACATAGGTAAGTGTGTGTGAGAAATAATATAATATTGGTAAGAATTTCCATTTATAGAAACGGTCAAGTATTAAGGGACGACCCGAAAAGAAAAGCGGTGCGAGTATTAAGGGACGGAGGGAGTATTGCTTTTATAGAATACGCCAATAGGCCCAATGTTTATCATAGACACATTTTCAAAAAATGATTTGTTGTAATATTTTATTCAAACCATTAAATAATAGCAAATATATTTACTCAATACTTTTGTCAAATTAGCTATTAAGTATAAATCATTTCCTAACATATTATACATTTATTTTTTTCTAACCATATTGCATATTAGATAGTTAAATGGGTATATTAGATAGTTAAATGGGTTAACTTTAGGAGAATAAGTATTTCAGTATATGTGCATGCATGTACGTGATCTAATCTAATAAAATAGTCTTATATGCACGCGATGGGTGTGAATATAAAAAACAGATTTGTGTTATTACATTTAAACCTAAAATAACAAGTAAAAAGTTAAGCAACATATAAGTTAGATAGAGCCGAACGCATATAAACAAATTGATTAAAATGGTAAGAATTTGTTTAAGGGCCTAGATTGATTAAAATGCTTCTTTGAACTTCCTTTTAGGTAGGTTGTCATTATATTTTTTATTCTATAAGTGTGAAAGGTATTTTAATAATCCAATGGAGACACTAAAAGTGGAATTACCCACCTCTTTACTTATATAATAGAGATTTATCCTAGGCTCCAAAATATGAATACTCCGTATAACATATATATTTTTGGAAAATGAATACACTAAAATTGGGATAGTTTTCTCTCAAGGTTGTATCCCAATTTATCCAAAATTAGGATGGTCTTACCGAAAAGACCACTTTCATCGCTTAACTAAGTGGTTTCATTGTTTAACTAATTGATTTAATTGTTTAACTAATTGATTTAATTGTTTAATTTATATGACACTAAGGTGATCTTTGTGTAAGACCACTTATATAAAAGTTTATATTTTTTCATAATCTCGCAATTACCGATACATAACTTCTAAAAAATGAAAAAGTAAACTAGAAATGAACTTGGATTCATCGACCTATAAAGTACATAAAAACTGAAAACAAACATGATAACGTTTAATCTTGTTGGATTCATGTTGAGGTGTAGTTGCTAAATAAGTATTTCCTCATTTTTCAGATTACAATATAAGTTGATCAATAAAAGTATAAAACGGATAATAGTTTTTGTTAAGGTATACTTCAGAGCTTAGATCATGCAGTATGTTCAAGAACACGATTAGTTAATTGTTTTTTAGATTATTATATACACAAAACTCAATTGTGATGTTTTTATTTTACTCTGCGCAATTTTCATCTTGCCATGTTTCGAGGGACGTGCCTCTTTTGTAATTTTTATGAAGAAATTTATAACGGAAATTTCATGAAATGCCCTCGAGTTTTGCCATAATTCACCAAACGCCCATCAAGTTTCAATAATTCATAAAATACCCCTCACAATTCGTACAAATACCCAACATACCCTTACTAATAACGGGTCGTTAGTCCGCCGTTAGCCAAGTTTCCAATTCACCCAAATGCCCCTATTCTAAAACTTATTTCACCAAATGCCCCTATTATGAAACTTATTTCACCAAATGCCCCAAATTTAAATATAGCTATTATGATGTTCCGACGGCTAGTTTTTGTGTTTGAAAAGTGATTCTTGGTCATGGTTGGCTAAAAAAACCCCTTTGCTGAATGGTTCTTGTATTTTAGATGTTATTTTACTTTACTTTGCTAATTTCATAAGATTTGTGTCATGAGTTTTCTTTCAAAATCATCTTCCACACCCAATGAGTCCACATATATTAGGGTACCTAACAAATTTTGTTATTTTGGTAGGAATAGAGGTTGAAGTGGTGTTCCACAAGCTCTTCTGGATAGCTGCTAATGCCTTTTGGGGTAGTTTTTTGCACATCTGTTTTGATCTTGCACATATTCATTGAGTAGAAAATATATAACATTAAAAGTAGTTGGTGCAAAGATGTTTTGTAAGTGAAGCTAAAAACAGGAATGCTTCCCAGTTTGGTAATTTGTGCAGATTATGCAACACCAATTATTTATGAAATGTGAATTTGTTTCTCATTATTTGTGTTTACTTCATGATTACAAACAGTAAAATTACAAACATCAATATCCCCATTTGTATTACAACTTTGACTACTTTTTGTTGTTGTTTTAGCTTCTTCTTCATTTGCTTCAATTCTTCTTGCATCTTACTGTTTCGCCTGTTTTCAATACTTTCTCCTTCGTCTAAGCTTCCCCCGCATTGTCCTTCGTGTTGTTGCCCCTTGTTTTCTTGCTCAACTACTCCCTTGTACCATCTCAGATTGTTTCAAGGATCACACTTGTAGTACAACCTTTGTGGATTGAGTGTTATATCAGAGCTTCGAATGACAAATTTCTTACCACAATAACAAAATTTGGTAGGTACTCTAATATATGTGGACTCATTGGGTGTGGATGATGATTTTGAAAGAAAACTCATGACAAAAATCTTATGAAATTAGCAATGCAAATCAAAATAACATCTAACTTACAAGAACCATTCAGCAAAGGGGCTTTTATAGTCAACCGTGACCAACAGCTACCTTTCAAACACAAAAACTAGTCGCTGAAACATCAAAATAGCTATATTTAAGTTTGGGGCATTTGGTGGAAATAAGTTTCACAATAGGGGCATTTGGTGAAATAAGTTTCAGAATAGGGGCATTTGGGTGAATTGGAAACTTGGCTAACGGCAGACTAACGGTCCGTTATTAGTAAGGGTATGTTGGGTATTTGTACGAATTGTGAGGGGTATTTTATGAATTATTGAAACTTGATGGGCGTTTGGTGAATTATGGCAAAACTCGGGGGCATTTCATGAAATATCCGAATTTATAATCTTTCCACATCCCATATTATGCCACGTGTCTATCACATTCTGAACCCACAAATGGACACGTAGCATATGTTGAAACACCACCCCCCCCCCCCCCCCCCCCCCCCAAACCTTGTATAAATTCCTCTTGAACCTTGTATAATTCCTCCATCTTCCGTAAAGAAAAAATACAACAAAAATGGAATTGACATTGTGTAACCTCAAAAGCCAAAAGTACAACTATGTATCGGCAATAGTTTCCACAACCAAACAGCCCCCAATGAAATGGGTCCCACCCCAGAAAATAGGATGGAATACTAAAAGGGGAGCTAGGGTCAAGTGTGGGAAGAACACGAAGTTAGTGGTGGAATTGGAGAAAGAATTGAAGGAGATAGAGAATGAAGGGAGGGAAGAAGGAGGATCAACGGTGGTGGAATTGCTGGAGTGTTTAGAAAGAGAAGCAATCATGGGTGATGATGAAGGACGTGAACCCAATGATTATAATCGTAGGGCTCAGATTTTTGACAAGAGTTCTAAAGTTTTTAAGGAACTTCGTAACGCCAATAGTGATCAGTGATGTAACAACAACAACGACAATAAAAACACAAATCTTAGACTTTGCAAAGTGTGGGGGTTTTGGTACATAGGCCGAGGGTGTTCATCCTATATCTGGGTGTAATATTACAACCTCTTTAACGTTCTCGATCTCGTGCATCTAATCATGTTGTTTTAACTATATCCAAGTGTGGGATGACAATTGTATGAAACATGTCTTTAACATCGTAATTTGGATTATACACCCAGGTGCACAGTGCTTATGGTGCACCCTGAATAACATTTTTTGAGTATTTAAAGAACATGAAGAATAATTTCAATGTATATATACAAATGAAATATTTGCAATATATGTACTATGGATTTGAACCATATGTTCATTTAGTATACGTTCTATGAATATGAATGATATGTTCTTTACATTTGAACTATATGTTCTTTTAAAAATAGGGTGCACAGTGAGTATTGTGCACCCGGGTGTATAAACCATATTTTGCTTTAACATTTGTTTGTAGTTCCATCTTTTAGAGGGTATTTTGGAAATGGGGTTGTTTTGGTTCAAGATTTGGTAGCAATGTACTACCTCCGTTACCTCGTTAAATAATGTTTGCAACATGTTCTTTTTTTCAATATTCATAAGTTAATTTCAGCAAATTCTCATATTATATTAATATATGAAAATCAAATGTTATTGTGTTATATGTTATTAGATTAGTATAATGTATATTTTTCAAATATTAATTCTTTATAAGATTTCATTAATACATAATCGTATAAATATTTATGGTCAAATTAATGTCTTGACAAGTGTGATGGTCAATATATTGTACAGTAAGTATTAAGGAATAGTGTAGTATGGTAGCTAGCATCAGGACCACGGTGATATATACTACATGATAAACACATTGCCCCAATGAGTAATGTCAAGTATAAGTATTTATCAACTCATAATAGAGGACTCAAAAGTACTTAATCGTATTTTTCTTATCCCTTAAATTTTGTCAATCCTTTTGAGTAGCAGCAGGAGTCAGGACAACGGTGGTGGAGTGGTGGGTGTATGGTGGACTCAACTTGACCTTTTCAGCTAAGATTTGCGGACATGATTTGAGGTTATGACAGATTAAAAAGTAGTTCCCCTGTGCTGAAATCAATCCCCGAGCCACCACAAATGATTGTTGAAAACCGACAACACAGCAACACTTACTAGTTACTAGTAGAGAAACGTGAGGGCAACACAAGGCCTTCCAGAAAGAGTCGAATCCTAATACGTGCAACACAGCTCTAAAACAGACACTTACTAGTAGGACACAACTGAAATGAAACAGTCTCTCAAACTTTAACAAAATCGGCTAAACTAAATACATCATACATTTAGCTTTAGATTTAAACCAGAAACCCATCTCCAATAGTGTTGAGAGTGCTTATTGCAATTTGCAAAAATGAAATGAATCATTGAAAGGATATAACTGTAATCCGTCTAAATTAGTTTCAATGTTGATTGCAAAAACTAACACCAAAAAGCCTCGCCATCTCTTAGACAGGAAATAGTAAAAACCATAACGTATTATTAGATTTCAAGGCTGGGTACAATATTCTTCCAAGACCACAAGGAGGATTTTGGCAAAGCTTCAACTTCATTTATTCTCCTCTTCTGGCTTGTCAATAAAAGTCCTCTTGATCCAACCCCAGGGCTGTCACAAACAACACAAATAAGTTAAATAAGGTCAAAATGGCATGTTAACTAATATTCATGTAAAGTGACAAAATTAACTCATGCCCATATACCAACAAATGAGATCATATGTATACAACGTAGGAATCAACCATAACATGGAACAGAATTCTTAATCATCATCACCTAAAAATTCAGACTGGCAAGTTTCCATCTAAAATATAATTACTTGGGTTAGTCCATGCCAGAAAATCTCACACAACAGCATTTATTAAGACAGATTCAAACCAACTTCAAAAAAACAAGACAGATTTAAACTACATGATGTTCCTTTCCTCAGTAATAAAGCAACCTCATTGGTATAAGGCTACAATGAAAGCATGCAATGTACCTATAACATTCCATTATCAGCAAATTAAAATATGCAATCACGCTGAGGTGCCAAATATTACTGAATTCCAATCCAATGAATCTGTTATACACCTCCTACAGCTAAACGATGTTGTTACTATCCATGTCCAAGTTCCATGCATAATTAGTCTTAAAACACCAATCAAATTCATTATCAGAGGAATCCCCTCCGCTTGAACCCTATTCAAACTAAAGATGTGCAGAACAACTCCAGATAGTGTATACACACCAACACACATTGTAATAAATTTGTTTTGGATATCCAAGACTGAAAAGAAAATCACGTACATTTAATTCGCTTTTATGTAAAAGAAATTAAACTAAAAACAACAAATATGCACACTTCAAAGCAGGATTTATGAGTAAACATCACCAGCTTCAAACAACAACGGAGTTCCTAACTGGAATTGTAACTAAGATTAGAAATCATTTGTGAGATCCTACATAAACCAACAGCATACTTGGTGACTTGGTGTCATCAATGCTTTACACAAATATCTGACCAGCACCTTTTCCCCAATGGGCATGTTCTCTTCTCTTACATGAACTTATCTTAACCTATAAGCCCTAAAGTTAACTTACCTGAACTTATCTTAACGCATTAGCCCTGCACTTGACCAATTTGAACTTAATGACCCTAAACTTAACTTATTTAAACTTATCACTGGTATCAGAAATGAGCCCATGACCTTAAATTATTTGAACTTATATTTTCACAATAAGAATTAGGAAAACGAAGCTTACATCTCTCTAAGGCTTAGTCTCCTCCCACCTGTTTATTAATTAATGAAAACAAAGAATCGGAAATACGAAACCCCAACCAGAAATGCAATATTGTATGTACATCAAGACTCAAGAGGTTTCCATGCATCAAAACTTGTGTCAAACTTTTCAAATACGAAGATGTTTTCTGCATCCTCAAGAGCAGTTCCGACTTATGGAATTTTGAAATCTCTTGAATCTCAAAAGATTATTCAACAACATTAATAAAATGGTTGTATAGCGCCGCTGTCAAAATAAAAAAGAAAAAAAAGTGGAGAGTGGTACAGTAGCCCAAAAAAGCAACTAATAAGTTCCACGGAACTATTTACAAAGTAAAAACAAACTGGTGAAAAAAACTCTCAGTCCCTTAGAAGTTCATAAATGAGCTGCAGGTCATTACAGGTTTGTATTTACTCATCACTGCTTCATTTATCACAAATAATGTCATTAGAATCCTAATTAGACAAAGGAGTACACTGAATTTCAAAAATATTACAAAATTTACTGCTCAAGTGTTTGCCAACACATAGCAGCATTGCATCAAAGGAATGAGTGAAACAATTGCAAACTATCATAAACCAGTAAATGTAGTATCTAACGATACTAAAGGTTAAGAATAAAAAAAACCATTTGATTCAACTGATCAACCGGTAAGCTAAAGTTTCAACCTATGTGCTTTGATTGAAAAGAAAAACTCCAAAAACAAGCCGGCACATCTAGACTTCATCCATCCGAGTGCAATTCTTTTGGGTTATTATATCTGATCCAAATTCCCAAATCCCATGTATTACCCAACAAGATGGGTATAAACTACATTATTTAGACTCTCAAACTCATATCAGACACAAATATATGTCTAAGCAATAGACATGACAATTTTATACCAGAGTTCCAAGTTTCTTTATCCAAAATGAAGCATCAAAGAATCCATACACATGTCAGAATACCGAGGATACGGCACAGGCAATTGAGATGTAAGGAACAATCTGAATAACATGAATTGAACCCGAAAAAAACAACCACATAATTCAAGCAATTCACGGTTCCTCACCAATATCATCATTAAAATCTTCTACTATCCCACTGATTTAAACCCATAAACAGCAACACATAAATTCATCAAATTATGCAATTAATACCCTTCAACAACTCAGTCAACCTTTCATTCCTACCCAACCACCCACGTTTTATAGATGTAAATCAACAGAAACCCAAAAACCACATGCAAAAAAATTATATCACATCAATTCACATCCGACAGATCTAATCCCAAGTTTTTTTCAAATCAAAATTAAAAGGGGTTCATCATCCCTCAAATAAATCCCATTCAATCTAAAAGACAAATTGAAATAATAAGCAAAATATGAAATTTGAATCAAGCTACAAGTTTGAAAATGGGGGAGGAGAGGAAAAAAAAACCTGGACGAGATAAAGGCCTCCGGTGGCGGCGGCGACACCCCAACCAACGGCGGCTTTAATATCGGTTGTTTGAGGTCGCATCGTTGGCTTCAAAAACTTGAACATTCCTGTTGATGATGCTCCTACCATTTTTTCAATGCTCTCCTTTTTCTCTCTCCTCTTTTGATCCGATTTCTGAAAGAACCCTAAAAATGAATTGCAGTTTTGTATGTTTGATTGATTAATTGATTTGGGTCACAATTACTATGTTTGATTTGTTTTCGAGTAGTCCTAGGAACCGTGTTAGGCATTCAGGCCCATTCTAATTACAACAATTTATATAACTATAAGTTTCTTCAGGATTCAACAATGGGCATTTGGTCTAGTGGTATGATTCTCGCTTAGGGTGCGAGAGGTCCCGAGTTCAATTCTCGGAATGCCCCATCTCTATTTTCTTATTATAGTTTTTCTTTCCTAATCGAATACTTCGTATTAATTAGTCTGTTATATAAAATTGTTAACATTTCAACTTTATTTTATTTGTGTTCATAAATCTTTGCATGAAGACCCACATTTAGTCCGCAAAAATTTGTCACTTTTTTTTTTTTTTTGCAAAATTTGTCACTTCAATTCCATGGAATACTTATAATATTTTAATGGCCACTTATATTATTGGGTGATTAATGTCATTGCATATGTTGTCCGATTTTTACACGTTCTTTCTCCTATTATGGAGTACTAATTTGTATGCAACAACTAGTAGGTGTTGACATTACACAATATTTGGAAACAAAGATATTCGTATTTTATACAGTGAATTAATACGATTGTATTTTTATTTCACCAATTTAAAATTTTGAGAAATACTTGGGTACTAGAGGTGTTGGATGTTGACATTGGCTAAATAATTCAAGATCTTCATTCGTTACTAACGGTTGCCTCAAATGCTTACTAGGGAGTACGGAGTATTAATAGTAATTACGTAGTACTACGTAGTTAGTATGACTTTAAGAATATTATTTTAAAGCACTTGAAAAACGAGAGGTGATCTCTCTAACTCTTTCTCGCTCTAGAAAACAGAAGAAATCCTTCAACTTGATTAAGAAATCAACTGTTCACCTTCTTCTTCTATAGAATTAAATAGTGTTTAAGTATGTCAGTTATATTTATTATGAGGGGGTTTTCCAAGTAAAAAGATATCAGTGTTGTTTTCTTCAAGGGAAGGGAAGTAGAATAGGTTCCATATAGTTTCTGATCTTCTTTTATTATAAAAACATCTCTTTCTTTTTCAGTCTCACTATATAAACCTCACATCGTTATTCTTTGTTGTCCTTTCCATTTCTGCATGTCCCTTTCTCTAAGTTTATCCTCTGGTTTTTAGAACCTTTAAAACTTCCAAAATCTATTTCATAGTTTACTCTACTTATTATGTCAATTTCCAGTTCCTCGACATATTTTCTTCGTAAGAGAGGACCTTATGTGGTTCCGCCTCCGAATAATAAAGATCCATCAACTGAAGAATTCCATCAACTTGTAGTTGGGAAGTTTTTGAATGATAAGGACTTTGAAATTGAAGAGATCAGAGCTTAGGTGTTTACATGGAGTTCAAGAGATGTGTTGGAAGTATGGAAGGAAGAAGACCGATTCTTCTTTTCCATCAAAAACGGAGATGATTACGTTGATCTAATGGGAAGATACCCTTCTCTTAATTACCAAGGAGCTTTATTAATTCTTAAACCATGGTTTCCGGCGGCCGCGTTCAGATCATTTAATTTCTCTCAAGCTGCATTGTGGGTTAAAGTAGAGGGAATTCCGCTTACTTATCACTCTTTAAAAGTGGCGGAAGCAATGCTAAAAAAGGTAGGCAATCTCATTAAGTTTGATGATCGGGTTCGAGAATTCCTGGTTTTAAGAGGTGGGTTCGTGCTTTAGTTTGGGTCAGAGTCAATAAACCCCTTATCCCTGGATGTTTCTTTGAATATGAATGTGGGAAGTCAGTTTGGGTAGATTTTAGATATGAGGGTGTTTTTCATTTCTGCAAGAGGTGTGGAAAGATTGGTCATTATATGGTAAACTGTGAAACTCCGTGGCATAAAATTCGAAGTGAAGTAAATAGGGTTATCATGGAGGCTAGTGAAATGCAGGTGATGTATGGGAGGGAAAATGCTCCGTTATATTCGAATAAAATAAAAGGCCTTCCCAATTGTGATAATTTTCGTACTACTAGAGTGCCATTGGGTGTGTTACCTCCTTTGGATTACTATGGTGGCTCTGATTATGATAGTGATGGAGGAGATGACTCGGGAGGTGATGGTGCAGGTCCTAGTAGGAGAAGAAGGAGAAAGAAATCCATTGACAGCAAGTGGTCTAGTTCATCATCATCATCGGGGGATAATACAATGACTGTGTATTATACTAATCAGAATTATTGTGCAAATAATGGAAGACAAGGCAACCTGGTAATCAAAGAACCAGAGGAAAGAAGAATCAGAGAGGCTTCAATGGAGGTTGATCAACCAGTGGGAAATACCAGAACCAGCAGTGAAGCAAGACGTGTCAAAGGAAAACAAAAGGTTGGGGAGATTGCGGTTCTCGAGGAGTTTCCACGTGGAAGCTTAGGGCCTAAACAAACAATTGTCTTTAAAAAATCAAAAAAGAAAATAAAAGAGAAGATTAGAAGCCACGTGAATTTTCAAAATAGTTCTGATTCAAGGCATTTCATAACTTTGCAATCCCCGAGGAAATTTAATAAAGTTGGAGAGGCTAATAACTCTCTAATTGGGCCAAAGTTGAGAAGATTAATAGCCAAACTTCCTAATGCATTCCCAAGGTCTGTTAATTATAAAAGCCCATCAGCTCAAGGTCAAAAAGAGGATTCATCTCATTTTAGTGAACGTCCTTCTAATCTTAGAAGGCCAAGTTCACCTTCTGATACTCCACCTTCGGGCATGAGAAGCTTTCCCACAGGTGGTCCAGTCCAATCTCAAGGTTCGATGCAGCCCAATAGTTCAAGTTATGTGCCAGCCCAATTGGAAAATCAATCTGCTGAAATTGGAGTTACTCATTCTGACAATGTCCAGCAATCAAGCCCAACCCGCGAAGAGATTTTTGGTCCTGTTCCAGAAAACCCTAATCATCATCAAGCCCATAATATGGAGTACGGTTATTACGGATATATTTCGGAAGACTCAATCCCATTCTCAGAAACATAATCATGGTCCCAAGTGTGGGAAAATCTGAATATCTTTGATTCCCCAAAATCACCTCTCTTGTATCCTGAATCTCATGCCTCTCTTCAATCAGGTTCCTCTAGCACATATTATTCTCCTATCAGGGATATCCCAAGAAAGGAATTTGAAAATCTTAGGATATTCAATGTTATTATGGAGGAACAAATCCATGGAATTGAAGAGATAAATAAAGAGGCTGATAGGGAAAGAATTGTCAAGTTAAAGAGCGGTAAGAATCTGGTTCTGGGTGGGGAAATGCAAAGGGACAAAACAGAAGGGAGAAAACAAGAGGCGAAGAAGAAAGTTCGTGAATACAGAAAACTGACTAAATATTTTCCAGATGGGAAACTGAACCCATCGGAGTGGAAGGCTAATTGCTCAATTCAGAGTCGCACACAAATAGAAGAAGGAATAGTGGAGAAAGGCAAGATAGGCAGACCAAGGAAGAAGAGACTAGCAAGAGAGGATTTGGAGTCATCAGACAGCAGTGTGGCGCTAAAAAGATGTAAGAGAAGTGATTCTGCCAGAAGGGAATTTCCCTCTTATGAACAGGTGATGAATGACTTCGTCAAAGCAGTCTATGAAGGGAATTTCGTAATGAACAACAGTGTCAGAGATTCATCAAGTAATGATAATAAGAGTTCCACAGAGAATGAGGTATCAGCTTCTGCTTCTTTGTCATTTAATGGCTTTGAGGTTGAGCCTGATCAACCTCAAGGGGCCCAATGAGGATAATGGCATGGAATTGTAGGGGGTTGAACTCATCGGATGACCCTACAATTCCATTTTTGCTCTGGACCATCCGAAAATTTTCTGTTAAAGTGCTCTTTCTAATGGAAACTAAGGCTAATTGTAATGTTATTAGTAAAGTAGCTAGAATGCTTAATTTCGGAAAATATGACTATGTAGAAGCACCTAACTATGTAGGTGGATTAGCAATTTTTTTGTGCCCTTTTGTGAAGCTCTCAGTTGTGAAAAAGTCCACAAATTTTATACTTTGTAAAGTGGCAGATGTAATTGGGCAAGTATTATATGAATGGGATTTACTTTTGTTTTATGGTTCGCCTTACATTGAAATTAGGGAGAGAGTATGGAATTCAGTAGATGAAGTTTTAAATATCACATGTGGTAGAATGCTTATGTTAGGGGATTTTAACCAAGTTGAATACCACAGTCAGAAATTAGGTGGATCTCAAAATATTCTGGGAAAGGAGAAATTTATGTTATGGAGGCAAAAATGGAAACTAGTTGATATCCCATTCCATGGAGTTAATTTTACATGGTGCAACAATAGAACTGATAAAGAGTGTATATATGAAAGATTAGATAGAGGATATGCGACAGATGAATGGTATCAAATATTTCCAGAAGCTAGCATCCTAAACTTGCCAATTCTTGTTTCTGATCATTCCCCCATCATTTTGGAGACAGTAACTGATAAAAAGAAAAAAGGTAGAGTAAGGAAAATTAAAAGTTGGTGCCTAGACATGGATAAACCAAAGGAGATTGTGGCTATTAATTGGAAAGTAGAATTAGATGGATCCCCTATGTATAAGTGTTATAGGAAACTTCAACAAATTAAATATGACATGTTTTCATGGTGCAAAGAATTTCAGATGGCTAATAATATAATTTGGGATGATTTAATGGATATTTGTGATAACAATCAACGGCAATTGCAAAAGTATACTCATCACAACATTTGGGAAAATATAAGGCAAGAAAGGAAAACAAGGGAAGAATGTTTTGATAAAGCACTCATCAAGTTAGCCTATTGGAAACAAAGAGCCAAGGGCAAGTGGACTGCTTTGGGAGATAGTAACACATCCTTCTTTTTTAGATGTGCTAAACAGAGGAAAACCAGAAATGCAATTAAAATGATTCAAAGTGATGATGGTAATCGGGTGTCGGATTCAGATGGGATAAAGGATGTTATTTGTAAGTATTTTAAGAATTTGTTCAAAGCAGATGAATGTGTGGAGTCCATGAGAATTCCTGATGAAGTAAGAAATTTAATTCCAAAATTAGATAGCCAACAAATTGCTAGATTGGATGAAAACTTCACTGAGCAAGATGTTAAAACAGCGGTGTTTCAAATTGGTGGATTGAAGGCTCCAGGCCCTGATGGTATTCCTGCCATTTTCTATCACAAAGCTTGGGAAATCATAGGAAAAGACATAACAGAAGCTGTTTTGTATGTCTTTAGGACAGGATTTATACTTAGAGAATGGAATCAGACGTTAATAGCCCTCATACCAAAAGTAGAAAGTCCAGAAAAAGCGGCTCAATTTCGCCCTATCAGTTTATGCAATGTTATTTATAAAATAATATCCAAATGCATCACAAACAGATTGAAAGTTATCATGCAGCAAATTGTTGGACCTTTTCAGAATGCTTTTGTGCCTAAGAGATACATGGGAGACAATTGCCTTCTTGCGCATGAGATCATGACATACATAAAAAGGAAAAAGAAAGGATTAGAGAGATATGCAATTCTGAAGGTTGACATGAACAAAGATATGACAGGGTAAGTTGGGATTTTGTGGAATGGATTTTGGATAGTATGTTTGTTCCTGCTAGATGTAGACACTGGATTATGCAATGTGTTACTACAACTTCATATTCTATCATTATTAATGGAGAGCCAAGTGAACCATTCAAACCAAAATGTGGGCTAAGACAAGGAGATCCAATTTCGCCATATCTGTTCATTCTTGTTATGGAGGTTCTGTCAAAAATGATGATACAACTAGAGGAGACAAAATTTATTAAGGGGATAAAAATCACAAGGTCTGCTCCTTCCATTTCACACTTGTTTTTTGCCGATGACTCTTTATTCTGTTTTTAAAGCAAATAAACAATCGTGTGAAAAATTGAGAAACACCATTGATTTTTTCTGCAAAATTTCGGGGGAAGCTATAAACTTTGACAAGTCCAGTGTTATCTTCAGTCCAAACACTCTTGATTTGGTAAAGCAAGAACTAAAACAAATCCTTGGAACTCCCTGCTCAGAAAAATTGGGAAGATATCTTGGATGTGATGTAGAAATAGATGGCAGATCCTCAAAGTCATTTCAATCTATTGTGGATAAAGTGCACAGGAAAACTCTATCATGGAAGCATTTGAGTTTATCTCAGGCAGGCAGATTAGTGTTTATCAATGCTATCTTAGCAGCTCTGTCTTCGAATGTGCTATCAGTGTTCTACGTACAAAAGATAATTACTGATTAGATTAATTCAGCCTTAATGAGATTCTGGTGGAAGGGTTCAGCCAATAATAAGGGCATCTGTTGGACAAAGAGGTGTAAGTTGGAGATGCCTAAGGGTTTAGGAGGAGTTGGGTTGAGGAATATTGATACATATAATAAAGCCTTACTAGCTAAGCAAGCATTTAGAATTCATAACAACCCTTCAATTTTGCTGGCAAGAGTCATGAAAGCTGCATATAAGAAGTCTCCTGTTGAGGCAGCCTTGAATAAAGACATTTGTAACAATGCATCATGGGGATATAAGGGTTTATGCAAAAGCATACAAGAGATTAGTAATAATGTAGGAAGAGTAATATATAGAGGAAATGTGGATATTAGAAATGGATTGTGGCTTCCATCAAAGAAGGTCTCGTTTAAAAATAATGAAGCTGAAAATAACAGAGACATTGTTAAAGTGAAAGATCTTTTCCACTCACAAGAAAGAAGGTGGAACCACCAGCTTATATGGGCAACTTTTTCTTCAAATACAGCTAGGAAAATTCCGTGTATGCATATATCTGATGAAGATAAGGAAGATCAAATATGCTGGATGGAAAATAGAACGGGACAACCCACAGTCAAATCTATATATAATCAGCTGATAATGGACAAGAATCTTCAAACTCCTATTGAAGATAAGGGCATATTCTGGAAAAGATTATGGAAGAGTGAGATGATCCCAAAATGGAGAATTTTTACATGGAGATTACTAAATGAAGCCATTGCAACCAGAAGTAGGCTACGCAGAAGAGGTATGATGGTGGATGACTGTTGTGTTCTTTGTAAGAAGTCGCAAGAGAATGATAAACATTTATTTAGAGACTGCCCAATTTCTAGCCATGTTTGGAAGGGCTCTCCTTTGGGGATAAATGCTTGTGTGAACCAGCATATTGGAATCTTTGAGTGGATAAAAAACTTCATGAATTTCTTTTGGACTGAAGATGGTTGTAATAGTCCACGAGTCAGAGCATTTATTGCAATTCTATGGTCAATATGGATACATATGAATGAAGTAATGTTCAGAAATGTTGAAGCCAATCCTAGAACAGTCATGCACCTTGTTGTGAAACATATAAAGCAAGCAGAGGAGGCTGTTGAGCTAAAATATAGGCAGGGAAGCAAGATTCGAAGACAAGAAGAAGGAGTCTTGGTGCATGCTCTCAAAGGTAACAATAACGTGAATCATGCTAATCTTATTGTTGCAGGAACTTGGAAAAAAGGTAAGAAAAAGAAATGGGGGGAGGCTGCAGTAGGATGGTGTGTTATGGTGGACAATAGAGTGATTGAGGAAGACGGACTAAAGGTGACTGCTTCAGATGGACATCAGGCAGAAATCAAGGCTATGCCTTATGGAGTGCAAAGGGCGACACAGTTGCAAATTCGAAGCATGAAGATTTGTACGAGCTCTATGGATGCTATCAAAGCATTAAAGAATTATCCTGCATGTAGGATGGATCTGGTCACAATTTGTGGTGACATTATTAGAATTTCGAAGGATATGGACAATTGTATAATAGAAAAATGTAAAAAAGAGATAACTATGAGAGTAAAAAACATAGCTATAGGGTGTAGGAAGAATAGGTACTAATTTGTTTCTCTGTTTTTCTGTATGCCTGTTTGAATTTTGCTGCCAAAAAAAAACGTAGTTAGTATGAAAGTCTTAAACAATTAAGAACAAATAGTAGCAAAATATATATGTCAAAAAGCTAGTGATCCGATCTAACTTGGGCCAATCCATACGACCATACCCGACTCACACCAAATTTACATCTCTAATAAGTTTGTTATTGTACTACTCCGTACTCATGTAATTCTTGTCAAACTTGAATTAGAAAAAAATATACAATTTGAATGACTAAATATTAATATTCTCGAATAAGCAAGACTAGTTCCTTCCCAAATCCTTACCCTTCTTGTGTATCAAGCTAGCCAACATCATGATCAAAAGACATGCACATACGATACACCCTTAGACCTTCTAATCCAACAATACAAAACTTAATAATGAAGGGATAATGTCATACCGTACGTACTCAACAATAATGTAATGAATAACAACATCTAATCACATTTTCACATTTTACGTACTACATAATTTATCAACTTTAATTTTTTCTGTTCTATTTCACAAGTCACCTACACTTCCTTGACAAAATATTACATTTTACATAACCTCATTGTCTTAATTAAACGCAAAGCAAGAAAAATGTCGAACAAAGTGACTTAGGGCCGGCTTGGTACACCTCACATGCATGGTATGCAGATTATGACAGTGTTTTATACAAAGTATTACATATAAATCACCAACAATAGTTAAAGTAGAATATGTGAATAGCGTAAAAAGTCCAAATATTGTGAGTATTAAAAAATAGAGACAGTATGATTTAAATTGCTACTCCGTATAGTATATTTTCATAGTGTGAGATAACGATATTCCATAGTGTGCTTGTAATCTAACAAATATTCCATATTGTGCAGGATTCAGCAATCCACATATCGAGTGTGGTTTGTACTTTACTCATAGGTAGGATATTCAAACACTAGCTAGCTTACGCTTTTGATTTACAAAACATAAGAGCCACATTGAAAGTTGTTTCCTTCACACCATGCAAATTGCTCCATATCACCATACATTTGGGAGCTTGAACTTGGTAAAATGGTAGTAGAGGGGCAGTCCTCAAAGCCATAACTAATACTTAACATATCAAACAATGAAGCATCATAGTTGTAATCGGCACCGCCAACTTGGGTGGTTTGCGTAGGTTGTTCAAAGTTTTCCAAGCTTCTTGTTGTGCTCCAAATCGAGTTTTCATCAATGATATACCCATCACATAGATTCACATCATTATTTGAAACGGAATTTGATATGTTCAAACTACTAGTTCCTAAAAATTGGTAATCCGTAGTTGGTGCATTATTAATATTATGCATTTGTGTATTATAATCGGCAGTGTTGCACTCAAAGTTGATAGTATTATTTTGCAACTCAGAGTTAGTATCAGAAGGAAGTTGATGATGATCATCTGAGAAGACTAAAGAGTTCGAATTTGGCGGAAAACGATGATGATTGGCAGTTTTAGTTTTAGTTTTAGTTTTAGATTTGGACTTGTTTTTATGAGAAAGAAGAAGATTATGAGTGTTGGGATCAAACCCTTGAGCAAGAAGCTTTTTCTTGATGCAAGAATTCCAAAAGTTCTTAACTTCATTGTCTGTTCTTCCTGGGAGATGTTTGGCAATTTGAGCCCACCTATTTCCTAGAATTCTGTGCACTTCAACAATTGTTCTCTCTTCTTCTTCTGTAAATGAGCCCCTCTTTAGATCTGGCCTCAAGTAGTTTATCCACCTTAATCTGCAGCTCTTTCCACACCTTTGGAGTCCTGAAATGTTCAATTTTAAGTGCTCAAAGTAATTAAGTAAAGTGTTTTAACATAAATAACTATATAAAAAACACGTGTTATGTCGCTATATTTTTTTTTTTGGTGTTAGCACCCGGTTCACCCTTAGGCTAATCCGAATTCGGGGCGAGTTCTGGGTGGATAGGTTTCAGTCCCCTCCCAATTGTTGTTGTGGGGGATCGAACACGGGTTCTCCCTACCAAGTTCAGTTACGTCGCTATTATAAGTGGTTAAGATGATATATATATGATAGGCAACTAACAGGGAGCAAAATGTCCTACATACCTGCTAATTTGGGAACAGAGCTCCAAGAGACATGGCCATGATTAGTAATATGAGTGGAAAGTTTATCATCTTCTTCAGGAGACCATAAACCTCTCTTAACTCTCTGTTTACTGCAGCAGTGGTGACCCATTTGTTTGTTTCTTGTATCCCACAAAGGATTTCTTCAGCTTCACTTTCTGATGCTGTCTCTTATTTGTACTTGGCTGTCTCTTCTAATCATATGGGAAAACTACTAAACTGTTTAATATTTTTAATTTATTATTATAATTATACTCTAATCTAAAAGTTACCATTATAATTAATTATCCATAACATGCAGCTGATGAAGTGTGTTATGGACCTGTGGAATGAATACTTGCTAAGAAGAAGAGATGATAGAGGAGAGTATGAGCTGGAAATTTTAAACTTGAGGTGCACTCATTGTAAACTTGGGAGAGTACCCGTTCTTTTCCAGTAGCTTCTACATTAAGCTTAATCTAACCAAAACCCTAAACATAAATACGTTTGAGTGCATGGTGCATCCAGATACATCATACACCTAACAATTTTTACAAAACCATGTCTAATTTGAAAAGATTCTGCTCTTCAATTTTTATGAAACAACTTCAAACTAATGGTGCAAAATGGACAAAATGTGACTAAAAAACAATTTTACACAATCTAAACTTGATCATATGTATATAACATTAGTCTACTTAGCAATTAGCGATCTCGACTAAATATTTAAATTAGCTAAAATGAAAATAGTTCTCTGTATCGAATTGTCTGTCCAGTACAGCAATTTTTCTTACTCGATATCTAATATCATGTCTCACGAGTCACGAGTAACGAACGATTTGGTACTTCTATTATCTCTGTATTATTTGGGTTCAAAACGATGATAAAAGTGAAGTACTATTTTTCTTGCTACTTTAACAAAATATTGTAAAAGTCCAAAATGCAAACACAATTTGACTAGGTCAAAATGTTAGTATCCTTCCAAAATGAAGAATAACCGTCAAACACCCTTCCTTTTGGAGAAAACTGTGCTTTCAACTTCATTGTTACACTTCAAACTTACTTGTCTGATTCAACAAGCAGACAAACTATTGCTTACTGTTCCGAGCAGACTAAATTGCTATTATAAAATTGAAAGATGAATGAAAAGGAAACCAAACAACACGCCTTCTTCACTCCACATAACCTAAACTGATTTTGACAGCTGAGAACTATCACCATTTTGTGGCTCGTTTATACTTTGTGCAGGTCGACGACCCTTGTCAGGACCACCGATGACACCCCAAACCTCAAATTGTCTCTGTCGAGCTCGTGCTCTCTCTTTCTCTTCCTCGGATTTTGTTGAGAAACAATATGGACATGAAACCGCGTACTCAAACTCAGGGGATTCCATATCAGCATCACTCACTGGTTGCTTGCACCCATAACAGAGTTTGAAAGTGCCTTGGGCTAACCCATGATCCACCGACACTCTCTTATCAAAGACAAAGCATTCTCCCTCCCATAAACTCTCCGGTTGTGGAACTTCCTCCAGATATTTTAGTATCCCCCCTCTCAAATGATAAACCTGGATAATTATCAAATGTTTTAATGACTAAGTCAAAGAAACCTTGAGGAAGGAATTGGCATTAACAGCAATGACTTGATAGCTTGTTCAAATATTTGGCAGAAACACCTATGTGAAGCAACCAACATTTTTATCTTTAGCCTATTCCTGCTAACTAATCACATGCATCATGAATATAATCTACAAAATTCATTTCGTTCACTAACGCATTGAACAACAAAAGAGCTCCAACAATGACACCCAAGCGACATCTGTTTTGCTCATCGGAAACTTCACAAAACCCCCTAAGACTCAAAGTATTAGACAAAATATTCAATGCATCTATATTATGGGCGATATATTAATCTAGCACATCACTTCATAAATCTATATTAATCTAGTATTCAATGCATCTATATTCCCATGTTACCCACAGTAATATCTCAAACAAAGAATTCCAAAGGAAGACTGCATTTTGTGTGACAGAAGGGTAAAAAAACTTAATCAATAAGAAATAGTGATGTGATGTCATTTTAACTTAATTTCTTAAACATGATCTGATTGGTCCCCATAATTGTGGTTCATTTGAGGAATGGAGGGACTATCAAATCCCACAAGATGTCCATAATACAACCTGTGGTACCACCAGGTCTATATGTTAGCTTCTTTACTCATATGAGCTCTCCCAAATGAGCCAAGAAATAGCATTGGTTGTGCCATGCACATTCTAAAACCGGTTGTATGATAGAAATTACTGCAAAATCTTGCTAATCCCCCACCCACCCCACCTGAAAATAGATTTTTACCCCTAAAAGTTGACATGCGGAGCTTATGCAAAGAGGATAAGTGCATTTAAGTTCTATTGTGATCTTTAATACGTATATAAAGGGAAAAACAGTGAGAACAAATTTGCAAGGAGTCATTACCTCTTTGAAACCCTTACTTAAGAGATAACTAGAAGCTTTCTCGCACCGAATCCCACCAGTGCAATACATGGCAACCCGAGGTGGAGACTTACATCCTTCAGTTTCCTCTTTGCTTTCACTTCTATTGTTTTCCTGCACCTCCTGTGATGGAAGGCTGTCTGTACCGGCCAGTTGAAAACTATCTTCCACCCAAGAAGGAAATTCTCTAAATGCCGTTGTACAAGGATCAATTGCTCCTTTGAATTTTCCGATTCTGGTTTCATAGGAGTTGCGAACGTCGATGACCACCTAAGTTAAATCAAAGATGAGTTCATAAAGCATGTCTGTAATAATACTTCCAAGTACAGTAAAACCAAACTTTGTTTTACCAGTCATTATTCTACCTACAAGAAGGTTGATGAGTTGTTCATATATCCTTTCTTCAAAAGATAAATTCTAGCTATGAAAAGGGAAAGAGGGCTTTGACAAATTCTAAGATGGTATTTGACCAAGCAATGAAGTTACGTTTCATTCTACCAAAAACTGTAAGTGCACCTGAAATACATAGGGCTCAGACAGTAACATACTCAACTGAATGTCCATCAATTCTGCTGATTTGATACAGAGTAAAACTCAAATTCAATAAATAAGAAAATTTTGAAGAGATGTTTATAACTTTATACTACTAATCCCTTCCAAGGAGAGATGCAAATCCTAAATTTTGTTTTATTGTTTGATTAAGAGCAAGATAGGAATCGTTTTTGGTTGGTTCTTTCTTTTATACCGGGCAACTAAAGAAAACCACTAATCAGAATTTTATAAGAATTAAAAAGCATGTAACAGATCAGGATGCTTCTAGCATATCCTTAACACAAAATTCAACACACTCTTAAGCAAACCAAGAGTGTGAAATTCAGTTTTCTGAATATGGATTTGATTTCACTTAATTTTGACACTGAAGCGACCACTCTAGAATCATTTAAAATCAGGATACCTGCAGGCTGCAGCAAATCCTGCTCATTGAATTTGACTAATTTAAGTGGATGCAGAGGATGATATTCATTTTCTGAATATGGAATAACTGAAATAGACAATTCCAATTCCACACAAGAGAAAGAAAAACCCATAGCACATTAGCATATCATCCATATGTTAGACAAACAGTTGCTGGAATATCTATCTTACCGTGTTTGGATCGCTGATCAATGCATTCCACTCTTTAGGACTAATGTAGGTTCCAACTCTCTCTGTAGGAGAAACACTGGGCATTCCAAGAGACACTATCTGCTAATACGTGAACACAGATGTAAAACAACAAAGCATAGTAATAGTAACAACTAACAAGGACATAAGAAACAATTCAACGCATATGCATTTAGAAGATTACCTCTTTCTTTAGCTTGACCCTAACATGATCCCATCGAAAGGGTGCGTCTTCTCCGGCTCCAACAGGAGATTTGCTAGTATGTCCATGGTGTATTTCTTCATCTTCGGGAGTCACCGGTGACTCAATCTGCCTTAGGCCCTTCAGACGGTCATCTGATTGAATAAATTCAAGAACACGTTCTACGGCTTTGCGGATACCACATATGCTCCCATTGATTCCTTCTGGTGCAAGAATGATACCACCTGAAACACGCTGAACATTATCAGACAGTGAGACAGGCAAGGCATGAATAATGTTAATTTGTGCTGCTTAGACATTAGACTAAAAAAGTAAAATGAAATGCAGCAGTGAAAAAAGGCACTTGGACACCCACCAATAATGCATTATAAAAAATCAACTTGATAATTGTAAGAATTGAAATGATATTTGTTGGACTGGTACACAAGATTTATATGGGCTCACAGCCAAATAGCATTTAGTCTTGGATGAAACTCAAGGTTATTTAGTAGCTAATCGAGAACAAAAATACCAGAAACTGAAAGAGTAAGTAACAAGGAGGACAAGATGGTAGATGGTTAATGCAAGCAAGCCTCATAAAGAAGTCGAATGGTTTAAAGCTAAAGCAGAATTGTAACAATGTTCGAATAAAGTAAGGTTTCTTATCACTTGAGACCTTATTTGGACATACTGGCCTTATCTAAAGTTATCTGAGCTAACTGGCACGTACCTAAATTATAACTTCTATAGTTCTATTGTAGTTTTGAAGTGAATATATTATCCCTTATCTAAACTTATTTTTCCTAAATAAAATTTGAAGGTGAAAGGCCTGAAGGTGGGTACAGTACCGAGGGAATCGTATCTTGAAAGAAATCAAGGCTTTAACTCCCAGCACTATAACACACTGCAGGTATGCATGATGCACAACAAACTAAAGACAGGAATGAACTGAATGGTCAGAGACTAAAACGTAACGATGGCAGGAACCACGTATTCTGAATTACATAATTTACTCATTTGAAATGCCTTAATGGCCTGTTTGGGAACCTAGATTTCATTTGAAACTCTGGATTTAGCCCAATTCACTTGTTTGGAAACACTTAGAATTTGGAATTGGATTTGGGACAAATCCAACCCTTAAAGAAAAAAAAGCCATTTTTGAGAATTTGAAATACCACTTGAAAGGTTGTCATTTCAATTCCACATGACTCTTTGTTTCACGGATCTCACCCCTCTCTCTCCTCCTTGCTCAATTTCCTAACTTTTTTTCTCTCTCCTCTCTCAAACCCACCACCATCTCCTCAACCGCCATTCCACCACCTCTTTTGCAATCAACCACCGCATCATCACAACCACCATCACCTTCACAATGACCACCTCCATGAGCCGCCTCCTCCCTACGATCGTTGGCATATTCTCTGCCATATCCTTCTAGTAATTTCTCCATCTTTCTCTCTCATGTTCATCACATAGCTAATCATGCTACTCAAATTAATCACCTAATTCTGCTTCAATTAACACCTACTTAAGCACAAAATTTTCAAATTCACTAGTCTTTGCTGGCATAAGAATTGGGGGAGGAGAGAGAATGGCGTGCAATTAATGTTTGCAAGAGAATCATATTGTAATTGAATTTTTTAATTAATGTCTGGAAGAGAATCACATTGCAGGAAGAAAATGATGTTTTGTGGAAACAAAGGAGATCAAATTGTTGATGTATCAATATAAATTAGTTGATTATTTTTGTTTGTTTTTATTTTTTTGGCAAGGATTTTTGTTGTTGTTAAATTGAATTATACAAGAAATAACTGGTTCATGTATTCAATTATGAATTTGGAATTCCATAGTTTCCAAACACCAAGTGAATTTGAAATGATCATTTGAAATTCCTAGTTTTTCCCAAACAGGAGTATTCGGAATTGAATTTCAATAGTTTGAAATACAGATTTGAAATGACTCATTTCAAATGAAATGGTAGTATCCAAACACTACCTAAAAGAACTATCATATATTTCACAAACACTTCATGAATGAGAGCTTGACCCATGGACTTGAGCACCAAACCTGATCCTAAAAGCTTCTTCTCCAGGCCATTTCCAACATGTATTTTGGTATTAGTTGAAAACTAGCAATTAATGTTATAGCACTTACTCATCTAATGAACATTGAGATTCACCTGAGTACCTGGTCATGATGAATTGATGTTTAGAGAAGTTAAGTGAAGAGATAGAGACATAGTCAAATAAGTTGCAAGGAGAAACTAAGGTGGAACTCGTGGAAGGGACGATACATGAAGGATTCTCAAAACAAAGAACAATTTGAAATCTCCTTAGATAAAGTAAAGGGGCCAGTGGCATTCAACCTCTTACTATGTTTGTGAAAAATTGCTCAAAATAGCAAAGTAAACCATACTCACTATGGGCAGTCTAGAGCCAACGAAACAGAGCTGAAGACTATATGAACAAAAACGAACAAAAAAAAATTTAAAACAAAACATAAACTTTCAATATCATACTTGCTGGAGATCCATAACAAAATACCCCCTCCGTCCCTTAATACTCGCACCGGTCAAACCGGTGCGGAGTTTAAGACACTTGAATAGACTTATTAATTTAATGGTTGGTAGTTGATAGTGTGGTATGTTTTTAATATAGTTAATGGGAAATGTGTAAGGGGATAGTGGGGGTGTGAATTTTTAAATGATTTTTTGTAGGGAGTGGGTTAGTAGGTAAGTGTGAGAAAAAATATAATATTGGTAAAAAAAATCTATTTATAGAAGCGGTGAAGGACGGCCCGAAAAGGAAAGCGGTGCGAGTATTAAAGGACGGAGGGAGTATTGACATTATATTTCCAGCTCTTTTAAAATCAATCTATAATTTTGAAGAAAATATTCAGGTTGGGAAAGAAAGGCCTAGGGTGCGATAGATATGCCACCGTGGCTCCCAAATCAGGAGCAACAAAAGTATGAATTAGGTATGATTCAAATTTTACACCCAAGTGGTAAGGCCGTCGATTTTCCCATTCGACCGCAGTTAATACCAAAATATTCAAGTGTTCTATATCACAACATAGAGCAACTTTTTGGAAATGTAAGGCAAAAAAAATGATTGTTCACCCATGTTCTTTCTCATATCTTCTGACGTCCATATCAAACAATATCAATAACATTGCGATTACATCAAATGTTCTACAGAAATAATCCACATTCTTCACAAGTTAGTAACAACACTCGCTTGTGAATTGTTTTGCTGGGTAAGCAATCCAAATTTAAGAGGTATTCACTAGCACAAAATTCTCCAGTAAATTTGAAAACAAGACCAAAACTTTTTGTATCAATTTCCCACCGTTTTCTAGTTCTGCATCCCAGCGTTAAGAACCAAACGTCAGACTATGCTATCTGCTGCTTCTTATCTACGTTTGTCCAATCAAAGATTCAATAGAAATAACCTCTCTACACGCAGATTTTTGAAGTCCGCTTACACCTAAAATATTCTGTTTCCCATCCAAAGCCCTTGAATGACAAACTGGTGTAGCAGCTTTTCCCTAAACCTAAACTGTAATACTTACAGAGCACCATCAATAATTCAATATTAAAGATTCAAAAACAACAATCACATGGGAGTGTTTCCCTCCTTTCACCACAACCTACCTCTGATTTTCTTACTCAGCTCAAGAAGTAAAAACGACTCCTCTGATTGAACATTGAACTACAGTTTTACTTAGCATTTAGCAACCTGACTAGATTCTGGAATTCGGATGTATCGCTACCCCCAGGCCCCCATTGAACATCGATAATATACCCAAATTCATGATTGAACCCAATACTTTGCTGTAACTTTTCATACTAATTGCTATAATTTGAGGATATTCCATTCCCCTCAACTCACTCACCACCGCTGCTCTTTCTTTCGTTTCCCCCAATAAAGAGCCAAAGAGGCAAAGTCTACAAGAAATTGCAACACACAATGAAAATTGGCTTTCAAAGAATTGAAAAACCCATAACAGCTCATTTGGTAGCCGGCCATAAATGGTGCCGATGGGAATGAATTTATATGTAAATTTATAAGGAAAATCAACATTCATTCCCATGGTAATGCTACTTAACTCAAAATTATCTATTTTTCTTCATAAATTTTCATTACCATCCATTACTATTTAGGGAGGGTATTGGGTGGGAATGCAAATTTATGAAGAAAAACAACATGTTTGAGATAGGTTTCATTACCAAGGACATTAAAATGTTATTTTTCTTGCCAAATAACACTTAGATTTATTCCCACTTCCACCATTTATGGCCGGCTACCAAACGGGCAGTAAATGTATTAAGGTAATACAAACAATACATTGCACAGCCTAAAAACTACATGCAGTTTACGATAACACAATGAGTCCAATACTAATACCAACATTATGCCCCAATTTGTGCCAAAAATCTAAAAGGAAAAATTAAGTCATACTATGATTCATATCTGCGGGAAACTTGAAATGCTGAATGTTCGACATACAATATCAAAATGGAATATAGCGAAAACCCCTAAAATTGATAGCAAAAGCGAAAAAAAAATCAAATTCAGGAAATTAGGATTAGAATTACCAATTCCTCACAGAGCTGCTTGATGGGGTTGCGGAAATCGGCGTGGTCAGGGAAATCGGCGAACTTGTAAAAGGAGACGACGACAAGCTGGGAAGCAGGCTCTACAGAGTCAACAGCGGCGAGTTCCGAGTTGAAAGAACCGGCGGCGGAGAAGCATTTGGGTGAGGCGGCGAAGGAGAGAGGCACGGAAGGAGAGGGTTGTTGTGCGGTGACGGTGGTGGTGGGTTTCATGGCGGCGAGGTGCGCAGAAGAAGAAAAGGGGGTTAGTATGGTGGGTTTAAAGGCGTAAAAAGGGAGTAGTGCAGCTGCTACTGCAGTTCTAGTGGTGTAATATCTCAGCATAGGATGGGATTGCATTGCATTGATGCTCTACCAAATTACTCTCTTCTTCTCTACTCTCTACTCCTCTATCAAAGCCAAAGGAGATGCAATTTGGAGATTATAATTTTTGTTAACTTTTTTTTAATGGAAGTCTATGGATGGTGTATTGGTGTGACATTATCAATAATCATTTTAGAGGGGGCTTATTATTTATATTATTCAAAATTGCCCCACTGTTTACTTATACAAAAGGTCTTGCGCGCACAAGGTGTACAATAAATTTATTGTACACCAAGATAACTTTAACCTAGTGTTGATTAACTTTTATATTAGTAAAAAAATTTGATAGATAAATATTTTAAAGGGTTAAATGATTAATTTTATACATTATTAGGTATTTTGAAAAAATAAGTTTTACTAAAATGAAAAAATTTATCACTGAAAAATAGATAACTTTTATATATATATGCTTAACTTTTAAGCATTTTAAGTTAACTTTTACTCCGGTGTACAATATTTATTGTACACCCATTGTAAATAAGAATTTGTGTTACTTATATACCCTCCTTTATTTACTCCCTTGTTTACCTCTTACCTTCCCACTTAAAAGTTGACCACCACCGGCCAGCACCGCCGGCCAAGACCATCGGTCAGCACCACTGGCCACCACCGCCACCACCACATCGCCGGCCAAAAAATGCCTAGTAATGTTTACATGGCCGTGTCTATAGGTGAAACTTCAAATTCACAAGAAGTATTTTTTTTTGTCCGGAAAAAATTTCAGAAACTTATGCATTTTTAGCTTGTACCATGGTACAAACTTATAAGTTTTTAGCTTCGACCATGGTATTGACTTAAGCATTTTAAGCTCCTGTCATGGTACGAGCTTAAAATTCATAAGCCCGTACCATGGTCGGAGCAAAAAATTCATAATTCTCTAATTTTTTTTTCCCGAGTAGATTAAATCAAATTCAACAACAAATCAAAACCTTAAATAATATAGACTTATGCATACTAAGCTCACACCATGGCGTAGACTTATGAATTTTAAGCTCCTAACTACGACTTCCATAATTCCAATATTCCATTGTACTTCATAAAGTTTGTTTGGGCTCCCAATTAACTATCAATTGGGTCACTAAGTCCAAAGCCCAATGGCTCAATACAGCAACATCAAACCCACAAACACTACATTCCAAAAAGGCTATTCAGCCGTCAATCAAGGCCCAAGGCCCACTTGCAATAAATGACCTAAGGGGATTTGTTGTACAAATACTATAAATAAGCCGCCAGGGCTCACATACCAAGGTACGTCCAATTTATCGCCTTAAGACTACTCTTCTAGAGAACTTCTCTCTAGAATCCGAGCATCGTTCTTACTTAGGCATCGGAGGGGCTTTCCTCGGAAACACCCCCGAGGCTAGTAACTTATCTATTGTGCAGGTGAATTCGGACACGACATATTCAAGCTAGCAAGATCTTCAACACACACGAAAGGGCCTTCATTCGAAGCCCATTGTTTCATCCACTTCAATACCGGAACAATTTGGCGCAGTCTGTGGGGAAGAACACTTGAAAGCTTCGAAAAACACTCCACTTTTCACGTAAAAAATGGAAATTCCCAACAATGACAACCAGGTGGGAGATGTCCTTGTCCAAACGGATTCGGAATCCGATGGAGGAGAACAGCTGCACTCAGTGGCGAGATCGCAACTACCAAGGGCCACCGCCACAACTAGCAGACCACTCCCTTCTCGAGAAGAGCTCGATGCGGCCATGACCATCATGCAGAACTTCCTCTTCAACGAGAAAGAACAAGCCCAGGTGTAGACACCTACTTTTGTCCCCGTTCCCGCAAGGGAAAGGTTCGATGATGAAAGCATAAAAACTCCACTTGACAACGCATCTCCTATAAAATAAACGAATCTCGATTCCCCATTTCATTTCACCCGAAACCTGCTATTTAGGGAAACCTGCTAAAAATAGTAACTGCCGTAAAAGGAAGCGTCTAAAAGTGGCAAATCATAAAAGATAGAAACCTGTCAGAATTAGGTGTTGCATTCCAACATAAATCCTAAACGAGATAGAAAACCGCGAGAATCCTATTCCTAATAGGATTCGGAAATAGGAGTTACGTATTAATTAAAATCCTAACGAGCCTAGAGTTCGTAACGGGCCCAGACGCATTCCGTCATAAAATTGATACGCGCTAAAAGACTCGAATTAATCTCAAACTCTACGGATTTTAGGAATCCGAATCTGACTAAACAAAACTGCCCAGACCCTATTTTCAACGCCTGGCTCTGGGCGTCGAAATCTTCGGCGCCCACGCCTGGGCGCTGAAAATACCTGGGTACGTCTCTTTTCCTAATTCTTTGTGGATTAGAACTCTGCAATTCTATCTTTCCACGAACTCTTCCCTATAAATAGGCCCCTAGTTTCGACGTAAAATAACAACACATAACTATATTCTAAGCATTGACTCTAAACCCCTTAGCCTAAGCCTCTCGCTGCGAAACTGTTCACGCGTTCTGTCGCAATCGATCCATAAATCGAACAGAACGTATCCTGTCCCATAATTGAGATTCGTTAAATAAAAAGGAGAAATATCAAAGTCAAAGTGGTTAATTTTCTGAGAACCGTGACGCACCTCTCAAGGGTGCGTCGTAATGTGTCCCTTTTCGATGATTTAACTACTTTCCTCGCCCTTTTTATGAACTGTTAAACTAACCCAATCTGATTGTTCTATCACGCCTAACAAATATGATATTTTTGGGAAATCGGATTATCATGCTAGGTCCCTTAATGCTATTTAAATCAGATAATCACGATCGAATTAGTATTATATGTTACATATTGTTAAAATCAACTCAGAATAGTTTAATAGTTAACGCATGTCCCTTCAATTATTTATGCTGAGCTAGTAAGGATATCCTGCCTCTGGAGTTATCGACGAGCGAATTACTCCTCTCGGTAGTTACAGTCCCCCGAACCCTCAATCTCTACCTTGCGGGTGTATATTGAGAGATCCCCACACCAGGGATCACAAGGGAACCTACGGCCGTCGTGGTCAAACATAATTGCACTCCCTTTATGTCACGATAACCGGGTTTTGTCAGTTTTTCTCATTGTCGTTAAAAACTGAATGGCGACTCCTATATTACTAGTCAATTGGGTGTATACTCATAGGAAATCCAATTACACTTGATTGAATAAAAAGAATCGTCACACCCACGAGGGACAAGGTCACGCATTAGCCTCGCGCTTTTTCGACCCCCTCACAGTGGCGACTCCACTGGGGATAGTGAAGGAAATACTCGTGCTTGTAGGTAATCAAAATAGCCGAAGGGTGAAACAATCCTACCCCGCGTTTATTTCCCCATCAAGTTGGGACGACCTGAAAATCAGCATATTAATGTGAACGGGCAGAACATCATAACGAATCTCGACTGCCTCGGGAGTTGGGACTAAGGATACCTTTTTTCGCCAATAGGGGGGTGCATACGCCGCGCATGTTTCCCACTCGGTACTTGTGCAGGTAGTACACCTATCCCGAACCCAATCGCTCGCCCATTAGGTCCCTCTCGCCTGCATGCCCCCTTGGCTTGCACTTGCGGGTTGGCCTCTTGAGCGAAATTCGTCTGTTGAAGACACTACCTCGACCGGGGCATGTGTTGGATCTACGATAGAAGCGGTACCAAGCCAGGCGCAGATAAACTACCCATAGAAGCCTATCATAAACTACGTGGCATATTTAATTTTCAAATCCATGTTTGTAATGTAGTTATGTGTAGCGAAATATGTGATTGTGTGTGACAAACTATCCTAGAAAACCAACGACCTTAAAAACTGCCCAAACATTCATAGACTAATTTGCCAAAGAGTTATACCGAAACACGTGTTCTGCAAACCCGAATGATCGCCACGAAATAAGCGACGCTCGGGATGGCCTGTAACGAATCCCACAAAACGCTGCCACGCGTAAAGGACGTTATTAGGCAAGCACGCAAATCGAAGTCGCATAAACAAAAGACAGAAAACGAGAACCAGCCAGGGACGCATTTTCAACGCCCCTGGCTGGGCGCCAGAATTTCTCACGCCCCTAGCTGGGCGCTGAAGTTGCTGCTTGGCCTTCTGGTCAGGCGCATCAGCTTCGGTGCCCGCACGAAAGGAAAATACGTAGCAAAGAATGTTCATAAAAAAGAATTGCTACGAGGGCATAAGAAAAGCACTCGATTTCAAAAGCGACTCACGAAAGATTAATAACTCTTTGTGTCGTTGTTAGGCCTCCTACGACGGCAATGCTCGGCATCGAAACCGAACATGCTAATAACTACGAATGTCACACGGGCAAGTGTTTCGAAAATCCAAAGAATGACCAAAATAAAAATAAAACCAAAAGAAGTGTACCGACAGAAGAAAAAGCGAAAAAAAAACCAATTTAGAGAGTCGAAGTCTAGACTAAGTAATGCTTGAAACTTTGGGAACCTAAACTTTAGCTTATCTTATGCCTAGGACTGGTCCTGCCACTTGGTGCCGATCAGAAAATCAACGGCTAGTGCGTCTCGAAGATACATCGCCAACACCAGGTTTAGTAACTCCAAGCTTCGTCCGTCATCCCTCATTTCAAGGATCTCCGCTTCCCCAACCTCGATTCGCACCTCCAAACATGTCCATCGAAGATTTGCGAGACCAGATGGTCCAAATGACCCAACTTATGGGCCAACTGAAAATGGAAAACGAAGCCTTAGCGGCTGCGCAAGCCAAAAATGACCTCGAAAACGAGAAGAGGATTGGAAAAATGGTCCTACAGCAAACCATGGGGAGCAAATACTTCTCCCTCGAGCCTGAACCTTTTCCTGGCAAATTACCAGAAAAGTTCAGTTCATCTGACTTACCAAAGTTCAAGGCCACGGACAACCCCCTTGACCATCTACTGAGCTTTGTGAATGCCATGAACTTGAAAGGCGTGGACAAATCCATGTACTTACCTGCCTTTCCTTTGTCCTTGAAACCTGTGCCGCTCAAATGGTACTACCACCAGGACCCTAAGCTCTTCCCCACTTGGGAAGACTTTGTCAATGTCTTCATCAAGCAATACTCGTCGAACATGGATTTCCAAGTCACCATGCGCGAGCTGGAAGTTCTCTCCCAAAAGAAAAATGAGGGTTTCACAACCTACTTTGCTAGATGGAGGGACCCGGCGGCCCAACTAATCAATAGGCCTTCCGAAACAGAATTGGTCCGAAAATTCATTGACAACCTGGACCCGGCTTACAGACAACACCTTAGGTACCTGGGACTCGACACTTTCAAAAGAGTTTATGATGTGGGAATAAAAATCGAGGACGACCTCGCCAAAACCATACAGAGCAAACCCACATATAAGACCAACACCTATAATCGGGGTAACACATCCCAAGCCCAAGAAGTCCATGCTGTAGAAGAGGCTCCCGCCCGAAGATACCCTGTAAGATGGGTCCGAGACCGAAAGTTTGCCCCACTCGGGTCAACTTTGGTACAAGCCTTTGAAAGACTAACCAATCAAGGAAAGTTGAGACCTATAAGCCCCACCCGTGACCCTCCTGTCAAAAACAAATATTGGGTCGAAGGTACTTACTGCAAATTCCATCAGGGAAAGGGGCATGACACTGAAAACTGCTGGACTCTAAAACATACAATCCAGGACATGATAGAGGATGAAGTAATACCTCTCCCTAACGTTGGCAAACCCAACAACAACAAGAGCCCACTCGGCTCTTGTCACATCTCTCTCGACCAACCAGAGGATTTCGACCCCATGGTGTATATTACACCTCAAGGTGCACCACTCGCTGTGGTCCCTATGGATCGAATCGAGAGGGAAGTGTGCGGTGTGTGGAATGATGATGCTGAAGATATTTACCTATCTCAAGTCTCGGGCCAGGACCTCTTCACTGAAAGTTGGCCCGGGTATGCTCTCATTGATACCACCTATCAGGAGCCCGAGGTCGACAACCTCACCCGATCCGGAAGGATATACCAACCGGATATTCACCCGCCTCTTAAGGACGACATCCCGGTTAGGCAAACTCCTGAGAACAGACGGCACGCCACCGTCGCGGAAGTCATTGAAAATCCTCTCCTGAAACAACTAAAAAGAACCAAGGCTGAGATTACCATCTGGGATCTTATGTGTACTTCAAAGGAACATCGCGAAAAGCTTGTTCGCTCACTTGACCTCATCTCAGTACCTACAGATATCACACCTGACTCATTGGTCAGCCATGTCACGAGAGATGCCGGAGAAAAGGCCATAGTTTTCACTGATAAGGACTTACCCAAAGAGGGGGGTGCTCACAATAAAGCCCTTTACCTAGTGGTTGGATGTAAAGGACAAAACATCCCCCTTGCGCTCGTAGATAATGGTTTGGCGGTTAATGTTTGCCCATTGCGAACCGCCCATTGCTTGGGGCTAGGAAACGATGATTTCCAAACCTCCACGCAAGGGGTACGAGCTTATGATAACTCCCGAAGGCCTGTATTGGGAAAAATCAACCTTACCATACAAACCGGGCCTGTGGCACGCACCACGGGGTTTCAAATTATCGACATCAAGCCCACTTTCAACCTCCTCTTGGGGCAACCTTGGATCCATGACTTAGGAGGTGTGGCTTCTACCTTGCACCAAATGGTTAAACTTAACCATAACGGGGTAATACTAGAAATCCGCGCCCCCCCTCTCGACGTCAGTTGTACTATGGTTGGAACGGCCGAAACTGCAGACGACCTTTATGGGTTTCAAATGGAAGAAACAATCCAGTTCATCGAAGATTATGATCCAACATTCCTAGACCCGCATGCATCCCTAGTCATCCCTAGAATGCTGTTAGCTCAAGGCTATTTTCCAGGAACCCCATTGGGCATAAGGAAGAAGGAATGCACATTCCATCCTTTTCCCGACAAATCTACTCCCTTTGGCTTAGGTTATGAACCAACGGAGGAAGATATTGCTGACCGGCTATCCAGGCTACGCCTTAACAAAACCAAACAAACCACCCTCCTTCCCCCATATCAAAGGACCATTAACGGGATGTTCATTCGGGAAGGAGAAGAACACCCATGCTGTGATTTTCCTGAACCCTTCGTTCAGGATGGCTTGCTAAAACCCGGATTTGAAATTTTCCATGACTGCCACACCTTGGATGAGGCACCCCACCTCACCAAGACTAAAACAGCTGAAATATAGGATAACCAGGCTCTGTGGACATTGTTTAACGAATCGAGGCCTATGGAGGACGAGACTGTGATGACTACCCTACCTTTACAAGATGAAGGTTTCGATGCAACCCGGTTAATCTCTCCTGCATCAACACTAGAAGAGGTCGAGAACGGATGGGTGAAGACATATCAGTGGGTCAACGCAAAGGGATTGGAATTCAAGATGAGTACCGGTGAAGGACCGAAGTTTTATGAGACTAAACCCCAGGCTTGAGCCACATAGAACACCATTAGTAAAAAGCGCCTAGTAGTTCTTTAGATTGATAGAAAAAATAATAGAGACTCTAGATGGTCCTAAGGCCCTTTAGAATATGGGTCAGTTTTATTTCAGTGTGTTTTCCTTAGTTTCTGAATCAATAAAGGCGTAACATTTCTCCTGAAAATTTTATTCTAACACTAAATAAACACCAAATGTACTTGCAAAATAAAATAAAATAAAAGAAGCGGCCCACTATAGGCCCAACAAACAAAGCCCACTCGGTTTTGAAATAGTGCCATGAGAATCAATTCCCGAAACCCACAAAATAAACCACACTATCCCATTCATATCCCCAAAACCTAAAAAGCCAACCAGTGTCAGAACCAATCCATGCAACCTAAAATCAAAGGAAATCAAAAATTTAAAACAATGCAAATATTACCAAAAAACAGATTCATAAAACATAGATTCCATCATACCCTTCACTACCAACCTACCTCCAAAGCCTACACAAAGATCTTCATAAATTCCGCACCCTAACTCCATTTTCAAAACTGTTTTGAGTCACCAATAGAAAAAATTAATCTGGACAAAAATGCGTTTCACGCTAACAGTCAAAAAGCCTCCAAAATAGCCTCAAAATTAACTTTAGTTACAAAACAAGTATCAAGGCACAAAAAAAAAAAGAAATAGAAATAAACGCAAGAACATGTGAAGCAAAGCGTCAAAAAACTGACCGCTCAAGTCATTTTCAGCGCCCAGGGCTGGGCGCCGAAATTTCTGACGCCCCAGCCTGGGCGTTGAAACTCTCTGCCTGCCAAAAATTTTCTTTTTCGAAAAGTGCTCGTCATTTTATCCGCACACAACGGAAAAATAACGAACACTTGGGGGGTACAGTACGTATCCAAATAGGTTTACCAAGAATACAGCTATACAAATTGGTCGAATTTTACGCAACCTATGGAAAACGGCAGATGAAAATAATGGCAAATACTTCACTCATTTCATTTGACCAATTAAGTAATATGTTTCCACTTCAGGACATATCTACTGAAATCCGGCATACTAGAACCTATTCTAAAACTAGAACTACGCGCGACCTGATTCTGACAAGATACGTAGGCAATCCTTACCAAGGATTCGGTCCAAATAATAATAAAAAATTATATTCTTTGTGTAAAAAAGTGTTAGACTTATAAAAGAGAAGAAAACAAAATCGAATGGAAACTAAAAATACGCCTTTATTAAAATATAATAAGAAGGAAAACAAAGTGCTAGGAATAAAAAACAAACACAACTGAAATAAATAAAGGGCACCTACACCCTAGCAAAGAACTACACTACTCTAGTTCTTCCGGATCGTCAAATAAAGTCTTGTAGAGAGCAATGTTCGCAGGATCCACCCCCATAGTCTTCTGCGCAGCCCCAATATCAATCTCCATGAGAATCGGCTCCTGGAAACTAACTTCCAAAGATGCCAAAGCTTCAGAAACATTCTCAGTTATAGCCCGCTCAGCCTCAAGGGCACAAACAATGGTGGGAGAAGGATTACTATCATCAACTGGACTAGCCACTGTTTCTACAGGCGGCTGAGCCTTCCTAACCCATACATTGTTCCGGCGACGATCTCCGCGAGAGCTTGCATTTCTTTTAACAACAGCAGGCCCCTTCATGTTAGGCATCTTTTTAGGCCTGACACTGGAACGGGGAAGAGCTTCCTTTCGCTCTCGATCAGGACGAGCTTTCACAGTCTTAAAACTATAGGTACGAGGTCTGGCAGAATCAGGACCCTCGTACTTACAACGAATACGAGGTATTAAAAGCTCAGCCGGCTCCCCATTACGAGCCTCGGTCCTCACATCTTTATCATCGGAACTCATCCACAACTTATAGTTTTCAGAAAGACCCACAAACCCATTTGTAGCTACAGCCCAACGCGGGAGACCATCATAATACCTAGCCCACGCTAAGACCCGTGTTTGTGCAAAGGTCGCTACCTTAGGTGGTACCGTATCAGAAAAGGGGATAGTCTTCCTTAAACCATATTGACGCATGACTCGGTAAGGGAAAATATAAATGGGACGAGATAGCCCCAACAAAGAAACATAAACCGATACATCAGACCCCCTGTCATAGTAGTCAAACCCCACCATGGTACCACCCACTTAATAGAACAAATGCCATAAGTAAAAAAGGAGGTCCATTCGGCCTCGTCCTGGCCTTGGTGCAAGTATTTTCGGTTACCCAAGGCTATAGGGCGGTAATGTTTAGGATCGGCAGGAGCTTCCAAAAGTCTAAGCCGTTCCGCAAGCCAAATCTGCAAAAACAGGTACGATTGAATCAAAAGAATGAAAAGAAAGAAAAAAAATAGGTTCTGGGGCGCAGTTTCAACGCCTAGGACCAGGCGCCGAATATTCCAGCGCCTAGCCCTGGGCGCTGAAACTTAGCCCCAGGCAGAAAGAAATATGTGCAAAAAATACATGTGCGCAAGGAAAAGATCGATTACCTGCAGCAATAGGGGGCTCCCCTTAAAATATTCAGATTTGGCACCCTTCTTCAGTTCATCCGCACTCAACAAAGTCTCAGCAACAACCAACGGCATAATAGAATAGCAACTTTCCATCTGGCTAATCAAGGGGATCAACCTTATGTCACCGAACTCACCATTATTATTCGACAGCAAGTAATGATTCAGCAAGCAAAATACAAGGGCTCGAATGTTCAATTTTTGTTCGGTCATATTCTTACTAGGCCTAAAGTGATGTTTTACAAGTTTCGCCAAGTTAACCTTATCATCTACAACAATTTTAGCAAACATGTTATCATCTAGACCTAGGAAAGCCCTTATGGTTGTTTTACCCTCTTCAATAGTGCCAGGGGTAACAGGAGTAGCATTAGTAGGATAACCAAGGATCGCAGCAAATTCATCAGGCAAAGGACATATTTCATTGCCCCGAAAGGAAAAAACATGATGATCGGAGTCCCAAAAGCTTAGGGCAGCATGCAGAAAATTATAATCAATATTAATTTGTTGTAAACCTAAAAGTGCCTCTAAGTGGTATTCTTTTAACAAAGCTTTTCCTGTGGGAGTAAGGGCTCGTAACCAACGCCTAACAGTCCGTTGGAGTGAGAAAGTAGGGATCGACATGGCAAAAGCAGTAAATATTTAGAGCACAGCAAAAAGAGAGAAAGAATTTGAGAGTGATGGAAAATAAGGACGTATCCAGCCCCTATATATAGCTGAACGCACCCAATAAACATCCTGATCCCATTCGGAAACGTGTTTAGAAATCCGAAAATCAAATATTACCAGGAAAGAACTTTCAGCGCCCAACCCTGGGCGCCGAAATGTTTAACGCCTGAGCTTGGGCGCTGAAAATGCAGCCCAAGGCCCAGATTTCACAAAACACGGAATAGGAAAGGACTTAAGACCGTGTTGCTAAAACACGAGGCCCTATTGCAAGTAAGATCAAGCCCAAAGCACCTTTAGCTCCCAAATAAGCAAAAAAATAATAAATATTAAAAACTTAGTCGAAACTTAGACTCGTCTCAAAAATGCTTATGTACACTTTTCAAGAAACAAGTTAAATATCATGGTCATTCTTCGAAACACCAAAAATATGTATCGTTAAGTCGTTGGTTTTCCAAATAAAAAATGTTTGTCTGTCAAAGGATTAATCCGGGCCAAGCTAAAACCGGATGTCGCCTGAAAACTAAAAGTCGCACTCCACGGCTTCGCTGAAGTAGCACACTACTATAGAAGGTCGCTCGCACATACGAGCATGACCCCAAACATGATTACAAGATGCAAAAAAACAACCGACGAGCCCCAGTGCTTGGGGGCTCGCGAAAAAATAAACTCCAACGAGGAGCGCGCGATCAAAATCACACTCCCAGACTGCGCCATACACCATATCATGTTTGAATATCTCAAAAAAAAAAAAGTTATTAAGCAAAAATATACACAGTGTGGACCCACTTATAGGACACATCTAATCAGGAAATATTACGACCCACCAACAAGTTGTAATCACAAAAGCCCTTCTACATAGGTAAAATAAGAAATTCAAAATGGGCTCGCCCACCCTCAGCGGGCGGGGTCTGCGTCACTAAGCCGCGCAGGTCCTCAGTTTTCAACAAAAAATAAAGTCTTCAAATTTGAAATAGGCTCGCCATCTTCAGCCGGCGGGGTCTACGGCGCAAACCAAGTAGGTCCTTATTTTCAAAAAAAAAACAAAATAAAAAATTTCAAAACAGGTTCGTCCACTTCTATCGGACGGGGCGTCCACCCTCAGCGGACAGGTTCGCCATCTTCAGCCGGCAGGGTCTACGTCACAAACCGCGTAGGTCCTTATTTTCAAAACATCAAAACAGATTCGTCCACTTCTATCGGATGGGGCGTCCACCCTCAGCGGACAGGCTCGCCCACCTTCAGCGGGCGGGGTCTGCGTCACTAACCGCGCAGGTCCTTAGTCGCTGCAGCGATAATCTTTTTTGGTTTTCCCTTTTTCCAAAAATTAAAGGATTGGTTTTCCCTTTTTCCAAAAATTAAAGGATTGGTTTTCCCTTTTTCCAAAAATTAAAGGATTGGTTTTCCCTTTTTCCAAAAATTAAAGGATTGGTTTTCCCTTTTTCCAAAAATTAAAGGATTGGTTTTCCCTTTTTCCAAAAATTAAAGGATTGGTTTTCCCTTTTTTCCAAAAATTAAAGGATTGGTTTTCCGTTTTTCCAAAAAAGAACGATGTGCTGGATTTTCCTTCGTTTTACGTCCTATAAAAACAAGGGGGTTTTCTCGTTTAGCTAGCCCTGAAAATGAGAATCTTTAAAAATGTTTTACCTCGTGATTGGGCTTGGCCAGGCCCAATTACACTTTACAGCTTTAATTTCGAAAACATCTGTAGTTACTCCCAATGACAAAGTGAGGGAGTTTCTACGCACCTTTAGATCCTTCCAATGAAAAAGTGAGGAAGTTTCTATACTATCAGTTGACAAATCCCAATGACACGTGAGGGATATGTCGACACTTCAAGTGATGACCCTTAAGTCAAATGTTATCACTCAGGGGCTCGTGAGACCCTCGCAAAACAGGTCACATACACAATGGCTTGTGTGACGCACTCCGTCTAATACTTTGACCATCGTCTTACTCCAAGACTCAGTCAAAGTGGGGGCTAACTGTAGACACCTACTTTTGTCCCCGTTCCCGCAAGGGAAAGGTTCGATGATGAAAGCATAAAAACTCCACTTGACAACGCATCTCCTATAAAATAAACGAATCTCGATTCCCCATTTCATTTCACCCGAAACCTGCTATATATGGAAACCTGCTAAAAATAGTAACTGTCGTAAAAGGAAGCGTCTAAAAGTGGCAAATCATAAAAGATAGAAACCTGTCAGAATTAGGTGTTGCATTCCAACATAAATCCTAAATGAGATAGAAAACCGCGAGAATCCTATTCCCAATAGGATTCGAAAATAGGAGTTACGTATTAATTAAAATCCTAACGTGTTAGGTTATGATACATATGACAATACATAAATCATGCGGAAACAACCATTAAGCCAGGAATACATATTATTTACACATAATCATATAGCATAATTTAGATGCATACTCTTTGTTGCGTGCCTTCCCTAGCTGCGCCCGAACCGAACAAGAACAAGTCTTTAGGACTCCAAGTGTCGTCCCTCCGTAGATAGTCCACAGCACGTCCGGATCCGCCTTAAGATTGACCAACTAGAATCGCCCTTAAGGTACTAGAATTTTCGGCACTCTTAGGTAAGAAATATGACTGAATTTTTCTCTCAAAACTCACTTTGAATACTTGAATTAATCTCTCAAAATATGTGACCCTAGGCACGTATTTATAGAGTTATGGAAAGGGAATTGGAATCCTAGTAGGATACGAATTAATTAAACTTAGAATCCTACAAGAACTCTAATTAATTAATTTATCCTTTTAGGAATAGGAATTTAATCATATACTAATTCTAATAGTTTTAGGAATCGTGCATGAACACAAACTCACACACACACGGCAGCCACGATGGGCCGCCCATGCGTGTGCGTGCGAGCAGCAGCCCACGCAGCGAGGCCATGGCCTTGGCGCGCGCTGGGCCTGCCTTGCGGTGGGCCTGGGCGCTGCCTTGGCTGGGCGTGCGTTTGGCTTGCTGGGCGATGGCCCGACTTCGTGCTGGGCCTTCGTCCGGCAGGCCTCGTCCGATGCTAATTCGTACGATACGCTTCCGATTAAATTCCCGGTTCCGGAATTCATTTCCGATACGAACAATATTTAATATTTCCGATTCCGGAATCAATTTCCGTTTCGAACAAATATTTAATATTTCCGTTTCCGGAATTATTTTCCGATTCCGATAATATTTCCGATTCTGACAATATTTCCGTTTCCGGCAATATTTCCGATTCTGGTAATATTTCCATTTCCGATAATATTTTCCGATACGTACCATGTTTCCGTTTCCGGCAACATCTACGACTTGGATAATATTTATATTTCCGATACGATCCATATTTCCGTTTCCGGCAATATCATCGTTTCCGGAGTATTCATTTCTTGCCTGTGACGATCTCAGCTCCCACTGAAACCAAGATCCGTCGATTCCGAATATCCATAGATGGAGTATCTAATGCCATTAAATACTTGATCCGTTTACGTACTATTTGTGTGACCCTACGGGTTCAGTCAAGAGTAAGCTGTGGATTAATATCATTAATTCCACTTGAACTGAAGCGGCCTCTAGCTAGGCATTCAGCTCACTTGATCTCACTGAATTATTAACTTGTTAATTAATACTGAACCGCATTTATTAGACTTAACATAGAATGCATACTTGGACCAAGGGCATTATTTCCTTCAGTCTCCCACTTGTCCTTAGGGACAAGTGTGCATTTCCTAATTCCTTTGTCGCTCGATGCTTGCTCTTGAACATAAGGTAAGAGTTGTCATCCTTATTATGTCCAGAGGTGTTCCTCGGTTTCAGAGTTCAACTGATCAAATAAACAGATAATCATAGCCTATGATTCATCCGAGCACGGCCATGCATTTCACAGTTTCTAGCTCTCCGAGTGGCCTTGTACAACTTTTAAGCATCTCATCCCGATTTATGGGAGGACAATCCCAATCTTGCGATCTTGAGATTAGACTTCGTTTGATAGGTGATTACCTGAGCGTTGCCTTTATAGCCTCCTTTTACGGTGCGACGGTTGGTCAACGTCAAAGCAACCAGTTCTCAAACAAGTAATCTCAAATCACTCAGGTATTGAGGATTTAGTGTCTAATAATTTAATGAAATTTACTTATGACAGACTTTCATCTCTTACAGTAAAGTTTCATAGGTCTTGTCCGATACTAGTCTTCCCAAAGTAAGTATCTATGCAAATGATTATGACATTGCCATGTCCACATAGTTCAAGAAACAGAACTACTAGTCATCTTGCATTCTAGTCGTCTAACGTTTTCTATGCGTCCAATTTTATAGAAAACTCCGACTAGGGACCATTTTCAACCTTTGACATTCAAGTTCACTTGATAGACATTTCTTAGTCACAGGACTGGTCCTGACAGTCTATCTTGAATATATCGTCAAATTGAAGGGACTCATCATTTAATAAACCACAAATTAAATGGAAAAATGAATTATTTTCATTTATTGTGAATGATTAACCAATAATGTTTTACAAAGATTTAAACTCTAAAACTTCAAAACATTAAATAGAGACATCAAAGCCATTCTCCAATATGCTTGATTCCCATAGCTGCAGTGTGCGAGTTGTGCTTCGCCTGCGGCAGAGGTTTAGTCAATGGATCTGATATGTTGTCATCAGTTCCAATTTTGCTTATCTCGACTTCTTTTCTTTCAACGAACTCTCGTAGAAGGTGAAATCTACGAAGTACATGCTTGACTCTCTGGTGGTGTCTAGGCTCTTTTGCCTGTGCAATAGCTCCGTTATTGTCACAATACAGGGCTATTGGTCCTTTAATGGAGGGGACTACACCAAGTTCACCTATGAACTTCCTTAGCCATATAGCTTCCTTTGCTGCTTCATGTGCAGCAATGTACTCCGCTTCAGTTGTAGAATCCGCAATGGTGCTTTGCTTAGCACTTTTCCAGCTTACTGCTCCTCCGTTGAGGCAGAAGACAAACCCAGACTGTGATCTGAAATCATCTTTGTCGGTTTGGAAACTTGCGTCCGTATAGCCTTTAACAATTAATTCATCATCTCCACCATAGACCAGGAAGTCATCTTTGTGCCTTTTCAGGTACTTCAGAATGTTCTTGGCAGCAGTCCAATGCGCCTCTCCTGGGTCTGACTGGTATCTCCTCGTAGCACTGAGTGCGTACGCAACATCCGGGCGTGTACATATCATAGCATACATTATTGAACCAATCAATGATGCATATGGAATCCCATTCATTCATCTACGCTCATCAAGTGTTTTTGGGCACTGAGTCTTGCTTAGAGTCATTCCATGAGACATGGGTAGGTAGCCTCGCTTAGAGTCCGCCATCTTGAACCTATCAAGCACCTTATTGATATAAGTGCTTTGACTAAGTCCAATCATCCTTTTAGATCTATCTCTGTAAATCTTGATGCCCAATATGTACTGTGCTTCTCCTAGATCCTTCATCGAAAAACATTTCCCAAGCCAAATCTTGACAGAGTTCAACATAGGAATGTCATTTCCGATAAGTAATATGTCGTCGACATATAATACTAGGAAAGCAATTTTGCTCCCACTGACCTTGTTGTATACACAAGATTCGTCTGCGTTCTTGATGAAGCCAAAGTCACTGACTGCTTCATCAAAACGTATATTCCAGCTCCTGGATGCCTGCTTCAATCCGTAGATTGATTTCTTTAGCTTGCATACCTTTTTAGCATTCTTTGGATCCTCAAAACCTTCAGGCTGTGTCATAAACACAGTTTCTGTTAAAACGCCGTTTAAGAAAGCAGTTTTGACATCCATCTGCCATATTTCGTAATCGTAATATGCAGCGATTGCTAACATTATCCGAATAGATTTTAGCATTGCAACTGGTGAAAAGGTTTCATCATAGTCCACACCGTGGACTTGCCTGTAACCTTTTGCAACCAATCTAGCTTTGAAAACTTCAAGTTTCCCATCCTTGTCCTTTTTCAGTTTGAAAACCCATTTGCTTCCAATGGCTTGGTAGCCATCTGGCAAATCGACCAAATCCCATACTTGGTTTTCAGACATGGAGTCTAATTCAGATTGCATGGCTTCTTGCCATTGCTTGGAGCTAGGGCTCGTCATAGCTTGTTTGTAAGTCGCAAGTTCATCACTTTCAAGTAATAGAACATAGCTCTCGTTCGTCAAAATACCTAAGTACCTTTCCGGTTGAGATCTATATCTTTGCGATCTACGCGGGGTAATATTTCTAGATTGACCATGATTCTCACCAGATTCTTCTAAAGATCTCTGAGTTTCATCCTGAATGTCATCTTGAGCATTCTCTAGAGTTTGTTGTTCGATTCGAATTTCTTCGAGGTCTACTTTTCTCCCACTTGTCATTTTGGAAATGTGATCTTTCTCCAAAAAGACACCATCTCGAGCAACAAACACCTTGTTCTCAGATGTATTGTAGAAGTAATACCCCTTTGTTTCCTTTGGATAGCCCACAAGGATACATTTGTCAGATTTTGGATGAAGTTTGTCTGAAATTAATCGTTTGACGTATACTTCACATCCCCAAATCTTAAGAAAAGACACATTTGGAGGCTTTCCAAACCATAATTCGTATGGAGTCTTTTCGACAGCTTTAGACGGAGCTCTATTTATAGTGAGTGCAGCTGTATTTAGTGCATGTCCCCAAAATTCTAATGGAAGTTCGGCCTGACCCATCATTGACCTGACCATGTCTAGCAAGGTTCTGTTCCTCCGTTCCGACACACCGTTCCATTGTGGTGTTCCAGGAGGAGTCAATTCTGATAGAATTCCACATTCTTTCAGATGGTCATCAAATTCATAGCTCAGATATTCACCGCCTCTATCAGACCGCAGTGCCTTAATCTTCTTGCCTAATTGATTCTCTACTTCACTCTGAAATTCCTTGAATTTGTCAAAGGATTCAGAATTATGCTTCATTAGGTAGACATAACCATACCTATTGAAGTCATCAGTGAAAGTGATAAAGTAGCTGAAACCACCTCTAGCATTTATACTCATTGGTCCACATACATCTGTATGGATTAAACCCAATAGTTCATTTGCTCTTTCTCCAACTTTAGAGAAAGGTTGCTTTGTCATTTTGCCAAGTAAACATGATTCGCATTTACCATAATCCTCTAAGTCAAATGGTTCTAGAATTCCTTCCTTTTGAAGTCTTTCTAAGCGTTTCAAGTTTATAAGGCCTAATCGACAATGCACAGATAGGTGAGATCTGAATCATCCTTTTTGGCCTTTTTGGTATTTATGTTATATACTTGTTTGTCGTGATCTAATAAATAAAGTCCATTGACTAATCTAGCAGATCCATAAAACATCTCTTTAAAATAAAACGAACAACTATTGTCTTTTATTAAAAAGGAAAATCCCTTAGCATCTAAGCAAGAAACTGAAATGATGTTTTTAGTAAGACTTGGAACATGGAAACAATCTTCCAGTTCCAAAACTAGCCCGGAGGGCAACGACAAATAGTAAGTTCCTACAGCTAATGCAGCAATCCGTGCTCCATTTCCCACTCGTAGGTCGACTTCACCCTTGCTTAACTTTCTACTTCTTCTTAGTCCCTGTGGATTGGAACATAAGTGTGAGCCACAACCTGTATCTAATACCCAAGAAGTTGAATTAGCAAGTATACAGTCTATAACGAAAATACCTGAAGATGGAACGACTGTTCCGTTCTTCTGATCTTCCTTTAGCTTCAAGCAATCTCTCTTCCAATGCCCCTTCTTCTTGCAGTAGAAGCATTCGGATTCAGAAGTGGGTTGACTGACCTTCCTCTTTACAGATTTGGCGCCAGTTTGCTTAGTTGGGCTGGCCTTGTTGCCACCTTTCTTAGCATTCCTCTTCTTTCCAGATTTCTTGAACTTGCCCCCACGCACCATAAGCACATCCTGCTTATCACTTTTGAGCGTCTTTTCAGCGGTCTTCAGCATACCGTGAAGCTCAGTGAGCGTTTTGTCCAGACTATTCATACTGTAGTTCAGTTTGAACTGATCATACCCGCTATGAAGAGAATGGAGGATGGTGTCTATAGCCATTTCCTGAGAAAATTGCTGATCCAGCCGACTCATATTCTCAATGAGTCCAATCATTTTGAGAACATGTGGACTTACGGGCTCGCCTTTCTTAAGCTTGGTCTCAAGAATTTGCCTATGAGTCTCGAATCTTTCGACTCGAGCCAGATCTTGGAACATGTTCTTCAACTCACTGATGATTGTGAAAGCATCTGAGTTGATGAACGTTTTCTGCAGATCCGCACTCATGGTGGCGAGCATTAGACATTTCACATCCTTGTTGGCATCAATCCAACGATTGAGGGCTGCCTGAGTGACCCCGTCGCCTGCGGCTTCGGGCATCGCCTCATCTAGGACATACTCCTTTTCTTCCTGCATAAGAACTATTTGCAAGTTCCTTTGCCAGTCAAGGAAGTTTTTCCCGTTCAACTTCTCCTTTTCGAGAATTGATCGAATGTTGAATGAATTGTTGTTTGCCATATTAAAAACTACAATTGAAAAGAATAAACAAATAAATAACCATTCACAGTTTCTCTTAATAAACTTAAATTCTAGCATACATGCATAATTCAATGTTTATTAAGCATTTTATTCAAGTTATGTGTTCCGACAGGTGTGAATAAAATGATTCCAAGATCCTAAAATCATTGAAGAACTAAGCACAGTTTGTCGACTTAATCCTAGAACATCTTAGGTAAGCAAAAGCCTTTTGCTAATAGTCTAGAAACTATTCTTGGTTGATAGGTACGTCTAAGAACTTATTAGGTAAACCTATCGATTTTGCCACGACATAAAAGGACTCCTTACTTATATCGTTGAGTTTCACCAAAACTAACATGTACTCACAATTATTTGTGTACCTTGCCCCTTTAGGACCAATAAGTAACACCTCGCTGAGCGAAAACTATTACTAGATTGATGTAAAGGATATCCAAGCAAGTGTATATTTTGGCATGGCACCTTATAACTCAATTTTTAAGTTTGGAACTTAAGGCTCTTACTATGTTGGTTAGATTTTAAGTGAACTAAAATCCTTAATCATGCAACATAATCAAGCTTTTGATCTCATGCATTTTAAGACATATTTAAAAGCAATAAATAACTTAAAACATGCATAAGATAAATGTGATCTAGTATGGCCCGACTTCATCTTGAAGCTTTGACTTCAAAGTCCGTCTTGAAAATCTCCGTGGGAGGCACCATTTTCTTCAAATAGGATAAGCTATAACTAATTACAACTATTTGATGGTACGCAGACCATATTTGAATTGAAAAACAACTTTGGTACTTTAGACCAATTACATTCAAATTAATGGTACGCAGACCATATTTTCTATCCTATATGGGCCATACTAGTCACTTCATAACCTGCAAAACAGTACATATACAATATATACCATTCACCCATTCATTATCATGAATGGCCCACATAGCTGGTTAGTAAAACACATTATGCATCACGTAAACATTTGCAGCAATTAATCAAGGGCACCAATAATCTACCAATTATTCAGTCCTTATTAATTCTAATCAAGTTGTTTTAACCTTAAGGATTTGTAGACCTAATCAAGAGTTTATGACTAAAAGGGCTCCCACTTAAACCAATAAATTCATATGCTTTACTAATTTTAAACATAAAAATGTATTTCTAGTCTAACCGGAAACCTACAAATTTAATTAAAATTTAAAGCTCATATAAATTTATAATTGAATCCAAAAGTTTAATTTAATTTCAGTCGTATTTAAATTAATTCATGATTTTAATTTTAGTAAAATAATTAGAATAAATAAAATTTATTATAATTACAATATTCAAAATCAAAATCCAAGAAAATAATTTAAATTATTAATTTTAAAATTAATTAAAATTACGTAAACTGAAAAATTTCAAATTAAACATTCAAAACGATCTAATCGCAACGCAAACACCCTACGCATCGCACGCCCATGGGCCGCACGCACACAGCCATCGCTGGCCATGTGCGCGCAGCCCATGCGCTCGTCGCATAGCTGCTGCATCTCCATCGCAAGCCATCGCACGCTGTGGTGGTTGCTGTGCGCGCGCCAGCGCTCGACGCACGCGAGCCATCGCTCGCTGTGCGCGCTCGCCAGCGCACGTTGCGCGCGCTCCATCGCTTGCTGTGCGCGCGAGCCATCGCTCGCTGTGCGCGAGCAATTGCGCGCGTTTCAACGCTGGGCGCAGCGCTCATGGCACGCGAGCTTGCGCTCGCTGCGCGCGAGGCTGCGCGCTCTTGCGCGAGGCAGTGCGCGTCGTGGCGCAGCTCGCTTGCTGCCCACACGCGACTGTCTTGGCTTGCCTTTCGCCCATGCCCATTTGTTCATAGCTCGTGGCCCACGACACAAGGCAGGGCTGCTGCCTTGTGCTCGTGCACCATGCCCTTGCTCATTGCATTCGTGCCGCACGGGCGACGAGCTCCCTTGCTCGTCGTCGCATGCCCGCACTATACAACACCCCTTAAGGGTAACACGAAGCGTCCATTGCTTTGTGCGTGCAAGTTATATGGACGAATCGCATAAAAATTAAAATTTATATTTAAAATTAATGACAAATTAATAAATAATATTAATTTCATAATTTTAGGGCGAAAAATCGAAAATTTATTATTCAATTGATTTCCGATTGTCATGGATTCAAGTCTAGGTCATAAAAATTTAAAATTTATCATAAATTTACAATTTTTATGGTGGTTTTTAATCATAGGTTTCTAATTAAATTATAATTAATTATGAAAATCAAATTAATTCTAAATTATTCTAATTTTCAACAAATTAATCATAATTACAAATTAGATTGCATAATTAACAAGGCTAGACATTCAAACTTGTTAAACATATACAGTAGGTCAATCAAAAATTCAAGATTTATCAACAAGAATCGCAAATATTTAATTTAACATCTTAAATTTACGAAATTTTGCATTCGAAAAACTAAAACCTTCGAAAAGTCATAGTTAGGCTTCGAATTTGAGAATTCTGGGTTCGGCAGAAAAACACTATTTTTGTCAAAACTTTAGAATGCCTTTTACATGCGGAATTGACACAAAAATCACTCGATTTGGATGAGTAACGAAGAAACTGCCGAAAAACTGCGTACGTATAATTAAATAAACGCAATTTGCAATTAATTAACAATTACGAAAATTAATCACCCCTTTTAATTCTTGCAAATTTGTAATATTTAACCATGTTCATGCAATTTAGATTATGAAAATAATAAGGGGCTCGTGATACCACTGTTAGGTTATGATACATATGACAATACATAAATCATGCGGAAACAACCATTAAGCCAGGAATACATATTATTTACACATAATCATATAGCATAATTTAGATGCATACTCTTTGTTGCGTGCCTTCCCTAGCTGCGCCCGAACCGAACAAGAACAAGTCTTTAGGACTCCAAGTGTCGTCCCTCCGTAGATAGTCCACAGCACGTCCGGATCCGCCTTAAGATTGACCAACTAGAATCGCCCTTAAGGTACTAGAATTTTCGGCACTCTTAGGTAAGAAATATGACAGAATTTTTCTCTCAAAACTCACTTTGAATACTTGAATTAATCTCTCAAAATATGTGACCCTAGGCACGTATTTATAGAGTTATGGAAAGGGAATTGGAATCCTAGTAGGATACGAATTAATTAAACTTAGAATCCTACAAGAACTCTAATTAATTAATTTATCCTTTTAGGAATAGGAATTTAATCATATACTAATTCTAATAGTTTTAGGAATCGTGCATGAACACAAACTCACACACACACGGCAGCCACGATGGGCCGCCCATGCGTGTGCGTGCGAGCAGCAGCCCACGCAGCGAGGCCCATGGCCTTAGGCGCGCGCTGGGCCTGCCTTGCGGTGGGCCTGGGCGCTGCCTTTGGCTGGGCGCGCGTTTGGCTTGCTGGGCGATGGCCCGACTTCGTGCTGGGCCTTCGTCCGGCAGGCCTCGTCCGATGCTAATTCGTACGATACGCTTCCGATTAAATTCCCGGTTCCGGAATTCATTTCCGATACGAACAATATTTAATATTTCCGATTCCGGAATCAATTTCCGTTTCGAACAAATATTTAATATTTCCGTTTCCGGAATTATTTTCCGATTCCGATAATATTTCCGATTCTGACAATATTTCCGTTTCCGGCAATATTTCCGATTCTGGTAATATTTCCATTTCCGATAATATTTTCCGATACGTACCATGTTTCCGTTTCCGGCAACATCTACGACTTGGATAATATTTATATTTCCGATACGATCCATATTTCCGTTTCCGGCAATATCATCGTTTCCGGAGTATTCATTTCTTGCCTGTGACGATCTCAGCTCCCACTGAAACCAAGATCCGTCGATTCCGAATATCCATAGATGGAGTATCTAATGCCATTAAATACTTGATCCGTTTACGTACTATTTGTGTGACCCTACGGGTTCAGTCAAGAGTAAGCTGTGGATTAATATCATTAATTCCACTTGAACTGAAGCGGCCTCTAGCTAGGCATTCAGCTCACTTGATCTCACTGAATTATTAACTTGTTAATTAATACTGAACCGCATTTATTAGACTTAACATAGAATGCATAGTTGGACCAAGGACATTATTTCCTTCATAACGAACCTAGAGTTCGTAACGGGCCCAGACGCATTCCGTCATAAAATTGATACGCGCTAAAAGACTCGAATTAATCTCAAACTCTACGGATTTTAGGAATCCGAATCTGACTAAACAAAACTGCCCAGACCCTATTTTCAACGCCTGGCTCTAGGCGCCGAAATCTTCGGCGCCCAGGCCTGGGCGCTGAAAATACCTGGGTACGTCTCTTTTCCTAATTCTTTGTGGATTAGAACTCTGCAATTCTATCTTTCCACGAACTCTTCCCTATAAATAGGCCCCTAGTTTCGACGTAAAACAACAACACATAACTATATTCTGAGTATTGACTCTAAACCCCTTAGCCTAAGCCTCTCGCTGCGAAACTGTTCACGCGTTCTGTCGCAATCGATCCATAAATCGAACAGAACGTATCCTGTCCCATAATTGAGATTCGTTAAATAAAAAGGAGAAATAGCAAAGTCAAAGTGGTTAGTTTTCTGAGAACCGTGACGCACCTCTCAAGGGTGCGTCGTAATGTGTCCCTTTTCGATGATTTAACTGCTTTCCTCGCCCTTTTTATGAACTGTTAAACTAACCCAATCTGATTGTTCTATCACGCCTAACAAATATGATATTTTTGGGAAATCGGATTATCATGCTAGGTCCCTTAATGCTATTTAAATCAGATAATCACGATCGAATTAGTATTATATGTTGCATATTGTTAAAATCAACTCAGAATAGTTTAATAGTTAACGCATGTCCCTTCAATTATTTATGCTGAGCTAGTAAGGATATCCTGCCTCTGGAGTTATCGACGAGCGAATTAGTCCTCTCGGTAGTTACAGTCCCCCGAACCCTCAATCTCTACCTTGCGGGTGTATATTGAGAGATCCCCACACCAGGGATCACAAGGGAACCTACGGCCGTCGTGGTCAAACATAATTGAACTCCCTTTATGTCACGATAACCGGGTTTTGTCAGTTTTTCTCATTATCGTTAAAAACTGAATGGCGACTCCTATATTACTAGTCAATTGGGTGTATACTCACAGGAAATCCAATTACACTTGATTGAATAAAAAGAATCGTCACACCCACGAGGGATAAGGTCACGCATTAGCCTCGCGCTTTTTCGACCCCCTCACACCAGGCAGTAGCACGACGAGAAGCGAGGAGAGCCAAGCGACAGGTCTTGCTGAACATGCCCTCGACTGACGAGGACAATGCGAGGCCCGAGCAAGATCTCTCCACAATGTCAGGAACGCACCTGATGACAAGGTGGAGAGAGAGCACGTGGGACACGGAGCAGAGAGCTGCACAGCAGCCGGAATGGTTTGCAACACCGTCTCCAACACCGCAAGCTCTCCAAAGCGGGGCAAGTGATCGCACTCGGATCCGAAGCTCGGTCCATAGCAGACTGCGACCTTCAGTTCATGATAGGCTGGGTAGCCCCTGTGAGTCCAGTAGACAACCCGAAGGCAACGGCCAGTCGAGAAGGAGAAGGAGAAGTGACCGAACTCCTAGCCCCCTACACGCCCCCGAGCAATCCCTTAGAGGAAACTCGAAGAGCGAAGGTATCAGGGCGAGGCTAGGAAAAAGGATCATGGCTCCAGCATCGTCCCCATTCTCGGATGACATTGTCATGGAAACAATCCCCAAAGTGAGGCTGCCAGCACACTTGACATACAGTGGGATCACGGATCCGAGGGACCACGTCATCTCCTATGAACAAAAGATGTTTCTGAGTCCCTACTCCGAGGCCTGTTGGTGTAAATACTTCCCAACCACGCTGACAGGAGTTGCGGGAGAATGGTTCAGATCGCTGCCGAAGGGATCGATCAAAAGCTGGAAGAAGCTGAAGAAGAGGTTCTGTGTGCAGTTCGTGAGCAACAATCGCCCAGAACGAACTACTGCCGAGCTAACTTCTATACAGCAAGAAAGGGACGAGAGCCTGCGAGACTTCATGGCCAGATTCATGAAGGAATCCACCAACATTCCGAACCTGCAACCAGACGTGGCAATCTTCGCCTTGAAGCACGCGCTACGGGAGGGAAAATTCCGAGACAAACTGACAATGAAAAACCCCTCCAGGATAGCGGACGTGCTCCAAATGGCAGATGCGTTCATCAGAACAGAAGAGTTCAACAAGGCCGCAGCAAGGCTAAGAGGATCCTTAGATCTGAAAGATAACAAAACAAATCAGATTAAGCCCGAGGGCAACTCGAGGAAAGGGAAAGAGAAGGTGGGTGCGAGAGAAGCGAGCCCAAAGAAAGATGGGAAAAAGGGTGAATTTCAACCCAAATACACTAACTACACTCCACTCGCCATACCCCGAAGAGAAATTTTCAATCTCCACAAGGACGATGAAAAGTGGAAGCTACCAGACAAGCTCAGATCCAACCCCCTCCGTAGGAACAAGAACAAGCGGTGTGAGTTCCACGATGACTTCGGCCATACCACCGAAGAATGCAACTCGCTGAAGGACAACATCGAGGACCTCATCCGTCGAGGCTACCTAAAGCAATACTTGCTCGACCGTAGAACGGAGAGGGAAGAAAAAGAGAAAGAAACGTCTGGAAAGCTACAAGAGCAAGCCCAGAGAAGAGTCCATGAGACCGAGGGGCAAAAGAAGAAACCAATTCTCGTGGTGTTCGGAGGACAAAGGTCCGGCCACGCCAGCAAGAAACACTTAAGAGCTCTCTCCCACCGAGTCAACTTCAGCAGTGTTGGGGAGAACCAACCTACCCCCCGAACATGACGACCCGTTGGTGATCGAAATGGATCTCAACAACCACAATGTCCACAGAGTACTAGTTGATGGAGGAAGCGCCGTCAATATCATCTTCAGGAACTGTTTCGAGCAGCTCATCCTCGAGGAGGGAGAAGAGTCACTGACCAAGATCAGCTACCCATTGATCGGATTCAACGGATCCGCAGCTATTCCCCGAGGAAAGATCACCCTACCCGTCACGATCGGCCAAGGCCTGGCGGCGAGAAACGTCCGAGAAGAATTCCTGGTGATGGACTGCGACTCAGTGTATAACGTCATCATGGGACGAACCATGATCCACAAAATACAAGCGGTCTCATCCACATACTATCAGATGATGATGTACGTCTCGGATGGAGGCTTCGCCGAGCGGATAAAAGGCGACCAAGAGGTGGCAAGATCAACCTGTCACACGGCCATCCGAAAGCCGAAGCTAAGAGACAGTCCTGAAGACGAAGATGAGAAGGGCCCTCCCCCAAGTGGAGAAAAAGAGGCTAAGAGGAGAAAGGCAGAGCCGAGCAGTCTGGTAAAGCCCTGACAGGCTAAAGTCGTATCACCTAATAAAAAATAACCTAAGGTCCACTAGCTAGGTAGCAAGGGAAGTCAGGATCGAATCCACAGGGAAACAAGCGTTCTTTCTACTATCAATTAATTAATCTAGACTATTGTGAACAAGAGTTGGTTGGTGGTTTGTGTGCTAAGACTACGAACGATAATTAAACAAGAATGAATCAATATATTAAGGAATCTAGGGCATAGGTCCGCCAACAAATAATAATCCAGGACGTTGAACAATCACGATAATCAACAAAGTAATTAATTAGACTAGCATGCTCTCTCAAGTCGATACTAATCATAGACTTAGAATTAACGGGCTCTCGCTACGTATTAACTCTAATTCCACCTATTGACACAAGCCTAAACATCAAATTGCATCTCTCGAATCTTAATTTGATATTGCATAACTATCACAATTAAACCTGCGCAAATCTAATTGTATAGTGAAATAAACCAATCAATAGGAATCAATTACAATGCCAACAATCATAATCATTCAATCATCCCTTCATATTATTCATGGATCCCCAACCCTAGAAATTAAACTACTCAAGCATGTTGACAATAAACAAAGCAATAATCATAATTGAAAGCATTATTAAAGCAAGACAAAGAATTAAAATAAGAAACAATACCTATTTGAAGAACAAAGGGAAGTGAAAGCTTGAATTTTTATTGAGAATTAAACTAAGTGTTTTTGCATAAATTAGAGAGAAAACTAGGCTAAGGGAAATAATACTAAGGTTCAATACTAGAAAATAATGTGTCCTCTAAAAATAATTAAAGCTTGTTTATATAGTTTGCCAAAATAAAGCCTAAAAAAAACGGAAAGTAAATGCGCGAAAACTACTGGAGGTTGGCGTCGCCCGATCGGGCGACGCTTCGCCCGATCGGGCGATCCACTCGATAGTCGGCCCGATCGGGCCAAAATCCGCCAGATCGGGCGGATTGCAAACTCTACACATAAGCTCCAGGATGACCGCCCGATCCGGATCGGGCGAGCTGCGCCCGATCGGGCGCGCATTGATGAGTCAAATTTGCTTCAATTCCGCCCGATGGTTGCATTTCGCCCTCAGCTCCCAAGGCGATTTGCAATCTTCAATATAACTGGCCCATATCACTGAGTCTAACTCTCGGGGCTCAACCATAAGCATCCAAGGCTCCCGAAAGTCGACGATGGAGGTCCCAAACTTCCTCGGGCTCTTATAGTGGCCTAGATCAACATGAAACGGGTCTAAAAAGACCAATTTCTCATAATCAAACCTGAAACTCAAGGCACACTCAATAACACACATTAGTACTAAAAACGGCTCCTAAGAGCACGTTTGACACATAAAAAGTACTAAGGGACGGGGGTGAAACACTATATAAAACGCACATATCAAACCTCCCCAAGCTAGATCCTTGCTTGTCCCTAAGCAAGGAAATCATCGATGAACACAAGACCAACTTCACCCCCAACATATTTCAAAATGAAAACATAATCCAAGGTAAAATTCAACAAGCATGCATCAATGTCAACCAATCAAATCCATTCAATCGCTAATCCTTCTTAACAATCGTCACGCAAAGCGAACCAAAAATGCACATTGGAATTCAAGACTAGTGCTCACACACTCGTCACTCATTTATGTGGCGGATAAAAGATGTACACGTTCGCTCCCCTCCCAACATATAAGTGAACAATGCCCTCCCAAACTCACACACTCGTGTGTCTAGAAAAACATACACTCAACCTAGTAGTCGACTCGGAATGTGTCATGTCATAACTTGCATTGATAAACAACTACTTTCACATTAATACAACTCTATGCACAAAGGTCGGAAGGTATTTCAAGCTTGTAATGATAGGCTTAGGTAAGGGTGTGGTAAATTTGGGTAAAATGTGAGCTTAAAGCCTTAACTTTGGGGAGCATAAATCCTAGCAAATCCATGATCAATCACAAATGATGACCACAACTCTCCCACTCAACACATGAATAAAACAACAAACAAACCACACTATACTTTCTTGCCTTGATTTCACAATTATAACCAATCACTCATGAAGATAAGAAATTGTAATACCGGAGTGACAAAAGCTTGAATTATTTTGAGAATAACGATTTTTTTTTTTTTTTTTTTTGCTCAATCTCTTTTTTTTTCTTTTGGAACCTTCACTTTTTTTTTTATTCTCCTCACCTCATTCATTTTTCAACTCATATTTTTTTCAACAACAATCATGATAAGAAGAACTTCCATTTTCAATACTCAATATGCTCAAAATGTACCACACTACAACTCCCTCACCTCACTACTATTAGCTCCCCCAAGCTAGGCTTGGGACTAGTAACCAATGGGGCTTTCATGGGCTTGTAATATGGTTAGTCACCGAATAAAGGGCACAAGCACAACATGGGTAGAAAAAGAGGGAACAAATATATCTAAATTCATCTGAAGGCTACCTAAATAGAAAAATGTCTTCGTCCTCCACAATGTGCATGTATATGAGTCATAAAACACTACTAATAGTTGAAAACCAATACTCAAAATCAATGACACACCAGGAAGCTATCACACATCCTAACCAAGTCAACTAGTCAAGCACCAAGTCCACAAGTAGTTAGTCGGAGTTGACTCATGTTAAGGCATCAAAGCAATCGAATATCAAATCATGGCTAACACATCTACATTGCCCATCATCAAATACCAAGGATCAAAACAATTTCCGCTCAAGGGTCACAGGGAAGCATGATATTGTATTCATCGGAACGTATTTTTGTATTTTTTTTTTCAAAGCAATAAACTACTCTACAAAGCATTAAACACATCGAAGAAACACACCAAAATAAAGAAATGCGAAAAGAAAAGAAAAACATACCTACAATGTACAAGTAATGTGAAACCCCCTCAAACCAAATCAGACAATGTCCTCATTGGCTCAAGGGGTATCGAACCAACTCGATCCTCATCATCATCAGTGACGGCCATGGCCGCCATCATCATCATCATCATCACCATCATCTCTGCCACCATGCCCGCTAGGACCCGCTCCCCACCCTCCATACTGGGTAGGTGTGAAGGTGCCCATAGAACCCGGAGCTCCATATCCCTCCGCGGGATAGGTATACCAGGTAGGGTGCTCATAATCTGGGGCAATGTAGCCTTGCCTGGCATACTGATCATAGAATGGGAACATGGTCCTCTGGTGATCGGCTGCGAACTCCTGGAAATCGAGCTCAAGTCTGCTCAACCGCTCATTATTGGACCCCTGCTCCTCATCTACTACCGGGCCACCCTGGGGCCTCCCCGCGTCTCGACGCCCCCTCCTAAAGTAGGTGCGAGGCTCTGGCTGGTACTGGTGGGGCTCTGGCTGTGAGTCAGGCTGAGGCTGGGGGTCAGGCTGAGGCTTTTGCCCAAATCCAACATATAAGTAATGAGCCTGACCGGGTCTGAAACTAGTGCGGCCCTGAGGGTCAGGCAAGGTGAAAAGCATGTTTCCCTCAAACATCCAATACATGGCTCCCGGCCTAAACAACCCATGCTCCCCCTGTAGCCGACGGAGTCCAGCATAGTAAGCCAAGTCAAGCAGGTTGCTACCCAGAACTGGAGTCTGGTTAGCCTCAGTAAAGTTGGCCGTGGCCATGGCTATGTGGGTGATCAACCCACCAATGGTAATGTGAGTAGTATGGGTGGAAGTGGCTATGGAATAGAATTGGGAGGCCATATGATGTGCAAGGTTCATTTTGTAGCCATCCTCCCCTTCTAAAACGTAGCCACCTAGAATCTCAAGCTCCGTACTCCTAATATTTTGGGTCTCATCCCTACCAAAGATCGTAAATCCCAGAAACCTATAGAAGACAATAGGGACCGGGTGTTGTATCTTGGAAGCATGCAAATGTTGCATACTCCCGGGATTGGCATTACCCGTAAGCTTTCCCCACATGGTGCAGTTATTATGGGTTTCCTTAGGTTTCCTACTATAGGTGGTAGACAATCCCAAAATCCTACCAAAATCAGCTAAACTCATGGTGTAACTTCGGTTCATCACACGAAATTGAACCGACGACACGGTTCGATAACCATCTCTACGCACATTGAAACTACTCAAAAATTCCAGAGTTAACCGTCTAAATGTGAGACGGAGCATGCTATACATGTTTCTCATTCCAACACCAACAAAGACACGCTTGACATCACTTTCAATACCCATTTCATGTAAAGATTTTTGGCATATAAAGCGAGTAGGGATTACCTCCCTCAATTTGAGGTGGATGAAACGTGCTCGTTGCTCCTTCGTAACAAAAATGACATCCGGAAAATCCGTGTCGGGCTCGAATTGCGGCGGCGGAGGTGGTGGTGTCGGTTCCCGAGCTCGGCTCGTCGAAGCTTCATGCTGATTTCTTGGTACCCTTGTGCATTTCCTTTGTGGTCGGTTTGCCATTGATGAAAATCTGATTTTTTGAGGTTTTTGAGCTTTTTGGGTGAATTTGGGGATTTTGTGGGGATTGAAGGAAACTAAAATTGGTTTGGTATAGGTTGTAGAGGATGGTGAGGGGATGATTTTGGTGAAAAAATTGTTGAATTTGGTGGAGATTTGAGGGAGATATGGTGGTTGGAAGTTTTTGGAGGTTGGGGTTTAATGGAGGAAGTGAGAGAAAGTTAGGTTGAAGATGAAGAGGAAGTGAAGAAAGAAAGAGGAATCCGTGTATTTGTCGCTGAAATCGCGTTTCGCCCGATCGGGCAACATTTCGCCCAATCGGGCGGTTTGCGACCCTTTTCTTCTAATCCGTGCGCGCCCGATCGGGCGCACCTCGCCCGATCCGGATCGGGCGATTTGCGAATGCCTCTTTTCTTGAATTTTTCTTGCCCAGAATTCTTCCTTGACTTTTTCAGGAACTTTTCCGCCCAATCGGGCAAAATAATTTCGCCCGATCGGGCAAACCACTCGCCTTCAGCGCCCGATCGGGCAGACCATCGCCCGACTCGGGCATTCCACTCGCCAGACCGCCCGATCGGGCATGCTGCGCCCGATCGGGCACAGAGAAGCTGCATTAAATTCATCCGTGCGCGCCCGATCGGGCGCCCCTCGCCCGATTCGGATCGGGCGGTTTGCAGCATGCTTGGCCTTGTACGTAATTTCACTTTCTTGAACTTTGAGCTTTAGGCCTGCACATTATTAAACACCCAAACAGCGTAATGCCCTCTTCTCGCCTCACTAACACCAAAAACAATACTTAAACACACTTAGGTATGGGAAATACTAACTAAACACACAAAAATAGAATCAAAAATCAAACTTATACTACTAAAGCGATAAAATACGGGTTGCCTCCCGCAAAGCGCTGGTTTATTTCTAGGTCCCGCTCGACCTTGTTACCTCAGATATGATGTCTATGAGGTGGAGGGGCTGAGGTAATGTACCTCAATAACTCCTACAGTAGCCCCATCATGGTACAACTTCAGACGTTGCCCGTTGACCTTAAATCGCTCACCATTATCATTCGCTACTTTAATAGATCCAAACTTGCTAACCGTGGTCATGGTGAACGGCCCAGACCACCTAGACTTGAGTTTTCCAGGGAATAACTTAAGGCTAGAGTTGAATAGTAGGACCTTGTCGCCCACCGCGAACTCTCTATGCAAAATGTGATTATCGTGCCACTTCTTGGTCTTTTCCTTATAAATCCGGGCGCTATCGTAAGCTTGCAGTCGGAATTCATCGAGCTCACTCAATTGAAGTAACCGCTTCTCACCGGCTAACTTGGCATCCATGTTGAGTTGTTTGATTGCCCAATAAGCCTTGTACTCCATCTCTACTGGTAAGTGACACGCCTTGCCATACACCAACCGATACGGGGAAGTACCAATGGGTGTCTTAAAGGCGGTTCTGTATGCCCATAGAGTATCATCCAACTTATCGCTCCAATCCTTCCTAGACTTTGCCACCACTTTCTCAAGTATAGATTTGATCTCTCGGTTAGAGACCTCAACTTTCCCACTTGTCCGAGGGTGATAGGCTAGCCCAGTGCGATGATAAACCCCATACTTGCGCAGGAGCGCATCCAGATGCTTTTCATGGAAGTGTGACCCTCCATCACTAATCAAAGAGCGCGGAACCCCGAATCTCGGAAAGATGATTTTCTTGAACAGAGAAATGACTGTCTTTGCATCGTTGGTAGGTGAGGCAACGGCTTCCACCCACTTTGACACATAATCTACAGCAACAAGGATATACAAGTTACCCTTGGACGATGGGAATGGTCCCATGTAATCAATTCCCCACACATCGAAAATTTCAACCTCAAGGATCCCGTTCTGTGGCATCTCATACCTCCTCGAAATAGTGCCGGCCCTCTGGCACGCATCACAAGCCATAATGAAAGCCTGTGCATCCTTGAACATAGTAGGCCAGTAAAAACCACATTGTGACAGCTTAGCGTTTGTTTTAGACGGTCCATGGTGACCACCATAAGGTGAAGAATGACACCTACTGATAACACCTTGAACTTCCCATTCTGGAATACAACGCTTGTACAACCCTTCAGCAGTCTCACGAAACAAATAAGGGTCGTCCCAAGAGTAAAACCGGACATCATGTAGGAATTTCTTCTTCTGTTGATATGTAAGATCGGCCGGAACAATTCCCCCCACAATGTAGTTAGCAAAATCTGCGAACCATGGTGACTGACTGGCAAGTGCAAGTAAATGATCATCCGGAAATGAATCATCAATCGGTGTAGATCCCTTACCGTCGTCATACCTCAATCTAGACAAGTGATCTGCAACCACATTCTCAGCCCCTTTCTTGTCGCGGATCTCTAGATCAAACTCCTGTAGCAGTAGTATCCATCGAATAAGCCTAGGCTTGGCTTCCTTCTTAGAGAGCAGATACTTAAGGGCCGCATGGTCAGTATAGACTATCACCTTGGATCCAATCAGATAGGTGCGGAATTTATCCAAGGCATAGACTATGGCTAGAAGCTCCTTCTCAGTAGTAGCATAATTAACTTGAGCTTCATCTAAGGTCTTACTTGCATAATAGATGGCATGTAAAACCTTCTCCTTTCTCTGACCCAAAACTGCCCCAACTGCATAATCACTTGCATCACACATTATCTCGAACGGAAGATCCCATTCAGGAGAACGAATGATGGGAGCCGAAATCAGTGCCTGTTTAATCCTGTCAAAGGCCTCAAGACAAGCATCAATAAACATAAACGGGGCATCCTTGAGGAGGAGCTGGGTAAGTGGTTTAACAATTTTAGAAAAATCCTTGATAAAGCGGCGATAAAATCCCGCATGACCAAGAAAACTTCTAACACCCTTCACATTAACTGGAGGGGGCAATTGTTCAATCACTTGGACCTTAGCTTGATCCACCTGAATGCCCTTATCAGATATCAAATGTCCCAAGACCACCCCTTCAGTAACCATGAAATGCCACTTTTCCCAGTTCAAGACTAAATTACACTCTTCACATCTTTTCAAGACTTTAGTCAGATTTAGCAAGCAAGAATCAAAAGAAGTACCATAGACACTAAAATCGTCCATAAACACTTCCATGATAGACTCAATAAAGTCAGAAAAGATACTCATCATGCAACGTTGAAAAGTAGCGGGTGCATTACACAGACCAAAAGGCATCCTACGATATGCAAAGGTCCCATAGGGACAGGTGAAGGTGGTCTTTTCCTGGTCGTCTGGATGTATGGGAATTTGAAAGAAACCAGAATAACCATCAAGATAACAGAAAAACTTATGACAGGCTAGCCTTTCTAACATTTGATCAATGAAGGGAAGGGGAAAATGGTCCTTTTTAGTAGCAACATTAAGACGCCTATAATCAATGCACATGCGCCAACCTGTGACTACCCTAGTTGGTATCAACTCATTTTTTTCATTTCTCACCACAGCTGTCCCCCCTTTCTTAGGCACTACCTGAACAGGACTCACCCACTTAGAATCAGACACAGCATATACAATACCCGCATCAAGCAATTTCATAACTTCAGCTTTTACAACATCTTGCATGACAGGGTTCAAACGACGCTGGGGTTGGATGCATGGTTTATGATTTTCATCTAGATGTATCCTATGCATACAAAAGTCAGGGCTAATACCCTTTAAATCATCAATACTGTACCCAATGGCCTTTTTGTGCCTTTTCAACACCACAAGAAGTTGGGATAACTGGTCTGCGTCAAGTGCAGTACTGACGATCACAGGGCAAAGTTGTTCATCATCTAAAAACGCATACTTAAGGTTAGCAGGAAGAGGCTTAAGTTCGGGTTTCTTTACCTCTTTAACAGAACAAACCGGCCGAACTAACCTCTTCAATTTGGTGCTCTCCGGCTCAGATTCTCCACCATTAAGAGCCAACTCCAGAGCATCCACTTCAGCACTCCAAGAACTGTTATCACCTGCAGAAGACTCACAACAAAGCACTGCCTCCAAAGGGTCTCTTTCGAGAACTTGGGAGACGTTATCACGAGTAATAAAATCAACTACATCTATGCGATAGCATTGTTCCTCCTCTAGCATGGGACTTTTTAAGGCACTATTCAGATTAAAAGTCACCTTATCATCCCCAACAGACAAAGTCAATTTCCCACTTTTAACATCAATGACCGCCCCCGCCGTGTGAAGGAAGGGTCTACCTAAGATTATGGGAATTTGAGAATCCTCCTGCATGTCTAGTACTACAAAGTCTACAGGTATATAGAATTTACCTACTCTAACAGGGACGTCCTCTAAAACACCTAAGGGGTATTTGACAGAACGGTCGGCCATTTGTAGAGTGATATTAGTAACCTTAAGCTCACCCATGTTCAGTTTAGTACAGACAGACAAAGGCATGACAGACACACTAGCACCTAAATCACATAAAGCTTTATCAATGAATACAGTGCCAATGTTACATGGGATGGAAAAACTCCCGGGGTCTTTAAGTTTAGGTGGAGACTTGTTTTGCAAATAAGCACTACATTCCTCAGTGAAAGCTACAGTCTCTACCTCACAAAAAGCACGTTTCCTGGTCAAAATATCTTTCATGAATTTAGCATAAGCAGGAACCTGTAAAATTAATTCAGTAAAAGGAACCGTTACCTACAAATTTTTGACCACTTTCAAGAATCTGCCAAACTGCTTGTCTAGATTATTCTTGAGTTGTCGGTTTGGGAAGGGGAGTGCAACAGGTGGTACTTGAATATCTACCCCCTTCTTAACCTCAGTTGTAGCCTCATTCTCATTGACTACCTTTTCAGCTTCCTTACCATCCATAACTATCTTTGGGATTTCCTCACTGACCAGACCACTAGCAGACACCCCAGAATCAACCTCAACTGGCATAGAAGGACCATCATAATCCCTACCACTCCTCAATGTAATTGCATTAGCAGTCTCCCTATTTTCGGGCTGTGAAGGAAATTGGCCTGGTGGCTTCCCTGCAATAGTAGTAGCCATCTGTGCCAACTGTGTATCAATGATCTTGTTGTGAGCAGTAAGAGCATCGATCTTTGCATCCTTTTCACTTAGAGATTTTTGCATTTGTAGCATCATGTTTCTCATCTCTACTAGCATAGGGTCAGGCTGTGTGGTTTGAGGTGGTGGTGGTGGAGGTGATGTGCGTTGTCTAGGGAACCCAGGTGGTCCACTAGACTGTTGGTTGTAGTTCTTCCGTGGTTGGAAGGATTGTTGATGTGGGGGTTGGTATGGTTGCTGTGGTGGATGTTGGACTTGGTGAGGGTTCTGGATATTGTTGCTCCTGTAGGATAGTAGAGGGTTGTTTTTGTAGCCCTCATTGTAAGAGTTGGAAAATGGGTTATTTTGTTTGTAGGATTGAAATGCGTTACACTGTTCAACAGAGCTTCTACATTCCGGTGCATGACCAGACATTCCAAAACTTTCACAAACAGTAGCAGGTTGGGCACTCATAGCAGCTACACTAGCAGGTTGGGCAGATTGAGTATTGGCTGCTTGCATATTATCAAACTTATAGTGTAAAGCAGTCAATTGGGCAGTTAATTGTTCAATGGAATTTAAATCATGCTTACCACCCCTATTAGATAGACCTCTAGGATTCCCATACTGGGCATTGTGAATGGCTATCTCCTCAATCACCTCCATAGCTCTAGGAACCTCAAGTTGCATGAACCTCCCACTGGCAGCTGAATCCAACAAACATCTAGACTCATTGCCCAGACCATTATAAAACTGCCGAATCAAGAACCAATCTTCCAAACCATGGTGCGGGCATTCTCTTTGCAAATCCTTGAATCTCTCCCAGACCTCGAACAAACTCTCATCCGCTTGTTGTGAGATACCTAATATCTGACCCCTCAGACGAGCCGTTTTCTCAGGTGGAAAATATTTAACATAAAAAGCAAGAGCCAAGGACTCCCAATTAGTGATTTTCAAAGCCGCCCGATTCAACCCATTAATCCAAAGTTTAACTTTCCCACTCAAAGAGAACGGGAAAAGTATCTCCATAGTCTGCTCCGGAGTCAATCCCTTTTGCTTGATGGTGGAACAATATTGGATAAAGGACTGAATGTGAAGATTCGGATCTTCACCTGGTTCCCCACCGTATTGGCGTCTCTCGATCATGTTAATCAATGCAGGCTCAATCTTGAAGGTCTCAGCTGCAATAGAAGGCATGATCGCCTTTGGTAGCACGGACAGACTTGGCTTAGAATAGTCTGTAAGCCGTGGGGTAGGTGGCGGTAGCAGATTTTCGTCACCCATCTCTATCTCTGAAACTGAATCTGTATCTGAAGGAAAAAGATCGCCAATATTATGATCAGAATCAGAGTAGTTCCCACACTGTGCAATGAAAGTTCTTCGTATACGAAAGGTTCTTTCGGGCTCAGGATCGAATGGAGTAAGATTACTAGTACCTACGGTCCTGGGCATAGACAAAGACTACAAAACAAAGTGAGATCCGGTCTCAAGGAACGTGAGTTCCTTGAGTAGTAACAAACAATAATCTAGGATAAGCAATCAACAACAGAAAATAAAACCGTCTCCCCGGCAACGGCGCCAAAATTTTGACAGGCTAAAGTCGTATCACCTAATCAAAAATAACCTAAGGTCCACTAGCTAGGTAGCAAGGGAAGTCAGGATCGAATCCACAGGGAAACAGGCGTTCTTTCTACTATCAATTAATTAATCTAGACTATTGTGAACAAGAGTTGGTTGGTGGTTTATGTGCTAAGACTACGAACGATAATTAAACAAGAATGAATCAATATATTAAGGAATCTAGGGCATAGTTCGCCATCAAATAATAATCCAGGACGTTGAACAATCACGATAATCAACAAAGTAATTAATTAGACTAGCATGCTCTCTCAAGTCGATACTAATCATAGACTTAGAATTAACGGGCTCTTGCTACGTATTAACTCTAATTCCACCTATTGACACAAGCCTAAACATCAAATTGCATCTCTCGAATCTTAGTTTGATATTGCATGACTATCAAAATTAAACCTGCGCAAATCTAATTGTATAGTGAAATAAACCAATCAATAGGAATCAATTACAATGCCAACAATCATAATCATTCAATCATCCCTTCATATTATTCATGGATCCCCAACCCTAGAAATTAAACTACTCAAGCATGTTGACAATAAACAAAGCAATAATCATAATTGAAAGCATTAATTATTAAAGCAAGACAAAGAATTAAAATAAGAAACAATACCTATTTGAAGAACAAAGGGAAGTGAAAGCTTGAATTTTTATTGAGAATTAAACTAAGTGTTTTTGCATAAATTAGAGAGAAAACTAGGCTAAGGAAAATAATACTAAGGTTCAATACTAGAAAATAATGTGTCCTCTAAAAATAATTAAAGCTTGTTTATATAGTTTGCCAAAATAAAGCCTAAAAAAAACGGAAAGTAAATGCGCGAAAACTACTGGAGGTTGGCGTCGCCCGATCGGGCGACGCTTCGCCCGATCGGGCGATCCACTCGATAGTCGGCCCGATCGGGCCAAAATCCGTCCGATCGGGCGGATTGCAAACTCTACACATAAGCTCCAGGATGACCGCCCGATCCGGATCGGGCGCGCATTGATGAGTCAAATTTGCTTCATTTCCGCCCGATGGTTGCATTTCGCCCTCAGCTCCCAGGGCTATTTGCAATCTTCAATATAACTCGCCCATATCACTGAGTCTAACTCTCGGGGCTCAACCATAAGCATCCAAGGCTCCCGAAAGTCGACGATGGAGGTCCCGAACTTCCTCGGGCTCATATAGTGGCCTAGATCAACATGAAACGGGTCTAAAAAGACCAATTTCTCATAATCAAACCTGAAACTCAAGGCACACTCAATAACACACATTAGTACTAAAAACGGCTCTTAAGAGCACGTTTGACACATAAAAAGTACTAAGGGACGGGGGTGAAACACTATATAAAACGCACATATCAAGCCCGCAGAGGTTGATGCCCGACCAGAGACCCTTTCCCCCGAACCAGACCAAGAAATGGAAGACATTCCCCTAGAGGATGATTCAGACAGAAGTGTCCGAATAGGCAGAGGCCTAGGCTCGGGACTTCGAATAGAGTTGATCCAGTTGCTGAGGGATCACAAAGACATCTTCGCGTGGTCGGCAGATGACATGCCAGGGATAGATCCGAAGATGATCTGTCACAAGCTGGATGTCAGTCCCGAAGCTCGTCCAATGAAACAGAAGAAAAGAAACTACTCCTCGGAGAAAAACAAAGCTATCGCCGAAGAGGTAAAGAAACTGCAAGAGGCAGGCTTCATCGAGCCATGCATGTACCCCAAGTGGTTGGCCAATGTGGTCATGGTCAAGAAAGCGAATGGCTCATGGCGCACGTGCGTCGATTTCACAGATCTGAACCGAGCCTGCCCAAAAGATTGCTATCCCCTCCCAAGGATAGATCAACTAGTGGACTCAACCAGTGGCCATGCATTGCTGAGCTTCATGGACGCCTTTTCAGGGTACCACCAAGTGTTCATGCACCCCGACGATAGAGCGAAGACCGCCTTCATCACAAGCGTGGGAGTGTTCAACTACAGAATGATGCCCTTCGGATTGAAAAATGCCGGAGCCACCTACCAAAGACTAGTTGATCACGTCTTCGCCGATCAAAAGGGAAGGAACGTCGAGGTTTATGTGGACGATTCCATAGTAAAAAGCGTGAAAGAAGAAGATCACATCAAAGACTTGGCTGAGACCTTCCGCCAACATGAGGAAATACAACATGAAATTGAACCCGAAGAAATGTGTCTTCGGGGTAAAGTCAGGGAAGTTCCTCGGATTCATGGTGAGCGAAAGGGGAATAGACGCGAACCTGGACAAGGTCCAGGCCGCGCTAGATTTGCCCGAGCCGAAGACAAAGAGAGACGTGTAGAGGCTAACAGGCAGGTTAGCCGCACTATCGAGATTCATATCGAAAGCTTCGGATAAAGGGGAACCCTTCTTCAAAGCTCTCAAACCTAAGACGCTCCCAGGAGGAGAAGCAGAACCCATCAAAAAGAAAGGCGTCCCGAGGAAAGTGGACCCCGAATTGACATGGGAACAAGAGCAAAAAGACGCATTCCAGCAACTCAGGGCTCATTTAGCTCAACTGCCGACGCTAGCCAGGCCAAAAGAAGGGGAAACTCTGTACTTGTACGTCGCAGTCAGCCCCGGAACCGTAAGCGCAGTGCTCCTCCGGGAGGAGGAAAAGAAACAACAGCCAATCTATTTTACCAGCCGAACCTTGACAGACGCCGAAACTCGACATCCACTCATTGAGAAAGTAGCATACGCAGTGGTGGTAGCAGCTCGGAAATTGAGACCCTATTTCGATTCCCATCAAATAGTGGTGCAAACTGACCAACCATTGGAGAAAGTGCTAGACAAAATAGAGAGATCGGGAAGATTGGCTGCATGGGCTTTTGAGTTATTTGAGTTCGGGATCAAGTATCAGCCAAGGACGGCCATCAAAGCGCAAGCGCTCGCAGACTTCTTGGCCGAATGCTCATATCAGGAAATGCTAGATAACACCAAAAGGACATGGGAGGTCTACACTGACGGATCTTCCACCGTGAACGGCTCGGGAGCCGGAGTAGTACTGATACCCCCAGTGGGAAAGAGCATAGAGTACGCCCTAAAGTTCGGTTTCAAAGCAACCAACAATGAGGCCGAATATGAGGCCGCAATCGCAGGAATAGAGCTGTGCTTATCTCTGGAAGCCGAACATGTTTGTCTCAAGACTGATTCTCAGCTCGTAGCCAACCAGATCCGAGGGGAGTATGAGGCCAAATGGCCAAGCGTGACAGCTTACCTAGAAAAAATCTAATCCTTAACGTCAAAGTTAAGATCCTTCGAAGTCATACTCATCCCCCGAGGCCAGAACGCACAAGCAGATGCACTGTCCAAACTTGCAAGCTCAACGCTCACCGACCTAAACAGGTCAGTCCATGTGGAAGTACACCAAGAAAGGAGCATTGACATGCCTCCCCCTACAGCTTGCAATGTGCGTCCCGAACCAAGTTGGATGGACGCAGTCATTGCGTACAAGGAGAGGGGAGAACTTCCCGAAGACAAGCTGCAAGCAAGGAAGCTGAAAAGGTTCAACCAGTGGTTCATCATTGACGTCAACGGAGAACTCATGAGGAAGTCATTCTCAGCCCCACTGCTGAAGTGTGTAGGCCCAACCGATGCCGATTATATCCTAAGGGAAATCCACCTCCGCATATGTGGAAATCACATCGGAGGCAGGGCACTGGCACACAAGGCACTAAGGGCCGGATTCTGGTGGCCCACCATGGTCTCCGATGCGAAGGCGCTGACAAGGAAATGTGAGAAATGCTAGAAGTTCGCACCTGCAATCCACCAGCCAGCCCAAACCCTGCAAACAACACTTTACCCCTTACCATTTGCACAATGGGGCTTGGATATCATCGGTCCATTCCCTTCGGCTGTGAATCAGAAAAAGTGGCTGATTGTAGGGGTCGACTACTTCAGTAAGTGGATTGAGGCCGAGGCAGTCTCATCCATCACGGAATAGCAGGTCCGCAAATTCATTTGGCAAAATATCATCACAACGTTCGGAATACCGAGGCTAAGGGTCTTTGACCACGGGAAGCAATTCGACAACACACCACTGCAAAGATGGTGTGAAAAGTTCGGTATCCGCCTCGCCTACTCAGCAGTGTGCCATCCTCAGAGCAACGGCCAAGCCGAAGCCGCAAACAAACTCATCCTCAACGCACTCAAGAAGAGAGTCGAAGACGAAAAGAGCAAATGGCTAGAGGAGCTCCTTGGGACACTCTGGTCCCTTCGGACCATTGAGAAGGAAGCCACAGGACAGACCCCCTTCCACCTGGTTTACGGTTCCGAAGCTGTCATCCCTGTAGAAATCAGAACAGAAAGCCTAAGGGTCCAAGCATACAACAAGTATGATGGAATCCATGGGCAAAGAAACAATCAACTTCTGTCTGAATCCTTGGATCTACTAGATGAGGCTCGGGACGAAGCCAGAACTCTCAAAGCAGCCTATCAGCAAAGAGTCAGCAAGCACTACAACCGAAGAGTCAACGCTAGACCTCTAAAGGTCGGTGACCTAGTGCTCAAAAACGCTGCTGCGGTTCAGAAGGGAAAGATCCACGGAAAACTCTCGGCAACATGGGAAGGACCATACATCATCCACTCTGAAAAGAGGACTGACACCTTTATGCTCAAACAGTTAGATGGAACAATCTTGAAGAACCATTGGAATGCCGATGTTCTCAAGAAATATTTTGTATGATCTCACCCCCCTCCTTTTGTACTCCAAGTAAGTCGTTTAATGAGAAGAGGAAAGCCACTGACACCATGTGTTTCATTAAACATATCCCTATGTCTTTTTATTCTATCACTACGCTTTTATACGCATGCATGCAACTTCGGATCTGATCAATCCGAAGCTAAAATCAACCCGAAGTAGCCATTTCTTGGGGTCAAAAAGCCCAAAAAATAGCTAACTCAAAACAACCCGCAAGGTACCGTCCAGAATCCTCGGATTCGCGATACCCAGGGATATTCCGTTCGCAATAAGGTCTCGAACAGTTATAAAGAGTTCGGCTCAGATCCACGGATCCCCGAAACTCATAGCTAAGTCAGACTTGCGATTTCTTGCCCAGGTTTCCGAACCACAAGAAGTCGGAAGAACGGAAGTAGACATTAAAAGAGCTCAAAAGCAGACTCGACAGATCCACGGATCTGAAGAGCTCAGAAGCAGACTCTAAACATGTCTACAAACGTTAAAAGAGCTCAAAAGAAGACTCTTAACAGATCCGCGGATCTGAAGAGCTCAAAAGCAGACTCCAAACATGCCCAACACTGGAAAAGAGCTCAAAAGCAGACTCTCAACAGATCCACGGATCTGAAGAGCTCAAAAGCAGACTCTAAACATGTCAAAATCTAAAAAGCTCAAAAGCTGACCCTAAACAAATTTTCAGACCTGAAGGGTCTTGGCCATCAAGCTCTTCAGCAAGGCCTTGAACGAGTTTCGTAACAGATCCATGGATCTGAAGAACTCAGAAAGACAGAGAGATCCGCAGATAACAAAATCCAGGGATCCCAAAACGAAAGAGCTAGATACTTCGGAAGTGCAAAGGGAATAAAACGAAACAGCAGTCATTTTTATTTCACATTGGGGGAAAACAAGTACAAATCACATCACCTACAACTCGGCACAGCGAGCAACCCTCAAAAATTGAAATAAAAATGACCTAAAGAGCTAAAATCGGCAGCCATCAACAGACAAAATGTCGGCCTACTGAAGTACTAGGAAAGCAAAAAGGAAATTATTAAAGTACAACGCAGAGCTGAGGCAAAAGGGGAGAGTATTAAGCGCAAGTTCGGAGACCCTCAACTGGAGCCAACCGACTCTGAAGAAGACGACTGCCCGAATTCCTAAGGGACCTCACCAACAGGTCCCTGAGGAGATGCCTTCGGAGAAGCAGCCGCAGTGGTGTCACCTTCCGAGGCGATCTTCCGAGCTTGCTGCTCCTTGGCAGCGTCATCCCTATCAGCCTGGCATTCCACCTGGTTGTCCTCAGCTGCGAGCCACTTGGGCACATTCTCGGCCCACTTAAAATCAGGCATGTTCTTGGCAAACATCCTGCGGCAGCTGAGGATCCCCTCTCAGTACATATCCTGGCATTGATCTCCAGTATACATCTGAGCCTTCTGCTCCTCAAGTTCACGAACTTGCTCCTTCAGACGCTTGACGTCGTCTTCAAGAACGGGAACCCGATCAGCAAAGGCTTGGAGCTTTATGTTGCTCTCCCGAAGCTCCACAATGGTAGCGTCCCTTTTGTGAAGCTTGACCTCGAGGTCATCTCTCTCTTCGACGCTCTTCTTCGCTTCGGCAGCATGCTTTAGCGCACCCTCCTCCACTTGGAAAGTCAAAACGCCGACCTCTTTGCCGATCTGAAGCAAGGCATCCCCACCTTCCTTGGTAAATTCAGCGACCTCTCGCCTCGCTTTTGCAAGCTCGGACACGAGAAAGCTAAACTTTCGATCAATATTGGGGATGTCCCGAGCATAGAGCTCTTCAAACTTGCGGATCCGCCTCTCATCATGAAGCTTACATACGGCAGCGAAAGAGCTCCAATATGCAGACTGAGAGAAGGCGAAGTTAGAAGAAACGAGGAAAAGAAAGCGATAAAAAACAAAAGTAAAACACGCACACATTACCTCATTCAGATGATACTGAGCCATCTTTGTCGGGTGGTTCGTCACCTCCCCAGGAATGCAAAACTGCGGGATCCCGCGAAGCAAGTTCTCGTGGGCAGCTTCGGGACCGACCAAAGAACCCACATGAGCTAAGGGGTCCTCTGAAGGAAATAATGCCCTTGGTCCAAGTATGCATTCTATGTTAAGTCTAATAAATGCGGTTCAGTATTAATTAACAAGTTAATAATTTAGTGAGATCAAGTGAGCTGAATGCCTAGCTAGAGGCCGCTTCAGTTCAAGTGGAATTAATGATATTAATCCACAGCTTACTCTTGACTGAACCCGTAGGGTCACACAAATAGTACGTAAACGGATCAAGTATTTAATGGCATTAGATACTCCATCTATGGATATTCGGAATCGACGGATCTTGGTTTCAGTGGGAGCTGAGATCGTCACAGGCAAGAAATGAATACTCCGGAAACGATGATATTGCCGGAAACGGAAATATGGATCGTATCGGAAATATAAATATTATCCAAGTCGTAGATGTTGCCGGAAACGGAAACATGGTACGTATCGGAAAATATTATCGGAAATGGAAATATTACCAGAATCGGAAATATTGCCGGAAACGGAAATATTGTCAGAATCGGAAATATTATCGGAATCGGAAAATAATTCCGGAAACGGAAATATTAAATATTTGTTCGAAACGGAAATTGATTCCGGAATCGGAAATATTAAATATTGTTCGTATCGGAAATGAATTCCGGAACCGGGAATTTAATCGGAAGCGTATCGTACGAATTAGCATCGGACGAGGCCTGCCGGACGAAGGCCCAGCACGAAGTCGGGCCATCGCCCAGCAAGCCAAACGCGCGCCCAGCCAAAGGCAGCGCCCAGGCCCACCGCAAGGCAGGCCCAGCGCGCGCCTAAGGCCATGGGCCTCGCTGCGTGGGCTGCTGCTCGCACGCACGCATGGGCGGCCCTCGTGGCTGCCGCGTGTGTGTGTGAGTTTGTGTTCATGCACGATTCCTAAAACTATTAGAATTAGTATATGATTAAATTCCTATTCCTAAAAGGATAAATTAATTAATTAGAGTTCTTATAGGATTCTAAGTTTAATTAATTCGTATCCTACTAGGATTCCAATTCCCTTTCCATAACTCTATAAATACGTGCCTAGGGTCACATATTTTTCAGAGATTAATTCAAGTATTCAAAGTGAGTTTTGAGAGAAAAATTCAGTCATATTTCTTACCTAAGAGTGCCGAAAATTCTAGTACCTTAAGGGCGATTCTAGTTGGTCAATCTTAAGGCGGATCCGGACGTGCTGTGGACTATCTACGGAGGGACGACACTTGGAGTCCTAAAGACTTGTTCTTGTTCGGTTCGGGCGCAGCTAGGGAAGGCACGCAACAAAGAGTATGCATCTAAATTATGCTATATGATTATGTGTAAATAATATGTATTCCTGGCTAAATGGTTGTTTCCGCATGATTTATGAATTGTCATATGTATCATAACCTAACAGTGGTATCACGAGCCCCTTATTATTTTCATAATCTAAATTGCATGAACATGGTTAAATATTACAAATTTGCAAGAATTAAAAGGGTGATTAATTTTCGTAATTGTTAATTAATTGCAAATTGCGTTTATTTAATTATACGTACGCAGTTTTTCGGCAGTTTCTTCGTTACTCATCCAAATCGAGTGATTTTTGTGTCAATTCCGCATGTAAAAGGCATTCTAAAATTTTGACAAAAATAGTCTTTTTCTGCCGAACCCAGAATTCTCAAATTCGAAGCCTAACTATGACTTTTCGAAGGTTTTAGTTTTTCGAATGCAAAATTTCGTAAATTTAAGATGTTAAATTAAATATTTGCGATTCTTGTTGATAAATCTTGAATTTTTGATTGACCTACTGTATATGTTTAACAAGTTTGAATGCCTAGCCTTGTTAATTATGCAATCTAATTTGTAATTATGATTAATTTGTTGAAAATTAGAATAATTTAGAATTAATTTGATTTTCATAATTAATTATAATTTGATTAGAAACCTATGATTAAAAACCACCATAAAAATTGTAAATTTATGATAAATTTTAAATTTTTATGACCTAGACTTGAATCCAAGACAATCGGAAATCAATTGAATAATAAATTTTCGATTTTTCGCCCTAAAATTATGAAATTAATATTATTTATTAATTTGTCATTAATTTTAAATATAAATTTTAAATTTTTTATGCGATTCGTTCATATAACTTGCACGCACAAAGCAATGGACGCTTCGTGTTACCCTTAAGGGGTGTTGTATAGTGCGGGCATGCGACGACGAGCAAGGGAGCTCGTCGCCCATGCGGCACGAATGCAATGAGCAAGGCATGGTGCACGAGCACAAGGCAGCAGCCCTGCCTTGTGTCGTGGGCCACGAGCTATGGACGTATGGGCATGGGCGAAAGGCAAGCCATGGCAGTCGCGTGTGGGCAGCAAGCGAGTTGCGCCACGACGCGCACTGCCTCGCGCAAGAGCGCGCAGCCTCGCGCGCAGCGAGCGCAAGCTCGCGTGCCACGAGCGCTGCGCCCAGCGTTGATCGCGTGCGATGGCTCGCGCGCACAGCGAGCGATGGCTCGCGCGCACAGCGAGCGATGGCTCGCGCGCACAGCGAGCGATGGAGCGCGCGCAGCGTGCGCTGGCGAGCGCGCACAGCGAGCGATGGCTCGCGTGCGTCGAGCGCTGGCGCGCGCACAGCAAGCACCACAGCGTGCGATGGCTTGCGATGGAGATGCAGCAGCTATGCGACGAGCGCATGGGCTGCGCGCACATGGCCAGCGATGGCTGTGTGCGTGCGGCCCATGGGCGTGCGATGCGTAGGGTGTTTGCGTTACGATTAGATCGTTTTGAATGTTTAATTTGAAATTTTTCAGTTTACGTAATTTTAATTAATTTTAAAATTAATAATTTAAATTATTTTCTTGGATTTTGATTTTGAATATTGTAATTATAATAAATTTTATTTATTCTAATTATTTTACTAAAATTAAAATCATGAATTAATTTAAATACGACTGAAATTAAATTAAACTTTTGGATTCAATTATAAATTTATATGAGCTTTAAATTTTAATTAAATTTGTATGTTTCCGGTTAGACTAGAAATACATTTTTATGTTTAAAATTAGTAAAGCATATGAATTTATTGGTTTAAGTGGGAGCCCTTTTAGTCATAAACTCTTGATTAGGTCTACAAATCCTTAAGGTTAAAACAACTTGATTAGAATTAATAAGGACTGAATAATTGGTAGATTATTGGTGCCCTTGATTAATTGCTGCAAATGTTTACGTGATGCATAATGTGTTTTACTAACCAGCTATGTGGGCCATTCATGATAATGAATGGGTGAATGGTATATATTGTATATGTACTGTTTTGCAGGTTATAAAGTGACTAGTATGGCCCAAATAGGATAGAAAATATGGTCTGCGTACCATTAATTTGAATGTAATTGGTCTAAAGTACCAAAGTTATTTTTCAATTCAAATATGGTCTGCGTACCATCAAATAGTTGTAATTAGTTATAGCTTATCCTATTTGAAGAAAATGGTGCCTCCCACGGAGATTTTCAAGACGGACTTTGAAGTTAAAGCTTCAAGATGAAGTCGGGCCATACTAGATCACATTTATCTTATGCATGTTTTAGGTTATTTATTGCTTTTAAATATGTCTTAAAATGCATGAGATCAAAAGCTTGATTATGTTGCATGATTAAGGATTTTAGTTCACTTAAAATCTAACCAACATAGTAAGAGCCTTAAGTTCCAAACTTAAAAATTGAGTTAAAAGGTGCCATGCCAAAATATACACTTGCTTGGATATCCTTTACATCAATCTAGTAATAGTTTTCGCTCAGCGAGGTGTTACTTATTGGTCCTAAAGGGGCAAGGTACACAAATAATTGTGAGTACATGTTAGTTTTGGTGAAACTCAACGATATAAGTAAGGAGTCCTTTTATGTCGTGGCAAAATCGATAGGTTTACCTAATAAGTTCTTAGACGTACCTATCAACCAAGAATAGTTTCTAGACTATTAGCAAAAGGCTTTTGCTTACCTAAGATGTTCTAGGATTAAGTCGACAAATTGTGCTTAGTTCTTCAATGATTTTAGGATCTTGGAATCATTTTATTCACACCTGCCGGAACACATAACTTGAATAAAATGCTTAATAAACATTGAATTATGCATGTATGCTAGAATTTAAGTTTATTAAGAGAAACTGTGAATGGTTATTTATTTGTTTATTCTTTTCAATTGTAGTTTTTAATATGGCAAACAACAATTCATTCAACATTCGATCAATTCTCGAAAAGGAGAAGTTGAACGGGAAAAACTTCCTTGACTGGCAAAGGAACTTGCAAATAGTTCTTATGCAGGAAGAAAAGGAGTATGTCCTAGATGAGGCGATGCCCGAAGCCGCAGGCGACGGGGTCACTCAGGCAGCCCTCAATCGTTGGATTGATGCCAACAAGGATGTGAAATGTCTAATGCTCGCCACCATGAGTGCGGATCTGCAGAAAACGTTCATCAACTCAGATGCTTTCACAATCATCAGTGAGTTGAAGAACATGTTCCAAGATCTGGCTCGAGTCGAAAGATTCGAGACTCATAGGCAAATTCTTGAGACCAAGCTTAAGAAAGGCGAGCCCGTAAGTCCACATGTTCTCAAAATGATTGGACTCATTGAGAATATGAGTCGGCTGGATCAGCAATTTTCTCAGGAAATGGCTATAGACACCATCCTCCATTCTCTTCATAGCGGGTATGATCAGTTCAAACTGAACCACAGTATGAATAGTCTGGACAAAACGCTCACTGAGCTTCACGGTATGCTGAAGACCGCTGAAAAGACGCTCAAAAGTGATAAGCAGGATGTTCTTATGGTGCGTGGGGGCAAGTTCAAGAAATCTGGAAAGAAGAGGAATGCTAAGAAAGGTGGCAACAAGGCCAGCCCAACTAAGCAAACTGGCGCCAAATCTGTAAAGAGGAAGGTCAGTCAACCCACTTCTGAATCCGAATGCTTCTACTGCAAGAAGAAGGGGCATTGGAAGAGAGATTGCTTGAAGCTAAAGGAAGATCAGAAGAACGGAACAGTCGTTCCATCTTCAGGTATTTTCGTTATAGACTGTATACTTGCTAATTCAACTTCTTGGGTATTAGATACAGGTTGTGGCTCACACTTATGTTCCAATCCACAGGGACTAAGAAGAAGTAGAAAGTTAAGCAAGGGTGAAGTCAACCTACGAGTGGGAAATGGAGCACGGATTGCTGCATTAGCTGTAGGAACTTACTATTTGTCGTTGCCCTCCGGGCTAGTTTTGGAACTGGAAGATTGTTTCCATGTTCCAAGTCTTACTAAAAACATCATTTCAGTTTCTTGCTTAGATGCTAAGGGATTTACCTTTTTAATAAAAGACAATAGTTGTTCGTTTTATTTTAAAGAGATGTTTTATGGATCTGCTAGATTAGTCAATGGACTTTATTTATTAGATCACGACAAACAAGTATATAACATAACTACCAAAAAGGCCAAAAAGGATGATTCAGATCTCACCTATCTGTGGCATTGTCGATTAGGCCATATAAACTTGAAACGCTTAGAAAGACTTCAAAAGGAAGGAATTCTAGAACCATTTGACTTAGAGGATTATGGTAAATGCGAATCATGTTTACTTGGCAAAATGACAAAGCAACCTTTCTCTAAAGTTGGAGAAAGAGCAAATGAACTATTGGGTTTAATCAATACAGATGTATGTGGACCAATGAGTACAAATGCTAGAGGTGGTTTCAGCTACTTTATCACTTTCACTGATGACTTCAGTAGGTATGGTTATGTCTACCTAATGAAGCATAAGTCTGAATCCTTTGACAAATTCAAGGAATTTCAGAGTGAAGTAGAGAATCAATTAGGCAAGAAGATTAAGGCACTGCGGTCTGATAGAGGCGGTGAATATCTGAGCTATGAATTTGATGACCATCTGAAAGAATGTGGAATTCTATCAGAATTGACTCCTCCTGGAACACCACAATGGAACGGTGTATCGGAACGGAGGAACAGAACCTTGCTAGACATGGTCAGGTCAATGATGGGTCAGGCCGAACTTCCATTAGAATTTTGGGGACATGCACTAAATACAGCTCCGTCTAAAACTGTCGAAATGACTCCATACGAATTATGGTTTGGAAAGCCTCCAAATGTGTCTTTTCTTAAGATTTGGGGATGTGAAGTATACGTCAAACGATTAATTTCAGACAAACTTCATCCAAAATCTTACAAATGTATCCTTGTGGGCTATCCAAAGGAAACAAAGGGGGATTACTTCTACAATACATCTGAGAACAAAGTGTTTGTTGCTCGAGATGGTGTCTTTTTGGAGAAAGATCACATTTCCAAAATGACAAGTGGGAGAAAAATAGACCTCGAAGAAATTCGAGTCGAACAACAAACTCTAGAGAATGCTCAAGATGACATTCAGGATGAAACTCAGAGATCTTTAGAAGAATCTGGTGAGAATCATGGTCAATCTAGAAATGTTACCCCGCGTAGATCGCAAAGATATAGATCTCAACCGGAAAGGTACATAGGTATTTTGACGAACGAGAGCTATGACGTTCTATTACTTGAAAGTGATGAACCTGCGACTTACAAACAAGCTATGACGAGCCCTAGCTCCAAGCAATGGCAAGAAGCCATGCAATCTGAATTAGACTCCATGTCTGAAAACCAAGTATGGGATTTGGTCGATTTGCCAGATGGCTACCAAGCCATTGGAAGCAAATGGGTTTTCAAACTGAAAAAGGACAAGGATGGGAAACTTGAAGTTTTCAAAGCTAGATTGGTTGCAAAAGGTTACAGGCAAGTCCACGGTGTGGATTATGATGAAACCTTTTCACCAGTTGCAATGCTGAAGTCTATTCGGATAATGTTAGCAATCGCTGCATATTACGATTACGAAATATGGCAGATGGATGTCAAAACTGCTTTCTTAAACGGCGTTTTAACAGAAACTGTGTTTATGACACAGCCTGAAGGTTTTGAGGATCCAAAGAATGCTAAAAAGGTATGCAAGCTAAAGAAATCAATCTACGGATTGAAGCAGGCATCCAGGAGCTGGAATATACGTTTTGATGAAGCAGTCAGTGACTTTGGTTTCATCAAGAACGCGGACGAATCTTGTGTATACAAGAAGGTCAGTGGGAGCAAAATTGCTTTCCTAGTATTATATGTCGACGACATATTGCTTATCGGAAATGACATTCCTATGTTGAATTCTGTCAAGATTTGGCTTGGGAAATGTTTTTCGATGAAGGATCTAGGAGAAGCACAGTACATATTGGGCATCAAGATTTACAGAGATAGATCTAAAAAGATGATTGGACTTAGTCAAAGCACTTATATCAATAAGGTGCTTGATAGGTTCAAGATGGCGGACTCCAAGCGAGGCTACCTACCCATGTCTCATGGAATGACTCTAAGCAAGACTCAGTGCCCAAAAACACTTGATGAGCGTAGACGAATGAATGGGATTCCATATGCATCATTGATTGGTTCAATAATGTATGCTATGATATGTACACGCCCGGATGTTGCGTACGCACTCAGTGCTACGAGCAGATACCAGTCAGACCCAGGAGAGGCGCATTGGACTGCTGCCAAGAACATTCTGAAGTACCTGAAAAGGCACAAAGATGACTTCCTGGTCTATGGTGGAGATGATGAATTAATTATTAAAGGCTATACGGACGTAAGTTTCCAAACCGACAAAGATGATTTCAGATCACAGTCTGGGTTTGTCTTCTGCCTCAACGGAGGAGCAGTAAGCTGGAAAAGTGCTAAGCAAAGCACCATTGCGGATTCTACAACTGAAGCGGAGTACATTGCTGCACATGAAGCAGCAAAGGAAGCTATATGGCTAAGGAAGTTCATAGGTGAACTTGGTGTAGTCCCCTCCATTAAAGGACCAATAGCCCTGTATTGTGACAATAACGGAGCTATTGCACAGGCAAAGGAGCCTAGACACCACCAGAGAGTCAAGAATGTACTTCGTAGATTTCACCTTCTACGAGAGTTCGTTGAAAGAAAAGAAGTCGAGATAAGCAAAATTGGAACTGATGACAACATATCAGATCCATTGACTAAACCTCTGCCGCAGGCGAAGCACAACTCGCACACTGCAGCTATGGGAATCAAGCATATTGGAGAATGGCTTTGATGTCTCTGTTTAATGTTTTGAAGTTTTAGAGTTTAAATCTTTGTAAAACATTATTGGTTAATCATTCACAATAAATGAAAAGAATTCATTTTTCCATTTAATTTGTGGTTTATTAAATGATGAGTCCCTTCAATTTGACGATATATTCAAGATAGACTGTCAGGACCAGTCCTGTGACTAAGAAATGTCTATCAAGTGAACTTGAATGTCAAAGGTTGAAGATGGTCCCTAGTCGGAGTTTTCTATAAAATTGGACGCATAGAAAACGTTAGACGATTAGAATGCAAGATGACTAGTAGTTCTGTTTCTTGAACTATGTGGACATGGCAATGTCATAATCATTTGCATAGATACTTACTTTGGGAAGACTAGTATCGGACAAGACCTATGAAACTTTACTGTAAGAGATGAAAATCTGTCATAAGTAAATTTCATTAAAATTATTAGACACTAAATCCTCAATACCTGAGTGATTTGAGATTACTTGTTTGAGAACTGGTTGCTTTGACGTTGACCAACCGTCGCTCCGTAAAAGGAGGCTATAAAGGCAACGCTCAGGTAATCACCTATTAAACGAAGTCTAATCTCAAGATCGCAAGATTGGGATTGTCCTCCCATAAATCGGGATGAGATGCTTAAAAGTTGTACAAGGCCACTCGGAGAGCTAGAAACTGTGAAATGCATGGCCGTGCTCGGATGAATCAAAGGCTATGATTATCTGTTTATTTGATCAGTTGAACTCTGAAACCGAGGAACACCTCTGGACATAATAAGGATGACAACTCTTACCTTATGCTCAAGAGCAAGCATCGAGCGACAAAGGAATTAGGAAATGCACACTTGTCCCTAAGGACAAGTGGGAGACTGAAGGAAATAATGCCCTTGGTCCAAGTATGCATTCTATGTTAAGTCTAATAAATGCGGTTCAGTATTAATTAACAAGTTAATAATTCAGTGAGATCAAGTGAGCTGAATGCCTAGCTAGAGGCCGCTTCAGTTCAAGTGGAATTAATGATATTAATCCACAGCTTACTCTTGACTGAACCCGTAGGGTCACACAAATAGTACGTAAACGGATCAAGTATTTAATGGCATTAGATACTCCATCTATGGATATTCGGAATCGACGGATCTTGGTTTCAGTGGGAGCTGAGATCGTCACAGGCAAGAAATGAATACTCCGGAAACGATGATATTGCCGGAAACGGAAATATGGATCGTATCGGAAATATAAATATTATCCAAGTCGTAGATGTTGCCGGAAACGGAAACATGGTACGTATCGGAAAATATTATCGGAAATGGAAATATTACCAGAATCGGAAATATTGCCGGAAACGGAAATATTGTCAGAATCGGAAATATTATCGGAATCGGAAAATAATTCCGGAAACGGAAATATTAAATATTTGTTCGAAACGGAAATTGATTCCGGAATCGGAAATATTAAATATTGTTCGTATCGGAAATGAATTCCGGAACCGGGAATTTAATCGGAAGCGTATCGTACGAATTAGCATCGGACGAGGCCTGCCGGACGAAGGCCCAGCACGAAGTCGGGCCATCGCCCAGCAAGCCAAACGCGCGCCCAGCCAAAGGCAGCGCCCAGGCCCACCGCAAGGCAGGCCCAGCGCGCGCCTAAGGCCATGGGCCTCGCTGCGTGGGCTGCTGCTCGCACGCACGCATGGGCGGCCCTCGTGGCTGCCGTGTGTGTGTGTGAGTTTGTGTTCATGCACGATTCCTAAAACTATTAGAATTAGTATATGATTAAATTCCTATTCCTAAAAGGATAAATTAATTAATTAGAGTTCTTATAGGATTCTAAGTTTAATTAATTCGTATCCTACTAGGATTCCAATTCCCTTTCCATAACTCTATAAATACGTGCCTAGGGTCACATATTTTTCAGAGATTAATTCAAGTATTCAAAGTGAGTTTTGAGAGAAAAATTCAGTCATATTTCTTACCTAAGAGTGCCGAAAATTCTAGTACCTTAAGGGCGATTCTAGTTGGTCAATCTTAAGGCAGATCCGGACGTGCTGTGGACTATCTACGGAGGGACGACACTTGGAGTCCTAAAGACTTGTTCTTGTTCGGTTCGGGCGCAGCTAGGGAAGGCACGCAACAAAGAGTATGCATCTAAATTATGCTATATGATTATGTGTAAATAATATGTATTCCTGGCTAAATGGTTGTTTCCGCATGATTTATGAATTGTCATATGTATCATAACCTAACATCCTCACCCAACACAGCAGGGCGAGCATAACGAACCATGGTCTCCCGAACTTCCGACGGAATCCTCTTCAAAGGGACGTCCGCGCAGGGGTCGCCGTGGACCAACCCTTCCAACACAGAAGTGGAAGTCGAGCCCAAGGTCTAACGAGCCCTCTTAACCCCACGACCTTCGGAGGGTCAACCTTCAGCAAGCTGGAGAGGCGAAGGCTGCTCAGCACCTTCGGCGGCAGAAGTTGGGTTCTCCGCAGCCTCAGAATCAGAAATCTCCACCACTACCTTAGGTGGAGTCTGAGGATCCTCTCCCATATCAGCAGCAGCAGCTTCCTCAGAAGCAGTACCCTCAGCGGGAACCATAGGGATGTCCACCTCGGCTTGCTCCAACTCGTGGGTAATGTCCTCAACGAACACTTCCGTTGGAGTCAAGGGCTTCAGCGGCGAGGGAACATCAGTTTCCTTGACCAAAGGATGATCCACAGGATCATTAGTCACCAACACAGCGACACTCTTCAACCTTTGGCCAGGGAGAGGAATGAAACGACGCAAATTCTCGGGGAGAACCATCTCCTTCTCTTGCCGAGCAAGATACCGCTCTCCTGCTTCAGCGAGGCTTGGATCCGAGGCAACAACCTGTTGAATCTTCTCCTTATTCAAAAAAGGTCGTTGGCTCAGAAACTCGAGAACCTCGGGGCGGGGGGTTACCTTAGAGAAGAGCGAAGACTTCTTCTTCTTCTTTGGGGACCTCTCCCCCGAAGCAGACTTCCCTTTCCGAGAAGCTTCTTCCTCCGAAGATTTCCGCTTCTTTAACCCCCGCGACTCCTAGAAAAGATAGGAGTGAGAAAGCAGGTAAAAAATAGAACGAGGAAGATGGAAAAAGAACGACGCTTACCTCGGGAAGGGTAAAAGAAGGAGGAGATGAGGCAGATGAAACAACTGGAGCAGTAACTATCACCTCGGGACCCTGCAACAAAAGGAAGGAGATGAATCTCTATCCCAGCAGTAAACACCTCATACCCAAAAAGATGAAACAAGAGTGTTACCGGATCAGAAGTAGTTACCAGCTCAGGTAGAACAGTCTGTCTCGGAACTGCTTCTCCAGGGCGGTCGGCAGACCAAGGGTCAGCTCGGACGTCGTCAAGATGGGCCAAGGCGTGATCCGAAAATTTGTAGCTATCTAGCCTCGGCTGCCGAGGGTTAGATGCCTTGAAATCGTAAGGAGGGAAACTATCAAGAATCTCGCCTTCCAAGGAGTACCCCAATTTCTTAGGGTCAATAGCAGCCTCGCCGTACGTTGCAACAAGGAAAAAAAAAAGAGGGTCAGATACAGGCAAAGCCAAGGAGAGGAAAATACCTCAGCTGAAGCACGATCTCAGCACGAGAAATCTCACCCCTATCATAGATCCGACTGAGACCGACAACAGCGAGGAGAGCCTCCTGAGTGATATAATGGAAATTAGGAAGCCAATGCAAAGGCTCCCTAGTCGTTTTCGCTCGGAACCACTCCAGAAGAGCAACATGATCCGGATTCCCCAGATCGACCGGGCCAACCCTAGACATCTCCGGATCCACCCTGACAAACCACTTCGGTGGCGCATAATAATGGGGATGCTTCGGATCCACGGGCACCCGCACTAGAAGCCACTGCTTCTTCCAGTTATGAACCGAAGACACATAAGGGAACGCAGTCAGATACTGCGAGTCGCTCTTCCGAAGCCGCTTGTTGATAATGGTCCACCAACCATGTTGGGCATTCTGATTCCTCCCGAGCTCATGTATCTCCTTGAAAACCTCGAGAGACGGGGGATAACCCAGAAAATCGCATGTCCAGCGATAAGAGATAATATGACGCATCGACTTCGGCGTCAACTGCGCCAAAGAAATGTTATACTCCTCCAACACTCGGGAGACGAACGGATCCAAAGGAAACCGAAGCCCATAATCAAAATGATGGAGATACACAACAATTAAGCCTGGGGCGGCCTCGTCACCCGAGCATGCTTCTGAAGCGGAAGCTCACACCAGTAGCCCAAGGCATATTGAATGCCATAAAGATCCTCGGCGAGCCGGTGATAATGCCCTCGACGAGCTTCAACTAACCACTCCCCTTCAACGGCCGTGCCGTCGGGACCAGAAATCTCACTCGGATCATCAAAGAGAGCCGCAAGTTTACCCTCAGGGTCCGCCTCTTCCCACCGCCTCGGGAAGAAAGGGAGAATAGGAAAACGGCCAGTAACGCCGGTTCCATGGCTCGGCCCAGCGCGAGCCCCACTCCTTGAGCGCTCTTCAGCCTCAGAAGAGGTCTTCGCCGATCTATCCTCGGAACCACTAGACGAGGATACCACACCTGTTTTCTTCTTCCATCTTCCCCCAGCCATGGCAAAAACTCCAAAGAAAGAGTGCCGAAATACGAAGAATCGGAGAGTAAAAAAGAGAAAACGAGAAACAAATTACCTTCCTCAGAGCGGAAATCGCCGACAAGTCGAATGGAACAAAGATCCGAAGCTGATTCTTGACAAATTCACAAAGATCTAAAGGAAACTCACAGGAAAAACCACCGGAATTCTGGGAGGATTTGAGAAAGATTTTTGCGAATAAAGTTTTGAACGAAGATTTGGATCGAGTATTTATAGGCCACCACTCAGTGAAACTGCCTAACTTCCACTTTGTTCTGGGTCGTTCGATCAACGCCATACACGGAGCACCCATTTGACACCTGTCCCACAAGTGCATGGTTCCAACGCCCCCTTTTTGAAAAAAGAGAGGGAAAACTTTCCAACTTCTGATACATGGAAACCCGCCCATTTATTCCTAAATGGACTGGGTCTGGGGGGGCATGTTGTTTGGGCTCCCAATTAACTATCAATTGGGCCACAAAGTCCAAAGCCCAATGGCTTAATACAGCAACATCAAACCCACAAACACTACATTCCAAAAAGGCTATTCAGCCGCCAATCAAGGCCCAAGGCCCACTTGCAATATATGACCTAAGGGGATTTGTTGTACAAACACTGCATACCAAGGTACGTCCAATTTATCGCCTTAAGACTACTCTTCTAGAGAACTTCTCTCTAGAATCCGAGCATCGTTCTTACTTAGGCATCGGAGGGGCTTTCCTCGGAAACACCCCCGAGGCCAGCCAGTAACTTGTGTATTGTGCAGGTGAATTCGGACACGACATATTCAAGCTAGCAAGATCTTCAACACACACGAAAGGGCCTTCATTCGAAGCCCATTGTTTCATCCACTTCGACACCGGAACAAAGTTTGTACTACAACGTTACACATTTACCGGTACCCATAATTTAATTCTCGATCATATCATAATATTAATAGATTAATAGTCCATCAGCAATCTGATAAATGAATAGATTTTTACGATTGATCTCCCTCTTTGCAACATATTTAAGATAAATAATTGAATTAATAGAAATACAAACAAAACTAAGAGTAGCTATTAACCTTCTCCTACAGAGTCGCTACGTACATGGTTCGTTTTAAAGTAAAATTACATCAGAAAATCCTTTTCTCAAGGAATAATAATGTACACTACCTGTTTTATTTACCTGTATGATGGCGTCTATCTTATATGACCTATGCCATACGTATCAAAAGAATAAAATTAATACTTCTTGTTAATAAAAGTTTAAACTTACATTAAATCTTAAAATTTTCAATTAATGTGAGGTCACGGAAGCTAAATAGTTTTTAATTAACCTTTTCTAATCTTGTTGTCCCATTTATCTTGAGTAGGGGCAAAAATAAGTTCCATGCTATTGCTACTGCTGCTCCCAGAATTAAACATCTCAGTCCAATCAACCATATGATGATTATTTAACAGATCAACGGCTTGATGATCTCTTCCAATATGAGATCTAACGGTGGAGGTTTCACCTTCTGCATTGCTGGTACACAGGATGCTGCTACTGCTACTCACACGATATAACAATTCTTGTTGTTGCTGGTGTTCGACAAATGTGGTGCATGCACTCTCAAATAATGAAGGTTTAGTACTGTGGTCTATTGAAAGCCACTCATGATAAGGAGATGCAACGGTTGTGATTGGGTGGTGGGGAGTAAGGAATATGTCTTGAACGGTTTGTGATGGTGGTGATGGGACGGAGGACGGCGCTGTGTTGGACATGTGGCAAGTGTGTTCCTCCCGGTAGAGGATGTCAAAGGTGAATGGGTCGTCGTCAAGTCGTTGGACTTGCTTCTTGGCTTTGCACTTGTATAGTTTTTGATGTGTGCATCTATAGTAACTCCTACATTTGTATAAGAGGCACAAATACATCAAATAACAAATTACACGTATATTATTACTGAAATTAAATAATATTTGTATCGCCAATTTTTTTTTAACTTAATATTTACCATCATTTAAGTTGAGCAACTTTTGTGTAAGATCGTGTGACCGAAACGTTAAAGAAAGACCGCACATGTCATGCTGGCGTCATCATTCAAAAAAAAAATCTGTTTTTTTAAAGTACTAACTTAGAACATATTAGATGCACCCGGATGCCTATGTGCGGACCCTCTCGCATTTTCTCCTTACATGTAAGGAGAAAATGTGGTAGGGAGCACCAATGGGCATAAAATTACCCTTGGGTAGTGTAAAACTTAATTAAAAATAATAAAATCTAAACTAATCGAAAATAAAATAGTTAAATTATAAAACAAATAGTTATAATTTTTAAACATACTCTTTACTAACTAAAATAAATTTGATCTTAACTAAAACAAGATAATTATTAACAAAATCTAAGAAAATCTTAACTGAAACTCAAAAAAATATAAACTAAAACTCAAAAAATCATAACTCAAACTTTGATATCTTAATATAAGTTCAAAATATTTTAACTAATACTCATCGTAATATTAACGGCAAGTAACAGAGAATACATGTATAAGTAACACCAGCAAAAAAAGTCAAGTAACGTCATTCTATACAAGGAATTAATCTTTAACATGAAATTAAAGAAACCACAATAACTAAAAGTAACACGAGCATAGAAAATCAAGTAACACCAGTCTATATCGGGAACCTCTAACATGCAATTGAGGAACCTACAATAAAATAAGAAAAGTAATAGCGAATACAATATATAAGTAACACCAGCATATATAGAAAATACAAGGAACCTCTTACATGAAATTGAAGAAGTTGCAGTAAAACCAGAAAAGTAACAGTGAATACGAGGTATAAGTAACACCAACATATAAAGTCTAGTAACACTAGTAAATAACCTTCTCCATTGTAGATGTTGCGCCCGCGTCACACCATCAAGTTGATGGTGTGGCTGGTCACACAAGAGACGCGATGAAAACTCACCACTTCTTAACTAAAACATAGGAACTTTAGAATTGGGATCTAAACTAAAACTAAAAAATTCAAAATAAAAAGGAAACTTCAAGGTGGTCGTTTGTGTAACACCGCCTTATATATAAAAGTTTGTAATTTAAGTTTCACGTTTATTTTTTCATTTTACATTTACCACCTTAATTTTGTGAAGCGTTTTTTATTCACCGCCTCTTAACGCATTTCATCCAATTTTCCGTCCATGCCACTAATTAAAACTTTAAGTTAATTTGTATCCCACTGACAAGCTAATTAACTAAAACAACTTGTTATTTAATATGTTCCACTTTTACATAAACTAGATTAGATCATGTGCACGCATTATATAATTATTTTTTGACAATTTCTTTAACAAAAAATTTAACTGAAATATCCCAAAACTACTGAATAATCACTTATTTTGAACATATATGTAATAACTTATTAATCCAATATGAATAAGTGATTACATATATTCATTGCAATTTTTCACCTTATTAATCACTTACTAATTGTATTCATTGCAATTTTTTTGAATAACTGTTCAACAAAAAAAAGGATAACTAGAAATTTCAAGTACTAGTTAATTTTGATGTGGTAATCTAAGTAATATACTCCGTCTCAATTTGAATTTGTTTTAAAGTTTCGACTCCTTCAACTTATTTTTTGATGCTTGTCTAACAATTCCAATTATTTTACCAAACTGTCCAACAAAGATTTCCCGAAGAATCTAAGATATACTAGTAGTACGTCCGTACAAGTCAATTTAATTATTGATGATGAATTTGGTAAACTGTTAACAATTAAATATTACTATGTATATCTTAGTTAGAACGGTGTTGACAATATTGTCACAAAAAGAAGCTAACAGAGAGAAATCAGACTGATTCAACGGTAAAAGATAGTTTGACCAGTCTAATTTATCTAGAAATAGAAATCAAAATTGAGTCAAAATTAGTCTAGAAGTTCAAGGAGGAATGAGTAAAAATAAAATACAATTTTTTATAAGAGACCATTTGACCACATAGGCACATCATCGACCTATACTACGTTATTACCTAACTAATCGTAATAGATAATTGAGCATGATTTGACAATTAAATAAGTGTTACATGTACGGTTTGATAGCAGATCGACTGAAAGAGAACATGAAAAATTAAAAAATTGATTAAAGTGATGATGTTGGATAATTAGAAGAAATTACCTAGGATACTTAGCGTTAAGAATCTCTTTCTGACCATATTTTCTCCAAGTGAAACCATCTTCTGGTGGCATCTCTGTATTCCCTATCTTTGGAGCTGCCATCCTCACCCTTCGATAGCGCCCTTCTTCATCATTTCTGTCATTTTCGCAAAATTACTAATTACAAATCACAATTATGTAATACTAGCTATACCGTACTACGTGTGTATAAATTTTTTTGATACGCCCTATTTCCATCTTAAATCCGTCTTTAGTCATCATGTTGAGACGGATTTGGACTATTCAAAAAGATCGACGAAATTTCTCGTCTCTATAAAATGATTATTTTGTAATGTCTATTTATTGACAAAAATATTAATATTAATGCATTCGAAGAACAAGATGGAATGTCTGTGTCAGAATGTCAGTAGGTCACTCGTATGAGTCCAACTGTCTGATCTTTACGTATTTATAGAAAAAACATCTACTATAAAGTACGTAGTTACGAATAATTAAGTACGTGTATGCACGTCTATTTATACACATATCAGATTGTCAAGTATATGTATCTAACATGAATACGTACTAGTACTTTTTAAAGGTAAAATTAAGCTAAGTTAATGGAGAACACATAGATGAAAGTATGGTCGACGGATTGGACACTAGCTAGCAGCTATACAAAATGATATACTTCGTAGAACTTAACAGTTTGAATTGATGGTAAATGATTTATTCACATATAACGAACTATATATATGATTAACATGAAACATCTCATGGACTAATTAATATGGTTTTCAAAATCTGATTTACGGCGGATATATATATACAACAATGTATAATATAGTCTTTTATGCACACGATACGTGCAAAAATTAAGAATGCATGTATGTTGTCATTAAAAAATTAAAATTTATTAGCGTATAATGACTACTTGAAAAATTAAGAAAATGTAAAAAAGATCTAAAGCAATCCAATTCGTGACTTTTTGCCGTTAAAAATGATAAAGCTCAATGACACAATTTATGTTTTTTTTCTTCTTCCTTTGTATTACCTCCGTTTCATAAAGATCTTTACGGTTAGTGTTTGCACAAATATTAAAATCGACAAAGTAAAAAAATTGGTGGAATATGATAAAATATAGATAAAGTAAGAGAAATGTACAAAAAAAAGTGGGCGGGTGTAAGAAAAAAAAATGAATAAAATAAGAGAAAGTGAGTGCAAATTTGTAAAAATTGTAGGGTTAGAATGGCAATGTAGTAAATTTTTATGTCAAAAAATAGAATAAGCAAAGTGTAAAGAACATTATGAAACAAACTAAAATGGGAAGTGTAAATATCATTTTGAAATGTAGGTAGTACATGGATTTGGGAGGAAGATATATACACTCACATGTATGAACGCAATTTCAAGATAAACTGTTTTGGTGTTTTAAGGATGAAGTCATTGATTTACCCTTTTTCTTAAAATTGTTTAGACTCCTATAACTTTTACAGTAAACCGAATTACAAAGGTAATTTTAGTTTTTCTTATAAAGAATAGAGATTTTGGTAATTGTGAAGTAATAAAATTGTAATAATTTTAGTTTTTCTTATAAAGAATAGAGATTTTGGTAATTATGAAGTAATAAACTTGTAATATTATTAGAATTTTTTTGACCTTTATTAACATGCATGTTTTATTGTTTTTGCATGTGATAGAAAATAACGTATTACGGGGCTGATTTCCCTATTTTGTTTACTTCCTTAGTTGATGTTTGTTACAGAAATCATTAAACTCTTTGTTTACTTTTTGGCTTTTTGCTATTACATTGTCAATAGGAAAAATTGTATGCATTATATTGTTTTGTTTTGGTAATTTGTTAATTTGCATTAAATATGAAGTTTTAAAAATTAGCAAAATACTTAGCTATTGAGAATTAAATTGTAAAGTTAGCAATGATATTTTAGTCTATAGAGAACACCTAATTCCCTTACAGAATAGAGATATGGGATACACACATCATTACAAGCTAGGAAACAACAAATTCATACATGTTTTTTGTTTTAATTGTTTTGTTTTTCTCACCTTGATGAAGACCTCCTCGATGATGAGCTCCTCAAACCCGAAGTCGAGCTACCACCAATATCCGTCATTATTCCATGTACTCCAAATTCTTGATCTTTGCCACCGCTATCAGCTTTCAGAGAGACTCTTACCTCCTCCTTTCCTTTACCTTTGTTATTAGGGTGATGATGGTGCGCGTACTCGAACACCGCCTCCATCTCTGCAGGTTGATAAGGATGATGATAATCCAATGGCAATTGGTGCAGACAACCGCCGGAATTACTAAGCTGCTGCTTTGCCGTGTTAAACACCTCTATTATCTCCTCACACTTTTGTGCTACAATCAATGGAGGGGCACCACCACCACCAACCCACATACTATTAGAAATATCCAATTCCATTTTCTTGGCTAAGTCACAACCATGAAATAATAAACTCATTGTTGAATCATTAATAATATTTTCATTATTATTTTTATTATTATTATTATCACCCCCCTCCATAATATGTGACACTTTATTACTACAATCTACCTTTTTATTAGTGCTTGGTCCAAGCTCACTATTGTAATTAACACTAATTTAACGTTATAATGAAATGGTAAGCTTTTTCAATTGATTTTATTTGATTTGATTTGATGTGGTGAAGATGATAATTAAAATGAAGATGATTGGGTTATAAAAAGAGAGCCAAAATGTATGGAATCTTCAATGAAATGCCACTTTAATTAAGTGTGGAAAGGGAGGAGTATTTTAAGGGTGTGACTAAGTCATATATGCATGCAAATAAATCCAACTTTAATTAATTAATATATTTCAACCTTTTTGAATTGAAACTTGAAAGTCTACGAGAAGATCAATGTAGGATGTCCCCATTGATTTCAAACACGGATTTTTCTTTTCTTTTTTATATATTCTTTCTTTTCGGAGGAGACTTTGATTTCTTGAAATTATGCTCAACATATATTTTGTCGAGTAATATTATAACCCACTTTGTGGTTTTAAGGAACATTCTCATAAATGGACTAATCTTCAACTGTTTTATTACACTTTGAACTTTCAAGTATTTACATCAAGTAATCATTGCTATTTTGCTTCTTTTACACCACGTCCACCTTATTTCAAGTACAATAAATTTACATTAGCCCAGATAAATTTAGTTCACGAAAAATAAACGATATTCAAGTATAACTTATAAACTTAAAAAATAATTTGAAAATTACACACTATTAGTTGTGTTTCTATGAACATATCAATTGTGTTAGTTTTGTAGAACATGACTGTTTAATTTAATCCACTTTTGGTTGTGAATAATAGGGGTGAGCAAAAAGTTAGGGTACCCTAAATAGTAACCGGAACCTGTTAGCTAGGAACCTGCGGTTCCGGCACTAGTGGAAAAACAATCATTTGCATCACCACATTTGCCTCGCACATTTAAACATGTGACGCAATTGACAGTTCTAAGCTTTAAAATTAGTCATTTGCGTCGCAGAATTATTAATCTGCGACGCAAATGACTCTAAAATGTTCTCAGAGTCATTTGCGTCGCAGATTAGTAATAATGCGACGCAAAATATTACCTCCTTTGCGTCGCAGAATTACTAATCTGCGACGCAAATGACTCTTTAAGTCACCTGCGTCGCAGATTAGTAATTCTGCGACGCAGAGGAGGTAAAAAAAATTCGGAAGTTTTTATATTCCTCACCCACGCGTACTGCACCCTAATTTGTAGAAGAACAAAACAAACAGGCGCAGCTACCTTCACGACTTCACCCTCATCCTCCATCGATCTTCGATCTTCTTCACCCTCATCCTCCATCGATCTTCTTCACCCTACACCAGGCGCAGCTACATTTAGAGAGAGTTTCGCTGGAACCGTAGGCCACAGCCGTCGCCGCCGCCGCCGCCTCCATTGGAGAATGCCCACTGAATAGGAATCGATCCCTGTCTCCATCAGGTACACTTACTTACCCTCAATTTCCATCTTCTTCACCCTAATTCTTCAATTGATTCCCTTATTTACTCAATCAGGTACACTTTCATTGAATTTTGTGGTTACTTTTTTGTTTAATTTGAAAGATTTAGGGTTTCTTTTTTTGGGTTTGGGATTTGGTGAGAAATTACGTGAATTAGGTCACTAATTTCCAATAATTTAGAACAATGAGGGGGTGAGTGTGCGTAATATTTTGCTAGGGATTATGAATTTGTTTTTGTTAATTTTGCGCAGATTTTTTTTGTTCTGACATTGTGTTCATTTGAATGTTCTGTTGCAGTGGTTTGGCTGAATTGAGTCTCGTTTGGGAGTAAGAAGATTTACTCCGATGGTAAGTTTCATTCCTCATGTTTCCAAAATGTATGAGACTATAGTAAGACTTTGAATTATTGTTGTTTGTTCTTGATTAAGCTATACATTTTGGCTTGCAAATGTTAATCAGCTTGAAGTTGTATGAATTCAGATAGAAGTTTGTATCTTTCTTCTTTACTTACTGACTTTGAATAACTCTCTTTGTTTCCTTTTTTTCTTCTTCTTAATTTTAGTTTTCATCCGAAATTTGCATTGTTTGTTTTAGAATGATTGATTGTTGTGATATATTGTGATTTCTTTGCTAGATTTTTTTACTCTTTCCCCCCTTAATTTCCTGGTATATTTCTTGTTGATTTCATAGATGTTTTTATTGATTTGGATTGGTTAGTTAGTGTTATAGTTGAGAATAATGGTTGGTTATTGATCTGGTTAGCGCTTTTAGAGTTTTGTTGGAAAGTTGAGAATTTTTGGTTTAATTTCTGAAGTAGACTAGAAATGTGTCATGAGGAAGGGGAATAAGGTGCAGTGATATACAATGTCCTCTTAATAGTATCAGTTAATGGCGACCAATTTGACCATAGACTGGTCGTTCCAGACTCCAGAACGAACTTGCTTAAAGTTATAGTAAAAAGCCTAGAACATCAGTTAGGACAGATTTGTGGCTTAGTGTCGCACGAACGCTGTAAATTCATAATTTAGTGTGCTTCAATTTTAATTTCTCGGCTTTTTTTTTCTCGGTTCAAATTTTTATTTTTATTTCATATTGTAATTTGTTTGATTTTGGTCTGACAATGGAGTTTTTTTATGTAACAGTCGAATATGCCGGAGAAATTGAACCAGTGTAAGCTTGATGCTCGCCGTGAACAATGCCTTTCGCAAGGTCCTGCATTCATTTTCTTTTCTTTTTTTGATTTTTACAGTTCTGTATTTTTCTTGCATAAATTAAATTGGAATCTTGCATCCACTAATTATCTAGAGCTTGCTCTCTTTTTTTCATTCACAATGAATTTCCTGGGCCCTTTGATTGTATTGGCATATCTTTCCTTTTATATATTGTGACTGTCAGGAAGACGTAGGATAACCTTGGTTATTATGGGTGCTTCATATGTAACCATATCTAACTTGGATGTTGGATAACCTTTATTTTTGGTTGTTTCTGGTTGGTAGTCTTTGTGATGATCAGTTGGGAAGTGTATATATGCCTGCTTGCTATGGTTGTTTTATTATTAATGAAACTTCCAAGTGTCCTGAGGTTTGTGATGATCAGTTGGGAAGTTGTTTATTCTAATGAAACAGAGAGCAGGTTGCGTAGGTTGTACTATGGCTATCATGAAGAATGTTTTAAGGTGTCTTTCGGTGAGTTTCTATTGCTTCAACTGTTGTAGGAGCTTACAACTCCAATGTAATACGGGCGAAGTTTATTAAACTAGACTTTAAATAAACTAAAATTGTGCAAAAGTATATTACATGTCTATAAAAGTAAATTGTATCTCTTGATGCAAACTAACACTCCTCTGTATCTTTCCTTTTAACCTTAACTTATACCCACCAACCTCCTTTCTGGAGGAAACGTTGTCACTAATGCAATAATTATCACTCCATGATAATGATTAGAGTAGGATATTATGTGAACAATGATTATAATGATGAGCAACTAAGGGAAGAACCACCTCAGAAGATGATTATTGACAAAGTTCAGATGACACTCCTCTGTTGTCCTGTGTGGACTGCTGGACAGGTGAACTATTTTGTACAATTCTGAAGGGCTGGTCAATGGTGATGCAGGCTTGTTGCTGGGTAGCTGAGTTGTTCTGTATGGTTGCGGTCCTTACCTTTTATGTCAGATTGCTGTGTAGGAAATCAGGTTGCTGGGTAGCCATTTCTTGGACTGGATTTGGCTGTTGATGAAATGACTCTGCATCATATTGTAGGATTGCATTAAGTGCTTCTTGTACTAACTTTATGGCTGCAGTCTGTTGCAGTCCAAGTTTCTCTGTCTTTGCAACTTGGTCATCAACTTCCTAGAGATTGTTGTTGTTTTTACTCAGCTCCATATTCAAGTTACTCATCTCATGGCTATTGTTTCCATCTCCACTTTCTTTTTCATCTGCTTGAATGATATCTTGGGCCTCATTCGTTTATGGTTCACTTAAACTTTTATGTTAAAAGTGTAGTTAGGTTATCAACATGTTGGGTGATCTATGGTGATTTTGCCTTTTATTGGGTTGTAACTAAAATATTAAAAAACGAATTTTTTTTAAAAAAAAAAAGTCATTTGCAACGCACATTTAGCTAATGTGCGTGGCAAATGACTTTTTTTTTTTCGCCTAAAAGTCATTTGCGTCGCACATTTAGCTAATGTGCGTTGCAAATGACTTTTCAGGCATGGTGCTGAAAAGTCATTTGCGTCGCACATTTAGCTAATGTGCGTTGCAAATGACTTTTCAGGCATGGTGCTGAAAAGTCATTTGCAACGCACATTTGCTAAATGTGCGTTGCAAATGAGGTTCATTTGCGTCGCACAAATGTGCGACGCAAATGACTTTTAGTCATTTGCGTCGAGAGCTTTTGCCACGCACGATGTGCGACGCAAATGTGCTTAAAAGTGCGATGCAAATGACCCTTTTTCCACTAGTGCGGGTAATAAAAATTGGGAACCTGTTGCAACAGGTTCCGGTTCTCAACTTTTCGGAACGGATACCCTGTTGGATACCCTGTACACACCAATTCTAATATAAAATGCTCAAAATAAGGGATAAGGCCATATAAAAATGCTGCGTATTCCCAAAAAAAAAAAAAATCCAAGCTAATTTTTAGAAAATATAATTTTAGAAGCATAATGTAAGCCCAAACGATATAACAAATAAAGCCCAAACCATAAAGTAACTTTTTTTTCAATAAATTAACAACAATTTATTTAAAATTTAAAATGACAGGGCACCCTGAATCGGAACCTGTTATAACAGGTTCCGGTTCCGATTCTCATTTTCAGGAACCTGTTGCAACAGGTTTCGGTTCTCATATTCAGGAACATGTTGCAACAGGTTTCGGTTCCTGAAATTTTGACAGGGTACCCTGTTGTGCTCACCCCTAGTGAATAATGAATGTGATAAGGGATATTCAAATACAATTTACGTACAACTAGAATAAGTTTTTTACTGGATAGAGGGAAAAAACACTAAAATAAGTCCTACGAATTATTTAATAGCCGTAAGATTATGGGTAGATGGTTCAATTCAACATGCATTACCTTGCCTCCCCCCCCCCCCCATTCCTATCCCTCTTTTTCCTTCTATTTTTTCTAGTGTTACCACCCAATTCATCATTGGGGCAAATGCGGATTCGGGACGAGTTCTTGGTGGATAAGTTTCAATCCCCTATCAATTGTTGTTGCGGGGGACCGAATACGTGGTCCGCCCTACGAAATTCAACCTCAATCACCATTGAACCAACAAATATTTGATCCTCTTTTTCTTTATAAGATTTCGAACTTTTTGCTCTTATCGGCTGAAAATAATCTAATTTATTCTATGATGGATTTAGTTTTAGTAAACTTGGTTGAGTTTAGTATGGTACAAGTTGATCATTTAGTGAAGATTTATGTGGAGTTGAAAAGGATGACAATTTTCAACTACAATAAATTAGACAATTAGATGGAAATCATATTCACGGATACAACGGATTGACAGACCCCCTCGTTGAAGTTGTATAAAACAACGATATAAAAGAGGACATAAAGGATGATCGGTGTACGACGATTGTAGTTTTGCTGAAAATAAGTTTTATTAAATTCAATTTAATTTGTTATGTATCTGCTAGATTCATATTTTTTTCATAGATGTATGACTCTTTTTTTAGTAATTTAATGGTTTTATTTCGAAAAAAAGCCCGTTCTAAAATGAACTTTGCATTTTATGTTTTAATCTGTTTCATAATTTTTTTCATTGTGTTTTATACTATTTTTGGACATGAAATTTACTATCTTATACTTTTTAACCCACAACATTTATACTCCCTCCGTCCCGGAATACTCGACCCGATTTGACCGGCACAGAGTTTAAGGAACTTGAATTGACTTATTTAATTTAATAGGTAGTAGTTGATAGTGGAGTATTATTTTAATGTAGTTAGTGGAAGGTGGGTTAAGAGGTGGGGTTGGGGGAGAGTAGGGGTTGAATTTTTAATTATTTTTTGTATGGAGTAGGGGGTAGGTGGGTTAATAGGGGTGGAGTGAGAAATAATATAATATTGTTAGAATATTTCCATTTTTAGAAACAGGTCAAGTATTAAGGGACGACCCGATAAGGAAAACAGGTCAAGTATTCCGGGACGGAGGGAGTAACTTAATTTTTCTTACTTTATTCGTTTTTTAGTTACACTCACCACCTTTTTACACATTTCTCTTACTTTATCCATATTTTATTATATTCACTCAGCTTTTTACACATTATTCATCTTTTATCTTAATATTTGTGCAAATAGTAAATGTAAAGATTATTTTACAACGGAGGTAGTACTCCCTCCGTCCCTTAATACTCGCACCGGTTTGACCAGTGCGGAGTTTAAGACACTTGAACTGACTTATTAATTTAATGGGTGATAGTTGATAGTGGATTATTTTTTTAATATAGTTAGTGGGAAATGTGTAAGGGGTTGTGGGAGGTGTGAATTTTTAAATAACTTTTTGTAGGGAGTAGGGGTGTATGTGGGTTAGTAGGTAAGTGTGAGAAATAATATAATATTGGTAAAAATTTCCATTTATAAAAGCGGTGCAAGTATTAAGGGACGGCCCGAAAATAAAAGCGGTGAAAGTATTAAGGGACGGCACGAAAATAAAAGCGGTGTGAGTATTAAGGGACGGAAGGAGTATATGTTAGGAATCTTGCACAGTTTCCAATGCAACAGTTCTATGTAAATATTTTCAAATACGTACTCCTTATGATATTTTTTCTTAAAAATTTGATATTATGAAACTAGAAACCGAGTCGAATTAAACAAGATCTAACATGAATGTGTTTTAAATTACAATATCGATGAAGTACGTTTACATAGTATACTAAATACATAGTAGATTCTATTTTCATTATATACTCACCCCGCTTCAGAATAACAGACACATTATTAACTTTTTTTTCACTATTAATATATTAACTTTAACTATATCTTTTTTACTAACATATTAAAAACAATCCCTAAAAAAAAAGTTATCATGTGAAAGGTCGTTAAATAGGTATTGATAGTATACTTCCATAACCTCACATCAATACCTAGTCAATAAAAAGGAAGACCATGGATTATTAAATGACATGTGTCATCCCATCTTTCCTCCATTAATTTATTTTTTATTTTTATTTTTATTTTTGTTGTTTGTTTCACAAATTATTATACAACTTTAACACCTGAATTCATTATTTATTTTCAAAATCAATTCACCATTTAATTCATATAACTTCTTCCACCCCATCTCCCTCCTTAACACTCGATATTAATTCACCATCTAATTTGTATATGTTTTCAACTTTCAACCTACTAAAATCACAATCCTTCAACAAAATTAGCACTTTAAAAAATCGATTAACAACCACTATATAATTACCCGTTCATTGAACGGGCTCATAAGCTAGTTTTCTTTATAATGTTTACTACGGAGTAATATTTATTTACACTTATTAATGATCAAATAAGTGTATTGACAAGTGTGTTAAGGTAGACAAAGTTAGTTATCCTGAGACGGAAAAAGTAATATTTGGAGGGAGTATAATCAATTAAAAACTTTTAAAAACAGAGGAAGTATAATACTACAATCATACTACGTATATGGTAATACTCGAACCGGTTTGATCGGCACAGAGTTTAATGCAATGTAATTGACTTATTATTTAATTTAATGGTAGTTGATAGTGGGATATTTTTTTTAATATAGATAGTGAAAAATGTGGCAACTTTTTAAAGAGATAGTGGAACATGACTCACTTTTTAATGCTTTTTTAAGGGAGTAGGGATATAAGTGGGACCATGAGTATGTATAAAATATCAATAAAAAAAATTCATTTATAGAAATGGTGCGAGTAATCCGGAACGACTTTATTAGGAAATCGTGAATATTCCGAAACGGCAGGAGTATATGTTACTCCGTATTAGACAAGTTTGTATTGAATAGAGCCAAAAATTGAAGCATATTTGGAAGCGGATTCTAGGGTCCTTACCGACATATTGGTGCATTGTAGACTACTAATCAAACAACTCTCAGTGAGTTAGACTTAACATACGGTGTACTTGTTGGCATATCAAAGTTAGACTTAAGAAAGTCATCCAAGACTTCAACAATCAAGCTGGAGCTGGAACTGTTTAATCATTAAATTAATTAACTGATTCCAGAAGAAATAAACTTTTACTCCGTACCTTTTAAGGATTCTCAGTTCTCACCTAAGGCTGGGTCTGGGTGTGTACATTTTGTACCTAGCTTGGCGTGGTTTTAGTCAGAAATTAGGCGCGGAGCTGGTTCTAATATGGGAGGGACCATATTTAATTAGCTTTCAATTTAATTTTTAGTGCTACGTGGAAATTGGAATTTCAATTTAAAATTCAAAGATTGAATTGTCCTCAACATATTTTCTTTTTGTCTCTAACTAATTGTTGCCTTAGCAGCAAAGAAGGTAAGGACTTGGTCAATGATGACCGATTTCATAGTCTACTAATGCTAATAGGCCGGGCATTCCGACATGAGTCGGAGGTGGACTGGGTGGAGCGCAAATGAACCTAACATTAAATAACAAAGTACAGTTGATTGTATCATTTTTACACATGACAATTATTGGTTCTATCATTTTAGACACTAGAATATTTTTAATACAAAGAAATAGCTTATATTAACAAGATGGCCGGGCAAAAGCCCTATAGGGTTTGTTTACATCAGGAAGCTTAAATATCCGGATTTGCACAAGCAAAATCTGCATCATATGTTGGTTTAGCACAAGGAGGGAGTCAAGAAGTGATCCTTGTGCCCTACTGCCAATCTGCCATAGTAATGAGCCTTAAGGTTTGCTTCTCTTGGATATGCCTTAAGATCATTTTCTAGTGAGAATGAAGGAAGAATAGTATACACACAATTCCTAACTAACATCTTATATTTGAATTATTTTTCGAAATTTGAAAAAATGTTTCGAAACTAACACATTCATAGCTAAAGATGTGCATTGGAGATCACATCAAATACAATACAAGTAAATAAAGATAGTGTATTTTCTATGGGCTTCTTAAATTTTTTTTATTATTGGGCTGCTTATATTTTGGGCCTTGTTTAGCCCAAATAAAAAATGTTTATATTGGACTGTTTCTTTTCCAACTACTAGTCGCTGGCCGCGCGCGGTGTAGCTGGGAATTTCAATTTAACACTAATGTGTTTTATTGCTTGAACGCACGTGGTGTAGCTGGGAATTTCAAATTTGACACTAATAACAAGGAATGTATTTATCAGCTGAAATATCAAGTGATAATCAGCTCAATGAAAGGCTACTTTTAGTAAAGGTGTTGGTTCCTGTGGCCTGTACCTGTTGTCTCGGCTTAAATCTTCTATTATCTTGGAGCATGGCTGCTTAACTACGCTAGTAAGTACAAAGGTCAACATATGTTCAGCAAGAATGATCTCATAGTATTGAGATTATCATCATTTATAGACTTTCTAATTTCTGTCCGGGGTGATGTGTTCATAGGATATGCAACGACGGACACACAAAATTTCAGTTATGATTCACCTGACATGAAGGTATTCAGTTTCAAAGAAATTACAGCAGCCACAACTAATTTTTCATTTTACAAGAAGCTTGGAGAGGGTGGACCGGTTTATAAGGTATCCTTCAAAACCAATACCAAGTACATTTCCCTCACCACTTAAAAAATACATATATCTATTTCTCCAGGGTAAATTAAAGACAAATAGCAGTAAAGAGACTTTCAAAAGCTTCAAGGTAAGGATTTGAGCAGTTCAAGAATGAAGTTATGCTCACTGCAAAACTTCAGCATGTAAACTTGGTTAAGGTGCTGGGATTTTGCGGGGAAAGAGAGGAAAAAATGCTCATTTATGAATACCTTGCAATTAGCAGCTTGGATTTCTACCTTTTTGGTATAACTTTTGCTTGACTATGTTCAATGATGATATAAACTCTAGCTCAAGAACAAAGACATGAGCACATAACATTCTGGCAGCTGATAGATTCCTTTCCCCGTCTCTTAGCAGATCTTGTGGAACGTTTGCAGCTCAATTGGGGAAAGCGTGCTCACATCATCAAAAAGAATAATTCAAGGCCTCCTATACCTGCAAGAATACTCAAGGCTAACCATCATTCACCGTGATCTAAAAGCCAATAATATTTTACTTGACAAAGATTTAAATCCTAAGATATCAGACTTTGGCATGGCAAGAATATTCCAAAAGGATGGATATGAAGCAAACACAAGCAGAATTATGGGAACATAATGAGTATATAGTTTTGCTTGCATTCTTGTTATACACTAATTATTCAGGTTATACTCAAACATATTAATCATATTCTGGCAGTGGATATGTTCCTCCGGAGTACGTGAAACAAGGAGTATACTCCAGAAAACATGATGTTTATAGCTTTTGAGTGCTGCTGCTACAAATCATCAGTGGGAAGAGGAATAGCCAATTCTATGGTGTTAATGAAGAATACAACCTCTTGGAGTATGTAAGTAACTGCACCCAGCTAATTGATAGAGTGAGCTTAATTCATATATATTATAAATCCGAGTTTAAGAATGTATTTCATTTGGAGGAGGTTTACTGTTATACGGAGGGAGTATACGAATTGCATAGTTATAAAGTAGTAATTAAAATTTTCTCTGGGATAGGTTCTTATTGTATCTAATTTAATAAAGAGATGATATTGAATTATTAAGCAAATTAACTCGAATTATGATATGAATTCTAAGCAATCTTCATCCAAACAATAAACATAAACAGCATCAACATACATATTGTAAAACAACTAACCAACCATTATTGATCAAGTCACGCTAAATCAACATGATACAATGGCAACAACAAAATCCGACATCGATACAAAGATGTTTATACCTGCTTGGCAACAAACTCAGGATAATTATCCTGAAGCAAATAAAGAGCTTGTCTAGTAGCCAACCTAAGATCTCTTTTACCAGGACCAGGAGCACTCTTCAAATCATTAACCTGGAAAATAGTGTTAACGCCAGCAGCATCAAATCAAGCTTCCTAATACTCCTCTCTAAAAACTGAATCCTCCACCTCAAAAACCTCTCTCTCTTCTCCTCACTCGAAAAGGTATCCAAATACAAATCCTTATTCTGAAACTCCCCATAAACATTATAACAAATTGGGTGTCCTTCCCTATGATGTCCATGCATAAACACCACTTTCCCCAAATCATCCCCTAAATCTTCATCCACCAATTTGTCAATCCCAAATTCAACCCTCCAATTAAGGGTATTTTTAAGAATTGAGAATGCATCATTGACTTTAAAATCTCTCGCCCTCAAAAATTTCAGCAAAATTACATCTGTTCTTTCATCTTTCAGTAAGGGTATCCCCCAAATTGAAACCTCTTGTTCTAATTCAGATTCTGTTTCTGGGTTTTGCTCCTCTTTTATAGCAGAGTCAACGGTGGTGGTTGATTTTGATTTGGGTACGAGGGTTTTGTCGGAGAGGGACTGTTTAAGTAGGGTTTTGAATTACTTTGCAGATTTTAAGGCAAAGGTTTCTTGTTGGATCAACTGGAATTGAAATTAGTAAGAAGGAGGAATCAATTAGCAGCTTATGAGTTGAGTGCAATTGTCTCCAACAAAGTTCATCATCCCCGAAGACATAATAATCTGATCTTAATCGTAGTTTTTTTTTTTTTTTTTGCTCATCGCACCATTTGCAAAAATAAAAATAAAAATTCAATAATTACTCAAATCAAACAAAAAAATCATACAAACCCTTGATCAGAATAAAAAATAGTCATAGCAAAAAACTGCAATTTAACCAGAAAAGGAAGAACAATAGGAAAAGTACCGAATAAAAAAATAAACCTAGAAATTAACAATTGAGTGTAACCAGGGAGAGAAAAATGTACCAGAAGAAAGATTTTACAAATTCGTCGTTGGGGAGGAGAGAGAAATTCAAGATGAGTGCTTGCTGGCTGTTACTGTCACCACTCCCCAGCCATAGCGGAAAAAACAAGGAGATATTCAAGGGAAGAGAGTTAAGACTCAGGATACCAGAGAAGTGCAAATAACGTGGGAAAGGGAAACGATGCGTTTAATTTACTGTAGATAAGCTACAGTAATTTTCATTCCCACTTTTTAAAAGGTTATAGATTTGTGACTGCTTGGCTAAAGATCAACCCTTTGATTCTTGAATCTGGGTATGGTATGCTACTATGCTAGGCATAAAATAATACCAAGTATTATTCTCTTAGGGGTTAGGACTTAGGACCTCCCCGTAGATCAAATAATTTACGTAGTTTGCTAAATAAATTTAATGTCACGCTATTCGACACCCAGTTTTACGTATATCGTCCGTTTTATTTATGGTGAAAATCCGATATTACCCTTATAAATTCACCCCCCCCCCACCCCCAAATCCCACCCCAACTCATACATCACTTTCTCTCTCTACATAATATCTCCACCCCCTTCCCACCGGGGCCACCCATTGCCGGCACCCACCACCGTCATCCACGACCCACCCACCACCACCGACTCACCACCGTCATCCACGACCCACTACCACCACCCACCATCAACATCCACCACCACCATGAACGAGTTTGAAAAGGGTCCCAAGATGAAGTCAAAGGTCAGCTCGTCGGGTCAAGTAGAGGGGATGCCGCCTCCACCGTCGTCTACGTCCGAGTTACAGGTATGAATTTATTTATTTTTGATTTTTTTTTTACGGAATAGGGCCAGAAATCCTATTCTTACCTAGGTATGGAATAGGAATTTCAACCCTATTCCATATAAAACATGGAATAGGGATCTCGACCTTATTCCGTGTTTTACATGGAATAGGGCTAAGAATCCTATTCCATTCCTAAGTAGGAATGAGAATTTTGGCCCTATTCCAGCCTAGGAATGGAATGGGGATCATGGCCTTATTCCATGTTTTCTTGTTTTTTTTTTGTTTCGCTGGCATCAAACATTGATAATGATAGGGATTGCCAACACGCTAACTCTTGTTTTAATTAATGCAAAATTATGAATTAATAATTAGTAATAATTAATAAAAAAATCGAACCTAATTAATAGTGAATAATAATTGAATCATAATAACAAAAAATAATTAATTAATATTTAGTAATAATAAATAAGAATAATAAATGATTAATAATGAAAATTTAGTAACTACTCCGTAATAATTAGTGATAATAAATAATGAAAATAAATAATTAATAATAAAAAAATCAGTAATGTTTATAAATAATTAAATGATATATAACAAAAAAAAAGTAAGTAATTAATAATAGTAATAGGGTCATCATTCCTATTCCTACCTAGTGGAGTAGTGGGTGAGTTCCTATTTGGGTAGCAGTAAGGATTTTTTTTTTTTTTTTTTTTTGCAATGGAATGGGGTTAATATTCCTACTCCAACCCCTAGGTGGAAATAGGACTACTAGCCCTATTCCAACCTAGGGATGGAATAGGGATCTCAATCCTATTCCATGTTTCTTGTTTTTTTGTTTCGCTGGCATCAAACATTGATAGGGATTGCATCCAACACGCTAACTCTTGTTTTTTGGTTTCGCTGACATCAAATTAATAACGCAAAATTATGAATTAATAATTATTAATAATTAATAAAAAAATCAGTAATTAATAGTGAATAATAATGAAATCATATATAACAAAAAATAAATAATTAATATTTAGTAATAATAAATAAGAATAATAAATGATTAGTAACAAAAATTTAGTGGAGTAACTAATAATTAGTGATAATAAATAATGAAAATAAATAATTAATAATAGTAATAGGGTCATCATTCCTATTCCTACCTAGTGGAGTAGTGGGTCAGTTCCTATATGAGTAGCAGTAAGAATTTTATTTTTTATTTTTTTGCAATGGAATGAGGTTAATATTCCTACTCCAATCCCTAGGTGGAAATAGGAATACTAGCCATATTCCAACCTAGGGATGGAATATGGATCTCAATCCTATTCCATATATTTGTTGCATGCCCATGTCGGTTTGTTGTCCGTGAATTTGGATTGGTGTTATCCATTACCTACTTTTATTTATTTTATTATAATTTTCTTTAATTGCTTTCCTTCATTGAAGTTGGCTTGTGGTTGTGTTCAAAAAATTTGTCCATTTGTTGTTTGTACATATTGCATGAATGAACTATATTTATGACAATTGCTTATTCAACACTTGTTTATCCTTTCAGATTTTTATTTCCCATTTCTTTTATTATTTGTTTGCCCAACTATATTTATGACAATGGCCTAATATATAGGCATTTAGTAATCATAAACACCCACTAATTTGTTTTATTTAAGACTAAAAAATGGATCAAATATATACGGAGTATTAGAAATGAATTATGTCGGCTAATAAGGAAACGAGTATGTCGGCATTTGGATTAGAGTACGATTCTAAACCATTATTGCCTAATAATTAAGAAATAATCTATAGTACGATTCGAAACAATTATCGTAGTTTTGAACATAAGTAAAATTAGTAATAATAAATAATGACATAAGTAATAAATAAATAAACTAGTAATGAATAATAAATAATATATAACAAAAAATAAGTAATTAATAATTAGTAATAAAAAAAATATAAAATAAGTAATGAATAAAAATTAATAATAAATAATACTCCCTCCATTCCTTTTTGTTGTTCCCATTTCCTTTTTTGGCGTTTCTTTTTGTTGTTCCCCTACTGAATCTTTACTATTTTTGGCCATAGTTTTTTTACCAATTTACCCTAAGATTCCCCAATATTTACAAAAAATACCCTAAGATTCTACCCTTTCCCACCCACTTTTACCCCACCCACCTTATTTAATTATTTAACCTAACCCTACCCCCCCTCCCTTTATTACCCATCCCTTTCATCCCTCTGATTTCACTCTCTCATTCTGATCTCTCTCTCTCTCATTCTGATTTCTCTCTCTCACCTCTTCGGATCTCTCTCTCTCTCTTATTTCACTCTCTCTCTCTCTTAAAATCCCTCCCCTGTTCTTGAGAAAACCCTAGGTTTTCCGCCTCTGATCTGGGTTTTCCTCTCCAAATCTCACAAATCTGAAACGTTTTTGCCGAAAAACATTCATACAAATTACTCGGATTGATTTTCCGATCAGATCCCCTCTATTTTTGTCCCCTTTTTGGTCCCTAATCGTCGCTGATCTTTGTTTTTCTGGTACGTTATGGGTTCTTCTTTTTCTAGAACTCGAGGTGATTCTGGGGTGGGAACTACTGGTCAAAGAATCCCCGATTCCAACTGTGATTGGGGATCCAAGTGCAACTGTCCCAATAACGAGCATTCCTACTCCGCCGAATATAAAAACAATCTGTATTTGGCCCAAAAAGAAAATACGAGTACTCGAAACTATTTGGAAGAATGGTTTCGGAAGAGGGAAGTGGAGCCAGGAGAGGAGGTTGAGTCAAAATATGACGATCGGAAACCCACTCCCTCAGATCTGCGTTTTTTCGGTGAAGGAGATTCCGATGAGGTATTACTTTTGATTTTTTGCGATTTTTTAAGGGTTATTGATGTCGGTTTTAATAAAATGGTTTGATGATTGTTTGCATGTGTAAAAAAGTGGGATTTGATAAATGTTGGATTTATTTGGAGTATTGTTCATTAAACTCGGATTATTTTTTGGATAAGTTGGTCTGATTTCCCATTGCATGTGTTAAAAATGCAGATCTGGTATTATTTCGAAATTTAAAAGAATTTTTTGGAGATCTGTTGGATTCATTCGGGCTTTTTATGTTATTCTTTGCTCTGTTTTCTCATTGCATGTTGTTAAAATTGAGTTCTATGGGTATTTTGTGATCTGTTTTTTCATTGCATGTTGTTAAAATTGAGTTCTGATTTTATTTGGAGGTATTTGGAAATTATTTGAAGAAAATCGGAATATTCCTGTGTTTTGTTGATCTGATTTCCCATTGCATGTGGTTAAAAATGGGATCTGGATGTATTTGCTCTCATTTATCTCATTGCATGTGGTAACCATGGTGATCTGAAATTATTTGGAACTTTATTTTGAGTTGTTTGATTAAATCTGATTTTAATTCATGGTCCCCTGTTATTTTATGAGGGCACTAATCATGTTGTTTGTCCCCTGTTGATTGCAAGGAACCAAGTGGGTCTGATTCATTTGATCTGGTGTATGTTGGAGAGTGTGAAAATGAGAATGGTGATGATGTTGGGTCTCCAGGACAACTTTCATCTGGTTATCCCTCCTCAAAGAAAGGAGGGAAGGGAAAAAAATCGGCTTCAGCGTCTGATGATGCTTAGATAAGTCTGTCTCCTTTCTCCCTTTTTTCATTTTATTGAATGCTGGCTAGCTGTGGAGTCATAAGGTGGATGCCAACAACTGTGATCTGTTGTTGGCCAGGGGTGTTGTTGTTTGGATGATGATGTTGTGATTAGTTGTATGGATGTTGATGTTAGATATTGATGTTATGAAATTGATATTGATAATGATGATTGGATGATGGTGTTTCCATATGGTTATGAAATTTTGTGGAATGTTGTCTGTGTGATGAACATGATTTGATGGCTTAATGTCCCCTGTTTTATGGTATGTTTTGTGTATGATAAATATGATGCTTTGGTGAGTATGAGATTTGATCAGTATAACTATGTTTTGGATTAGTCAGGGCATGAAATGATCATAATTTGGGGATAGGGTTTGGGTTATTTCAGTCCTCTCAGTGTGGCCTGGTGTTGAATGCTTAATGTCCAAGCATGTCCCTTTAGGATACAATAATGTCCCTTTATTTGTTGTGATCGATGATGAGTCTTTTTTTTGCTGAGGAACAAGTCCAACTAACCACAAATGCTCGTGCTGCCATTAGTATCAGTAATGATATTTCTCGGGCGCTAAGTGTTTGTGGTTTGGAGTTGTTTTAATGATGCTTGGGGACATTCTGAGATCAATATTAGGAGGTTTGTGATCTTCAATGATGTGATTGTTGATATTCTGAGATCTTTGTTTTGATAATTGTCCTTTAACTTCTTTTGTCGAACGGAGTGAATGTCATTTCACACAATGGAATGTGAATATCAATCATTCCGTTCGGCAGAAGAATGTTAAAGATATGATAGTATTGAAACTACTTGATCAATGATGTGTGTCAATATGTCTGAGAAATGAAACCCTACATGTTAATGATCTGTTTAATGCTTCATGTCCCATGAATCAGTGGAGGTCTGTGATGAGTCTTTCATTTGATGAGGTTCAAACCCTATGTTTTGATCAGTTCATGGTGATCTGATGCATTGTTGATTGTTATTGTTATGCTTGATCTGTGATGAGTCTTTCATTTGCTGAGACTCAAACCCAATGTTCCAATAACACTTGTGCACCATTAGCATCATTGATGCTCTTCCGGAGCTAAGTGTTAGGGGATAGGGTTTGTGTCAATGATGCTTGGGGACATTCTGAGATCTTATGTCAGGTTAGACAGGAGAGGCAATTCATGTATTGCAAAACATGTATAATGTGTTTCTGATATTCAATGATGTTAGTGTTGATATTCTGTGATGTATGTGTTGATAACCTGAGATATTTGATTCTAAACATGTCCCTCACCACCAATCACCAAAGGGAATACAGATCATGTCACATCATTGATTGATCTAGTATCCCCTTTGGTGAATTGGTGGTGAGGTTGTAAATCATTTAGAAACAAATCTGTCAATGATGTAAAACAACTTAACTGAGAGTCAATGATGTTGCCTTGTTCATTGCTTCCTTGTTTTTGCTGCTTTGTTCTTGTTTCCTTGTCCATTACATCTTTTGGCACATCGGCATCCAATTGGGAAGAATTTCCATCTGAAAATGATGTGATATGCATTCTTTCCATTTGGATGCCGATGTGTTTAGAGATGTGATGTGATAAAGTTTTTGTACTTATGCCTTGTGATCTGTGATGAGTCTTCATTTTATGAGTGTCAAACCCTTTGTTTTTCAATCAAACTCATGCACCATTAGCATCCATGATGTTTTTCAGGAGCTAAGTTTAATTGGAAAGGGTTTGATTCAATGATTTTTGGGGACATTCTGAGATATTTATGATTCTTTGTTTATGTGAGGCATATTCCATGTGTTATCAATGATGAATTGATTGTTTTTGTCAAAATTACATCTTTTGACGCATCGGTTTCAGAATGGGAATAATTTCCATCTGAAAATGATGTGATTTTATTATTTATTTCCATTTTGAAGCCGATGTGTTTAGAGTTGTGATATTGCAAATGCTGCCTTGTTCTTAAGAACCCAATGCTGCCTTGTTTATAGTGTTGCCAATGCTGCCTTACCTCTTGTGCCTTGTACTTTTTCTGCCAATGCTGCCTTGTTTATTGCCTTGCCTTGATTACTCTATATTGATGTGAATAAGAATGAAGAAAAAAAACTTTACTAAACTTAAACATGAGATTCATTCATTGATGCTTCCAAAAGATATGCTTACAAAATGTTTTGCCTACATGTTATGCTTGCATTTAAGCTTACAAAAGTGACACATTGGTTTTACTTGTCAATTTAAAAACATGTCCCCAAAACACAAAAAGTTATCTAATTGTTTTCACTTTGCTTCACTGGTTTGCTTTCCATTCATCATAGAGTTGCATGCATTCATTAACTGCCCATATAGGTGCTTTGACTTGCTCTGGCAGTCTGCCTTCATCTTCTAAAATCTTCTTCTTGTTGTGTGGAAGTTGGTAATCATTGTTGCCTTTGTGTTTTAGAATCTCATTAGAAACAAACTGTAATGTCATCCACACATTAGACAATGTCTTAGGATGCAACTCATTAAAAGAATCATACACTGCTCCACTTAAGTCCTCCACAGTTTTAGGCATTTTCTTGTGCATAAGTGATTGTATTGACCTGAAAAATCCCAAGTCCAAGATGTTGCAATCTGGACTGTTTGCTGGCTGTTGAGTCAACACAAAAGTGAACCCATCTTGTTTGTAGTGTAGTTGCCATTCAGGATCACTTTGCAATATATGTGCCTTTGCATTATCTTGAATGATATAGATGACCTTTCCCCTTCATGTGGTGGCCACTTGGCCTTGATTGCTGGAAGTAGGTTGTTGATCATCATTGCCCTTGTCTCTATTTGATTTACAGACTTCACTGGCTTTGTTTCAATGGTCCCCTTGAGTCTGATTTTTGATGTCCTCTTGGCTGCAATTGCATTTGTGAATGGAAATATGCCTATTTTACCATCAAATTCACATTCCCCATTTTCACCCCACCTTGGTCTGGCTACTGCTGCCATGAACATGAATTTTGGTATCTTGGTTCTTGAACTTGCACTTCTGTGTGGATAGGGTTCATTGTTTGCAAGATAAACTCTCTGGTTTTTTTGAGTCAAATAAAACCACTTCTCATCAATATGAATGAAGTCATACATGCTGTAATATGTTGGTTCTTGTGGTATAGTGTAGTCCATTATCAGTCTGATTGCCCACCTTATCCTTGCCATTTTGCATGCTTCTGAAATGCCTGGATGCAAGGGACTTGAGTGTGGCTTTATAATTTTCCTCTTGATGAGCCTCCATACTGTTGTTGGTCCCAAATTCAGCATTCTTGCAAGATCTACGATGCATGTTCTGTCCCCCATGCCTATTTTTGCAATTGAGTCATAGGAGACTTGAACCTTTTTCCTTCCACATCTGTGATATTGGCTTTGCACAATATATGAATTCATTGCTGCCTTCTGTTTCTTTGCTTTGTCCCATATTTTGCCTATGGTTTTTCTGGTGAAATCATATTCTATGACTGCATCCCTTATTGCCCCATACAACAAAGTTTCTGAATCTGGAATCTTTCTGTTGAGCAGGAACACCAATATTTCTAGCCTCAATTCATTATTTATTCTTGGAGTCCTTGGCTTGTGATGATCTGTTGTGTGTGTTGCTGTTTGATGATGATGAGGTGATGCATTTTCTGATGGTGGTGGAAAGTTCAAATCAAAAAGAAAGGGTACCTCTTGAAAGTTGGTAGTTTGCTGCTGCCCTTCCCCTTCTACTTCTGGTACTTGCTGTACATATTCAGTGCTGTTTGGTACATCTTCATTAAACCCAATGTCCCCAAATTCAGCAGCAGTATTTTGAGAAGCTTGTACCAAGTCAGCAGCATCATCACCTTCCTCCGAGTCAGAATCGGAGTTAATGCCGTCGCCTTCATCATCAGAAAAACCGAGGAAATCGTCATCCTCTTGATCTGAAGCCATTAAGTCCCCTGTTTTTTGGCTCTTTAATGCTGAATTGAGGAAGAATTTTTGGTGTATTTATTGAACTTGGTTTTAGTCAGATTTTGTTCTTTTGTGGGAGAAAGTGACCCTATTTATAAAGGGAATTCACTTTTACAACCCCTCAAAAATTTGGAGGGAAAAATGTAATCCCCTGTTTTTTTATTTTGGGAAAATTTTGGAGGGAAAAGTGAAAGTCAACAGTTTGGCCAAAATTTCCAGCCAAAAAAACGTGATTCATTGTTTGCTGCTTTCTTATTGGTCCATGTAATCTCAGATGGGTCCCATGGCCCCATGTGACTGAATTTATTTGCTGATTTATTTCAATACTTTAATAAATATCTACTTTTTCCCCAATTAATTTAATACTTTCTCTCTCTTTACTTTATTATTTTTCTTACACACAATCATTATTTTTACACCCAATCATTACCCATATCCCAATACAACCCAAGATTCAGTTTTCTTAAAATACCCCCAACATTCCTTATGGGTACAACAAAAAGGAATGGAGGGAGTATATCATAAAAAATTAGTAATTAGTAATTAATAATTTATAATAATAAATATGGTAATTAGAATAAATTATTAAATCGGTTAATGTTCAATAATGCACTATTTAATAAATACCTTTTTAATATTAGATGGCGGACTTTCGTTATCTAAACGTTGAAGTTATAAAACGTAAACGTGTCCAGGACTCCGGACAACGACATACGAGATCGAGAAACGTGACAGCTTCGTGTAGGCGGGAAAGACAACCTTCGGATGGCAATGTGGCGTCGCAGTTTGTGTCCTTTCCTCAGCAACAACAACAGTCTGTGTTATTTCCTCAGCAGCAGCGTCCTGTGTCCTTCCTTCAGTAGCAGCAGTGTGTGTTATTTCCTCAGCAGCAGCAGTCTGTGTTATTTCCTCAGCAGCAGCGTCCTATGTCCTTCATTCAGCAGCAGCAACATCGTTAAATCCACAAAGAAATGGATATATGAGGTCCGGTATGATTTATGAACATCCTTTTTTTGTTTTTGTTTGAGAGTTCAGACAGAGTGATACAAGCTCAGTATGCAGCAGCAACAGACATCAACACCATTTACCTGTATTGATGGGTCAGGCAGTAAATGGTGGGATGCATCCTGCAAAAAGAACAAGACCAATGTAACTCTTTTGCCATCCTCTGAATTCTTTTCTACTGACTGATACAATTGATTGTATTACGTACTAATCTATATTTTTTTATTTCTCAATTTTCCTTCATCTTACAGCCATGTAAAGGAGCACCTACAATACATATCCCTTCTGTTGGAACTTTTTATTTTATTTATTTATTGATTTTGGATTGCGGGTAGATTCTACAACAAATGTGAATCTGGAAGAATCTAGATTTGATTCACTTTAGTAAAATTGTAAAAATGGAAATTTGGAAAGGGGGTGGGAGTTGTTGTTCTTGTAGTTTTTTTAAAAAAGTTACACAAATACTGTACTTGTTGGAATCTATAGGTCTACATCTAACAATGTTTCGTTGCATTTTTTTTTGCTGAAGGCACTAACAATAGAATCAAGCTCTTCGATGAGGGTCAAGGGTTTGACTATCCAGAACAGCCAATAGATGCATTTTGTAATTTCCCACTGTGATTTTGTGCGAGTGTCCAATGTGCTATTTTCTTCACCAGAAGACAGTCCTAACACTAATGGGATACATATTAATGGATCAACAAATGTTGCTCTCCTCAACTGTAAAATTAGAACATGTATTATTAACCTTGAACTTCTCTGTACCTTGAAGAAATGTCCATAGATGTTTCTGCTATTACTTTTTAAACCTGCTATAAATGAATACTTGGGATCATTTTTTATCAGTCTTGTTGAATACATTATATTAGACAAACCTATAGAAAAATAGAAGAGATGTTGAATTGTTGATATTAGACACCACCAGCAGTATTGTTATCAGATTTATCACCTCCTTCATGCCCACAGGAGTAAGTGGAGACCATATTTGTTCTTTTTCAGCAAATAAACATGACAAGGGATATAATAACACATGAAACTGACTAGGTAAGTCACAAACTTGATTTTTTTTTTTTTTTTTTTTTTGTTTTTTTTTGTTTTTTTTGTTTTACTTTTGTTGATTCTATTTAAAAACACTAGCCTACTAGCTCAATAGGCAGAGCATTGTGCAAATGCACAAAAGACGTGGGTTCGAATCCCACGTAGGTTAATCTTTACTTTTTGTATTGTTTCATTTACATTTGGGTTAATATTACTTCTTATCGGTTCATGTTCTTTTTGAGCTATTATGTTTCAAGAAATAAAGAAACAACTTCAAAGTTCGGGTTTGTTAATATTCAAAACTTTTGCTCATTTTGTTTAAATGAAATCTCAGATTACTTAATATTAAAAAAATTTGCTCATTTTTTATAGTTTACACAAATGAGCAAATATTTTTGCTCATTTTAAAAATTATAAAGTTTAGCTTTGTTAACATTCAAAACTTTTGCTCATTTTTAAAATTTTAAAGTTCAGGTTTTTAATATTCAAAACGTTTGCTCATTTTGTCTAAATGAGCTAATATTTTACAATCTCGGATTACTTAACGTTCAAAAAAGTGCTCATTTTTTAAAGTTTACACAAATGAGCAAATATTTTTGATCATTTTTAAAATTTTAAAGTTCGGGTTTGTTAATATTCAATTTTTTTGCTCATTTTGTCTAAATGAGCAAATATTGTAAAATCTCAGATTACTTAACATTCAAAAAATTTGCTCATTTTTTAAAGTTTACACAAATGAGCAAATATTTTTTGCTCATTTTTAAAATTTAGAAGTTCGGGTTTGTTAATATTAATTTTTTTTGCTCATTTTGTCTAAATGAGCAAATATTGTAAAAACTCAAATTACTTAATATTCAAAAAAAATGCTCATTTTTTATAGTTTATACAAACGAGCAAATATTTTTTTTCATTTAATGTAGTCTACACAAATGAGCAAATATTTTCTCACTTTTAAAATTTTAAAACTCAGATATATTAAAATTCAAAACTTTTGCTCATTTTGTCTAAATGAGAAAACATTTTAAAATCTCAGATTACTTAACATTCATAAAATTTGCTCAATTTTTATAATTTACACAAATGAGAAAATATTTTTGCTCATTTTTAATATTTTAAAGTTCGTGTTTATTATATTCAAAACGTTTGCTCATTTGTTATATTCTTAACTATGTATAATATTTTCCATTGTTTCGGCTAACTGATTAATCTCCTTTGTCTGATAGTTGAGATAAGGAATTTAAACGAGCTAAAAGAAACCAGGGTAATCAATTATTTATTGTTTGAGAGAATAGAGATTTTAAAGAGGTGTGTATTATAGTGTGATGATTTGAAAAGAAAAGTAAATTAGTTTAATTTTATGTGATGATTTTAAAGATGTGGGTTCGAATCTCACGTAGGTTAATCTTTACTTTTTGTATTGTTTTATTTTTGGAGTTTTGGGTTAATATTATTAAGTTCTTATGAGTTCATGTTCTTTTTGAGCTATTATGTTTCAAGAAATAAGAATAACTAACTATTTTTATTTTTCTTGGAAGGATTAAGGATCGGTTTATTTAGTGCATATAAAAATTTAACCTTTGTAGTTACAAACAAATGTGCAAAATTTAAAGTTCGAATTTGTTAAAATTCAAAACTTTTGCTCATTGTGTCTAAATGAGCAAATATTTTAAAATCTCAGATTACTTAACATTTAAAAACTTTGCTCATTTTTTATACTTTACACAAATGAGCAAATATTTTTGCTCATTTTTTATAGTTTACACAAATGAGCAAATATTTTTGCTCAATTTAAAATTTTAAAGTTCGGGTTTTTTGATATTCAAAATTTTTGCTCATTGTGTCTAAATGAGTAAATATTTTAAAATCTCATATTACTTAACATTCAAATTTTCTTACTTTGTATAGTTTACACAAATGAGCAAATATTTTGCTCATTTTTTACAGTTTACACAAATGAGCAAATATTTATGCTCATTTTTAAAATTTTAAATTTCGGGTTTGTTAATATTCAAAATTTTTGCTCATTGTTTCTAAATGAGCAAATATTTTTAAAGATCACACTACTTAACATTCAAAAAAATTGTTCATTTTCAATAGTTTACACAAATGAGCAAATATTTTAAAAGCTCAAATTACTTAACATTAAAAAAATTGCTCATTTTTTATAGTTTACACAAATGAGCAAATATTTTTGCTTTTTTTTTATTGTTTACAAAAATGAGCAAATATTTTTGCTCATTTTTAAATTTTCAAAATTTTAAAACTCGGGTTTGTTAATATTCGAAACTTTTGCTCATTGTGTCTAAATGAGCAAATATTCTAAAATCTCTGATTACTTAACATTCAATAAATTTGCTCATTTTGTACAGTTTACACAAATGAGCAAATATTAAAGTTTAAGATCAAACTTTAATATTTGTTCATTTAAAAACAATGAGCAAATGTTTAAAATCCTAACTTTAATATTTGCTCATTTAGACACAATGAGCAAAAATTTTAAATTCAAACTTTAATATTTGCTCATTTAGATACAATGAGCAAAAATTTAAAATTGAAACTATAATAGTTGCTCATTTAGACACAATGAGCAAAAGTTTAAAGTTCGGATTTTAATATTTTCTCATTTAGACACAATGAGCAAAACTTTAAAATCCGAACTTTAATATTTACTTATTTAGACACACTTAGCAAAAATTTAAAATCGAAACTATAATATTTTCTCATTTAGACACAATGAGCAAAAGTTTAAAGTTCGGATTTTAACATTTTCTAATTTAGACACAATGAGCAAAAATTTAAAATTGAAACTATAATATTTGCTCATTTAAAAACAATAAGCAAATGTTTAAAATTCGAACTTTAATATTTGCTCATTTAGACACAATGAGCAAAATTTTAAAATCCGAACTTTAATATTTGCTCATTTAGACACAATGAGCAAAAATTTAAAATCGAAACTACAATATTTGCTCATTTAGATACAATGAGCAAAAATTTAAAATGAAACTTTAAAATTTCAAAAGGCGGCTCAGGCACGGGCCAAGTCATGTCTAACCTTCGTGTCTAAGTATAATTTCACTCAATTTATCCTAATTTGTCGTGTCAGACCGTGTCATATCATGCTTTTCCCAACAACATGTGACCCGAGCTTAATCCTCAACAATCTCCAAATTTATAGTGGAGATATTATTACATTAGATTATGGATCAGTAAGTAGCTTTTCTTTTGGGGGCAATGTGGTTAGAATGCTAGCAGATTCTTTTTTATAATTGATAAGTTTAACGTTTTAGCTATTTAATTAAGGAATACTTATTATTGATTATTCTACTGCATGTTTTTATGAATCTCTCTCAATATCTAATTTCTCAACTTCATAAATCTAATAACAATTAATTAAGAGTGCTGTCGGGTTTGATGAGGGTTTAGGGTCGACAATGACGACTACTTTCAGAGTTAAATTTTCAACAGAGCAACATTATCGACCAATTGGAATATAAATTTCAAACAGACCAAAACCAATAAAAACAAACTAAAATTAAGATCAAAATCGATCAAAATACATTCAAAAAATTCGCACAATAAAATTAAAGTACCAATAGCAATGATATGAAGAATATGTAATGCTTTGGCAAGTTGTGGCTGTCCACTTGTGGAAGAAACTAATTTAATTAGCATAAACCCCAAAAATCAATAATACTAATCCACATATCTTGATTGCTTCATAATCAATCAAGCTGCCATTGATGCTACTTTCACCAACTTCACTCTCTCGTCATCTTCCTCTTCACCTCTGCGGCTCCGCCTTCCTCCACTAATATACTCCACCGCTGCCGACAGTTTTGTTCTGCACCTTTGAAGCTATCGATTAACCTCGATCAGTTTCTCTCTCCTTTCTCCACCATCACCAAAGTTCTCGGCGAACTCAGATTTCCACGACGTCACGCTCGGTCTCTCTCTCCTCCACCATGCCCCTCCTGTGGCTCGGCCCTATCACGATCTTGGATTGGATTGGGTTTTTGCAAATCTATAATAAACTTTTATCAAATCCAAACAAATCCCATTATAAATTATTGGAAATATATGCAATTCTTGAGATTATAGTTAGAATTCCATCAAAAAAAAAGAGATTAGAATTAGAATTGAAGGGGAAAAAGCTACGAAGATGGAGGAGAGAGAAAGGACTGGGAGATGGAGGAGAGAGAAAGGGGTAGACAGTGGGATTTGGTTTTTAGAGTGTTTTTAGTTCATTAAACAGAATAATTTCGTGCGGTTAGGATTAATTATTTTGTGCGGTTAGGATTCCTTCTCATTCTTCCTATTTTAAGGATCTTCTCATTGAAGGGGGACCTTATATATATATATATATATATATATATATATATATATATATATATATATATATATATATATATATATATATATATATAATCTATAGGTCAAATTATATAGATCATATACATATAGGTCAAATTATATAGATCATATATATATATATATATATATATATATATATATATATAGATCATATATATATATATAGATCATATATATATATATATAGATCAAATTAGATTAGACTTTATTTATTGTATTATTTTTTGTCCCTTTTTATTAATAATTTATGTATGGAAAAAATAATATTAATTTATAAATTGTTAAAATAATAGATAATCCCTCCCTTTCCTTTTGAAATCAGGGAAGGAATTAAGAAAAAGTTGAAATCTTGTAATGATAGGGTGTAAGAGAAGATATTAAAGAAATAAAATTCAACTTTATGAATAATGGAAAGATAGATGAATAAATAAAAGAAAGTAAGTGGGGAATATTTGATTAAAAAATACTTAAAATAAGGTGGGTGATGAAATTAATGAGAATAATCGGGTAGATGAATGGAATAAATGTATAATATGATAGAAATTTAAATTGTAGAATGGAAGTATTTTTTGGGGAAAAAATTAGCCCAAAAAAAAAAGATTTACAATGAGAAGAACAAAAAGGAACAACCATTCAAAAAACGGGAAGAACTTTTAGGAATGGAGGGACCTCCTTATAATAATTTGATAAAAATAACTTTTAGTAATATTTTAATCAAATCATAATTATATTGATAATGTGAAATATATTTACTTGATATTTTGGTCAAACTAGCATATTAAGCATATAAATATATAACATGTAATAGAATGGATTGCATATTAAAAATGGGTATATAATTATGTTGAAAATTTATTAATTATTCGATAACTTTAGGGGAAATTTCAGTAAAATAAATCTTAGTGGTTGTACCCGTGTGTGCACTGGTTGTAATTTAGTGGTTTACTAATTGCCAAACGTCTTATAAAGAAGTTGTATATATAGCCCTTAAAATAACAGAGAAAAAAATTAATGTCTCAATAGAAAAGAGATTAAGTTATCCAGTGAATTTAATTAGTTAAAATCATCATTGTACACAAATTTTGATAGAATATTAAAGCATTTATGTGATAATATAAAAGGAAATGTAAAGAACATTTTGAAACAACCAAAAAGGAAAACGTAAAGAACAAAAAGAAACGGAGGGAGTATTAAAAAAATTTGGTCAAATTATTTAAGAATATTCGTGCATGCAAGGAATCTAATCTAGTTTCTACTAAAACAAACACCAGGAATTACACATGTCACTTCCTGATGCAAAAATTTCCCTCCAAAAACTATTTTCTTAAAATAAACATATACTAGTTTAAGCCCGTGCGATGCACCGGACACAAATTCGTGTTTAGTATTTTTTTTACCATTATGTAGTTTAAACATTTATAGCAAATAAAGTTAACTATTTCCCCAATGCGTACGTCCATTTAAACTATTTAAGTATTTGTTAAATTCAGTTTCTATTGTTGATCGATCTCATTATTACGCAACAATATATCATCTCTTGTGAAGTTGTACTTTATTTTTTTAACGCAAACAGACGATTATATTAATTAATTATAGGGCTGTTACAATATCAACCTCTAACAGAGGTAAAACATTCGTGCAAAGCATAAACAGACCCTTCCCAATCTAAACAACCGAAGCACTTGATTCTTAGACTAAAAAACCTAATTGAAAAACCCATAACCCAAAAGATAGATTTTCTATACAATATGTACTTTTTTTTATGATAAAAATTGTACTTTTTTTTATATAGTAAACTCTAAAACTATGGTTTGAGACGTGGAAATAACGAGCTAGTACTAAGGTGGTAATTTCTTGTGCAATTCTAAATTCAATATTTTGTTAATCGTGAGTAGTTTTTTTTTTTGCGATATTGAAATTTAATCTTTTTAAAATTATTATATTTTGAAGTAATTTATTTTCATAACCTTATTTATATATTTTAAATTATTTTAATATTATAATCAATAAATTATTTTCCTAATAATCTCATAGATTACTAGTTAATTTTTTTTATAGGAAGATGATTGAATACATAATGAGTGTTTGATTATTCTATTGATTGATTTGATAATTAACATTAGATGTAAAAAATTATAATTTTTTGATAGGAAGATTAAATAAATAAATAGAATACGGAGTATTTCAATTTATTTGATAAATAACAATTATTGAGTTTGAATTTAACTGTAAATTTAGTATTTAATTATTAGAGTGTTTGATTTTGGATTTCCTTTTATTTTAGATTTATTTTTTAATTATGAGTGTTTGATTTTGGATTGACTTTTGGTTTAAATTTATTTATTTTAATTATTGGAGTGTTTGATTTTGGATTGATTTTATTTTAGATTTATTCTTTTATTATTAGATCGTTTAATTTTGAATGAGAAACTCTTGTGTGTAGAATTTTATTAACTTTTTTAGATATATGGAGTATTATTTAATTGTTAGAGTTGCATTAATAATTAGTTAATTAAAATATCTATGTGATACCTAATTAATTATCTACGTGGATAAAATAATTTTTAATTTTTAAATAAATTAAAAATCTTATTTCTCATTAAATAAACCTAATGATTTCCTATGTGGCGTTTTAATAATTGAGAAAATATGCCTGCTATATATATATATATATATATATATATATATATATATATACACACGATAGATTAGATCAAATTAGATTAGGTTTTATTTATTGTTTCATTTTTTTAAACCCTTTTTATTAATAACTACGGAGTAGATTTTAGCCCGTGCGATTCACGGATTCTATTAAATTATTATATTTAAATAGAACTTCTATGTATATACCAATTTTATATATTAGATTAGATTAGTTTTTTATTTTGCATTGAATTTTATTTTAGATTTATTTTTTAATTATTAGAGTGTTTGTTTTTGGATGAAATTGTACATTTGTAATATTAATAATTAATTAATAATAATATCTACGTGACACTTAATTATTTATAGATGTGGCACTCGACTTTTTTAATTCAAAATTAATTTTGAAATCTTATTTTTCATTGGTCGAAACCATTAGATTTCCTACGCGTCGCTCTAATATTGGATTAATGTTTGATTTTAAATTGAATTTTATTTATTTTATTTTAGATCAGTGTTTGATTTTGGATGAATTTTATTTTAGATTTATTTTTTAATTTTTAGAGTGTTTGATTTTGGATGGAGTTTTATATATTACTCCCTCCATTCCTTTTTGTTGTTCCCATTTCCTTTTTTGGCGTTTCTTTTTGTTGTTCCCCTACTGAATCTTTACTATTTTTGGCCATAGTTTTTTTACCAATTTACCCTAGGATTCCCCACTATTTACCAAAAATACCCTAAGATTCTACCCTTTCCCACCCACTTTTACCCCACCCACCTTATTTAATTATTTAACCTAACCCCACCCCCCTCCCTTTATAACCCGTCCCTTTCTCACTTTTCACTCTCATCCCTCATTCTGATTTCTCTCTCTCACCTCTTCGGATCTCTCTCTCTCTCTCTCTTATTTCACTCTCTCTCTCTCTCTCTCTTAAAATCCCTCCCCTGTTCTTGAGAAAACCCTAGGTTTTCCGCCTCTGTTCTGGGTTTTCCTCTCCAAATCTCACAAATCTGAAACGTTTTCGCCGAAAAACTTTCATAAAAATTACTCGGATTCATTTTCCGATCAGATCCCCTCTATTTTTGTCCCCTTTTTGGTCCCTAATCGTCGCTGATCTTTGTTTTTCTGGTACGTAATGGGTTCTTCTTTGTCTAGAACTCGAGGTGATTCTGGGGTGGGAACTTCTGGTCAAAGAATCCCCGATTCCAACTGTGATTGGGGATCCAAGTGCAACTGTCCCAATAACGAGCATTCCTACTCCGCCGAATATAAAAACAATCTGTATTTGGCCCAAAAAGAAAATACGAGTACTCGAAACTATTTGGAAGAATGGTTTCGGAAGAGGGAAGTGGAGCCAGGAGAGGAGGTTGAGTCAAAATATGACGATCGGAAACCCACTCCCTCAGATCTGCGTTTTTTCGGTGAAGGAGATTCCGATGAGGTATTACTTTTGATTTTTTGCGATTTATTTAGGGTTATTGATGTCGGTTTTATTAAAATGGTTTGATGATTGTTTGCATGTCTAAAAAAGTGGGATTTGATAAATGTTGGATTTATTTGGAGTATTGTTCATTAAACTCGGATTATTTATTGGATAAGTTGCTCTGATTTCCCATTGCATGTGTTAAAAATGCAGATCTGATTTTATTTCGAATTTTTTGGGAATTTTTTGGAGATTTGTTGGATTCAATCGGGCTTTTTATGTTATTCTTTGCTCTGTTTTCTCATTGCATGTTGTTAAAATTGAGTTCTGATTTTATTTTGTGCTCTGTTTTTTCATTGCATGTTGTTAAAATTGAGTTCTGATTTTATTTGGAGATATTTGGAAATTATTTGAAGAAAATCGGAATATTCATGTGTTTTATTGATCTGTTTTCCCATTGCATGTGGTTAAAAATGGCATCTGGATGTATTTGGGATATTATTTGACATTTTTTGGGTAAAAATGGGATCTGGATGTATTCGGAAAATTAGTTGGATTTTAATGGAATTATTGTGTGATTTGCTCTCATTTATCTCATTGCATGTGGTAACCATGGTGATCTGAAATTATTTGGAACTTTATTTTGAGTTGTTTGATTAAATCTGATTTTAATTCATGGTCCCCTGTTATTTTATGATGGCACTAATCATGTTGTTTGTCCCCTATTGATTGCAAGGAACCAAGTGGGTCTGATTCATTTGATCTGGTGTATGTTGGAGAGTGTGAAAATGAGAATGGTGATGCTGTTGGGTATCCAGGGCAACTTTCATCTGGTTATCCCTCCTCAAAGAAAGTTGAAAAGGGAAAAAAATCGGCTTCAGCATCTGATGATGCTTAGATAAGTCTGTCTCCTTTCTCCCTTTTTTCATTTTATTGAATACTGGCTAGCTGTGGAGTCATAAGGTGGATGCCAACAACTGTGATCTGTTGTTGGCCAGGGGTGTTGTTGTTTGGATGATGATGTTGTGATTAGTTGTATGGATGTTGATGTTAGATAATGATGTTATGATATTGATATTGATAATGATGATTGGATGATGGTGTTTCCATATGGTTATGAAATTTTGTGGAATGTTGTCTGTGTGATGAACATGATTTGATGGCTTAATGTCCCCTGTTTTATGGTATGTTTTGTGTATGATAAATATGATGCTTTGGTGAGTATGAGATTTGATCAGTATAACTATGTTTTGGATTAGTAAAGGCATGAAATGAATATAATTTGGGGATAGGGTTTGAATTATTTCAGTCCTCTCAGTGTGGCCTTGTGTTGAATGCTTAATGTCCAAGTATGTCCCTTTAGGATACAGTAATGTCCCTTTATTTATTGTGATCGATGATGAGTCTTTTTAATGCTGAGGAACAAGTCTTACTAACCACAAATGCTCGTGCTGCCATTAGTATCAGTAATGATATTTCTCGGGCGCTAAGTGTTTGTGGTTTGGAGTTGTTTTAATGATGCTTGGGGACATTCTGAGATCAATATTAGGAGGTTTGTGATCTTCAATGATGTGATTGTTGATATTCTGAGATCTTTGTTTTGATAATTGTCCTTTAACTTCTTTTGTCCAACGGAGTGAATGTCATTTCACACAATGAAATGTGAATATCAATCATTCCATTGGGCAGAAGAACGTTAAAGATATGATAGTATTGAAACTACTTGATCAATGATGTGTGTCAATATGTCTGAGAAATGAAACCCTACATGTTAATGATCTGTTTAATGCTTCATGTCCCATGAATCAGTGGAGGTCTGTGATGAGTCTTTCATTTGATGAGGTTCAAACCCTATGTTTTGATCAGTTCATGGTGATCTGATGCATTGTTGATTGTTATTGTTATGCTTGATCTGTGATGAGTCTTTCATTTGCTGAGACTCAAACCCAATGTTCCAATAACACTTGTGCACCATTAGCATCATTGATGCTCTTCCGGAGCTAAGTGTTAGGGGATAGGGTTTGTGTCAATGATGCTTGGGGACATTCTGAGATCTTATGTCATGTTAGACAGGAGAGGCAATTCATGTCTTGCAAAACATGTATAATGTGTTTCTGATATTCAATGATGTTAGTGTTGATATTCTGTGATGTATGTGTTGATAACCTGAGATATTTGATTCTAAAGATGTCCTTCATCACCAATTACCAAAGGGAATACAGATCATGTCACATCATTGATTGATCTAGTATCCCCTTTGGTGAATTGGTGGTGAGGTTGTAAATCATTTAGAAACAAATCTGTCAATGATGTAAAACAACTTAACTGAGATTCAATGATGTTGCCTTGTTCATTGCTTCCTTGTTTTTGCTGCTTTGTTCTTGTTTCCTTGTCCATTACATCTTTTGGCACATCGGCATCCAATTGGGAAGAATTTCCATCTGAAAATGATGTGATATGCATTCTTTCCATTTGGATGCCGATGTGTTTAGAGATGTGATGTGTTAAAGTTGTGTACTTATGCCTTGTGATCTGTGATGAGTCTTCATTTTATGAGTGTCAAACCCTATGTTTTTCAATCAAACTCATGCACCATTAGCATCCATGATGTTTTTCAGGAGCTAAGTTTAATTGGAAAGGGTTTGATTCAATGATTTTTGGGGACATTCTGAGATATTTATGATTCTTTGTTTATGTGAGGCATATTCCATGTGTTATCAATGATGAATTGATTGTTTTTGTCAAAATTACATCTTTTGACGCATCGGTTTCAAAATGGGAATAATTTCCATCTGAAAATGATGTGATATTATTATTTATTTCCATTTTGAAGCCGATGTGTTTAGAGTTGTGATATTGCAAATGCTGCCTTGTTCTTAATAACCCAATGCTGCCTTGTTTATAGTGTTGCCAATGCTGCCTTACCTCTTGTGCCTTGTTCTTTTTCTGCCAATGCTGCCTTGTTCTTGTTATGTACTTCTTCCTTGTTTATTGCCTTGCCTTGATTACTCTATATTGATGTGAATAAGAATGATGAAAAAAAACTTTACTAAACTTAAACATGAGATTCATTCATTGATGCTTCCAAAAGATATGCTTACAAAATGTTTTGCCTACATGTTATGCTTGCATTTAAGCTTACAAAAGTGACACATTGGTTTTACTTGTCAATTTAAAAACATGTCCCCAAAACACAAAAAGTTATCTAATTGTTTTCACTTTGCTTCACTGGTTTGCTTTCCATTCATCATAGAGTTGCATGCATTCATTAACTGCCCATACAGGTGCCTTGACTTGCTCTGGCAGTCTACCTTCATCTTCTAAAATCTTCTTCTTGTTGTGTGGAAGTTGGTAATCATTGTTGCCTTTGTGTTTTAGAATCTCATTAGAAACAAACTGTAATGTCATCCACACATTAGACAATGTCTTAGGATGCAACTCATTAAAAGAATCATACACTGCTCCACTTAAGTCCTCCACAGTTTTAGGCATTTTCTTGTGCATAAGTGATTGTATTGACCTGAAAAATACCAAGTCCAAGATGTTGCAATCTGGACTGTTTGCTGGCTGTTGAGTCAACACAAAAGTGAACCCATCTTGTTTGTAGTGTAGTTGCCATTCAGGATCATTTTGCAATATATGTGCCTTTGCATTATCTTGAATGATATAGATGACCTTTTCCCCTTCATGTGGTGGCCACTTAGCCTTGATTGCTGGAAGTAGCTTGTTGATCATCATTGCCCTTGTCTCTATTTGATTTACAGACTTCACTGGCTTTGTTTCAATGGTCCCCTTGAGTCTGTTTTTTGATGTCCTCTTGGCTGCAATTGCATTTGTGAATGGAAATATGCCTATTTTACCATCAAATTCACATTCCCCATTTTCACCCCACCTTGGTCTGGCTACTGCTGCCATGAACATGAATTTTGGTATCTTGGTTCTTGAACTTGCACTTCTGTGTGGATAGGGTTCATTGTTTGCAAGATAAACTCTCTGGTTTTTTTGAGTCAAATAAAACCACTTCTCATCAATATGAATGAAGTCATACATGCTGTAATATGTTGGTTCTTGTGGTATAGTGTAGTCCATTATCAGTCTGATTGCCCACCTTATCCTTGCCATTTTGCATGCTTCTTAAATGCCTGGATGCAAGGGACTTGAGTGTGGCTTTATAATTTTCCTCTTGATGAGCCTCCATACTGTTGTTGGTCCCAAATTCAGCATTCTTGCAAGATCTACGATGCATGTTCTGTCCCCCATGCCTATTTTTGCAATTGAGTCATAGGAGACTTGAACCTTTTTCCTTCCACATCTTTGATATTGGCTTTGCACAATATATGAATTCATTGCTGCCTTCTGTTTCTTTGCTTTGTCCCATATTTTGCCTATGGTTTTTCTGGTGTAATCATATTCTATGACTGCATCCCTTATTGCCCCATACAACAGAGTTTCTGAATCTGGAATCTTTCTATTGAGCAGGAACACCAATATTTCTAGCCTCAATTCATTAATTATTTTTGGAGTCCTTGGCTTGTGATGATCTGTTGTGTGTGTTGCTGTTTGATGATGATGAGGTGATGCATTTTCTGATGGTGGTGGAAAGTTCAAATAAAAAAGAAATGGTACCTCTTGAAAGTTGGTAGTTTGCTGCTGCCCTTCCCCTTCTACTTCTGGTACTTGCTGTACATATTCAGTGCTGTTTGGTACATCTTCATTAAACCCAATGTCCCCAAAATCAGCAGCAGTACTTTCAGAAGCTTGTACCAAGTCAGCAGCATCATCACCTTCCTCCGAGTCAGAATCGGAGTTAATGCCGTCGCCTTCATCATCAGAAAAACCGAGGAAATCGTCATCCTCTTGATCTGAAGCCATTAAGTCCCCTGTTTTTTGCTCTTTAATGCTGAATTGAGGAAGAAATTTTGGTGTATTTATTGAACTTGGTTTTAGTCAGATTTTGTTCTTTTGTGGGAGAAAGTGACCCTATTTATAAAGGGAATTCACTTTTACAACCCTCAAAAATTTGGAGGGAAAAATGTAATCCCCTGTATTTTTTTTTTTGGGAAAATTTTGGAGGGAAAAGAGAAAGTAAAAAGATTGGCCAAAATTTCCAGCCAAAAATACGTGATTCATTGTTTGCTGCTTTCTGATTGGTCCATGTAATCTCAGATGGGTCCCATGACCCCATGTGACTGAATTTTTTTGCTGATTTTTTTCAACACTTTAATAAATATCTACTTTTCCCCCAATTACTTTAATACTTTCTCTCTCTTTACTTTATTCTTTTTCTTACACACAATCATTATTCTTACACCCAAGCATTACCCATATCCCAATACAACCCAAGATTCAGTTTTCTTAAAATACCCCCAACATTCCTTATGGGTACAACAAAAAGGAATAGAGGGAGTAGTAATTAATTAATTAGAATATCTACGTGGCACCTAATTAATTATCTACGTGGCAATCGATTTTTTTAATTCAAAAATAAATTAGAAATCTTATTTTTCATTGGCCGAAATCATTAGTAATCCTAGGTGGCACTCTAATATTTCAGCAAATATGCCTCCTTTATATATATATATGTATGTATATATATATATATATATATATATATATATATATATATATATATATATATATATATATATATATATATATATATATATATATATATATAAGATTAGATATATATATTAGATTAGATTTATGTATGGAAAAAATAATATTAATTTATAGATTGTGACAATAATAGGTAATCCATCCGTTCCCTTTTGGAATAAGGGAAGGAATTAAGAAAGTTGAAAACTTGTAATGATAGGGTGTAAGAGAAGATATTAAAGAAATAAAATTCCACTTTATGAATAATGAAAAGATAGATGAATGAATAAAAGAAAGTAAGTGGGGATTACTTGATTAAAAAATACTTAAAATAAGGTGGGTGAAGAAATCAATGAGAATAATCGGGTAGATGAATGGAATAAAGGTGTGATATGATAGAAAATTAACTTGTAGAATGAAGGTATTTTTGGGGAAAAAAATTGCCCCAAAAAAAATTTAAAATGAGAAGAACAAAAAGGAACAACCATTCAGAAAACGTAATAATAATTTGATAAAAATAATTTTTAGTAATATTTTAATCAAATCATAATTGTATTGATAATGTGAAATATATTTACTTGATATTTTGGTCAAACTAGCATATTAAGTATATAAATATATAACATGTAATAGAATGGAAAATGCATATTATAAATGGGTATATAATTATGTTGAAAATTTATTAATTCTTCGATAACTTTGGGGGAAATTTCAGTAAAATAAATCTTAGTGGTTGTACCCGTGTGTACACTGGTTGTAATTTAGTGGTTTTCCGTGGACTATGGACCATGGTGCACATAGAGCATGGTGCACCATGTACACCAAAAGAACACAATGTTCTTAAGGTGCACCATTCTCTACGTGCACAATGGTCCACCTTCTAAATTGCGGTTTACTAATTGCCAAACGTCTTATAAAGAAGTTGTATAGCCCTTAAAATAACAGAATTAGCATATCAGAGCTTTTTTTTAATGTAAAGCAGGAGTATTATGTTGGGGAACTAGATGGGAAATTTGGTAGGATTAGGAAATACAAATTTTTTAAAACGGCCGACTGACCTGTCAGACCGCCCACCCATGGGTGTGGCGCGGGTCAGTTCTATTTTCGCGGGTCTAAATAATGCTTACCGGGTCGCGTATAACAGCTACATTTCTTTCTCTCTCCTTCCGCCTCTGTCTCTCTCACCTCAAACGCAACTTTCTCTCTCCTTCTTCCATGTCGCCCGACAACTTCTGGCCTCTTTCTCCTCCTCATCTCCGTCACGATCTATACCATCTCCGGTACTCTCTCTTTTCTCGCTCCTCTAGAGATGAAGAGATGACGGCGTTTTGTAGATCGGAGGAGCAACCGGTGACGACAGAATTAGGAACCGCTCTTACGGCGGCTGCACTGGTGGCTTTGGTTCGCTGCTTATGGTGGTCACATTCGTCGTTGTTGGTGGTGGCTTGAGGTAATTCTTCCATCTCTCCTTTAGTATCTCCTCCTTCATTTAGTTAGGTTTTTTATTTTAAAGTTTATGCGATTTGGACTGTCTATCGAGTGTGATTGAATTTTGAGTTCAGATGTTATTTCGCAACGGCTTATTATGATTACGGTGCGAGTGAGTGAGGTGCTTAATTTTTTGAATGTTGCTCATTATGTTTGGCTGATTTTGGCGTTGTTACGTTGCTGCTTCAGTTGATGTTGTTATTCTTGCTGGTTTGTTATGTTGTTGTCCTGATAATTAAGCATATAGAATAAACTTATTGCATTGTTTATGCTTGTGAGTTGTATTTCAGACTTATCTGTTTGGATTTTACATTGAGAAAAAACATTAATGATTGTGATTTTGTAATGATTTAGACTATAATTGGTAGGCCTAGCATGAATCTGCAGGTCATTGTTCACTTGGAGTTGGATGATGTTGAACTTTTAGACATTGTGTCCTGTTTGTTAAGAAAACAATGTGAACCTCCTGATTTCATTTTCATAAATTGTTCCTCTCTGTGATATTCTTTTCAATATCCAACAACTTCATTTGAAATCTCTTGAATGCAGCTAGTGGTTCAGCATCTGAAGTTAAACCTCATATGTGGAGTGACACGATAATATTTCAATCAAGGAAACACCAAGGAGTGTCTCAAGTTGAGCTGTTATGTTTTCAAGAAGGCTTTCTCGGGATCAGACTCAAGCTCAACGTATTCTGGATTGCAGCATGGCTGAGACATGAAGCACCTACTTACAGTAGGGCGGTTTGGGAGGTATCCTGCATAAGTATACTGCCCAAAGTTGACAGCAGAATGCAAGGCAGAAGCTACCCATATGATTATGGTGCATGTACTTGTAAGAGCATGCCTGGTTTTCATTTCCAGCCACCATAGTTCATCTATAACAACTAAATCATTTTTGTTTGTTTTGTTTCGGGTTGCGGTTTGTGCACCCTAGTCCTTGTTTGTTTTCTTTGTTTCGATTATGATCGTTCTACCTTTTGGCAATAAAATTTGTTATTTTACCAAAAAGAAATGTCGTTTTAGTTTTGGTTTAGTCAAAAAGAATTTGGTTTTAGTTAAGAAAAAATTCGTTCTAGTTAAGCAATATAACCAATTAGTTAATAAATGTGACCGATTAGTTAATCAATGAATCAATTAGTTAAGCACTAGATCCAAATAGTTAAGTAATGAAACCAATTAGTTAAGCAATGCAGCCAATTAGTTAAACATAGAAACCAAATAGTTAAGCAATATAATCAATTAGTTAAGCATTGCAACTAATTAGTTAATCATTGTAACTAATTAGTTAAGCAATAGAACTAATTAGTTAAACATTAGAACCTATTAGTTAATCAATGGAATCAATTAGTTAAGCACTGGGATCCAAATAGTTAAGCAATATAATCAATTAGTTAAGTATTCTAATTAGTTAAACATTAGAACCTATTAGTTAATCAATGGAATCAATTAGTTAAGCACTGAGATCCAAATAGTTAAGCAATATAATCAATTAGTTAGTATTGTAACTAATTAGTTAAGCAATAGAACAAATTAGTTAAACATTAGAGCCGATTAGTTAATCAATGGAATCCATAGTTAATCAATGGAACCGATTAGTTAATTAATGGAATCAATTAGTTAAGCAATATAACCAATTAGTTAATCAATGAGACGGATTAGTTAATCAATGAATCAATTAGTTAAGCATTGGATCCAAATAGTTAAGTAATGAAACCAATTAGTTAAGCAATGCAGCAAATTAGTTAAACATAGAAACCAAATAGTTAAGTATTGTAACTAATTAGTTAAGCAATAGAACAAATTAGTTAATCAATGAGACCGATTAGTTAATCAATGAGACCGATTAGTTAATCAATATAATCAGTTAGTTAAGCAATAGAACTAATTAGTTAAACATTAGAACCTATTAGTTAATCAATGGAATCAATTAGTTAAGCACTGAGATCCAAATAGTTAAGCAATATAATCAATTAGTTAAGTATTGTAACTAATTAGTTAATCAATGAGACTGATTAGTTAATCAATGAAATCAATAGTTAAGAGCTGGATCCAAATAGTTAAGTAATGAAACCAATTATTTAAGCATTGAAATTAATTAGTTAAGCAATGAAACCAATTAGTTAAACAATGAAATCCAATTAGTTAAACAATGCAACCAATTAGTTAAACAATGCAACCAATTAGTTAAACATAGAAACCAAATAGTTAAGCAAGAGAATCAATTAGTTAAGCGTTATAACTAATTAGTTAAGCAATGGAACTAATTAGTTAAACATTAGAACCTACTTGTTAATTAATGGAATCAATTAGTTAAGCATTGGATCCAAATAGTTAAGTAATGAAATCAATTAGTTAAGCAATGAAATCCAATTAGTTAAGCAATACATCAAATTAGTTAAACGTAGAAACCAAATAGTTAAGCAATAGAATCAATTAGTTAAGCATTGTAACTAATTCCCCTCAAAAAAAAAAGCATTGTAACTAATTAGTTAAGCAATGGAACTAATTAGTTCAACATTAGAACTGGTTAGTTAATCAATGGAATCAATTACTTAAGCACTAGATTCAAATAGTTAAGTAATGAGATCAATTAGTTAAGCATTGAAACTAATTAGTTAAGCAATGAAACCAATTAGTTAAGCAATGAAATCCAATTAGTTAAGCAATGCAGCCAATTAGTTAAACATAGAAACCAAATAGTTAAACAATAGAATCAATTAGTTAAGCATTGTAACTAATTAGTTAAATATTAGAAACGATTAGTTAAGGAATGAAACTAATAAGTTTACAGATATAAAGAAAATATTTGTTAAACCTGAAATTCCATTAGTTAAGTCATGGAACCAATTAGTTAAGCCTGAAATTCAATTAGTTAACCAACGGGACCAATTAGTTAAGCAACGAAACCAACTAGTTAAGCAATTGAACCAATTAGTTAAGCACTGAAACTAATTAGTTAAGTAATAAATCCAATTAGTTAAGCATTGAAACTAATTAGTTAAAATTTTCTGAGTTTTAGTTATGATTTTAGAAGTAATTAAGCTTTTTAATAACTAAATATAATAAAAGTGTAACTAAAACTTTTTTAAAAAAAATTATCTTAACTAAAATCAATAATCATTACTTCCTTTTTTTGACTAAAAGAAAACAAAAACTCCACAGACAAAAGTTGTAGAAGTCAAAGCAAAATTAAATCAACCAAAACAAGAGCCCAAGATCAGAGCCATATACACATTTCTCCGAAGCTCGAAGGTCGAAGGTTGGTCTTCGAAAATTACAAGAATAAGATCGGTGCTCCTGTAACCCTTGCTCTCTGCTCATCACCTGCCTCTCCAACATTCAGCCCTGTATCGTCTCATCCTTCTCTACCGAAATGGCTAAATCAAAAACCTAAATCAAAATCCAAAGCAACGGCGAGATTGAAGAGGGAGAGAGATCGACGATTTTGATGAGGTCGAGAGGTCGGCGGCGAGATCGATATAGCCTTCGCACCTCCACCGTCGCACCTTCACCTTCCGATTTTCTTTGGGTTGTGAGCAGAGGAACGACGGGGAAAAACTCCTCTGAATCTGGTGAATATGATGGTGGTGATGGTTGTCCTCTCCGGCGAGGAAGGAAGCTTTTCACGCTGAGAGGAGAGGAGAGAGAAATGTGTTAGGAGGTTTTTTTAGCGGAATAAACGAGGAGTAGGAGAGAGAAATAAAATTGGTTATTTACAGGCGCGTGAAGCCGAGAAAATGAAAGTGCGCGTGGTTTTATTTGATGACGTCATCACTCGTCGTTTTCTGACGCGCCTGTCAGACCGCCTGACACAAAAGGTGTTGATTAGGAAAGCATGTTTCCTTTGCTTGGAATTTGGAAAGGTGGCAGGGCTATACGCACTATTATATAACAACCTAAAACGCTTCATCTCGTTTGTATTTATTGTTTAACTCTGTGCATAATACTAGGGTACCCAATTAATCCCAAATTAATCCCAAATTCTACTTCTCAAACCGAGCAGCCGTCTACGGCACCTCACCATGGCAGAAGGCGGCAGCAGCGATTATATGAATATCGATCCTTGTGATCCTTCTTCCCCATACTTTCTAGGACCAGATGACCACCCCGACAATGTCATTACTCCAATAACATTGAACGGAGAGAATTATTTTGAATGGGTACGATGGATGCGGTTGGCCCTTCATGCTAGGAACAAATTGGGTTTTGTTGATGGCTCAATCGAGAAACCTAATAGCAAATCAACAGATTGGTCCGCCGTAAACGCCACGGTTGAGTTATGGATTTTGCAGACTATCGAACCCGAGGTGAGAGATAAACTGCCGTTTTTTGATGATGCGAGATCGTTATGGAAGGATTTGAAACAACGGTATGGTATTCTCTGTAATATTCGTTGGATTCAATTAAAGGGACTTATTGCGAATTGCAAACAAACCAAGACTATGTCATTAACTACTTATTTTGGAAAATTGATGGTGTTGTGGAATGAACTCGACAACTATGAATCAATAATAGAATGTGAGTGCGGCAATTGCAGTTGCGATATTGGTGCGAAGATGAAGAAAAGGCGAGAAGAAGAGCGTTTGCATCAATTTCTAATGGGTGTTTATGATGAATATTATGCTGACGTTAGGTCGAATTTGTTGTTGTTTACAAATCCTCTTCCGTCCGTCAACCAAGCGTTTAATCGACTCTTTCAACTGGAGCGTTTCCAGGAGGCTGCTCGAGCTAGAGAACAGGAGGCTGTGGTGAGAGGCCGTGGCCGGTTTGACAAGGTGGATAAATCGGGTTTGGTTTAAACTTCACGGTTATCCGGAGTAGTGGGTTAACAAGTGAAGGCCGTGGTGTACAAAACCGAGTAAATAGGTCTGGAGGTCCCTAAACTTTGCCAAAAGGAGCAGTTAGGTCCCTCAAGTTTCAAAAGGAGCATTTAGGTCCCTGCGTTTGGATGGAAAACGCTGCTTTTTGTTTTCCGTCACTAACGGCCGTTAGAATTCAATTAAATTAAAAGAAAACTAAATAAAAGGCACTAAACGACAAAAAAACAGTTACATTTACCATTTACCAATAATTAAATAAAGGGGAATTCATTTCAGTTAGCTTTTTACAAAAATATAGCCGTTGAGGCTCTCAAAAAACAGAGTATTTAACATTCCATGCACAACAAAACAACAATAAAACACTTAAAAAACAAAATTCTTTCTTCTCCATCTTCTGCTCTGTGTTTTTTCTCTGTTGCTCCACCATAGCTGACTCTTCTCAACAAAAAGGTATTTTTCTGCTATTTTTTTTAAAATCTTAAGTTAGCTTATTTTAACAATAATTAAACATATTTAGGAAATAATTATTAAAACGTAATTTATTTGCAGAATGATGAACAGGGCTATCTCTTTGTTCAACAATGGTGATAATGAACACCCTAAGAGGTGCTACTGTGGATTCACAGTATCCATTCAAAAGGCATGGACAAAAGAAAATCCTGGAAGGAGGTTCATTGCTTGTCCAGATTATGATGTTGAAACAAACAGAAGGGGTTGCATATTTTTTAGATGGATTGATGAACAAGAACCAACAACTTGGCAAACAATTGTCATACTAGGGTTAATGCAAGATAAACAAAGCCTTGCTGCTGAAGTTGATAGTTTTAGGACAAAACTTAGTGAAGCTAACAATTATGCAAGGAAGAGGGAGGCAGACTATGTGATGAGCAAGATGAGAAGACCTATTAGTGTGAAATGTGAAGTGTGGGTTGTAATCCTAGTGGTTCTGTTTTTTTTTATCTGGTTTGTTTTAAGTTAAGTGGGTTAAGTGGGTAGGTAAAATGTAATGACCTGCACTAATGAAATGTAATGAAGACTTTAAATTCAATAAAATCTAACCTCATGGTCTTTTTTCTAATCTTCTAGCCATTGCAAGATCCTGCAATGCTTGGCTTGATATTGTGTGTCCTTGACTTGGTTGAGTCTGTGACAATGGGAAGTCATGTGCAGGGAAGGAGTAGATGGTTTGCTCACCCCCATGATCAGAATAGAAAGCTGCAGGAGGTCTTTGCCTCTGTGGTGTGGGGAAGTGTTGTGATATAGGCTGCATTAATTAAAACAAATTAGGAACAAGTTGGCTTCAGTACAGTAAAGTAACATGTAAGAAAGAATTTGAGTATATTGAATGACTTACAGTAGCTATTCTTTGATACCCATTTGGGTAGGTATAAATACCCACACCCCTATTGTGCATTGGTATAGCTGAACTGGTTCTTGGGTGTTGTTGCTGTGGTGTGGTCTGCTCTGCAGTAGCATGATTGTTGCTGTGTTGTTGTTGCTTAGGGGCATTCTTGCAACCCCTTTTGTTGTGGCCTATCACACCACATAAGCTGCATTTCATAGAACAACCTGTTCTCTTCAGCTTACCAGATGCAGTTACCTCTCCAACACCATATCTCCTCTTTGTTTTAGGTCTTCCATTGACCTTTTTCACCTTTGGAGCCACAACAATGCTATCAGAAGTAGGCCACTCTTGAGGACCATTTAAAGGCTCTAACAAAAATTCATATGCCTTCATGTAGGTCTGTTTGCAGAAATATGCATTGACATATTGTTCTGGGTGGTCTACTTTATTCCATATAGCAACAATTGCATGTTTGCATGGAATCCCACTCACCTGCCATGCATTGCAACTGCAAGTATGTTGGTTCAGATCCACCACATACTTAACCTGTGTTGCACCTTCTCTTACTCCATAGAAAAACCCACCATCCCAGTATGCATTCCAACCCCTAGCCAAAATTTTGTGTTTCTCTAACTGAATTTGGATCCTAGGACACAACATTATCTCCTTTTTCCCAATGAAATCTCTTTTCTTATGCAGTCTTTCCATCAAACCCTCTCTGATATCTTCCAACATGGTAATAATAGGCTTGTGCCTTGCACTCAAGATGTATGCATTAAACACCTCACTCATGTTGTTGTCTACACTGTCACAACAAGATAATGGAGTGTAGAATGCCCTACACCATTTCTTGTAGTTCCTTTTCAGTAGGTCTTCAGCAGCTTCATGTGAAATACCCCTCATTACTTCAATGTTTTCATTGAAGTGATTTACTGTGTTGCTTTTTGCAATAGTCCAAAATTGTTTTCTGTACTCTAAACCACCTCCAAACACTCCCCTAAAGTTACAGTACACATGCCTTGCACACACCCTACTTTCAGCTTGTGGAAACACATTTGACACAGCAGCAAGTAAACCCTTTTGTTGGTCAGACATGAAAGTGTACCCTGCTCCTTCACTAGTGCCTAAATCAGTAGCTAGAAGTTCTAGAAACCAACTCCATGTGTCAGTGCTCTCAACCTCACAAACAGCCCAAGCCAAAGGGAACATTTGATTGTTTCCATCCCTCCCTACTGCTACTAACAATTGACCCCCAAATGGTCCCTTTAAGAAACATCCATCAAGTGATATGAAAGGTCTGCATCCTGCCAAGAACCCTTTCCTAAGTGCCTCAAAACACAAATACAGTCTGTCAAACACATTTGCATCCAACTTCAACTTCACTGTGTTCCCTGGATTGCTTCTTAGTATCTCAGCTGCATACCTTGGGAGTAATGCATACTGCTCTTTGTATTCACCAACAATGAGTGCTTGACCCCTTCTCCTAGCCCTGGCAGCCTTGTCTTTGCTCACCCTTATACCCTTTTATAACCAAATGGTTTCCTGAATATCTTGCACTCTCATGTAAGGGTTAACCTTAAACAGATTCTGGTAGTGTTCTGCAATCCAATGTGAAGTCATCTTCTTAATGATAGGTGTCCTACCACAAGTGTGCTCACTGACAAATGTTTTCACTGTAAATGACCTTCTTCCTCTCTCCCATGAAGCCCAAATTCTCCATTTACAACCTTTATCTTTGTGCTCACACTCTGCACAAACCCTAGTGGAATCATTTTTAGAAAATGGAATGTTTCTTCCTTTATCAATTGAATAATCTATGATTGCTTTCCTAAATGTCTTTGGATTCTCAAACTGTTGCCCAACATAAAAAGTGGCTTCCCTCTCTTCAGTTTCAGTGTTGTTTTGCTTCTGTTTCCCTCTCCCCCTCTTATGGTGTTGTGGTGCAACTAAGTAACCAACATCATCCTCATCTTCTGACTCACTAGGGCTGTCTAAGTCACTGTATCCATCAAAGTCATCCCCCAAATTCAGACCACCTTCTACTTTACTTTCTGCTAGTTTTTTCAGCATTACTAACTCCTCCAAATAAGCCTTTTCCCTTCTCATATCATCAGATATCTTAGACCTAGCAGTGGCTAACTCATCATCATCTTCATCTGTACCCTCTGAATCATAATCAATTTCAGGTTGAGGCACATTTTGAGGTTGAATTTGAGGTTCAGGTTGAGGTTCAGGTTGAGTTTCAGTTTGTTTGGGTGGGAGTACTGTAAAAGGTGGTTCCACATAATCAGAATTTAAGTCAACCACATCAGTATTCAACAACTCAAGGAAGCTACCTCTCCCTCCTCCCCCTCCTTCACTCCTGTTTAGGTTAAAGTTGTAGGTGGGTTTGATTTTATGTTCAATGTATATATGAATGCTTTTGTATTCAAAGAGTAAAGCTAAGAAAGGGTCACAAGTACTACTATCAAAACCTAAAAACCTAACCCCATTCTTGAATTCTTTCCTAGGGTCCCAGAAATGTACTTTCTCTATATCATTATAACCTAAACTATCCACTAATTCCTTAACATATTTGCCATCTGCATTCTCATGGATGTAATCAAAGACATCCACCCTCCCCCCACTATAAACCATATCACCTTGCACAACCCATTCACCACCATGATGCACATATATGCAAGGGTTCAAAGTCAAATCATCAACATCTGATCAAAGTTAAAACAATATCAATTAAAAAAAAAAACTTTAAGAAATCAAACCAAACCAAATCTTGAATAACAACACAAGAGATAACAAAAGGTTAAAGTTGCATTCATTCATTCATCATGATCATGTCAGTTGCATTTACAAAAGGGTAGGCTTCAACCCTAACATTTCAAACCTCAATCCACTATTGAGGGAGAAGCCTACGGTTAGATATAAACTACTGTCATAGCAGTGACAAATACCAAAAACCAACATTTGTCACATTCACAAAAACCTACTTGCAATGACAGTAGTAATGTAATTGTCCTTGAAAATTAAAAATAAAAAAAATCTATAAACAAGCTGGATCATCATAAGCTTGACAAAAGAGGGGCCACCACCAGCGCCACCACCACCCACCCCTGCATGGCCTCCACCACCAGCTACTCCTCCTCCTTGAAAAGGAGGGGGAAGCCGTCAAAGTAGACGGTCATGTCCTTGTCCATCCAGGCGTGGAAGTCACGGCCATCATTGTCAATGATGTCCATGATCACCCACTCCCGCAGCCACGCGCGGTAGCATCCTTGAGGTTAGTGGTATGGGAGGCGGTACCGCAACTTGGCCCACCTACGTCACTGCTTGCATACCATCTGCACAGCAGCCTGCCCCTCCCAGTCCAGCTTGGTGAAGATCTGGGTGATGAGGATGTCTTGATGATGGCAAAGGGGGTGCGCCTCCCTTAAAGCAAGGTCTCCTAAAGGCAAAGTAACGGCCAAAGTCAATAAAACAGTAAGTAAACCCTAATTATTATACGGAATCTAGATTAAAATACTTCTAAATTAAGAAACAATAGTTTAAATAAACACCATTTTCAAGAACATGCAAGCATCAATTCGAATTAATCAAACTCTGTTTTTTATTTAAGTGAATCAAAAACAGTAAGTGAAACCCTAATTACTAAAAAATCTAGTTTAAATTAATTCCAAATTACGCAACAATTGTATAATTTAACATATTAAACACCATTTTCAAGAACATGCAAGCATCAATTCGAATTAATCAAACTCTGTTTTTTATTTAAGTGAATAAAAAACAGTAAGTGAAACCCTAATTACTACAAAATCTAGTTTAAATTAATTCCAAATTACGCAACAATTGTATAATTTAACATATTAAACACCATTTTCAAGAACATGCAAGCATCAATTCGAATTAAATATTGGAAAGTAAAAACGGACGAAACCCTAATTCCAACTTCAATTGATAAATTATGCGAAATCAGCCCACGATTGTTTAAATTAACATATAAAACACCACAATCAAGATAATGCATGCACCAATTTTGGGAAAAAGTTACTTAACAAAAAAGCCCTAATTTATCATGGCTCAACTGCAAACATTTATTGAAAAAACCGACAAATTGAATGAAAATACCTTCGTCCCATCTGGAAATTCTTGTTCTCTTGGGGGTGCGACATTCCCACTTATCAGCAGTCCTCTTTCCTGATACGCAAGAACCCATTTTTGCAGAAAACTCAGAGTAATAACTTCAAATTCTCTTAAGTGTTTGAGTGAGTAAATGGCAAAAAGACAACTGAGAGTGAAAATGGGGGGGGGGGACCATATAAATAGGAAGTGAAAAGGGGGGAAATAGGGTTGGGAACAGTAAAAAATTACCGCCAAAACATTATTAGGAAGGAACCAGAAAAAACGAGAGAAGTTGGAAGGTTTCCACGTGTACACATTGAAAAAGTAAGTTGAAACCTCTAAGTAATTGGAAAAGGCTTCTTTTCATCAAAATCATCTGTTTTCAATCATTAATCTACGTGTATATTAATTCTCCTTTTATTTTAATAATTTTTAATATTATTATATTCATTTTAACGGCCGTTAGCGACGAAAAACAAAAAGCAGCGTTTTCCATCCATTTTGAGGGACCTAAATGCTCCTTTTGAAACTTGAGGGACCTAACTGCTCCTTTTGGCAAAGTTTAGGGACCTTCAGTACAGTTTACTCGTACAAAACCTATCTTTTTGTCGGGTTATTTTATCAATTTTGCTCTTCTAAAGTTTTCCGTATTGATTATATCGTTCAAATGAGCAATCTTAGGTACCTTATGGCTATATCTATGGATAGACATCTAAGAATAAAATACTCCCTCCGTCCCTTAATACTTTACCTGTTTTCCTTATCGGATCGTCCCTTAATACTTCCTGTTTCTAAAAATGAAAATATTTTAACAATATTATATTATTTCTCATTCCCCCTTTTGACCCACCTACCCCCTACTCCATACAAAAAATAATAAAAAATTCAACCCTTACTCTCCTCTTTACACATTTCCCACTAACTACATTAAAATAATACCCCACTATCAACTACTACCCAGTAAACTAAATAAGTCAATTCAAATCCCTAATATAGTTTCATAGGAAAAGGGTTTGAGTTTAGAGTCAAAGAGTTTATGTACTTATTTTCTATTTTGGCTTTTTAATATAAAGTTCTGTTCTTAATTAATTTACTTGTATTTATTTTCTGCTAAATAGCCCATATCAGTAACTAGGGCAGATCCAACCGATTTCTAACAAAAAACAAAATGACCCAGAAAACAAAATTCACACATTGAATCGGCATAAGTACAATGATCCCGCACAACTACATTATTGGATTATACCCTAAACGATTAGACCCGACCGATAACCCAATTTGAGCTCATTGAAATTTTCCTAATGGGCCAATTAAATTTCCTACGCTTATTGGCCGATTTCATAATTGGGTTTCACATTAAAAGTCACTTACTAATTAATTTAAAATGGGCCATCTTTTTCAATTGAATTCCAACTTACTACTCCGCAATTTAGAAGGTGGATCATACATCTGCCAAGTGAATATGGTGCACCTTAAAGAACATAAATACATAACTAAAATAATATTACCTTCGGTTAAAAAAACATAAACATATTTATATTTAAACTTTAAATAAAAAGTAAATGATATAATAATTTTTATAAAAAGTAAAATAATATATCGCATGTTCTTTTTTCACAACGTGTTGTTTTGCTTGTACACATGTCTTTTTGGATTGTGTACGAATTGGTTTGTTCTTTTGGCAAATAATTTTTTTATTATCAAAATTGACAATTACAACCAAATAACTACGCTCAAAGTTAGGAATGGCAATGGATCGGACTCGGGTCGGATGTAATAAACTCCAAATATATCCCATCCATTTACAATCCAGACTCTAAAATTGCATCTGAATCCGAATCCAAAACTCTGAATCCGACTCCGATCTATTTACCCTGCAAGAGGTCTGTATCCAATCCAATCCGATCCGATGGATCTCTGAGAGGGTCCGAATCATCCAAGCTCGTAACTTTTTAAGCTGGGCTTAGTGGGTCGACATCAAAACAAATATTTGATTATTATACCCAAATCTACTAAGCCCTATTCAAATTTGGCTTCAAGGCCAAATCATATCCAAAGTTTTAAACTTGTAGGGCCCAAAAGAGTAATATTAGATGCACTTATACTTTTGCAATTTATAAAATATCTAAATTAATCCTTTATTATTGCTTTTTTTTATAGGTTATTATTTCGACTTTCCATATTTGATAAAAGTGATAGCTTGAGAGTAATAATACTACATGACCTTGCATAACACTTGATAGACTGTTTAACTACTGAAATAAAATCAATACTACAACGGGTTTTAATTCACCTCTAACTATATAATCTTCTGAATTAATCAACTCATTGTATATAACATTAAAATATATTGTTTTACATTCATGCAGCCTAATTGACGCAATCAAGTCATGGAAAAACTATTTTCAACCTTTGAAAAATAATTTTTTTTCGTGGATGCCACCTCTACCGATTGGATATTTTAATCCAGAACATTCTTATAATGTTAGTTATGTGTTGCACATTGATTGGCTGGAGGAGTGCATGTAGATAGTCAAGTACATTGCAAGTGAGAGAAAAAGGTGAAACACACTATATATTTTATATGTTTAATTACATTACTTTGATACCAAGATTTTGATTTTTCGTCAGGCAAGGGCATGAGTATTACATTGTTTCACTATTTAGATTGCAAGTTTTACATATTATATGACCCTACTGTTTTAAAATATGAATTTTGTGAATGATTGTGTAGTGCATAATATTTGTTATGATTAGTTGTAATTACACAATTATAAGTTTTTATAATATTTCGCACGCGTCGTTGATATGTGTGTTTTATATGGAGTTTTACCCCCGTCCCTTAGTACTTTTATGCATCAAATGAGCTCTTAGGAGCCGTTTTTAGTACTAATCTGTGTTATTGAGTGTGCCTTGAGTTTCAAGATTGCTTAGTGAGAAATTGGTCTTTTTAGACCCGTTTCATGGTGATTTAGGCCACTACACGAGCCCGAGGAAGTTCGGGACAACTAGCGTCGATTTCGAGAGCCTTAGATGTTTACGGTTGAGCCTAGGGAGTTAGACTCGGTGATATGGGCGAAGGATGATGACTTTTGCAAATCGCCCTTTGAGCTGAGGGCAAAGTGAGAAGATCGGGCGAAATAAAAGAACCTTGAAGTCGTCAACGCGCGCCCGATCGGGGGGCTTCGCCCGGTCCGGATCTGGTGGTCATTATGGGTACTGCTGTGGACTTTTCGCAACCGCCCGATCGGGCGAATTTTGGCCCGATCGGGCGAATTTTGGCCCGATCGGGCCGACTATCGAGCACTAGCTTCGCCCGATCGGGCAACGCCAACCCCTGCTGCTTATGCGTGTGTTTTAATTCCGGTTTTTGGCTTGTTATTTGGGCAAACTATAAATACTAGCCCTTTTATTTTTAGTAGACATCTTTCATTCTAGTATTAGCACTTAGTTTTATCTTAGTTTTCTCTCAATTTCTCAACACCTAGTTTTATTATTTTAATTAAAAGCTCCAACTTTTGAGTTCTTCCTTTGTTCTTCATTTAGGTACTATTTCAATCTAAAGTTTGTTTATTCAATTTCATTGCTCTTACTTGCTTTATCAATTATTCTAATTATGTCTCCATTGATTAATATTGTTTTACCTATCTTTATTATGTGTGAGTAGTCTAATCTTTAAGGTTTGGGGATCCATGAATAATTATGAAGGGATGATTGAATAATGTTGATTGTTGGTATTGTGATTGATTCCTATTGATTGGTTTATTTCATTATGCAATTAGATTTGCGCAGGTTTAATTGTGATAGTCATGCAATATCAGGTTAAGATTCGAGAGATGCAATTTTATATTAAGGCTTGTGTTAATAGGTGGAATTAGGATTAATACGTAGCGAGAGTCCGTTAATTCTAAGTCTATGATTAGTATCGATTCGAGAGAGCATGCTAGTCTAATTAATTGCTTTATTGATTAATGCCGATTGTTTATCATCCTAGATTGTTATTTGTTGGTGAACCTATTCCCTAGATTCTTTAATATCTGAATTCTTAATTGTTTAATTATTGTCGTAGTCTTAGAATACAAACCAACCAACTCTTGTTTCCCAATAGTCTAGATTAGTTGATAAATAGTAGAAAGAACGCCTGTTTTCCTGTGGATACAATCCCTACTTCCCTTGCTATCTTGTTAGTGGACTTAGGTTTATCTTTGACTAGGTGGTACGACTTTAGCCTGTCAAATTTTGGCGCCGTTGCCGGGGAAACGGTTTTTTTTCTGTTATTGATTATTTATTCTAGATTATTGTTTGTTACTTCTCAAGGAACCCCCGTTCCTTGAGGCCGGATCTCACACCTGTTTGTAGTTTCTTTGTCTATTCCAAGGACCGTAGGTACTAGTAATCTTACTCCATTCGATCCTGAGCCCGAAAGAACCTTTCGTAGACGAAGAAATTTCATTGCACAGTGTGGGAATTACTCTGATTCTGATTATAATATTGGCGGTCTTTTTCCTTCAGATATAGATTCAGAGATAGAGATGGGTGACGAAACACCACCACCACCTGAGCCAAGGCTTACAGACTATTCTAAGCCAAGTCTGTCTGTGCTACCAAAGGCAATCATGCCTTCTATTGCAGCTGAGACCTTCAAGATCGAGCCTGCATTGATTAACATGATTGAGAGACGCCAGTTCGGTGGGGAAGTAGGTGAAGATCCAAATCTTCACATTCAGTCCTTCATCCAATACTGCTCTACCATTAAGCAAAAGGGATTGACTCCGGAGCAGACTATGGAGATGCTTTTCCCGTTCTCTCTGAGTGGGAAAGCAAAGTTGTGGATCAATGGGTTGAATCGGGCAGCTATGGAAATTACCAATTGGGAGTCTTTGGCCCTTGCATTTTATGTGAAATATTTCCCACCTGAGAAGACAGCTTTTCTGAGGGGTCAGATAATTTCTATTACTCAACAAGCAGATGAGAGTTTGTTCGAGGTCTGGGAGAGGTTCAAGGATTTGCAGAGAGAGTGCCCGCACCATGGTTTGAGTGACTGGTTCTTGATTAAGAAGTTTTATAATGGTCTGGGTAATGAGTCTAGACTTATTTTGGATTCAGCTGCTAGTGGGAGATTCATGCAACTTGCTGTGACTAGAGCTTTAGAGGTGATTTAGGAGATGGCCATTCATAATGCCCAGTATGGGAATCCTAGAGGCCTATCTAACAAGGGTGGTAAGCATGATTTGAATTCCATAGAACAATTAACTGCCCAATTGACTGCTTTACATTATAAGTTTGATAATATATATGCAAGCATCAAATACTCAATCTGCTCAACCTGTTAGTGTAGCTGCAATGAATGCTCAAACTGTTAATGTCTGTGATAGTTGTGGGATGTCTGGTCATTATGCACAGGAATGTAGAAGCTCTATTGAACAATGTAATGCGTTCCATGCCTACAAACAGAATAACCCGTACTCCAACTCTTACAACGAGGGGTATAAAAACAATCCCCTACTATCCTACAAGAGTACTAATATTCAGAACCCCCATCAAGTCCAACACCCACCACCACAACAATCATACCAACCACGGAGCAACTACAACCAACAGTCTAGTGGACCACCTGGGTTCCCTAGACAACACACATCACCTCCACCACCACAACCTCAACCCACACAGTCTGACCCTATGCTGGTAGAGATGAGGAATATGATGTTACAGATGCAGAATTCTCTAAGTGAAAAGGATGCAAAAATCGATGCTCTTACTGCTCATAATAAGATCATTGATACACAGTTGGCACAGATGGCTACTACTCTTGCAGGGAGGCCCCCCGGCCAACTTCCTTCACAGCCTGAAAATAGGGAAATTGCAAATGCTATTACATTAAGGAGTGGTAGGGGTTATGACGGTCCTTCTATGCCGGTTGAGGTTGATTCTGGGGTGTCTGCTAGTGGTCTGGTTAGTGAGGAAATCCCAAAGATAGTCATGGATGGTATGGAAGCTGAAAAGTTAGTCTGTGAGAACGAGGCTACAACTAAGGTTAAGAAAGGGACAGATATTCAAGTGCCACCTATTGTACTCCCTTTCCCAAACCGGCAACTCAAGAATAAGCTAGACAAACAGTTAGGAAAATTGTTGGAAGTGGTCAAAAACTTGCAGGTAACGGTTCCTTTTACTGAATTAATTTTACAGGTTCCTGCATATGCTAAATTTATGAAAGATATTTTGACCAGGAAACATGCTTTTTGTGAGGTAGAGACCGTAGCTTTTATTGAGGAATGTAGTGCCTATTTGCAAAATAAGTCTCCACCTAAACTTAAAGACCCCGGGAGTTTTTCCATCCCATGTAACATTGGCACCGTATTTATTGATAAAGCTTTATGTGATTTAGGTGCTAGTGTGTCTGTTATGCCTTTGTCACTACAAAAATATGGTGTAAATAATGACGCTTTTGCTGTGACGCTTTTAAGAAGGGTCACAATTTTTTTGCGTTCCAAAAATATGGGAATGCATATATTGACCCATTTAATGGTGGAAATAAATATTGGCTATAAAAATAGTCACAATATACCAAAATAAATTAATTAATTAAAATCCTAAAAAAAAAAAGAAAAAAAAAACGTGTCTAGCTCTTAAATCCCGCCCAAATGAAATTCTGACTCTAAACTTCCCCGCTCAACGGCACGTACACCACCCACAAATTTCTCAGCCTCCTCTACCCTCAATTCATGGCGCATAACCGATCCCCGTTTGAATCAGACTACTCTTCAGCAAAAAAAATCCCAGATTATTCTCAAAAAATTCCCAGATTATCTCGCCAAATTAAACAATCTCCTCAATTCATGGTTTTCTCATTCCTATAAATGAGAAATCTGGAGAAGCCTATAATTGCAAGCTAATTCTAGCTACTACTCCACCGCTAATCTCACACAAAATTTCGTTGGATTTCACAATTTAATTTCGTAATTGAAATATCGAGCAGGACAACGCCAGAGTAGAGAGATTGCTGCTAATTCCACCGGTAAGTTCTTTAATTTCACAATTAATTTTCAATTAAATTTTAGGGGAATGGTGTCGATGAAAGTATGGGGTTAAGGAAGGGGATGATTTTATGAGAACCAGGGATGCAAGAATTCTAAGGGGATATTCTAATTAAAACTCTGCTTTGTGTTTGTTATGAACTTCATATTTTTTTAGTATATGCTTTTATGAGAACCAGGGATTTCAGCTTTTTTTTAGTATTGCATTTCCATATTGATTTCTCCAATTAGTTTGGAATATAAGTTGGGAATATTGGTTTACCTCTACAAGTAATTCGGTATTATTTCAATTGTTATCTTGGTTGTTTATTTGTTTTTTAGTATAACTAGAATTCTAATTAGGAAATAGATATGAATTACTAAGAACCTGTTTCAACAAATAGAAAAATCAGAGTGGTTCCTTCCTTTGGGGAGGATATTCATGCTAATGTTTGTGTGTAGATGATTGATATTCTGTACTTTTTAGTCTGGTTAAGTTTTTATGTAATAAGTACATCCGTCCTATCCATACAACTGATTAGAAATCATATTTGACAGATTGGAGTTGAGTAGTTTGCTGTCAGGACTTGTCTTGGGTGCTCAGAGCTGTTGGTAGCTTCCCGGTTAGCTGTTTGCAATTACTGCGAGGTATAAAAAAATCACCAAACAAACAACAATTTGAATATGACTTATCACTATGATTTAATGCAACAGATTTGACAGAGTTGTGAACATGACATAGTAGTTTAAATAGGTTTACATGAGTGTGATAGTTGCTTGCAATGTTTTAGTAGAGCTACTGCCAAGTGTATGCTTCTACAACAGAATAGGAATATTTTACTTTTTAGCAATGACTCTTTCATAGAATCAGTAGAAGATCAACAGAGAAGGAAGTGAATTTAATGAGGTTTTATGGTGTAAATTTGATCAATACAGTGTTGATAAAGGTCTAACCTGTCCAAATACCATAAATCATATTAAAAGTAATAATAAATTAATTGTTCAATACTTCACAGGTTATTGATTTAATTGTTCCCTTTCCAAAGACAATGTAGTTAAGCTTTATAGACTTTATCAATACTCCTGTTAACAGAAAGCTTCGCCTCCAACTACTTAAGCACATCAATTTAGTGGTTAAGATGTTTAGTGTAGGCCGTAGGGTGTCGGTTTATTAGGGTGTTCAATTTGCAGTTTGGTTTTCAGTCTGTATCCTGTTGCAGTTCTGCTTTGTGCCTCCGTTTCTGGTTGTCTGTCTGCGTTTGCTGCAGTTGTTTGGCCTGCTATTTGAAGGGTTGCTGTTCTTCTCAGCTTGGTGTGTGGTCAGTGTGTGCAGCTATCTGTTAGGGTGTCAGTTTTTCAAGGTGTTCAATTTGTAGTCTGGTTTTCAGTTTGTATCTTGTTGCCATAAGGTCGAGAATAATTGGCTTTTGTAGTAGTGTGAACTGCTATTGCTTGCTGCTCTAAATACTATTATTCTGATATGCTAATGATATGGTTCTTCTTCGATCTTCGATATGATATTCTGTTTGGTTTTGTTCTGCCTAATTTGCTGCCACCATGCTGTTGTGCCTGTTTTATTCTGTTTTTACCTTTGTTGGTTACTTGGTTGATGTATTTTGTTGCATTTTCAAGACCACCACTAAACACCATCAGTTTCTTGAAGGAATCCAAGTCTTCACTCCTCAATCCACCTTTCATTGCCATTGATTTTCTTTTTTCACAACTTATAACACCTCTTCAGGGTTTCCGTGCTTTTACCACCCAACAAGATAAAAGAAAAACAATCTTATTAGAAATTAAAAAATTCTCAGAAAAATAATATTTGTTTTTATATGATACATATGATACACTTCTATGGAGTTTTTATTATTATTTTAATTTTACTAAAGTTTCCAACCTTTTCGTCCCTTCCTTTTTTGGGTTGGTAATAAAGAATCATTTAGGTGAGATTGTCTTAGCTTATTTCTGAATTCTTAGCCACTTTTAGGTGAAACTGTCTCACACTAATTTTGTGTTCTTAATTTAAGTATTTCATATTGTGCGATCGTCTTATACACGACTTTATTAAAGTGTTAATATCATCTACTAAGTGATCACGTACAAAGGTATCCTGTTATTTCAGTCTTAAAGTGTTCTTAAAGTGTTATTTCAGTCTGTATCCTGTTGCAGTTCTGCTTTGTGCCTCCGCTTCTGGTTGTTTGTCTGCGTTTGTGCAGTTGTTTGGCCTGCTATTTGAAGGACTGCTGTTTTGCTCAGCCTGGTGTGTGGTCAGTGTGTGCAGCTACGTGTTGTGTGCTTACAGTAGTTGTAGTGTGGTTGTAGTGTACTAGTTGCTTGCTGCATTGCTGGTTGCTTTCTGATGCAACTGCTATTTTGTTTTGCTGTTCTTTTGTGTTGTTCTCTTCTGCGTTTGGCTTGTCTTTTTGTGGTTGCTTTTATGTTTTTAGCTTGGGATGCGGGTTTGTGCTCCCTTGGCTGTTTTTGTTTTGTTGTTTCTTTGTTTCAATTCTATTTGGTTTATACCTTTTGGTAATAAAATATACCTTATTTACCAAAAAAATAAAAATAAATTATCTTGAGTTTGGTTTTAGTTATAAATGCCTTGGTCTTAAAAAATTCTCAAGGTGAAATGAATTTGGTGTAGGAAATGTAGATCGAGATATAGGAAACTAGAAATTAAATTAAATGCCTAGAGTATGCGGAATTCTATGTTCATGTGTACTTGGCTAGAGACAAAATTTATGATAACCTGGACACTAAGTCGTTCCTGAAGTTATTTTTCATTCGTGAAATTTTGTTTGAAGTATCTTTTCGCAGAAGCAACGGAAGTTTTTGGACTTTAATTCAAGTGGCCACTGGTTTTAAGAGTTTTCGTGGAGTTCAGGATCTACTTTGTCCCGACATCTCCTTCCCAAGCGTTTTACAGGTGCTTATTGTTAAATTTGACATTCTTAATATTATATAGAATTTACCTTTATTTTCCTATTCGACTTGTGGTTGTGTAAATTATAAAATGATAAATTCATACGTATAATCAAACCAAAATTTGAGTGCAATGATTAGACTTATGACTTATTATTTTCTTTTAGCTTTTACCATCTTATTTATTTTATTGAAACTTTGGTGTTCATAAATTTGTGAAACTCGTATGCTTTAATTTCCTTGTTGAATTCATGTGAAGTTGAAAGTATCATCTTGTCTGCTAAACTCACATGCTTTATTTTCCTTGTTGAATTCATGTGAAGTTGAAAGTATCACCTTGTTTGCTAAAAATGATATGATATGGAATTGAATGAAAGTAGTTTCTAGCAAGAAGATGAACATAGATACTGAATATTAGTAGAGTTGTGTATGGAGGTGTTTTGATTTTATATTCACTTGAATTAATCTCCTAAGTAAATATTATTTTTAACTAGTTCCTATTTGAATTATATGTAATATCAAGGTTCTAAAATGATCATAACGTTTACTTATAAGCAATTCCTATTATACGACGTATAATAATTATATATCTTATTACTATATTAATTTCATATAGATATGGATACAAGTTGGATCGATCTACCTATTGGCCACCCTAAGTATGTCGAGGGTTGTATGCAATTCATTGAGTTTGCTAAAGAAGATCTAGTCCATGGAAAAATTAGATGCCCATGTAAGAATTGTAAGGTGGAGAAATGGTTCACGGTAAATGTAGTAGAGGGACATATTTTGTTTAAGGGGTTTTATAAGTCGTATAAGAAATGGATCTTTCATGGTAAAGAGGATATGATTCATCGTGTGGGTGGTAGTGATGGAGGGAGTACTAGTGAAGGATCCCTAAATAATGAAAGTGGGTTTGTTATTCGAGATAATATGGGAGAACTATTAAGATCAGCTTTTAGTGTTAATACGTTTCCCAATTGCCCAACTTTTGAAACACGAGAGGATGATGAGTGGATTGAGGAGGCAGTGACCTATGAAAGTGATGCTGAATATGATGATTCTACGAAAGAGGAAGAGGCGAAGTATAAGAAGTTACTTGAAGCTTCTGAGGAGAAACTATATGAAGGGTGTACCAACTTTTCAAAGTTATCTTTTCTTTTACATTTGTTTCACTTGAAGTGTATGAATCATTGGTCTATTGAATCTTTCAATATGCTGTTGAAGCTAATTCTAGATGCGTTTCCTCAAATACTTGATTTTCCCTCATCCTTTTATTACAGTAAGAAAATGATAAAAGACTTGGGTCTTGGGTATGAAAAGATTGATGCTTGTCCGAATAATTGTATGTTGTATTGGGGTGAATTTTTAGAGAAAGACAAGTGTCATGTTTGTGGTACATCGAGGTGGGCGAAAACTAAGGGTAAGGGTGGCATTACAAGTGATCAAGGTACGAATACTCATAAGAAGGTTGTGCCAGCTAAGGTAATGCGATATTTCCCTCTTATCCCGAGGCTAAAAAGAATCTACATGTCACCAGAAACAGCAGAAGATATGAGATGGCATGATACAGAGCGATTGGGTGAAGATGATAAGAAGATTTTGAGGCATTCTTCAGATGCCTTAGCATGGAAGACATTTGATGAGCGTCATAGAGATTTTGCATTAGACCCTCGTAGTGTTCGATTAGGTCTTGCGAGTGATGGGTTGAATCCTTATCGTTCAATGAACACCACTTATAGTACGTGGCCAGTGATGTTGATTCCTTATAATCTTCCACCATGGTTATGTATGAAACCATCTTCTTTCATTTTGTCCACACTTATTCCCGGAAAAGCAAGTCCTGGAAATGATATTGATGTGTATTTGCAGCCATTAGTGCATGAATTGAAATTGTTGTGGACGGGGGTTGAAGCTTTTGATGCTTTTGAAGGAAAGAAATTTAATTTGCGCGCGGCTTTGCTTTGGACTATTAATGACTTTCCTGGCTATGCAATGCTCTCTGGTTTGAGCATAAAATGTTATAATGCATGTCCTATATGCATAGATTCCACGCCTTCTGATAGATTTGGGAACAAGATTTGTTATTGTAGCTATAGAAAATGGTTACCTTCAGATCACCCATATCGAATTCAAGGTGAAAATTTTTGTGAGAAGTATGGAACTAATGAGCGGGGTAAAGCTCCATCTCGTCCTAGCGGGACTGATATATTGAGTGAACAAGAGAAGGTCGAGTATGTTTATGGAAAGTCGAAGACACCACAGAAAAAGAGACAAAGAGGAGATAATGATAACAATGATGTCCAACATGAAAGTGCTTTTGGTACCAAGAGAAGCATATTCTTTGATTTGGTGTATTGGGAGCATAATCTTTTAAGGCATGATTTAGATGTAATGCACATTGAGAAAAATGTGTCTGAGAATATTTTGGAAACTCTTCTTAGTATGGATAAGAGTAGAGATAGTAGGGATGATCGAAAAGCTCTTGAAAAATGGAGAATAAAGCCTCACCTTTGGCTTAGTTCTAATCCTAATGGAAGTGAATACATGCCTCCAGCTTCGTATTCTATGTCTACGGAGGAGAAAGAGAGGTTCTTAAATGTTCTGCAGAAACTTAAAGTTCCGGATGGATATGGATCCAACCTCTCTAGTTGTGTGAATATGAAGCAAAAAAAGTTGATTAACCTCAAAAGTCATGACAACCATGTTCTAATGCAAGATATCCTCCCTGTTGCCTTAAGAGCTTCTAACGCTACAAAAGTGATTGACTTGTTGGCTGGATTGTCTTCTTTTTTCAAGAGGTTGTGCTCTACTACTATTGATCCAGATGATTTAGATGATCTTCAAGATGGAATTATTTTAACTCTTTGTAAGTTGGAAATAGAGTTCCCGCCTTCATTTTTCACAATCATGGTCCATTTGTTGATTCACTTAATGGAGGAGGTTAAACTTGGTGGACTAGTGCAATACAGATGGATGTATCCCATTGAAAGGTTAATTTTCTTCCATGTCTTAATTATATTATTTTATTAAATATTTCACATTTATTATATTAAAGGCAAAAATATTTTATTTGAAAGGTACTTGTCCCATTTGAAATCACATGTAACCAATAAACCTCAACCTGAAGGATCTATTGCGGAAGGCTTCCTTTTAGAGGAGACAATTAGGTTTTGTTCGAGATATCTTGAAGGTGTTAAGACCATCTTTAACATACCTACGAGGATGGATGATGAGATTTCAAATTCCAATGATTATTTGTTTAACACTGGTGGTCGAGTTGTTGGGAAGGAGGTCACCATTCGCCTTGATGACAAAAGCTTAAAACAAGCTCATCGCTACGTTTTACTTCACTCTGATGCGATCAAAGGGGATATGGAGTAAGTATTATGTTAGTTTTCCTATGAATTATCTGTTGTTGAAATAGATCATTCTAAGTTATTTCTTCTTCCATGAAGTGAATTTTTAATGGAGAAGCGTCAAATGAACTCACAAAGTTCCGCCACGGAGAGTGATGAAAGCAACTGGATCATCAATGAATTCGGAGGGTGGTTGCAAAGTAAGGTTACTTTTAAAATAAGTTCTTTTAATGTGAATAAATACTTACTTTAAAAAAAAAAAAAAACAATGTATTTGATTTTACTATGTATCATCGTAGGTACATTGCATAGATGCCACCACCGAAGATGAGAAACTAAGAAAAGCTTTAGCGGGTGGTTTGTATTGTTATGGTAGAAAATTAAAAGGATTCATCATCAATGGATTTAAATTCCTTTCCATGGATCGCGATTGTCGTCTGCTGACACAAAATTCTGGAATTATGGTTGAATCGGATGGAGAGGCATATTTTGGAAAAGTGATGGATATCTATGAATTAAATTACTATGGAGCTTACAAAGTTGTATTGTTTCGTTGTGATTGGGTAGACATTCATAGGGGTGTAAGAACATATCCAAATGGCGACGTATGTGTCAATTTCTCGAAATTGATGCATACTGGCCGATTGTTGCAAGATGATCCATTTATATTCTCATCTCAAGCAAAACAAGTTTTTTACATAGAAGATGAGATTCAAAAAGGATGGTTGCATGTTGTTAAGAATAAGCCTAGAGACTTGTTTGATTTAGGTGATTCTTTACCAGTAGAAGTAGAGGGAGAGGGTGGGTTAGATTGATCATGTTTTTTTTTTTTATTGTTTCTCTTTGTATTTGTATTTGTATTCTATTGATTCCATCTATTGAATATTTTATTTTACTTTCAATCTAGTGATTACGTTCTATGTGTTCTATCCTATGATGCATATTGTATTGTGTTTAGCAATATCATTTATTTTCTCTCGTGTCTTGTAAATTGAGTATTGTATATTTTTCTTGCGGTTGATATGCTTGTGAATCCTTTTTAGCATAACGTCTGAGAACAGGTTGAGAAAGCTTCTTTCCTTCCTTTGAGTTTGGTCGATAAAGTAACTTAGAAGCAGCAGGTAGACCAAGGGATTATGTTTCTTCTTGCTCGAACCATCAATTAACAGGTTGCTAGCTGAATGTACAGCTGATCTGACCGTATGATCAGTAGGGTGCATTTTTCCTGTATGTCATGTTCTCTATTTGTTCTCTTTCACTGCCTATAGGGACTTAGCCTTTTCCTAGCAAAACCTGGCTGAATGATGTAATTGGCGGATTTGTAGTCCAAGGATCAACACAGACTAGATACATGGATGTGCAAGCTGGATCAATAACAAAATAAAGAAAAGACACATTTTTTTTGTTAAATCCCTGTAGGCCTCCCGGATAAAATGCAGATGGGGTTTTTTAAAAAATAGCATTTTTAATTTTACAGATTGATTAGCAGTTGTTATAGTGGCGATAAACCGTGTTGTCCACGTAATTGAGTATTTGCTTTTCGTTAGTTTCTTAGTTTCTCTCTTTTGCTTACGGAGTATTTGCTTTTGCACTTTTTGATTATCGATAGTCCACTATTTGTTAGGTTATGATACATATGACAATTCATAAATCATGCGGAAAAACCATAAACCCAGGAAAACATATTATTTACACATAATCATTTAGCATAGATTAGATGCATACTCTTTGTTGCGTGCCTTCCCTAGCTGCGCCCGAACCGAACAAGAACAAGTCTTTAGGACTCCAAGTGTCGTCCCTCCGTAGATAGTCCACAGCACGTCCGGATCCGCCTTAAGATTGACCAACTAGAATCACCCTTAAGGTACTATTATTTTCGGCACTTTATAGGCAAATGTGTGACTGAATTTTTCTCTCAAAAACTCACTTTGAATACTTTGAAACTTGTGTTATAAATTGTGAGCCCTAGCCTCATATTTATAGCGGTATGGAAAGGGAATCGAAATCCTATTCAGATACAAATTAATTAAACCTAGAATCCTACAAGAACTCTAATTTAATTAATTTATCAAATAGAATTAGGAATTTAATCATTAACCGAACTCTGCATGTTTTAGGAAACGTGCACGAACACAAACACTTGCACACACACGCACGGCAGCCACGATGGGCCCCATGCGTGCGCGCGAGCAGCAGCCCACTCAGCGCCCGCGCGCGCTGCGCGCTGCGCGCTGTGCGTGCTGTGCGCGCTGTGCGCGCTGCGCGCTGCGCGCAGCCTGCTGGGCCTGGCCTTGCGCTGGGCCTGGCATGGCTGTTTGTGCGGCGCGCTTGGCTTGCTGGGCGATGGCCTGGCTTCGTGCTGGGCCTCGTCCGGCAGGCCTCGTCCGATGCTTATTCGTACGATGCGCTTTCGATTAAATTTTCCGATTCCGGAATTCATTTCCGATACGAACAATATTTAATATTTCCGATTCCGGAATTAATTTCCGTTTCGAACAAATATTTAATATTTCCGTTTCCGGAATTATTTTCCGATTCCGGTAATATTTCCGATTCTGACAATATTTCCGTTTCCGGCAATATTTCCGATTCTGGCAATATTTCCATTTCCGATAATATTTTCCGACACGTACCATGTTTCCGTTTCCGGCAACATCTACGACTTGGATAATATTTATATTTCCGATACGATCCATATTTCCGTTTCCGGCAATATTATCGTTTCCGGAGTATTCATTCCTTGCCTGTGACGATCTTAGCTCCCACTGAAACCAAGATCCGTCGGTTCCGAATATTCATAGATGGAGTATTTAATGCCATTAAATACTTGATCCGTTTACGTACTATTTGTGTGACCCTACGGGTTCAGTCAAGAGTAAGCTGTGGATTAATATCATTAATTCCACTTGAACTGAAGCGGCCTCTAGCTAGGCATTCAGCTCACTTGATCTCACTGAATTATTAACTTGTTAATTAATACTGAACCGCATTTATTAGACTTAACATAGAATGCATACTTGGACCAAGGGCATTATTTCCTTCAGTCTCCCACTTGTCCTTAGGGACAAGTGTGCATTTCCTAATTCCTTTGTCGCTCGATGCTTGCTCTTGAACATAAGGTAAGAGTTGTCATCCTTATTACGTCCAGAGGTGTTCCTCGGTTTCAGAGTTCAACTGATCAAATAAACAGATAATCATAGCCTATGATTCATCCGAGCACGGCCATGCATTTCACAGTTTCTAGCTCTCCGAGTGGCCTTGTACAACTTTTAAGCATCTCATCCCGATTTATGGGAGGACAATCCCAATCTTGCGATCTTGAGATTAGACTTCGTTTGATAGGTGATTACCTGAGCGTTGCCTTTATAGCCTCCTTTTACGGTGCGACGGTTGGTCAACGTCAAAGCAACCAGTTCTCAAACAAGTAATCTTCAAATCACTGAGGTATTGAGGATCTAGTGTCTAATAATTTAATGAAATTTACTTATGACAGACTTTCATCTCTTACAGTAAAGTTTCATAGGTCTTGTCCGATACTAGTCTTCTCAAAGTAAGTATCTATGCAAATGATTATGACATTGCCATGTCCACATAGTTCAAGAAACAGAACTACTAGTCATCTTGCATTCTAATCGTCTAACGTTTTCTATGCGTCCAATTTTACAGAAAACTCCGATTAGGGACCATTTTCAACCTTTGACATTCAAGTTCACTTGATAGACATTTCTTAGTCACAGGACTGGTCCTGACAGTCTATCTTGAATATATCGTCAAATTGAAGGGACTCATCATTTAATAAACCACAAATTAAATGGAAAAATGAATTCCTTTCATTTATTGTGAATGATTAACCAATAATGTTTTACAAAGATTTAAACTCTAAAACTTTAAAACATTAAACAGAGACATCAAAGCCATTCTCCAATATGCTTGATTCCCATAGCTGCAGTGTGCGAGCTGTGCTTCGCTTGCGGCAGAGGTTTAGTTAATGGATCTGATATGTTGTCATCAGTTCCAATTTTGCTTATCTCGACTTCTTTTCTTTCAACGAACTCTCGTAGAAGGTGAAATCTACGAAGTACATGCTTGACTCTCTGGTGGTGTCTAGGCTCTTTTGCCTGTGCAATAGCTCCGTTATTATCACAATACAGGGCTATTGGTCCTTTAATGGAGGGGACTACACCAAGTTCTCCTATGAACTTCCTTAGCCATATAGCTTCCTTTGCTGCTTCATGTGCAGCAATGTACTCCGCTTCAGTTGTAGAATCCGCAATGGTGCTTTGCTTAGCACTTTTCCAGCTTACTGCTCCTCCGTTGAGGCAGAAGACAAACCCAGACTGTGATCTGAAATCATCTTTGTCGGTTTGGAAACTTGCGTCCGTATAGCCTTTAACAATTAATTCATCATCTCCACCATAGACCAGGAAGTCATCTTTGTGCCTTTTCAGGTACTTCAGAATGTTCTTGGCAGCAGTCCAATGCGCCTCTCCTGGGTCTGACTGGTATCTGCTCGTAGCACTGAGTGCGTACGCAACATCCGGGCGTGTACATATCATAGCATACATTATTGAACCAATCAATGATGCATATGGAATCCCATTCATTCGTCTACGCTCATCAAGTGTTTTTGGGCACTGAGTCTTGCTTAGAGTCATTCCATGAGACATGGGTAGGTAGCCTCGCTTGGAGTCCGCCATCTTGAACCTATCAAGCACCTTATTGATATAAGTGCTTTGACTAAGTCCAATCATCTTTTTAGATCTATCTCTGTAAATCTTGATGCCCAATATGTACTGTGCTTCTCCTAGATCCTTCATCGAAAAACATTTCCCAAGCCAAATCTTGACAGAGTTCAACATAGGAATGTCATTTCCGATAAGTAATATGTCGTCGACATATAATACTAGGAAAGCAATTTTGCTCCCACTGACCTTCTTGTATACACAAGATTCGTCTGTGTTCTTAATGAAACCAAAGTCACTGACTGCTTCATCAAAACGTATATTCCAGCTCCTGGATGCCTGCTTCAATCCGTAGATTGACTTCTTTAGCTTGCATACCTTTTTAGCATTCTTTGGATCCTCAAAACCTTCAGGCTGTGTCATAAACACAGTTTCTGTTAAAACGCCGTTTAAGAAAGCAGTTTTGACATCCATCTGCCATATTTCGTAATCGTAATATGCAGCGATTGCTAACATTATTCGAATAGACTTTAGCATTGCAACTGGTGAAAAGTTTTCATCGTAATCCACACCGTGGACTTGCCTGTAACCTTTTGCAACCAATCTAGCTTTGAAAACTTCAAGTTTCCCATCCTTGTCCTTTTTCAGTTTGAAAACCCATTTGCTTCCAATGGCTTGGTAGCCATCTGGCAAATCGACCAAATCCCATACTTGGTTTTCAGACATGGAGTCTAATTCAGATTGCATGGCTTCTTGCCATTGCTTGGAGCTAGGGCTCGTCATAGCTTGCTTGTAAGTCGCAGGTTCATCACTTTCAAGTAATAGAACGTCATAGCTCTCGTTCGTCAAAATACCTAAGTACCTTTCCGGTTGAGATCTATATCTTTGCGATCTACGCGGGGTAACATTTCTAGATTGACCATGATTCTCACCAGATTCTTCTAAAGATCTCTGAGTTTCATCCTGAATGTCATCTTGAGCATTCTCTAGAGTTTGTTGTTCGACTCGAATTTCTTCGAGGTCTACTTTTCTCCCACTTGTCATTTTGGAAATGTGATCCTTCTCCAAAAAGACACCATCTCGAGCAACAAACACTTTGTTCTCAGATGTATTGTAGAAGTAATACCCCTTTGTTTCCTTTGGATAGCCCACAAGGATACATTTGTCAGATTTTGGATGAAGTTTGTCTGAAATTAATCGTTTGACGTATACTTCACATCCCCAAATCTTAAGAAAAGACACATTTGGAGGCTTTCCAAACCATAATTCGTATGGAGTCTTTTCGACAGCTTTAGACGGAGCTCTATTTATAGTGAGTGCAGCTGTATTTAGTGCATGTCCCCAAAATTCTAATGGAAGTTCGGCCTGACCCATCATTGACCTGACCATGTCTAGCAAGGTTCTGTTCCTCCGTTCCGACACACCGTTCCATTGTGGTGTTCCAGGAGGAGTCAATTCTGATAGAATTCCACATTCTTTCAGATGGTCATCAAATTCATAGCTCAGATATTCACCGCCTCTATCAGACCGCAGTGCCTTAATCTTCTTGCCTAATTGATTCTCTACTTCACTCTGAAATTCCTTGAATTTGTCAAAGGATTCAGACTTATGCTTCATTAGGTAGACATAACCATACCTACTGAAGTCATCAGTGAAAGTGATAAAGTAGCTGAAACCACCTCTAGCATTTGTACTCATTGGTCCACATACATCTGTATGGATTAAACCCAATAGTTCATTTGCTCTTTCTCCAACTTTAGAGAAAGGTTGCTTCGTCATTTTGCCAAGTAAACATGACTCGCATTTACCATAATCCTCTAAGTCAAATGGTTCTAGAATTCCTTCCTTTTGAAGTCTTTCTAAGCGTTTCAAGTTTATATGGCCTAATCGACAATGCCACAGATAGGTGAGATCTGAATCATCCTTTTTGGCCTTTTTGGTATTTATGTTATATACTTGTTTGTCGTGATCTAATAAATAAAGTCCATTGACTAATCTAGCAGATCCATAAAACATCTCTTTAAAATAAAACGAACAACTATTGTCTTTTATTATAAAGGAAAATCCCTTAGCATCTAAGCAAGAAACTGAAATGATGTTTTTAGTAAGACTTGGAACATGGAAACATTCTTCCAGTTCCAAAACTAGCCCGGAGGGCAACGACAAATAGTAAGTTCCTACAGCTAATGCAGCAATCCGTGCTCCATTTCCCACTCGTAGGTCGACTTCACCCTTGCTTAACTTTCTACTTCTTCTTAGTCCCTGTGGATTGGAACATAAGTGTGAGCCACAACCTGTATCTAATACCCAAGAAGTTGAATTAGAAAGTATACAGTCTATAACGAAAATACCTGAAGATGGAACGACTGTTCCGTTCTTCTGATCTTCCTTTAGCTTTGGACATTCTCTTTTGTAATGGCCTATTCCATCACAATAAAGACAGCTTGATGTGGACTTGTCCTGCTTTGATTTAGCATTGCCCTTGGACTTTCCACCTTTCTTGAATGGTCTCTGTCTAGCCTTGAGTAAATCTTTGGCTTCACAGTCCAGTACTATTTCAGCCTTTCTGACAAGGTGAATAAATTCTGCAACTGTTTCTTCTCTTGGTTCACTTAGGTATAGTTGCTTGAAGCGACCAAACCCACTGTGTAGTGAATTGAGCAAGACAGAGACTGCCATCCTTTCGCTTATTGGTGTTCCTAGTAGACTTAGGCGATCAAAATATGAACACATAAGATCCACATGGAACCTCAGTGGGACGCCTACCCTCTGTTTAGTGCGAAGGAGCTGAACATGTGTTTCTTGGACCTCCATCCTATAACACCTGTTGGGAGAACTAACCTTTAGACCAGACATTGATTCAATCAACTCATGGACGTTCAGGTCCCTGTCCTCCGTACTTCCACGACAGATATCCCTCAGATTCTTGATGAGCGAAAAAGGTTCATAGGCTACAAACCTTTTAGCCCAATCATCAGGGATATTGTTCAGCATGAGACTCATAACCTTTTTGAGATCCGCATCCCAGGCGTAAAATCTCTCAGGGGTCATGTCTCTGGCATAGTAGCTTGGCATGGGATGTGACAGTACATACTCAAGTCCATTGAGTTTGACTATTTCAACTAGCTTAGCTTCCCATTCAAGAAAATTTGTCAGGTTCAGCTTGACCATAAGCTCAGAACCCATGATGATGTTTTGATTGTTGTTTGCCATATTAATACTACAATTGAAAAGAATAAACAAATAAATAACCATTCACAGTTTCTCTTAATAAACTTAAATTCTAGCATACATGCATAATTCAATGTTTATTAAGCATTTTATTCAAATTATGTGTTCCGGCAGGTGTGAATAAAATGATTCCAAGATCCTAAAATCATTGAAGAACTAAGCACAGTTTGTCGACTTAATCCTAGAACATCTTAGGTAAGCAAAAGCCTTTTGCTAATAGTCTAGAAACTATTCTTGGTTGATAGGTACGTCTAAGAACTTATTAGGTAAACCTATCGAATTTGCCACGACATAAAAGGACTCCTTACTTATATCGTTGAGTTTCACCAAAACTAACATGTACTCACAATTATTTGTGTACCTTGCCCCTTTAGGACCAATAAGTAACACCTCGGTGAGCGAAAACTATTACTAGATTGATGTAAAGGATATCCAAGCAAGTGTATATTTTGGCATGGCACCTTTTAACTCAATTTTTAAGTTTGGAACTTAAGGCTCTTACTATGTTGGTTATATTTTAAGTGAACTAAAATCCTTAATCATGCAACATAATCAAGCTTTTGATCTCATGCATTTTAAGACATATTTAAAACAATAAATAACTTAAAACATGCATAAGATATTTGTGATCTAGTATGGCCCGACTTCATCTTGAAGCTTTGACTTCAAAGTCCGTCTTGAAAATCTCCGTGGGAGGCACCATTTTCTTCAAATAGGATAAGCTATAACTAATTACAACTATTTGATGGTTCGCAGACCATATTTGAATTGAAAAATAACTTTGGTACTTTAGACCAATTACATTCAAATTAATGGTACGCAGACCATATTTTCTATCCTATTTGGGCCATACTAGTCACTTCATAACCTGCAAAACAGTACATATACAATATATACCATTCACCCATTCATTATCATGAATGGCCCACATAGCTGGTTAGTAAAACACATTATGCATCACGTAAACATTTGCAGCAATTAATCAAGGGCACCAATAATCTACCAATTATTCAGTCCTTATTAATTCTAATCAAGTTGTTTTAACCTTAAGGATTTGTAGACCTAATCAAGAGTTTATGACTAAAAAGCGCTCCCACTTAAACCAATAAATTCATATGCTTTACCAATTTTAAACATAAAAATGTATTTCTAGTCTAACTGGAAACATACAAATTTAATTAAAATTTAAAGCTCATATAAATTTATAATTGAATCCAAAAAGTTTAATTTAATTTCAGTCGCATTTAAATTAATTCATGATTTTAATTTTAGTAAAATAATTAGAATAAATTACATTTATTATAATTATAATATTCAAAATTAAAATCCAAGAAAATAATTTAAATTATTAATTTTAAAATTAATTAAAATTACGTGAACTGAAATTTTCAAATTAAACATTCAAAACGATCTAATCGTAACGCAAACACCCTACGCGTTGCACGCCCATGGGCCGCACGCACACAGCCATTGCTGGCCATGTGCGCGCAGCCCATGCGCTCGTCGCATAGCTGCTGCATCCCTATCGCAAGCCTCCGCACGCATTGGTGCTCGCTGCGCGCGCCAGCGCTCATCGCACGCGAGCTATCGCTCGCAGTGCGCGCGCGACATCGCTCGCTGGGCGCGCGAGCCATCGCTCGCTGGGCGCGCGACATCGCTCGCTGGGCGGGCGACATCGCTCGCTGTGCGCGCGAGCCATCGCTCGCTGGGCGCGCGACATCGCTCGCTGGGCGGGCGACATCGCTCGCTGTGCGTGCGAGAAATGCTAGGCGCAGCGCTCGTGGCACGCGAGCTTGCGCTCGCTGCGCGCGAGGCTGCGCGCTCTTGTGCGAGGCAGCGCGCGTTGTGGCGCAGCTCGCTTGCTGCCCACACGCGACTGCCTTGGCTCGCCCTACGCCCATGCCCATTCGTCCATTGGTCGTGGCACACGACACAAGGCAGGGCTGCTGCCTTGTGCTCGTGCACTACGCCCTTGCTCATTGCATTCGTGCCGCATGGGCGACGAGCTCCCTTGCTCGTCGTCGCATGCCCGCATTATGCAACACCCCTTAAGGGTAACACGAAGCGTCCATTGCTTTGTGCGTGCAAGTTATATGAACGAATCGCATAAAAATTTAAAATTTATATTTAAAATTAATGACAAATTAATAAATAATATTAATTTCATAATTTTAGGGCGAAAAATCGAAAATTTATATCCAATTGATTTCCGATTGATATGGATTCAAGTCTAGGTCATAAAAATTTAAAATTTATCGTAAATTTACAATTTTTATGGTGGTTTTTAATCATAGGTTTCTAATTAAATTACAATTAATTATGAAAATCAAATTAATTCTAAATTATTCTAATTTTCAACAAATTAATCATAATTACAAATTAGATTGCATAATTAACAAGACTAGGCATTCAAACTTGTTAAACATATGCAGTAGGTCAATCAAAAATTCAAGATTTATCAACAAGAATCGCAAATATTTAATTTAACATCTTAAATTTACGAAATTTTGCATTCGAAAAACTAAAACCTTCGAAAAGTCATAGTTAGGCTTCGAATTTGAGAATTCTGGGTTCGGCAGAAAAATACTATTTTTGTCAAAATTTTAGAATGCCTTTTACATGCGGAATTGACACAAAAATCACTCAATTCGGATGAGTAACGAAGAAACTGCCGAAAAACTGCGTACGTATAATTAAATAAACGCAATTTGCAATTAATTAACAATTACGAAAATTAATCACCCCTTTTAATTCTTGCAAATTTGTAATATTTAACCATGTTCATGCAATTTAGATTATGAAAATAATAAGAGGCTCGTGATACCACTGTTAGGTTATGATTCATATGACAAAACATAAATCATGCGGAAAAACCATAAAGCCAGGAAAGCATATTATTTACACATAATCATTTAGCATAGATTAGATGCATACTCTTTGTTGCGTGCCTTCCCTAGCTGCGCCCGAACCGAACAAGAACAAGTCTTTAGGACTCCAAGTGTCGTCCCTCCGTAGATAGTCCACAGCACGTCCGGATCCGCCTTAAGATTGACCAACTAGAATCACCCTTAAGGTACTATTATTTTCGGCACTTTATAGGCAAATGTGTGACTGAATTTTTCTCTCAAAAACTCACTTTGAATACTTTGAAACTTGTGTTATAAATTGTGAGCCCTAGCCTCATATTTATAGCGGTATGGAAAGGGAATCGAAATCCTATTCAGATACAAATTAATTAAACCTAGAATCCTACAAGAACTCTAATTTAATTAATTTATCAAATAGAATTAGGAATTTAATCATTAACCGAACTCTGCATGTTTTAGGAAACGTGCACGAACACAAACACTTGCACACACACGCACGGCAGCCACGATGGGCCCCATGCGTGCGCGCGAGCAGCAGCCCACTCAGCGCCCGCGCGCGCTGCGCGCTGCGCGTGCTGTGTGCGCTGTGCGCGCTGCGCGCAGCCTGCTGGGCCTGGCCTTGCGCTGGGCCTGGCATGGCTGTTTGTGCGGCGCGCTTGGCTTGCTGGGCGATGGCCTGGCTTCGTGCTGGGCCTCGTCCGGCAGGCCTCGTCCGATGCTTATTCGTACGATGCGCTTTCGATTAAATTTTCCGATTCCGGAATTCATTTCCGATACGAACAATATTTAATATTTCCGATTCCGGAATTAATTTCCGTTTCGAACAAATATTTAATATTTCCGTTTCCGGAATTATTTTCCGATTCCGGTAATATTTCCGATTCTGATAATATTTCCGTTTCCGGCAATATTTCCGATTCTGGCAATATTTCCATTTCCGATAATATTTTCCGACACGTACCATGTTTCCGTTTCCGGCAACATCTACGACTTGGATAATATTTATATTTCCGATACGATCCATATTTCCGTTTCCGGCAATATTATCGTTTCCGGAGTATTCATTCCTTGCCTGTGACGATCTTAGCTCCCACTGAAACCAAGATCCGTCGGTTCCGAATATTCATAGATGGAGTATTTAATGCCATTAAATACTTGATCCGTTTACGTACTATTTGTGTGACCCTACGGGTTCAGTCAAGAGTAAGCTGTGGATTAATATCATTAATTCCACTTGAACTGAAGCGGCCTCTAGCTAGGCATTCAGCTCACTTGATCTCACTGAATTATTAACTTGTTAATTAATACTGAACCGCATTTATTAGACTTAACATAGAATGCATACTTGGACCAAGGGCATTATTTCCTTCACTATTGGGACGATATTTGAAGCAACTAGCGAAACTCTACTTCCCTGTTGGCAAATTTTGATTGTCGCCTATCAATAGGTAATACCTATTTTTTATGACATTTATTTGGATCATTCTATTAATAACTCTATTTTTATTCAGTATACAAACAAATTTTTGTTTCAGTTTCAAACAAATATTAAGAATCTAAGAAGTACTATATAATGATTGCTACGGAGTACAATTAAGCTATATGTAATTGATCATGGATGAGCCATAATAGAATAGTGATCACTAACGTCTAACAGAGTTCAGTTCTTGAAAGCCATGCCAAATGCATTACCTTGTACTGCACCAAGTCGAGGCTTCCCTATCACCCCAACAATCAACACTTCATCTTGTTCCTGTGCTAGACAAGCACACATTAGAGGCTTCTGTAATGAACCTAAGTCCTACCCGTTTTTCTAACCCACCAGCTCTCAATGCAAACGCAACCTACATCTGACATCTTTTACTGGTAACTGTGTTAAGTTCCAGTACTGTTTTTCAACATTCAGGCCACTTGGGAAATGCCAACACCTCACTGATAAGGAGCTTCAAGCCTTGATCAATCTATCTTCTTCTGCATTATTTTGTTCTTGTGTGTTTTTGGTTGAGTCGATTCAGTTCTTTAAAGCTTCATTCTTGCACCTTTCTCTCTCAATGCATCCATCACAAAGTATCAGAATTTAATCAATGCTTGAGGATATCCTAAGAGCTTTGTGTCTGCTGAATCACCTGAATTTCCTTCCACTTCTTATTGAACCCCTTTTGGTTATAGCCGTGCTTCCTTGTCTAAGAATGGCTCGTTGTACTTTTATTGCCTCCTGCATTCCAAATCCAACTGTGTATGTAAAACGCTTCATTTCCACGCTACATGTACTTAGCAGTACTAAGTGGGTATTAATGTCCAACTACTTATACAATGTATTCAAGTAATTAAGCAGTGAATAATTTAGGGTTTTTGAATTGTAATTTCAGTTGTGATTGAGGTGACGGTTATGCATATGGGGAGGGTACTTTATTGTGGTGTCAGGTGGCGCTCGATCGATGTTGTATGATTTTTTCTGTCATGCGGGTTGTGTCAGTCTGTTATGAACCCCTATTGAGCTTGTATCAGAGGTATCACGGAAAAAGTGGTTGGGATGGGAAGTATTAACAAAAGCATTTAAACCTAGATCCTTAATATGACAACTCTTCACTCATAACTTCATTAGGGTAATCAATTAATCATTGTTGTTGCTCCTAGTATTTTGGATTGTTAGTTTGTTACTACAGCTTCCGAACAAAAATATTTCCCTTAATACTACACTTTAAAAGGAAATAATATTAACTTAAAAGTTGTGTTTTCACCACTTCATTTTAAGAAGTCAAAAACACATTGGGTCTTTCAGAAATAGCCAATAACTGGTTTAGACTACCTACTACCTAGCTCAGATTGCATATATCAAGAGGTTTCTAGAATTCTGGACTGCGGTTAGCAGAATCCATACTGAGTAATGGTGCTGGTTTTTCTTGTTGTTGACTCATTGTAGTTTTATTTATACTCAAATCTAGATCATGATTCTAAATGTGGATTTACAGCCAACATAAAACCTAAAATCACGGTAATTTGAGTGTATTTAAATATGACTCATAAAATTAGCTAAAGGCATGAACTTATAACACAACATCGCCGTTCAACATGCTGTTACTAGTCAGTCCAGTAGTTTATATGACTCAACACCTAGCTTGCTCATGCATACATGATAAAAATGTGAGGCTGTCAATCATGAACTCTAGATTTTTGTGACCATCACATCACAATTCAAAAGTATGGAGCAATTTCTGTAAAAATAGACTTCTATAGTGGATACTTTCTTTGTGTGTGTGTTCTTGACTCTTGTATGTGTTAAATTTATCTAAAATCTACGTACATGATTCTATTTGTGTGCTTTTTCGCTTATTATTTTGAGTGATAGTTTAATTTCTCAGCTCACATTCTAGTTCTGAATTTCTGATAGAATAATTGTGTTTCTCACTTGCTTAACAGGAACTGAAAAAATGAGTTACAGGAGTAAAAGAACCTTCATAGCTACTGCTAGTGAAGACTCGAGCGTTGCTTCACCAAAGTCAGCCAAATCTTCTGATAAATCTACCCAAAAATGGGGACCATTCTTCTCTCCAACACTTGGAGTGTCACAAACATTTAGATATATATCAGAACCCACAACTGTAAAAAAGCCTACGCCTTCTACATCATCTCCGTCCATGGTTGCTCCAAAATCATCCATACCTAAATCTACTTCCATACCTTCAAAGCCCCAACTTCAAACATCATCAAAACCATCTTTTAGCCTATCACAACCATCCTCTAAACCATCGCAACACTCAATTTCATCCACTCTTACAGGAGCACCACAACCACAAAGAAAAACGGATGAAAGTAGATGGTCGCGTGGCCCTTTATTTCCAAATCTCATTCAAATAGCAGCAGAAAAAGAAGCAGAAAAAGAAGCACATCATGCCAAGCCTCATAACGCTACCCAACAGCCTCATAAAGCTACCCATCAACCTCAGAAAGTTTCACAAAATTCTGTCAAAGCTACAAGTTTGCCTCACAAAGCTGTACAACAGCCAATTGTGTCTTCTTTCACAGGTGCCAAACCATATTTAGAGAAAAAAATCATTTGTTCCACCCATGGGATTAAAAAAACATGTGCTGTCACAACCTCCTCCTACACCATCACCATCAGACTCCGTGACACGGAATAAAAATGGATATGGTGATTGGGTTTCTGTTCAGAGGCCTCCAACATACATGGATGTTAGTGCAAATACATCTCCCATGGAGCGATCTACTCCATCCTTTCATGTTGAGCGATCTACTCCATCCATTCAGGTTGAGACAGAAATTATGCCAAATTACAGTTCTGATGAACCAGACGAATCTGTTTCTGAAAGTGAAGAAGAATTGAACGAAGGAGATGGGGGAGAGACTAGTGTGAAAGCATTAAAACCTCGACGTCGAATTATAGTTGCAAATTGGCCTAAACGCGTGAAGTTTGATGAGAAGGAAGAGGTTCTAGCTATAGGTAAAAACATATCTCTACATAAAAGATGCACCTGTTTGTTTTTTTTATATTGGTGATTCTATGTAATCGAGTTGTTTTTTTAATTATTACACGTAACTCTATATCTTTGAATCTGGCAGATGCTAATGGAAAATGCCATCTCGTGAAGGGTTCAGTCCAGCCTCGAGACGTTTGGACTGATGAAAAAGGATTCAGATACTATGTCAAGCTCAATGAATTCTGTCAATCTCTCCGAAAAGGTGGTTCCATCCTTGTTAGTTTCCTCGGTGATATTGCGAAAAAAGATTCATTGTGTCCAGTGGGAATCAAAACCTGGCGTGCTGTGAACAAGAAGTTAAAATCTAATATCATTACAATGGTTCGGGTATGTAGATTATCGTTCTTAACCCTTTCATTCATGATCAACTAGTTCCGCATTTGTCAACCAATGAGATTATTTGTATAGTTGTATGTTGAAGAGTTTTCGTAGATCATGAAATCGATTATTCTGGTAATTTACTTGATTCTTTTTGTTGCTATTGCCTTTTGTTCATTTGGACTTTTGAGTTCAGCTGTGTGCTTTGTGGCAGTACATGAACTTCATAGCAGTCCTGGTCGCAGACCATACAGTCGTTTCTATGTAGGCTCCAAAAATATGTGGTCTTTATCTATAGAAATCCCTTAGGCTTATGAGTTTTTGGACCAGGTTCTTCTCATTCTGAACACTGATCTTAGTGAGTACGCATGCTTTTAAAGTTGTAATTCAACAGATTCAGAATCGCTCATGTTGTAGCGTTATGTGTTTTTTTACTGGAGTTTATGTTTATGAATATTACTATTATTTGTATCACCTTGTGGCTAACTGGATATTTTAGCTATTCCTAACCTTCAAGAATCATTGAGAACTCTAAAATGTTACTCACCCTCAAATACCCCTTAAGGACTCTAGAAACTCTCAAACGGGGTATCAATCAACTGATATTCAAATACTCAATTGAATATATGAACAGACAGAAACAAGCTAAAACACTTAATTAAACCTAAGCCATATGGACCCTAGACATATTTCATGATGCATTCAAATACAAGGACGAGACCAGACCTCTTCAGTTTCAAATTGGATGTCCTGTTAGTGCATTTATTGTGCATGGTATGTATAACATAACTAGTACATCCGTCCCTAAAGGGATTTCTCCAGTGAGCATGAAAGCCAAAGTTTGACAAATAATTTCCAGCTTCTCCTGTCCTAGTCGTGTGATCATAACATTACCAGTACCTGATTTCTATTTCCCTCTTATCCATCAATATTAGAGTTATGTTATAACTAGGACACTGGACATAGCTATTTTATTAATTTTAAAATTTATAATTCCCCCAACATTCAATCTTGATTTGTGTCTATCCCAATGATGTGATGTAACATGTGATGTAACTTGAATTTTTTTTTTTTGTCTTTGAAGGAACATTTTGTGATACCTGATGGGCTGGTAGTTGACAAGGCAATTATGAGGCGTGCTGGTAAATCATGGAAGAATCATAGGTATATATTGAAGAAGCGGTACTTTGATCCAGTGAATAAAACTCTAGATCAAAATTATGATAGTATTCCTGATGGAATATCTAGTAGCAGTTGGAGTGATTTGGTCGATTATTGGTTTTCACTAAAGGGCACGGTATGTAACCCCAACAAATCCTGATTTGAGTAAGCTAGTTTTTTACCTCCGATTCATGATAACATTGATTTATGAACTTAGAAATTATCTCAACTTGGAAAAGATGCTCGAGCAGTACGAGGTCATATTCAAAACATTGGTCCTACAAGCTTTGCTAATCGAAGAGAAGATCTTGTATGATTTTACATTATTTGATTTGTTGCATTTCAGTTGCTATAGGTGCTAATCATATATGCTCTAATCAGCCTCGATCTACTCCATAAGTTTGTTGAATTATTTTTTCCTAATATTGCAGAAAGAGAAGAAGGGAGAGTATAGCGAATTGACGTTTTACAAATCAGTTTATGCCAAAGAAGATGGAAGCTTTAAAGAGGGCACAATATCTCGTCAATTTATGGTATCCATTGCGTTGAGTTCATTCAATAATTTATATTTTTGTCATCTAAACCTTACGCATTTCTTATTATGTACCAGGAGGATGCAAACAATAAAGTCCAAGAAAACCTTGCGAGTTCCTCTACTTCCAAGTCTAAGGTCGAAATTGAGAATGAGGTCTTTAATGAGCTTATGTACGGAGGTGAAGTGCCTAAACGTCCTCTAAATTATGGCTTTGGAGTGAAGCAAAGTGACATCTTTGGAGTGGAAGATTTGTTGAGGAAAGAAGGGTCTGGCTATCTTAACAATAATGATATTGAAATGGAGAACTTAAAAGTTGAATTATCAGTTGTAAAGAAGCAAAATGAAGACCTTGCACAACACAATCAAGTGCTGGACAACAAGTTTGATGAAACAACAAAGACATTTAAGATGATTGCTTCGTACTTTGGACAAGTTTTGAAGGAAGTACGTAAAGGAAATGTGTCATCGGACCTTTTAGATGGTGCATAATCAGCAATATTGATGGTCGATCAGTTCTATTCCTTATACCTTTTCTTTTTTATTTAGCTTCATCTGTTTTTTTTATCAATCACTTATGTTCCTCCTCCCTGCCAGCCAACCATTATCTCACTTGAATACAAATGACAAGAGGATAAAAAGAAAATAAACAATTAGAATGTTGACTTTTACTAAAGAACATTACTTAGAGAATAATCAAATCAACTAGAACTAAATAGAATAGTCAAGTAACAACCGCAACCCGGTTAAATCATTTGTGGCCTTAACACTGATACTCTTTCGAGGAATAGTGCTACGAACTCAGATAGTCACTGCACTTGCAAACCAAAATTTAAAGGAAAACACACAACAGGAAGAAGGAATGATTTGATAGATGAATAATTATATGTTTGGGTTTACAAATCAACAGAATAACTTAGAGACTTTCGAGAGGTCTCTTCTCTCCCACTTAGCTCAATACTCTCCAGATGCCCTTTTCCTACTTCCCTCTTCCCTTTTATTTACAAAACATTGAATACCGACAAAAGTAATTAAGAAGGAAATACTCAGACAAATTGGTAGCTTGCACAAGACAAATTGTCTTAATGAACATGTCCGTTGCCACTACTTAGGTGGGTGGTTCCTCTCCTGGTGTTGTTGCTGCAACTTTCTCTTTTGTACCTTGATGTCTCTTGTGTCTTCTTGTGTATGTACGGATCATAGGTGGTCTGGTTGAGTGTGTTGCAAATGATAAATTTTACCCTTTCAACACAGAAGCAAGAAGATACATAAACTTTAAATCGATTTAAACGATACTTTCCCTAAAATGCTTCACCAGTTCAGTTTGATCTATAAAACATATGCACATGCCAACAGAACTATGAAAGAACATCAATACTCAATAACACTTAAAGCGGAAGTACACAGAAATATTATTGAAGTTAAAGCCAACCTGGATCTTCCTCCAAAACTATTTCTCACACCAGCTCCATTCTCATCTCCAGATTGCACATCAGAACCTCTCTCTCGCCTTCTATTTGATTCCTCGGTAGAATATTTGCCAAGTCCGTCATCCTATAGTAGTTTGAAGTAAGGATATGAACCCAAATAATTGCAGAAGCAAGCTGAGTGACCATAAGAAACACGGGAGTTAAAATCAAACAACCCAACTCTTAAGAAGCTAGCTAGCATGGAACATATTAAGTTACCATTTGCCTCTCTTTCTCTTGCTCGGATTCTCAAGCCTCCTTTTCTGTCCTTCTCTGAATTTCATCAAAGATACGATCATTCTCCGCCTACAAGGATTCAAAATTTAAACACGCAATATAGACAAATAAAGAATTGAATAATGAGCTTCAGTAGGTAGATGAGAGCCTTTTTCTTCTTGGTTTCCTCCTCTTTAGCATCCAGGAATTGTTGGGGGACGCCACTAGCATTTTTCTGGGCACTGAGAAGAAGCGACCAGAGCTCTTTCATGAACTTACCAGTATTCTTTTCCATGAAGCCAGTCAGTTGAATTTGGATCTGCTTTCCATTTACCACCCGCCTCAAAACAAGCAGAAAGAAAAGAATAAATACATATTGCGCATTTTGGAAAAAAAAACATTCGGCACAAATCCATTAGATAACTCAGGTTTCTTGTTATAACGCCTTAAAAGTTAAAGGGTTGTCCCAGTAATACAACTTGGTCATCATGTATCTCCCATGAAATGTCCCTTGTGAGAACCTTGAAAAAAGACAGAAAGAAAGAATAAAAAGTACAACCTTGCTCTTCTCTGTTTTGTAATATTTAAAGCCTGATATGCACACAGTTCCAAGATGAGCTAGATAGAATTTTTGAATCACGACCTATCAGTTTGCTTAATGATAACCTTAATTGAAATTTAGATTACCAACATGAAAAGATAGGATTGAAACATATTGTCACAAAATCAAGTACTGATGTATTCCATTTTAGTTACCTGTTTAGCCTACTGTTTAGCCTAAATCAAGGATGATCATCAAGTCCAACATTGATGTATAATATTCTCAATGTAAGCAAATGAGAGTAAAATTAAGGCTAAAATATTTACATATTCAATTTTATTAGGCTAAAATCCAAAATTATCATCAGCAAATGATTGAAACAACAGCCTAAGGGTTAAGAGTAGGCTTTAAACATCAGAAACAACAGCCTAAGGGTTAAGAGTAGGCTTTAAGCAACATATAAATTAAGGATGATCATTTTTGAATCAACAACCTAAGTGTTCCGTGACAATATGTTTCAATCCTTAAACATATTCTTGGTGCTAGTCTTTTTCCCAAGCAACCCGAATCATTAAAACATGTTTTTATTAATTTTAAATATGAGAAACAAAGTAAGAGTAATCTCAATAAAACATGATTTCAAGAAGGAAGAAAACGTAGAATACCTATAGAGGAACATTTACTTTGGCCATCAATTGTATCCACGGCAGTCATGACAAATACGAAACGCAAAAATACGAAAAAGAAGGGAGTACAACACCATCCTATAAGAAAACCGTCTTGAACCTGGTTTTACTTTCATGAATTTTCTAACACCTTTACCAGGGTAAACAGTCTCAAACTCGGCGAAAAATGAAGCTGCCTTGTGATTTGTAATTAACAAAATCAAAGAGATGAAAGAACAAAAGAATAGTCTAAATCAAAGCTAATTTCCCCTGTTTTTCTAATTGTACTCGTGGGAAGAACTCAAAATGGGAGTATGTAATGCTAATTTTCCCTGTTTTCCATTCCACCTGGTTTGCCAATACTCTTGAACAACACTCAAGGATCATATGCAGTAACTCAAGTATCACACATCGTAGCCTCTGAGACGGCAAAACCTGGCTAAAACACCGACACCAAGGAGTACGCATATATGGAAGCCCTCAATAAAAATTTTAGCTTGTCAAGTGTAAGGGTATAACTTACAACAAAACTGAATATAAAGGTTGCGCATAAAAGCTCTAGTCCCCTGTCCACAATGACCTGCACAGAAGAAAATTGGTCGAATTACTTGCAAGCCAAAAGAAAAGTACCTCCACATGTTTTATCAACTTCATCAATCATGAAATAACAACCATACAGAAATTACACTATAAGCCCTAAATATAAGAAGATAAGGCCCATAAAAACAATCTAAGAGAAATGGAATGGAAAAAAATGGAACAGGCTGCCAATACTCTTAAACAACACTCAAGGATCATAAGAAGTAACTCAAGTATCACACATTGTAGCCTCTGAGATGGAAAAACCTGGCTAAAACGTCGGCACTAAGGAGTACGCATATATGGAAGCCCTCAATAAAATTTTAGTTTGTCAAGTGTAAGGTATAACTTACAACAAAACTGAATATAAAGGTTGCGCACAAAGCTCTAGTCCCCTGTCCACAATGACCTGCACATAAGCAAATTGGTCGAATTACTTGCAAGCCAAAAGAAAAGTACAAAACTTAATAAGCAAAAATACATGCAGACGGAAGCAAAAACCTATAACCTCATTCTTTCTTGTTTTGTTGTTGGTTTTTCTTATACCATTAGCATGATATATACTTTTAGCATGATATATACTTTTAGCATGATATAAAGAATCTCGTAAACTGCATGCCATGATTCATGCTCATGAAAGTATTAAGTACATAAACTTAGGTCATGATTAGTCAGCTAACATTAGCATGATATAAAAGCAGTTTTTGGTCATTGTATATCCAGTATCCTCCATATAGTTCTTGGATTCTTGTAATAGCTTAAATCAGGAATGAATCCTCCATATGTGCTCTGTTGATGTAGTGGGAGTTAAACAGTTCCACGATGAATGAGAATGATAGCTCAACCTTTAACTTACTACCGACACCTAAGTTTTGGATTACAGTATGTGCTTTCCTTCCTATGATTTGTAGTTATTTTGGTTGGATGCTGGTATGCTGTTTGTTTACTCTGCCTTTTAGATTTCAGTTTTGGCCATGAAATATATTGTTGCTACAACACTTTCCTCCAGCTTCAGGCATATTCCGATTTTAAATATTTACCTTTTCCCAGATGATATATACTTTTTTTATATGTCTTTTTTTTATGGAAGTATTTCCTCAAAGAAAATATTTTTATAATGCTTTTTACATTTCATATATATGACATAATTTTATATTTGTGTAGATTAATGATGATTCACGTGGCAAAGTTAACAATTAGATCAAGATATTGAAGCTTCGATATCAATCACGGGGATTTAGGAATGAACATTTTTTTGATGTTAAAGGAACAAAATAAGTTATTTTTATTTCTAGTGTGATTGGATAAGACAAAAATTTGATGTATGGATATATAATGTAGGATCCTAAGTTATTTTGGTATGTTCTAGCTTAACTAGTTTGATTATTGGACAGTGCAAATATGCACGTGGATGTTTTTTTTTATTAAAATTAAGTATGTGATTACAAGTTTGATTATTGGACAATGCAAATATGCACATGATGAGTGTTTTCGGCTGTTTGTTCTGTTGTTGCAGTCAGCTGTACGTTTCTGTTGTGGTTGGTTGTTGTGCTATTTGCAAGTTTTATAGGGTTGTTGCTATGCTTCCTTCTGGTGTTGCGGTCTGTACACCCATTGTTCTCTATTTAGATAAATATAAAAGAATATTGTGACGCTTTTTTGCATCAAAGGTGTTTTGGTGGGAAATAATGGGGAGGTAAATTGTGACGCTTTTTTGCATCGTAATTGTTTTGGTGGGAAATATGGGGAGGTAAATTGTGACGCTTTGTTGCATCACAATCGATTTGGCTCAAATGTAGCTCGACAAAAATCAACCATTAAAAGCGTCATTATATTGAAGGAGTGGCTAAAAAGAGCGTCACAAAATTTGAGCTTTGTGGCTACTAAAAGCGTCATTATATAGTGGCCCAAAATATAATGACGCTTTTGTGAAGCGTCATTATAGAAAATTGTGACGCTTTTTGGCGCCACTTTTCGACCAAAAAAGCGTCACTATGAGTCGTGTTTTTTTGTAGTGTGTCTGTTTGTACTAAACTGAATATGGGTGAGCTCAAGGTTACCAATATCACTCTGCAAATGGCCAACCGTTCTGTTAAATACCCCTTAGGTGTTTTAGAGGACGTCCCTGTTAGAGTAGGTAAATTTTATATACCTGTAGACTTTGTAGTACTGGACATGCAAGAGGACTCCCAAATTCCCATTATCTTCGGTAGACCCTTCCTTCACACGGCGGGGGCGGTAATTGATGTTAAAGGTGGGAAATTGACTGTGTCTGTTGGGGATGATAAGGTGACTTTTAATCTGAACAGTGCCTTAAAGAGTCCCATGCTAGAGGAAAAACAATGTTATCGAATTGATGTAGTTGATTTTATTATGCGAGATAACGTGTCCCCAAGTTCTCGAAAGAGATCCCTTGGAGGCAGTGCTTTGTTGTGAATCTTCTGCAGGTGATAGCAGTTCTTGGAGTGCTGAAGTGGATTCTCTAGAGTTGCACTACAAAAAAACATGACTCATAGTGACGCTTTTTTGGTCGAAAAGTGGCGCTAAAAAGCGTCACAATTTTCTATAATGACGCTTCATAAAACCGTCATTATATTTTAGGCCACTATATAATGACGCTTTTAGTAGCCACAAAGCTCAAATTTTGTGACGCTCTTTTTAGCCACTCCTTCAATATAAGGACGCTTTTAATGGTTGATTTTTGTCGAGCTACATTTGAGCCAAATCAATTGTGATGCAACAAAGCGTCACAATTTACCTCCCCATATTTCCCACCAAAACAATTATGATGCAAAAAAATGTCACAATTTACCTCCCCATTATTTCCTACCAAAACCCTTTTGATGCAAAAAAGCGTCACAATTTACCTCCCATGTTTTTTATTGCTTGAATTAATAATTATGTTGAAACTAATTAAGAAGAATCAAATATATGAAATTAAATAATATATCTGATCATAATCACACTTACTTTTCAAATCAATTAAAATTACAAGGCAATATATAGCTATAAATTAAAATAACTACATAATTTGAAAACACACTTAATTTAATTAAAAAACATCCATGTGCATAGTTGCTTTGTCCAACCAATCAACAAAATACCAAAATAATAATAGGATCATGTATTATATATCGATACATCAAATATTGGCCTTAGACAAACTAGAAATAAAAATAACTTCTTAGGACTATCCAACTAACATAACATTTTTTTCCTTTAACATAAAAAAAAACGTTTGTTCCCAAATCGCCGTGAGTGGAGATCAAGTCTTCAATATCTTTATCCATATTACCATTGCCCACCTGAATCATCATTAGTCTACAAAAAAATAAATTATATCATATATCTAAAATGTAAAAGGCATTATAATACTATTTCTTTGAGAAAATAATTTCATTAAAGTTTGTACCTATACGCATGTAGTAAAGGGAAAAAAAATCAGAGATATAAGAGAGAAAGAGAGAATGAAAGTTATTTGTATCACGCTAATAGGATTAGTAGTCTTAAGAGAAAGGTTTGTTCTGCAAGCAGTTAAGTTGAACCGCAAAGCAACATAGAGCTAGCAATAAGTTAGTATATTGTTTTGGATAATTAACATGTTTTGATTAAGTCGAGTTCTTGTTTACTGCAATATCAGTAGCGGAAACTTTCTAGTTATGCTCCTAAGTTTTAGCTAAGATTACTTGTTTGTTATACACTTATGCCTATGTAAGGCTTCTGATGTAGCTATCCAATTTGCATTGACGTAAAAGCATTTACCTTTCTTATTATAATATTTCTCTCCTTTTGTTAAACTTTAGAGCCTTATAAGCACTTGTTCTCTGCTTTGGCATTTTAACAAACCTTTCAAAAAAAAACTGCATGTTTTCTATACTCGGTGATTTAATGGATGATTCTACGAGCTCCATGAATCTTAAGAACAAAGCTCATTTTTCTGGTGATGGATTTGAGTTTTCATCTGAAGATAATGGTTGGTATTCATATTTCTACAACACTGTGGATATCAGTAATGTGGAAGATACAATGACATGTTCGGTTCAGAAAGCTGTTCAGTATTTTCTGGGACGCGGTTGCTTTGGTAGAAAATGACTAACTCTGTATTCTACATATCGGTGCTGTTAGATATACACACTATTATTTACTCTAGTGTATACAGAGTAATGACATGGATGGGGTTGGTTGGCAGGGAGGAGGTTAAGAGAATGATTAAAAAAAAAAGATAAAGGTAAACAAATAAATATAAGTTTTAAGGAATAGAACTGACCGTGTGAATTGCTGATTCTTCACCATCTAAAAGGTCCGATGAAACATTTCCTCTACGTACTTCTTTCAAAACTTGTCCAAAGTTGTGCAAGGTCTTCATTTTGCTTCTTTACCACTGATAATTCAACTTTTAAGTTCTCCATTTCAGTAGCAATGTCGTTAAGCCGAGCCCTTCTTTCCTCAATAAAACTTCCACTCGTAATATGTCACTTTGCTTCACTCTGTAGCCATAATTCAAATCATAAAAATATAAACATATTAGTTCAGAGAAGGACTTAAGAGAATCACAGTAAAAAAAACACTATATACCAGTTTAACTTAGTTTCAGGCATTTGATTTGTGATATTGCAGCAGATAACATGTATCAACTCTCTATTCAATTTATCTGGTAATTACTCCATCTACAAAGCTTATTCAAGGGGAGAAAATAAAATCACAAGGAAAAACCTTCAACCACAAGTCTGTTATGATTACCTCGATATACTCAGGCAAATCCTTGTTAATTAGATGAGAACAACAATAGTTGCCGCGTGTGAGGGGGTCGAAAAAGCACGAGGCTAATGCATGACCTCGTCCCTCGTGGGCGTGACATCGTCAGATCAAGTGTAGTTGGATTTCCTGTGAGTTTACACCCAATCGACTAGTAATATAGGAGTCGCCATTCAGTTTTTAACGACAATGAGAAAAACTGACAAAACCCGGTTATCGTGACATAAAGGGAGTGTAATTATGTTCGACCAAGACGGCCATAGGTTCCTTTGTGATCCCTGGTGTGGGGATCGCTCAACGTACACCCGCAGGGCAGAGATTGAGAGTTCGGGGGACTGTAGCTACCGAGAGGAGTGCTCATCGATAATACTCCAGAGGCAGGTTATCCTTACTAGCTTAGCATAAATAATTGAAGGGACATACGTTAAACTATTAAACTATTCTGAATTGATTTTAGCAATATGCAACACATAACACTAAATCGATCGTGATTATCTTATTTAGATTGATTTAAGGTACCTAGCATGATAATTCAATTGTCCAAGGTATTATCTTATTAGGCGTGATAGATCAATCAAATTAATAGTTTGACAATTTTATAAAAGGGTGATGAAAGCGATTAAATCATATGAGGGACACATTACAACGCACCCTTGAGAGGTGCGTTGTGGTTCTCAGAAAACTAACCACTTGGCTTTGCTATTTCTCCTTTTATTTAACGAATCTCGGGTTTCTAAGCAATGTTCCAGTATTTAGGCTTAATTCATCAAGCTACAAGGGGCAGGACGCTTTCTGTTCGACTTTTGGGTCGATTGCGACAGAACGCCGGATCAATTTCGCAGCGTGAGGCTTAGGCTTAAGGCTAGAGTCAATACTCAGGTTATGGAATTGTGTGTTCTTTTTCACGTCGGTTTTAGGCTATATTTATAGGAAAAGGGTGTGTGGAAAGATAGATTTTAAGATACGAATCTAAAAAGAATCCGGAGATAAAACGGCCCCAGGCATTTTTAGCGCCTAGGGCTGGGCGCCGAAGATTTCGGCGCCCAGATCCAGGCGTTGAAAATGGGATCTGGGCCGAGTTCTTTGTCAGATTTGGACTCTTAGAACACAGAGCTCTTGAGATTTATCTGAGTCTTTTAGTGCGTATTAACTTATGACGGAATGCGTCTGGGCCCGTTACGAACTCTAGGTTCGTTAGGAATTTAATTAATACGTAACTCTTATTTTCGAATTATACCAGGAATGCAAATTCTATCTCTTTTAGGATTTATGTTGGAGTGCAACACCTAATTCTGACAGGTTTCTATCTTTTATGACTTTGCCACTTTTAACAACTACCTTTTACGGCAGTTACTATTCTTAGCAGGTTTCTATAAATAGTAGCTTTGGCTGAAATGAAAGGGTGATTGAGATTCGTTTATTTTATAGGAAACTAGTATAAAACCCGTGCGATGCACGACTTATAATCTAAATATTAATTTTGCATGAAATCTAAACTATAGTTATAGGCAATAATCATCTAAATAGATCTTATCGATAGATCTGTTATTGCCCCATTCAATGTAAGATTTCTTGAAAAAGTTAAAACAAAATATGCATATAAATTGTTTTCAGCCCCGTCTACCATCTGTGTCAAACAAAAAATTATTTTCATCCATCCTTTATTTCGATACCATACCCGCCTAATATTCGTTATCACATAACACTTATCCCCGCCATCTACTTTATTAAGCTAAAGTTGACTTCAAAGCAGGGCATGACGGGGGCGGAGGATGGTCCTTCCACCCTGTTACCTGCCTAAAAATCATCCCCACTCCGCCACCGATATTTTTTTGTAAGATAAAAATTATAGATATTCTTCCAATTAAAATTAAGGGAATAATTATTGATAGATCTGTTATTGCACCATTCAATGTAATATTTCTTAAAAAGGTTAAAACAAATAATGCATATAAAATTATTTTCAGCCCCGTTCACCATCCGTGTCAAACAAAAAGTTATTTTCATCCATCGTTTACTTCGATACCATACCCATCTAATACTCGTCCCACCATTTACCTCATCACTTAACACTTACCTCTGCCATCTACTTTATTCAGCTAAAGTTGACTTCAAAGCGGGACAGTTATAAATTAATTTTGAATGAAAACTAAATTACAGTTATTGATAATTATAATCAATAGTGCTTATCGATATTCTTCTAATTAAAACTAATACACGATAGATATGTTATGACCCGTTCAGTCTCTTATTTTATTTTATTTTAAAAAAATTAAAATGACTAAGGGTACGTATATAAAATTATTTTCACCTTGTTCATCACCCGTGTCAATAAGTAAAGTCATTTACATCCATCATTTACTTCGATAATCATATCCACCTAATACTCGACACAGCATGTATCTTTATACTCGATCACTTAACACTCAGTCTATTTTATTTAGCTACAGATGACTTCGACGTGGGGCGAGTGTGGAGGATTGATCCCTCCATAACCGTACTTGCTTATCTTGTTCCTATCCTCACCACCTACGATAAGTATGATACTCATCCTCATCTCAAACACAATCCTGATCCCACCCTCGCTGGGTACAAAATAAAACTCATCCTCGCTCCATCACCCAACCCGAAATGGCGAAATCCACACCCGTCTCATGCTCAACCATGGTCCGGCAAGTTTTTTTGGTATGAGAGTTTTGAATTTTAAAACTATGTTCTAGACTGTTTGGCAACTTAGTTTTCTGATTAGGGTGATCGAGTAAATATACAAAATTATAATATGTACGTTAGTATTAAAAAAAATATTGATATACTCATAATCAATTTGATAAAGGATAAGTAAGGCAGTCAGGTCCTACCCACGGTGGATAACCCCACCACCTGCATCAAATACATGTTTCATTACCATAACCCACAAACTTATCTCCATCTCCAGCCACCTGGGATCGATGATGGGGCGAACCATGCCGAGGGTCAAAAACTTTCCTCCATCCCCGCGTCAGATAACTAAGTTACATATATATCAAATAGTTCATTATTGCAAGGATAGTATATCACTTGTAAGATTCAAGTTTATAAAATTTTAATATCACTTTTTCACTAATTAAAATCAATCTACTTTTCGAGTAATAGTGGAGATGTTTACATTTTAGATTAATAAACTACAAATATTTATATGGACTATGAGGTTTTTTTTTAACTCTCCTATTTTCTTCTTTTTTGAATGTTCAACAACAAAGAAATACAATTAGAGAGTGATACTTGTCAGCTCCACATCAATGCATCCTTATATACTAATTATAATCAATCTATTTTACTGAGTAATAATGGACATGTTTATATTTATAGATTGATAAAATTGAAAATATGTATATGGATTTTGAAATTATCTTTAACACTCATATTTACTTATTTTTTTCCCTCCATTTTCATTACGAAGATGTTTCACGTCAAGATCCGTTGCTCAAACTGAATCACGCCCATATACCTTTCTTTATTTACCCCCTCATTCAACATTTACCATCCTTATTTACCCTCTTACATTCCCACCTCCGTCCACCACCACCACCGCCACCACCTGCGAAAAAATGCATAATAATGTTTACATGGCCGAATCTACTGGAGTAACGCCGAATTTATTTATTTTTTTGTTCGGAAATTTTTTTAGAAACTTATGCATTTTTAGCTTGTACCTTGTACAGGCTTATGAATTTCAAACTTGTGCCATGGTACAGACTTATGAGATTTTAGTTTCGACCATGGTATAGACTTATGCATTTTAAGCTCGTACCATGGACGGAGCTTAAAATTCATAAGTCTACGCCATGGTGTGAGCTTAATATGCATAAGTCTATACCATGGTCGAAGCAAATTAAAAACTCATAATTCTGTACCATGGTACAAGCTTAAATTTCATAAGCCTGTACCATTGTACAAGCTAAAAATGCATAAGTTTCTGAAACTTTTTCCGGACCAAAAAAAAAACTCTTTGCGAATTCCACCTTCCACCGGTAGACTCGGCCATGTAAACATTAATACGCATTTTGTCGCTGGCGACGTGGTGGTGGCGACGATGGTGGACGGGGGTGCTGGTCGGCGGTGTTGGCCGGTGGTGGACCGGTTTGGGGTGGGAAGGTAAGAGGGTAAATGAGGATGGTAAATATTGAATGATGGGATAAACAAATGAGGGTATATGGGTAAAATAGTGGGGCGGTTTTGAGTAACATGGGGAGGCTTTTAGCGCTCCACTTTTTTTAAAGTAGTAAAATATTACTATCAACGGAGGTGATAATTATCGAATTAAGTTGCTAAATATACAACGTATAAAATTTTACAACCAATGGCGGTTATAATAATCGAATTTAGTTACATTGTCAAAATATTATAGAGTGATATAGTATTGTTTTTATACACTCTTATTCATACTCGTGACTCTATTTGTAACTGCCTTGGAAAATATTTATGTGATAATTTATTTGTAAAATATTTATGTCTCTTATTTGGAAAACTTTTATGTGCTAATCCGTAATGTTTATTTGTAAAAGTTTATGTGTCTGCTTTGAAACTATTAATGTGCTAATTTATGTGTCATTGGTGATACAAAATACTTGTAAATACTTATGTGCTAAATTTTTGTAGTGTAATTTGTTAGCATCAGTAGACACGTCAATTTTTTTTTAAAGTCCTACTATATACTCCGTATAATGGAGTAATTTTTTTTATAAAAGATATCTTGTATTGGTTATATTTGTTACCAAAAATATAAAAGATCATTTACAAAATTTTCTCCATGTGTAGATTGTTATCTTTTGTTGAGGAAAACAGAATAAAATATTGTTAACAAAATAATTATAATTGAATCAAATATTTTACTTTTTTTAATATTAAAAGAGAGGCAAATCAATGAGTGACATTTGTCATCACCACATTGATTTCCTCTCTTTTAGTATAATATATATAGATGCGTTGCCAAGTGGAGATTTATGTTCTCATCATCGAACCTTCCCTTTCGGGAATGGGGACAAAAGTAGGTGTCTACTGTTAGTCCCCACTTTGACTGAGTCTTGAGATGAGACGATGGTCAAAGTACTAGACGGAGTGCGTCATACAAGCCATGGCGTAAGTGACCTGTCTTGCGAGGGTCTCACGAGCCCCCGACTGATAACATTTGACTTAAGGGTCATCACTTGAAGTGTTAACACATTCCTCACATCTCATTGGAATTTGTTAACTGATAGTATAGAAACTCCCTCACTTTGTCATTGGAAGTATCTAATGATGTTTTCGAAATCAAAGCTATAAAGTGTAAGTAGGCCCGGCCAAGCCCAATCACGAGGTAAAAATGTTTTAAAGATTCTCATTTTCAGGGTTAGCTAAACGAGAAAACCCCCTTATTTTTATAGGACGTAAAACGAAGGAAAATCCAGCATATCACTTTTTTGGAAAAGGGAAACTATCCTTTGATTTTTGGAAAAGGGAAACCATCCTTTGATTTTTGGAAAAGGGAAACCATCCTTTGATTTTTGGAAAAAGATAAACCATCTTTTGATTTTTGGAAAAAGATAAACCAGGAAAAGTTATCGCTGCAGCGACTAAGGACCTGCGCGGTTAGTGGCGCAGACCCCGCCCGCTGAAGGTGGGCGAGCCTGTCCGCTGAGGGTGGACGCCCCGTCCGATAGAAGTGGGCGAATCTGTTTTGATGTTTTGAAAATAAGGACCTACGCGGTTTGTGACGTAGACCCCGCCGGCTGAAGATGGCGAGCATGTTTTTGTTTTTTTGTTTAAAGAATTTATTTTTTTTTTCATTTTTGAAAACTGAGGACCTGCGCGGTTAGTGACGCAGACCCCGCCCGCTGAAGGTGAGCGAACCTGAATTCGTCTTTTCGATTTGGGACTCGCGTGGTACGTGCCGCGATCTTGCCCGATTGAGGTGGGCAAGTCCCTATTTCATTTGTTCTTGTGATTTTTTGAGAATTTCTTTTTATTCATTCTTGTAAGAGCGAATTTTTTTCGAGGGATGCTCGGATTTAGTTTCAACCTGAATGTGGGTTGACAACGTGCTTAGACGGACCAGTGTCTTGTGGTCATTATCTTTCATGGTTTTGAGCTAGTCTTTAAGGCTCAATTTTGCCACTACCTGGTTCCTTGATTAGGGGACTATGTATAAGTATCAACGGCGACCTTTGTCTTGAGGTCGTAATCCGGTTTTATCTTTTGAGATTATCCAAACACGGGACTTCGTACAGCGTAGTCTGGGAATATTGTTTTAACTTTGCATAGTCTCTTTTGAAATATATATTTTTTCTTTCGAGCCCCCAAGCACTCGTGCTTGACGGTCATTTCTTGTCAAAGAGGTTCCTTGGGGATACGCATTTTTAAATGTCCTTGATCGTGTTTGGGGTCGTGCTCGTAAGTGCGAGCGATCTTTGTAGTGGTGTGCTACTCTTAACAAAGCCGTGAGGTGCGACTTTCAGTAAAGAAATCGGCAATTTTCGAGTCGAATGGATACGGCTGGGCCCTATAGAAGTCAGGGCTTTTTTTTTGGGCCTGGGCTCATTTTCGGCGCCCAGGCCTGGGCGTTAGAAATAATTCACGCCCAGGTGGGGCGTTGAAAATATTGGTTGGGCTGGTCTTTTGATGACACAGTTGGCCTCTTGTTCGTTCGTTTATTTCACGTATTCTCTTATCTTTTGTTTATTTATTTATTTTTGGAACGTAGAATTTTATTAGAGATCACAATGAGTTGAGTGATCGTGATGATTTCTCGAGAAGCCGTAGCCAATTGGTGGACTACGGTGTTTGTCGCTTTGGGGAGATTATTTAAAGGAACTGTCGCTCTTAAGGCGTTGCAATAGTTGGGCGAGTCTATATGGCCCGAGGAACATACCTTGAGGCGTAAGACTTTGATCGCGTATATATTTTTTTATTTTGCTACGGTCGTTTCGTAGCTTGGAGCCCCCAAGTATGTATGTTGGTATGCTTCCTTTTGGCGTATGATTTTTATAGGTTCTTTCGAGAAAGATGCCTTGGGGTCCCGCTCGTGTAGGTGCGAGCTATCCCTTCCGTGGTAGGTAATGTTTTGCTACCTTTAATCCTTAATGTAGAAGTCGTGTGGCTTGCATTTTGAATTTGGGCGATAAGTAGTCTTTGCTTCATACTCTTGGTCGTGCCCGTTTTTTGCAGATTTGGCTCATGGAACGACTTAGGCTTTTAGAAGCTCCTGCAGATCCTAAACGTTATCGCCCTATAGCTTTGGGTAACCGGAAGTATTTGCACCAAGGCCAGGACGAGGCCGAGTGGGCCTCCTATTTTACTCATGGCATATGCTCTATTAAGTGGGTGGTACCGTGGTGGGGTTTGACTAATATGACGGGGGGTTCCGAGGCATTAGTTTATGTTTCTTTGTTGGGGCTATCTCGGCCCATTTACATCTTTCCTTATCGAGTCATGCGACAGTACGGCTTAAGGCAGACTATCCCGTTTTCTGACACGGTACCACCTAAAGTAGCGGTCTTTTCCGAAGCACGGGTTCAAGCGTGGGCTAAGTATTATGGTGGCCTCCCGCGTTGGACCTTGGCTAGAGATGGCTTTGTGGGTCTTTCCGAAAACTACAAGTTGTGGATGAGTTCCGATGATAAGGCTGTGAGAACTAAGGCTCGAAATGAAGAGTCGGCTGAGCTTTTGATACCTCGAGGTAGGGCTAAGTATGAGAGCCTTGATACTGCTAATCCTCGCGACCATGGTATTAAGACTGTAAAATCTCGTCCTGATCGAAAGCGAAAGGAAGTTCCTCCCCGTTCTAGTTCTAGGCCTAAAAAGGTACCTAACATGAAGGGGCCTGCTGTTCACAAAAGAAATGCAAGCTCTCGCAGAGATCGTCGCCGGAATAATGTATGGGTTAGGAAAGTTCAGCCCCTAGTAGAACCAGTGACTAATCTAATTAATGTTGATAATCCTTCCCCTCCCATTGTTTGTGCCCTTGAGGCTGAGCGGGCTATAGCTGTTCAAACTGAAAATGTTTCTGAGGCCTTGACATCCTTGGAAGTTAGTGTCAAGGAGCCTGTTCTTATGGAGATTGATATAGGGGCAGCGCAGAAGTCTGTGGAGGTGGACCCTGCAAACATTGCCCTCTACAAAACTTTGTTTGATGATCCGGAAGAACTCGAGTAGTGTAGTTCTTGTTAGGGTGTAGGTGCCCTTATTATTTTTCGATGTGTGCTCATTTTGGCATCTTGATGACTTGGATTCTTCCTTTGACTTAAATTTTTCTTTCGACTTGGATTGCAAGTAATTAAATTTCAATAAGGGACTCTATTTTTTATTCTTGTTATTCTATAGGCTTTAACATTTTTGCAAATTGGTTGGACCGAATCATGGATTGCCTACGTATCCGCCTTAAATAGATTTAATTTGGAATCAGGTCTTGCGTAGTTCTTAGCCAGAAAATGGTTTCTTTGAATGCCGATTTTAAGCAAGTAAGTTCGAGTGGAATCGTAATGTTTGAAATAGGGTGAAATAAGTGTACGAAAATTTTGGAGCGCGCGTATTTTGTGTATTTTGGAGTGCGCGTATTTTGCGTATTTTATATGATCTTCTACTCCCAAGTGTTCGTTATTCTTCCGAATGTATATAGGAAAATGTACGAACACTTTTAGGATTGAAAAGTGATAAGAAAGAACGGCGCCAGGGCTGGGAATTATTATTTTTAGCGCCCAGGCCTGGGCGTTGAAAATGTGTCTTGGGCTGCCTTTTTGCGCTACTCCTTTTCGTTTTGTGCCAAATATTTGCGAATCTTTTTTGTGCGCTAAATGCTTCTCTTTTTTTTTACACTAAGCGTAGAATGTACTTTTCATTTGTCTTTTTTTTATTCGTGACTCAAGACGGCTTGAAAGATGGGTTGAATGAGATAGGATAATTTGTATAGGTGTTAGTCAAGCATGAGGATTGGAAAGGGTAGAAGATCGTAGAACTTTATGTAGTTTTTGTGGTATGAATTGGATTGGTTGACTCAATTCTTTTCCTTCGTTTACTTGGGTAAATTTCGCACTTTGGGAGGTACGGGCTAAGTATTTCATGGCTCGCTCTTTTCGCTCTCCCTTTTCTCTTTCTCTTTTTTCTTTTTTGCTTGGGATTTCTCCCCCTTTTATTTGGGCTAAAAGGTAGATGGTTGTGGTCTTTGAGTCACGAGGCGAGACTGAGTGAGCCTTGTTTGGTAGGCCTATAGTGGACCTTTAATTTTAGTAGGCCTAGGGTGGACCTTTAAATTTAGTAGGCCTAGGGTGGACCTTTAAATTGTCTTACTTTGCAAGCGTATTTAGTCGTTTCTAAAAATGTGCAAATAGCGTAGATTCAAAATGTTGTTTTAACTTTATTGAAATTTAACGAAAGAATTACATCGAAAATAATTTTTTTGCTTCTTTTCAGATTCCAGTTTCCGGGATTTAATTGTAAGTTGCGATTTAGACTCGAACTTTCATTAATTTTTCTGATCATGACCTGTGTATGAATACAAGGAGGTGGCCTAGACTCAAAATAATGACGTGGCGTAAGCCTATAATACTTGACCAAGCGACTCTCAGACTTAGGTTAATTGGACCATAACTTTCGTTGGATGACACTTTAGATTTTAACCCTTGGGTGTTCATTTGTCATACGCCATTTTGCTTAATGCTGGCAAGGTAGTTAGTTGGGGAGATCGAATTTTCATTTTTGCAAGACTAGAATCATTAGTGCGGCTTCTCTCTTAGTGTGTATTGCTTTACCCCAATGGTAGCCTTATGGCATGCCGATTTGGGTATTTTCATGGTTCGTCATGTTGCATTCATGGAAAATCTTTTAGTCCGTACTTAGGAGTATTTCAAGGAGCGAGTGGCTCGAGAGGACTATGATAGTCGTGACCCAATGTGATCATAAGCCTTGAGGCCATTAACTTTTTTTTGCCAATGGTATTGACACCTTAGGTTCACTTTGGGGGTTGTGCGACTATGGAGGAACGATTTTCAGAATGTGACTGTTTCCATTTTGCAAATACTTGAATTACATAATATATTCTTTTTATTGGTGAGAGAGAGTATCGAGGCCGTAGATTCTTAGTAAGGGATGACAATTACATATGGGTGGTAATTGATTTCTTTTAAATGTTAGGAAGGGAGACTCAATATGGTTTAACCTTTTAACTTGCAGAACGACACCAAGCATTAGGATCGATTCTATGTATTAGACAACTAAGACTTAGGATTTAGATTGTACTTTGGCATAGCCTAGTCTAGGCTCGGATTTTTTTATTTTTTTTTATTCGAACATTATTTTTCCTTGAAAACTTTATTTGAACATCATTTTTTGAATACTTTGCCCATGTGACATTCAAGGTCATTTAATCAGCGTGCTCGGTTTAGTGCCGAACATTGTCGTCATAAGAGGCCTAATGACGACACAAGGAGTTGTTTATTTTATAAGTCGTTCTTAGAATCGAGTACCTTTTTCATACGTCCTCGTAGCAAATATGTTACGAATTTTTTTTATTGCTACGTATACTTTATGCGCGGGCACCGAGGCTGCTGTGCCTGACCAAAAGGCCAGGCAGCAACTTCAGCGCCAAGCTCTGGGCGTTGAAAATGATTGGCGCCCAGCCAGGGGCGCTGAAAATGCGTCCCTGACTGGTACTCGTATTCTGTTCGCGTATCCTTTTTTTGTATATACTGTTAGGTTATGATTCATATGACAAAACATAAATCCTGCGGAAAAACCACAAAGCCAGGAAAGCATATTATTTACACATAATCATTTAGCATAGTTTAGATGCATACACTTTGTTGCGTGCCCTCCCTAGCTGCGCCCAAACCGAACAAGAACAAGTCTTTAGGACTCCAAGTGTCGTCCCTCCGTAGATAGTCCACAGCACATCCGGATCCGCCTTAAGCTTGACCAACTAGAATCGCCCTTAAGGTAGCTTAGGAATTTCGGCTATTTAGGTGCAAGTGTATGGCTGATTTTTCTTCAAAATCTTACCTTTAGAATACTTCAATTGTTTTTATAAATTATGACCCTAGGCACCTTTTTATAGAGGTATGGAAAAGGAACTGGAATCCTATTAGGATACGAATTAATTAAACTAGAATCCTAATAGAACTCTTATTTAATTAATTTATCCTTTTAGAATTAGGAATTTAATCATATGTCGAAACCTGATAGCTTTAGGAGTCATATAGCACACAAACACACACACGCACGCACGGCAGCCCACGAGGGGCGCCATGCGCGCGCGCGCAGCCCGCGAGCTCGCAGCCCATTGCCACGAGGCCCACACGCTGCCGCAGCCTTGGCGCGCGCTGGGCTTGCCTTGCGGTGGGCCTGGCGCAGCCTTGGCTGGTGCGTTGTGGCGCGCTGGCTTGTTGGGAGATGGCCCGGCTTCGTGCTGGGCCTTCGTCTGGCAGGCCTCGTCCGATGCTAATTCGTACGATACGCTTCCGATTAATTTCCCGATTCCGGAATTCATTTCCGATACGAAAAATATTTAATATTTCCGATTCCGGAATTAATTTCCGTTTCGAACAAATATTTAATATTTCCGTTTCCGGAATTATTTTCCGATTCCGATAATATTTCCGATTCAGACAATATTTCTGGTTCCGGCAATATTTCTGATTCCGGCAATATTTCCATTTCCATTAATATTTTCCGATACGTACTATGTTTCCGTTTCCGGCAACATCTACGACTTGGATAATATTTATATTTCCGATACGATCCATATTTCCGTTTCCGGTAATATCATCGTTTCCGGAGTATTCATTTCTTGCTTGTGACAATCTCAGCTCCCACTGAAACCAAGATCCGTCGATTCCGAATATCCATAGATGGAGTATTTAATGCCATTAAATACTTGATCTGTTTACGTACTATTTGTGTGACCCTACGGGTTCAGTCAAGAGTAAGCTGTGGATTAATATCATTAATTCCACTTGAACTGAAGCGGCCTCTAGCTAGGCATTCAGCTCACTTGATCTCACTGAATTATTAACTTGTTAATTAATACTGAACCGCATTTATTAGACTTAATATTATATGAATACTTGGACCAAGGGCACTATTTCCTTCAGTCTCCCACTTGTCCTTAGGGACAAGTGTGCATTACCTAATTCCTTTGTCGCTCGATGCTTGATCTCGAACATAAGGTAAGAGTTGTCATCCTTATTATGTCCAGTGGTGTTTCTCGGTTTCAGAGTTTAACTGATCAAATAAACAGATAATCATAGCCTATGATTCATCCGAGCACGACCATGCATTTCACAGTTTCTAGCTCTCCGAGTGGCCTTGTACAACTTTTAAGCATCTCATCCCGATTTATGGGAGGACAATCCCAATCTTGTGATCTTGATATTAGACTTCGTTTGATAGGTGATTACCTGAGCGTTGCCTTTATAGCCTCCTTTTACGGTGTGACGGTTGGTCAACGTCAAAGCAACCAGTTCTCAAACAAGTAACCTCAAATCACTCAGGTATTGAGGACTTAGTGTATAATAATTTTAATGAAATTTACTTATGACAGATTTTCATCTCTTACAGTAAAGTTTCATAGGTCTGTCCGATACTTGTCTTCCCAAAGTAAGTATCTATGCAAATGATTATGACATTGCCATGCCCACATAGTTCAAGAAACAGAACTACTAGTCATCTTGCATTCTAGTCGTCTAACGTTTTCTATGCGTCCAATTTTACAGAAAACTCCGACCAGGGACCATTTTCAACTTTTGACATTCAAGTTCACTTGATAGACATTTCTTAGTCACAGGACTAGTCCTGACAGTCTATCTTGAATATATCGTCAAATTGAAGGGACTCATCATTTAATAAACCACAAATTAAATGGAAAAATGAATTCTATTCATTTATTGTGAATGATTAACCAATAATGTTTTACAAAGAATTAAACTCTAAAACTTTAAAACATTAAATAAGGACATCAAAGCCATTCTCCAATATGCTTGATTCCCATAGCTGCAGTGTGCGAGTTGTGCTTCGCCTGCGGCAGAGGTTTAGTCAATGGATCTGATATGTTGTCATCAGTTCCAATCTTGCTTATCTCGACTTCTTTTCTTTCAACGAACTCCCTTAGAAGGTGAAATCTACGAAGTACATGCTTGACTCTTTGGTGGTGTCTAGGCTCCTTTGCCTGTGCAATAGCTCCGTTATTATCACAATACAGGGCTATTGGTCCTTTAATGGAGGGGACTACACCAAGTTCACCTATGAACTTCCTTAGCCATATAGCTTCCTTTGCTGCTTCATGTGCAGCAATGTACTCCACTTCAGTTGTAGAATCCGCAATGGTGCTTTTCTTAGCACTTTTCCAGCTTACTGCACCTCCGTTGAGGCAGAAGACAAACCCAGACTGTGATCTAAAATCATCTTTGTCGGTTTGGAAACTTGCGTCCGTATAGCCTTTAACAATTAATTCATCATCTCCACCATAGACCAGGAAGTCATCTTTGTGCCTTTTCAGGTACTTCAGAATATTCTTGGCAGCAGTCCAATGTGCCTCTCCTGGGTCTGACTGGTATCTGCTCGTAGCGCTGAGTGCGTACGCAACATCCGGGCGTGTACATATCATAGCATACATAATTGAACCAATCAATGATGCATATGGAATCCCATTCATTCGTCTACGTTCATCAAGTGTTTTTGGGCACTGAGTCTTGCTTAGAATTATTGGATGAGACATGGGTAGGTAGCCTCGCTTGGAGTCTGCCATCTTGAACCTATTAAGCACCTTATTGATATAAGTGCTTTGACTAAGTCCAATCATCTTTTTAGATCTATTTCTGTAAATCTTGATGCCCAATATGTACTGTGCTTCTCCTAGATCCTTCATCGAAAAACATTTCCCAAGCCAAATCTTGACAGAGTTCAACATAGGAATGTCATTTCCGATAAGTAATATGTCATCGACATAATACTAGGAAAGCAATTTTTCTCCCATTGACCTTCTTGTATACACAAGATTCGTCTGCGTTCTTGATGAAACCAAAGTCACTGACTGCTTCATCAAAACGTATATTCCAGCTCTTGGATGCCTGCTTCAATCCGTAGATTGATTTCTTTAGCTTGCATACCTTTTTAGCATTCTTCGGATCCTCAAAACCTTCAGGTTGTGTCAAAAACACAGTTTCTGTTAAAACGCCGTTTAAGAAAGCGGTTTTGACATCCATCTTCCATATTTCGTAATCGTAATATGCAGCGATTGCTAACATTATCCGAATAGACTTTAGCATTGCAACTGGTGAAAAGGTTTCATCGTAATCCACACCGTGGACTTGCCTGTAACCTTTTGCAACCAATCTAGCTTTGAAAACTTCAAGTTTCCCATCCTTGCCCTTTTTCAGTTTGAAAACCCATTTGCTTCCAATGGCTTGGTAGCCATCTGGCAAATCGACCAGATCCCATACTTGGTTTTCAGACATGGAGTCTAATTCAGATTGCATGGCTTCATGCCATTGCTTGGAGCTAGGGCTCGTCATAGCAGAAGCAGCTTCATCAACAAGCTAAGGACCAGAATGGATAGGGAGGAATATTGGGAAACATGGTACTCATTCATTTGCGCAGATTTTGAATTAGAGCAGAAGCAACTTCTGTTAGGTTATGATACATATGAATAAACATAAATCATGCGGAAAAACCATAATGCCAGGAAACATATTATTTACACATAATCATATAGCATAATTTAGATGCATACACTTTGTAGCGTGCCCTCCCTAGCTGCGCCCGAACCGAACAAGAACAAGTCTTTAGGACTCCAAGTGTCGTCCCTCCGTAGATAGTCCACAGCACGTCCGGATCCGCCTTAAGATTGACCAACTAGAATCGCCCTTAAGGTTCTTAGATTTTCGGCTATTTGGGTGCAAGTGTTTGGCTAATTTCTGCTTAAAGTCTTACCTTGAATACTTCAATAATCGTCTGTTAAATATGTGAACCTAGGCCTATATTTATAGAGTTTATGGAAAGGAATTAGAATCCTACTAGGATACTAATTAGCTTAATTTGAATTATATTAAAACTCTTATTAACTATTTTATCCTACTAGGATTAGGAATTTAATCTTTGAACAAACCCCTTTAGATTTGGGATTTGTATCGGACACAAACACCCACGAGAACGACCCTCGCGAGCGCTCAGCCCACGCAAGCCTTGCGGCCCACGCGAGCAGCGCAGCTCGCAGCCCACTCGTGCGCGCGCCTTGGCCAGCTGGGCCTGGCCTTGCGCTGGGCCTGGCGTGGCCTTGGCTGCCTTGTGTGGCGCGCAGGCTTGCTGGACGCGGGCCTGGCTTCGTGTTGGGCCTTTGTCTAGCAAGTCTCGTCCGACGCTAATTCGTTCGACGCGCTTCCGATTAATTTCCTGATTCCGGAATTCATTTCCGATACGAACAATATTTAACATTTCCGATTCCGGAATTAATTTCCGTTTCGAACAAATATTTAATATTTTCGTTTCCCGAATTATTTTCCGATTCCGATAATATTTCCGATTCCGGCAATATTTCCGTTTCCGGCAATATTTCCGATTCCGGCAATATTTCCATTTCCATTAATATTTTCCGATATGTACCATGTTTCCGTTTCCGGCAACATCTACGACTTGGATAATATTTATATTTCCGATACGATCCATATTTCCGTTTCCGGCAATATCATCGTTTCCGGAGTATTAATTTCTTGCTTATGACGATCTCAGCTCCCACTGAAACCAAGATCCGTCGATTCCGAATATCCATAGATGGATTATTTAATGCCATTAAATACTTGATCCGTTTACGTACTATTTGTGTGACCCTACGGGTTCAGTCAAGAGTAATCTGTGGATTAATATAATTAATTCCACTTGAACTGAAGCGGCCTCTAGCTAGGCATTCAGCTCACTTAATCTCACTGAATTATTAACTTGTTAATTAATACTGAACCGCATTTATTAGACTTAATATTATATGCATACTTGGACCAAGGGCACTATTTCCTTCAGTCTCCCACTTGTCCTTAGGGACAAGTGTGCATTTCCTAATTCCTTTGTCGCTCGATGGTTGCTCTTGAACATAAGGTAAGAGTTGTCATCCTTATTATGTCCAGAGGTGTTTCTCGGTTTCAGAGTTCAAAAGATCAAATAAACAGATAATCATAGCCTATGATTCATCCGAGGACGGCCATGCATTTTACAGTTTCTAGCTCTCTGAGTGGCCTTGTACAACTTTTAAGCATCTCATCCCGATTTATGGGAGGACAATCCTAATCTTGCGATCTTGAGATTAGACTTCGTTTGATAGGTGATTACCTGAGCGTTGCCTTTATAGCCTCCTTTTACGGTGCGACGGCTGGTCAACGTCAAAGTAACCAGTTCTCAAACAAGTAATCTCAAATCACTCAGGTATTGAGGATTTAGTGTCTAATAACTTTAATGAAATTTACTTATGACAGATTTTCATCTCTTACAGTAAAGTTTCATAGGTCTGTCCGATACTAGTCTTCCCAAAGTAAGTATTTATGCAAATGATTTTGACATTGCCATGCCCACATAGTTCAAGAAACAGAACTACTAGTCATCTTGCATTCTAGTCGTCTAACGTTTTCTATGCGTCTAATTTTATAGAAAACTCCGACCAGGGACCATTTTCAACTTTTGAATTCAAGTTCACTTGATAGACATTTCTTAGTCACAGGACTGGTCCTGACAGTCTATCTTGAATATTTCGTTAAATTGAAGGGACTAATAATTTAATAAACCACAAATTAAATGGAAAAATGAATTATATTCATTTATTGTGAATGATTAACCAATAATGTTTTACAAAGTATTAAACTCTTAAACTTTAAAACGTCAAATAAGGACATGAAAGCCATTCTCCAATATGCTTGATTCCCATAGCTGCAGTGTGAGAGTTGTGCTTCGCCTGCGGCTGAGGTTTAGTCAATGGATCTGATATGTTGTCATTAGTTCCAATCTTGCTTATCTCGACTTCTTTTCTTTCAACGAACTCTCGTAGAAGGTGAAATCTACGAAGTACATGCTTGACTCTTTGGTGGTGTCTAGGCTCCTTTGCTTGTGCAATAGCTCCGTTATTATCACAATACAGGGCTATTGGTCCTTTAATGGAGGGGACTACACCAAGTTCACCTATGAACTTCCTTAGCCATATAGCTTCCTTTGCTGCTTCATGTGCAGCAATGTACTCCGCTTCAGTTGTAGAATCCGCAATGGTGCTTTGCTTAGCACTTTTCCAGCTTACTGCTCCTCCGTTGAGGCAGAAGACAAACCCAGACTGTGATCTAAAATCATCTTTGTCGGTTTGGAAACTTGCGTCCGTATAGCCTTTAACAATTAATTCATCATCTCCACTATAGACCAGGAAGTCATCTTTGTGCCTTTTCAAGTACTTCAGAATATTTTTGGCAGCAGTCCAATGTGCCTCTCCTGGGTCTGACTGGTATCTGCTCGTAGCACTGAGTGCATACGCAACATCCGGGCGTGTACATATCATAGAATACATTATTGAACCAATCAATGATGCATACGGAATCCCATTCATTCGTCTACGCTCATCAAGTGTTTTTGGGCACTGAGTCTTGCTTAGAGTCATTCCATGAGACATGGGTAGGTAGCCTCGCTTGGAGTCTTCTATCTTGAACCTATCAAGTACTTTATTGATATAAGTGCTTTGACTAAGTCCAATCATCTTTTTAGATCTATCTCTGTAAATCTTGATGCCCAATATGTACTATGCTTCTCCTAGATCCTTCATCGAAAAACATTTCCCAAGCCAAATCTTGACAGAGTTCAACACAGGAATGTCATTTCCGATAAGTAATATGTCGTCGACATATAATACTAGAAAAGAAATTTTGCTCCCACTGACCTTCTTGTATACACAAGATCCGTCTGCGTTCTTGAAGAAACCAAAGTCACTGACTGCTTCATCAAAACGTATATTCCAGCTCCTGGATGCTTGCTTCAATCCGTAGATTGATTTCTTTAGCTTGCATACCCTTTTAGCATTCTTTGGATACTCAAAACCCTCAGGCTGTGTCATAAACACAGTTTCTGTTAAAACGCCGTTTAAGAAAGCGGTTTTGACATCCATCTGCCATATTTCGTAATCGTAATATGCAGCGATTGCTAACATTATCCGAATAGACTTTAGCATTGCAACTGGTGAAAAGGTTTCATCGTAATCCACACCGTGGACTTGCCTGTAACCTTTTGAAACCAATCTAGCTTTGAAAACTTCAAGTTTTCCATCCTTGCCCTTTTTTAGTTTGAAAACCCATTTGCTTCCAATGGCTTGGTAGCCATCTGGCAAATCGACCAGATCCCATACTTGGTTTTTAGACATGGAGTCTAATTCAGATTGCATGGCTTCATGCCATTGCTTGGAGCTAGGGCTCGTCCTAGCTTGTTTGTAAGTCGCAGGTTCATCACTTTCAAGTAATAGAACATCATAGCTCTCGTTCGTCAAAATACCTAAGTACCTTTCTGGTTGAGATCTATATCTCTGCGATCTACGCGGGGTTACATCTCTAGATTATCCATGATTCTCACGAGAAACTTCTAAAGATCTCTGAGTTTCATCCTGAATGTCATCTTGAGCATTCTCTAGAGTTTGTTATTCGACTCGAATTTCTTCGAGGTCTACTTTTCTCCCACTTGTCATTTTGGAAATGTGATCCTTTTCCAAAAAGATACCATCTCGAGCAACAAACACCTTGTTCTCAGATGTATTGTAGAAGTAATACCCCTTTGTTTCCTTTGGATAGCCCACAAGGATACATTTGTCAGATTTTGGATGAAGTTTCACTACTAGAAATTGGATATTGAACGACGACCTAATAACGACAATCACTATTTTTTTCGTTAAATCATTGCTGCGCTTACACTATTACAAGAAATAACAAGTTCATCGTTAATGTTCACGAAAAGATAAAGAGAAATTAGAAAAAGAAAAATTGTGTTCGTCGTTATTCTCAATTCCCAGTAGCGCCATGTTTTTATTTTCGTTGGCCGACGCCGCCGACCTCAAAATTCACTCATCTCCATCTCTCGGACCTAAAACCTTCAATTGAATTCGCAGTTTTGCGATTCATGTTATTCTAAATGAAAATAATGGCTTTTCTATCTTCCCCCTCTCTATATCCTTGACCAAAGATGCAATGGAATTAGTCCATGTACGGCGGGCGCCATTAACCTTGAATTCGATCGCCCTATGCGCAACAACATTTGCTTATTTGGTAATGTTTTCTCCCTCTTCTATACTTTCATGATCTTTTCCTTTAAAAATAAATTAGGGTTTGATTTAGCCTCTTTGGTTCAAGTGATTGAAATTGTGTTCAGATAACGCTGACAATTTTTTGAATTGCCATTATCTAATTCGTTCTTTGTATGTTCCGTAAGGTATTTTTCTTTAATTAATAATTTAATACCATTAATATCAAGCCTTTTTTGTATGAATTGAATTATTAGTTGAATCTTGTATTCCAGATTGAAACTCCTGTAATTTATTCAAATTGGAAGGCAAAACTGATTTTATTCTCTTCTGCGTTTGGGGTAAATCTTGGGCATACGGGTTATAGTGATTGTGAAGAAATTGATTCCAACATGAGAGAACGATATTGAATGATTTAGAGCTGTTAGACACTAGGCTTGCTAAGTAGAGGTTTTCTCATACTGAAACTTTGGTGGAAGGAAATGGAAAGGGTTTGGCTGAAGAATTGGATGGTTCTAGAAGGATATATGAAACTTACAAGCAGGATTTACTTCTTGTTAATAGTTGTAATTATAGTTTTGGAGCTCACGATGTAAAAGAACAGGTTTTTCACTACTCTTTCTTGTAGGGAATATGGAAGTCGTGCCTAATATATTTTCTTTTATTATAGAAGTTACAACTTTGTTTTTTTCACCTTTCAAAGTTTGAGAAAAATATGTTTCCAAGTTCAAATTCAGTTGATCATAACGAAAAATAGATGTGATAAGTACAGATAAGTTAATTTCAAGTGAAAAGAATGAATTTTTAGTAATCAGAGTGGTAGTCTTCTTAAGCTAGCTCAACTGAGTACAAAATTTGACTATGCTCTAGATTTCATATACACTTTTCCTGTAATTTTCAGGACATGTTTTGAAGAGAGTAGTGGCACACAGTCGTTGCGGGGTGATACTGCATTACTGAGTACCTGGAATCTGCGGCTTTCAGCAAAGTTGTTCAGGCTCATGATATCCAGACTGGAGTTTATGTTTGCCTGAAAGTCATTAGAAATGACAGATTTTGTTTGTAAAAGTTTGGACGAAATCGAACTTCTCAAGTATGTCAACAAGAATGATCCTGCAGATAAGCACCTTTTACATCTCTATGACTACTTTTACCATCTCTTCCCCCCCCCCCCATGGGTCCGTGACATGCAGGCTTAGATTTTTATTGTCCTATACGAAGTGATTAATTCCAGATTCTTGTTTACGTATACAGAAGCACCTTTTCATTGTATGTGAACTTCTTCGAGCTAATATATATGACTTTCAGAAATATAATATAGAATCTGGTGGAGAACCCTACTTTACAATGAGTAGATTGCAGGTACTTGTTCTACTAAGTTGCATTTATCTGTTAATGGAACCCATGAAACTGGTTTTTAACGATGTTTTTTAGCATTTAAATGTAAGGAGCTCCTATAAATCCTGTTTTTGTAAATCATAGCACGGGTCCTAATTGTCGTTGGCGCTTTTCACCCTAATATCACTTCAAGTTGTTTTCTATTTCCTGCCTGGTTTTAAGTATGGCATCACGACCCTAATATTTTTTCTTTGATATATGAAGATTTGTTTTAATTTTATAAGAACCAATTAGTCTATGGTTAGGTGGGATTCAATTTGCCTCAGCGCAATTGCCTCATCTGGAGCACTTATAGGCTTTTTGGACTTTTCATATGTGACTTTGTTTCTGAGTTAGGTAGTTAAACAAAATGCAGGCTCTAAATTTAAACGATCCAGAGCTCAAAGACCTGAACCTTACTTCATGTAGAAACTTGCAGGTTTGTATTTTAGATGGTCTAATTTACAATGGATGATTTTAGCAAATACTGCTAGTTGTTAAGGTTTCTAATGAGGTTTCTTGCTTTATTTAGAGAGGTTACTACTCTAGTTTCCCAATTTGGAATGCGTCAAATTTCCTTGCGTTAGATTATTGAAACTGAGGTTATATCAATTCCCTTGTACAAGTTCAATGATAAACCTTCCCCTGACTATGTTGGTCTTAATTACTGTTGTTTCATATGTTGATTATGAAGTATAACATGAAAAGGGTTCCATTGAAATTTTATGCAATAAAAAAATCTTCTTGTAAAGAAGCTGGCCAATGCCTAGTAAGTTAGTAGCCTTAGTAAAGAAATCTAGTGGATAATTTGGTCAGAAGCTTTTGTTTGTTAGTGTTATGTTCAAAATGAAAGCAACCTTGTTTATATTAACTGAAAAGATCAATCAGTTTTGACATTCATTGTGAAATTCTTGCAGATAAGAAAGTTCCACTAGAAAGCCAATTTCTAAGCAAGCGCATGGCTGGTGGAGATCCAAGAGAGTTGGATTTCCTCACATTCTCATCTAGCAAGTACATATTATACTTTGTATTACTTGCATAAGATACTAAATTATCATGGTTTTTATGTTTAAATTGCCGGTGCGGTGGTGCAAAGTCTTTTTTGTTTGTTAAATTGTCGGTGCGATAGTACATACCCATCCTGCTCATGTTTGTCAAAGAATTTAGATTTATTTTGGATTGTTTTGCAAAAGAGTTATTCTATAGTATGAGCTAGATTGGTTTAAGAAATAACTTTGCTTGTTTCTTTGCTAGTTTTTTGCAAGCTATAATTTTGTTTTAATTTAACCGAGCAACGCTTTAATGTGAATCAACAAAACTAGTATTACTAGGTAGCATTCGGCATAACTTACCAGGGTTTTGAACATTGTTGTTGGGGGATGAAGAAGATGTACATTACTTTTCCATATAGCACTTTCTTTCGGACGTTCATCTCATCTTGAACTTACCTACCTGGCAACGTAAAAGTATTTTTTGTTCCATATACTGCGACAAAGGAATACTTTCAGTTGCTCTAAATTTTTTTTGTTCCTTAGTTCTAAGTTTCTAATGTCTGGCAAGAGATAGTACATAGTCATGCAATAATCCCCTTTCATTCCTTCCCCTGTTATCAGCATGCAATATTGTTCTATTGTTAAAATATTACCTGAAAAGAAAACCTAGTATATTTAATTTCTTTTATTCCCCCACTTTGCTGATTAACTATATATGCTTAATTTTTTGTTCATTCCTGGCATGAAGACCACCAGTCACGATATTTAGGTGAATAGGTTAAGTCAGTGAATAACGTTAATTAGGCTTTATCTCCACACAAGCTAATACTGGCAGTCTTCTCAAATAGTGTGTAATAGTCGTATAGGGGCACTTTTGGCATTGCATTATGATTCTATTACTTGGTAGCTTGAGGGATAAGTTAACTGGTTAGAGTAGAGAGGGAAGAAAAAGAAGCAGAATATCTGTACATATGGAGGATATAAGTGAGAACCATAATCTTCTTTTATATTTAAATATTCAGTACATTACATAATTACATAATGGTGGTCGTATGTGGTTGCTGACATCTTTGTTTTGTACTTTTGTCAATGGTGTAGGAAGTACGTTCTGTTTTTGTATTCTTCAGATCTAGATTTGGTGCTGCAATTGCTTCACGTTTACGACAATCTGAGAAACATACAGAATTGGTTAAGGAGCAAGCTCCTGAGCCAGATGATGTGTACCGGCCATTTTCCAAGAAACGTTCTTGTAAAGATGGATGTCTAGAGTGGTAATAATAGTCGCAAGCACACATTTCTGACTGTTCTATTTCTTATACCAGTTGTGCTTGTGCAAGTCTTGCCAATCTGTCCCAACTGGAGGTCTGGTTCCCCTTCTTGGCAAGCATTTTAACCGCATAAGTGATTATTCCATCTCCCGAGTTTCTGTGAAAATTGCTAGTTCAATCTGCCTGTCATAGAAAAATTTTAGAATCGTAATTTTTTTCTTCTTTTAATCATCATTTTAATTGGGCCTTAAACTTATGTTAGATTTTAAGATTTGGAGAGAAGAAATCAAGGAGGAAGAAGGTTTATTGAAGTCTGCATGGAAGGCTACCCTGAAGAGCTCTCAAGCTTTTGTCGGACTACATTTTTGCATATAGTTGTGTGTTGATCAACTAGTTAGATTTTTATTTTTTTCTTTTCGATTGAACAAGAATTATTTATCTTTAGCTTTTTAAGAATTTTTTTATTTAAAGATGTGATTTTTGATTTACCATAACTTGAAATTCTATTGTCAAAAATATTTTGAGTAATGAAATTTTAATTTGTTTAATTGATTTATATCTATATTGGTTCACAGGGAAAATGTAGGTGCTTCGAAAAGCGCAAATAATATTATTATGATTGCAATATTAACGACATAATAGTTGGTCGTTATTGCCAAAATTCAAATTTTTTGACCGTTGGGAAGGACATTTTACAAGGGATATTTTGGTCGTTATTGCTTAATTGATCATAGTGAATAGGTACTTAACGACGAATTACCGTTTCGTCGTTAAGCATTAATGACGGATTATTGTTTCGTCGTAGCATTAACGACGGATTATTGTTTCGTCGTTAACTTTTAACGATGAAACTTTAACTTCGTCGTTAATAATTAACGACGAATCACGATTTCATCGTTAAAAGTTAACGACGAAACAATAATCCGTCGTTAATGCTTAACGACGAAACGGTAATTCGTCGTTAATAAACATTAATTATTAACGACGAACATTGTCGTTAAAGCCAATAACGACGGAACCTGTTACAACGAACATCATGACCGTCGTTAAAACCTTCAACGACGAAAATTGAGGCTTTTAACGACGAAATTGTTCGTCGTTAAATGTCCTTTTTCTTGTAGTGTTTGTCTGAAATTAATCGTTTGACGTATACTTCACATCCCCAAATCTTAAGAAAAGACACTTTTGGAGGCTTTCCAAACCATAACTCATATGGAGTCTTTTCAACAGCTTTAGACGGAGCTCTATTTATAGTGAGTGCGGCTGTATTTAGTGCATGTCCCCAAAATTCTATTGGAAGTTCGGCCTGACCCATCATTGATCTAACCATGTCTAGCAAGGTTCTGTTCCTCCGTTCCGACACACCGTTCCATTGTGGTGTTCCAGGAGGAGTCAATTCTGATAGAATTCCACATTCTTTCAGATGGTCATCAAATTCATAGCTCGGATATTCACCGCCTATATCAGACCGCAGTGCCTTAATCTTCTTGCCTAATTGATTCTCTACTTCACTCTAAAATTCCTTGAATTTGTCAAAGGATTCAGACTTATGCTTCATTAGGTAGACATAACCATATCTACTGAAGTCATCAGTGAAAGTGATAAAGTAGCTGAAACCACCCCTAGCATTTGTACTCATTGGTCCACATACATCTGTATGGATTAAACCCAATAGTTCAGTTGCTCTTTCTCCAACTTTAGAGAAAGGTTGCTTTGTCATTTTGCCAAGTAAACATGATTCGCACTTACCATAATCCTCTAAGTCAAATGGTTCTAGAATTCCTTCCTTTTGAAGTCTTTCCATGCGTTTCAAGTTAATATGGCCTAATCGACAATGCCACAGATAGGTGAGATCTGAATCATCCTTTTTGGCATTTTTGGTATTTATGTTATAAACTTGTTTGTCGTGATCTAATAAATAAAGTCCATTGACTAATCTAGCATAAAACATCTCTTTAAAATAAAACGAACAACTATTGTCTTTTATTAAAAAGGAAAATCCCTTAGCATCTAAGCAAGAAACAAAAATGATGTTTTTAGTAAGACTTGGAACATGGAAACATTCTTCCAGTTCCAAAACTAGCCCAGAGGGCAACGACAAATAATAAGTTCCTACAGCTAATGCAGCAATCCGTGCTCCATTTCCCACTCGTAGGTCGACTTCACCCTTGCTTAACTTTCTACTTCTTCTTAGTCCCCGTGAATTGGAACATAAGTGTGAGCCACAACCTGTATCTAATACCCAAGAAGTTGAATTAACAAGTGTACAGTCTATAACGAAAATACCTGAAGATGGAATGACTGTTCCGTTCTTCTGATCTTACTTTAGCTTCAAGCAATCTCTCTTCCAATGCCCCTTCTTCATGCATTAGAAGCATTCGGATTCTGAAGTGGGTTGACTGACCTTCCTCTTTTCAGATTTGGCGCCAGTTTGCTTAGTTGGGCTGGCCTTGTTGCCACCTTTCTTAGCATTCCTCTTCTTTCCAGATTTCTTGAACTTGCCCCCACGCACCATAAGCACATCTTGCTTATCACTTTTAAGCGTATTTTCAGCGGTCTTCAGCATACCGTGAAGCTCAGTGAGCGTTTTGTCCAGACTATTCATACTGTAGTTCAGTTTGAACTGATCATACCCGTTATGAAGAGAATGGAGGATGGTGTCTACAGGCATTTCCTTAGAGAATTGCTGATCCAGCCGACTCATATTCTCAATGAGTCCAATCATTTTTAGAACATGTGGACTTACGGGCTCGCCTTTCTTAAGTTTGGTCTCAAGAATTCGCCTATGAGTCTCGAATCTTTCGACTCGAGCCAGATCTTGGAACATGTTCTTTAACTCACTGATGATCGTGAAAGCATCTGAGTTGATGAACGTTTTCTGTAGATCTGCACTCATGGTTGCAAGCATTAGACATTTCACATCCTTGTTGGCATCAATCCAACGATTGAGGGCTGCCTGAGTGACCCCTTCGCCTGCGGCTCCGGGCATCGCCTCTTCCAGGACATACTCCTTTTCTTCCTGCTTAAGAACTATTTGCAAGTTCCTTTTCCAGTCAAGGAAGTTTTTCCCGCTCAACTTCTCCTTTTCGAGAATTGATCGAATGTTGAATGAATTGTTGTTTGCCATAATTAAAATTACAATTGAAAAGAATAAACAAATAAATAACCATTACAGTTTCTCTTAATAAACTTAAATTCTAGCATACATGCATAATTCAATGTTCATTAAGCATTTTATTCAAGTTATGTATTCCGGCAGGTGTGAATAAAATGATTCCAAGACCCTAAAATCCATTGAATAATTAAGCACATTATGTATTTAGACTCAATTCTAAAATCTTTTAGGTAAGCAAAAGCCTTTTGCTAATAGTCTAGAACTTACTCTTGGTTGATAGGTACGTCTAAGAACTTATCGATTTTGCCACGACATAAAAGGACTCCTTACTTATATCGTTGAGTTTCACCAAAACTAACATGTACTCACAATTATTTGTTTACCTTACCCCTTTAGGACCAATAAGTAACACCTCGCTGAGCGAAAACTATTACTAGATTGATGTAAAGGATATCCAAGTAAGTGTTTATTTTGGCATGGCACCTTTTAACTCAATTTTTAAGTTTGGAACTTAAGGCTCTTACTATGTTGGTTAGATTTTAAGTGAACTAAAATCCTTAATCATGCAACATAATCAAGCTTTGATCTCATGCATATTTAAGACATATTTAAAAGCAATAAATAACTTAAAACATGCATAAGATAAATGTGATCTAGTATGGCCCGACTTCATCTTGAAGCTTCAACTTCAAAGTCCGTCTCGAAAATGGTAACTTCGTCTTGAATTTCACCGTGGGAGGCGCCATTTTCTTCAAATAGGATAAGCTATAATTAAACTAATTACAACTATTTGATGGTACGCATATCATATTTGAATTGAAAATCAATTTTGGTACTTTAGACCAATTACATTCAAATTAATGGTACGCAGACCATATTTTCTATCCTATTTGGGCCATACTAGTCACTTCATAACCTGCAAAACAGTACATATACAATATATACCATTCACCCATTCATTATCATGAATGGCCCACATAGCTGGTTAGTAAAACACGTTATGCATCACATAAATATTTGCAGCAATTAATTAAGGGCACCAATAATCTACCAATTATTCAGTCCTTATTAGTTCTAATCAAGTTGTTTAACCTTAAAGGATTTGTAGACCTAATCAAGAGTTTATGACTAAAAATGCTCCCACTTAAACCAATAAATTCATATGCTTTACTAATTTTAAACATAAAAATGTATTTCTAGTCTGACCGGAAACATACAAATTTAATTAAAATTTAAAGCTCACATAAATTTATAATCGAATCCATTAATTTAATTTATTTCAGTTGAATTAAACGAATTTAAATTAATTCAAGATTTAATTTTAGTAAAATAATTAGTATCAATAAAATTTATAATAATTATAATAGTCAAAATTAAAATCCAAGAAAACAATTTAAATTTCGAATTTTAAAATTAATTAAAATCGTTTCCGAACTGAAAATCAAAAATTAAATTCAAAGCGCATCAATCAGGTCAAGACGAGGCCATGGGCTTACGCCCATGACCCGTCTAGTCCTCGAGGCAGCATCCCCCCACGAGTGATCGCACAGCAAGGCACGAGCAGCTGCCACGTGCAAACGCAGCAAGCCGAGCCACGCTTGCGCGCAACATCGCTCGCTGCTTCGTAGCGCAGCAGCTGCTTGGCGAGGCTGGGCGAGGCAGCGCTCGTGCTACGAGGCATTGCTCGCTGCCCGCGCACGCGCCTGCCTTCTCGCTCGTCTTGCTTCTTCGCCCATCCGCCCATGCATCATTGCAGCACTCGACGCAAGGCAGGGCTGCTGCCTTGTGCTCGCGTGCTACTCGCCTTGCTCGCTGCATTCGTACCGCATGGGCGACGCTCTCTTGCTCGTCGTCGCATGCCCGCACTATACAACACCCTTTAAGGGTAACACGTAGCGTCCATTGCTTTGTGCGTGCAAGTTTTATGAGCGAATTGCACAAAAATTAAAACTTTTATTTCCAAAATTAATGACAAATTAATAAATCACATTAATTTCATAATTTTAGAGCGAAAAATCGAAAATTTATTAATTAATTAATTTCCGATTAACATGGATTCAAATATAGGTCATAAAAATTTAAAATTTAACTCAAATTAACAATTTTATGGTGGTTTTTAATCATTGGTACCTAATTAAAATATTAATTAATTATGAAAATCAAATTAATTCTAAATTATTCGAATTTCAACAAATTCATCATAATTACAAATTAGGTTGTATAATTAACAAGGCTAGGCATTCAAACTTGTTAAACATATACTGTAGGTCAATCAAAATTCAAGATTTATCAACAAGAATCGCAATTATTTAATTTAAAATCTTAAATTTACAAACTTTTGCCTTCGAAAAACTAAAACCTCCGAAAAGTCATAGTTAGGCTTCGAATTTGGGAATTCTGGGTTCGGCCGAAATTTTTTATTTTGGTCAAAATTTTAGAATGCCTTTTACATGCGGAATTGACACAAAAATCACTCGATTTGGATGAGTAACGAAGAAACTGCCGAAAAACTGCGTACATATAATTAAATAAACGCAATTTGCAATTAATTAACAATTACGAAAATTAATCAACCCTTTTAATTCCTTGCAAATTTGTAAAATTTAACCATGTTCATGCAATTTAGATTATGAAAATAATAAGAGGCTCGTGATACCACTGTTAGGTTATGATTCATATGACAAAACATAAATCATGCGGAAAAACCATAAAGCCAGGAAAGCATATTATTTACACATAATCATTTAGCATAGTTTAGATGCATACACTTTGTTGCGTGCCCTCCCTAGCTGCGCCCGAACCGAACAAGAACAAGTCTTTAGGATTCCGGAATTCATTTCCGATACGAACAATATTTAATATTTCCGATTCCGGCAATATTTCCATTTCCGATAATATTTTCCGATACGTACCATGTTTCCGTTTCCGGCAACATCTACGACTTGGATAATATTTATATTTCCGATACGATCCATATTTCCGTTTCCGGCAATATCATCATTTCCGGAGTATTCATTTCTTGCCTGTGACGATCTCAGCTCCCACTGAAACCAAGATCCGTCGATTCCGAATATCCATAGATGGAGTATTTAATGCCATTAAATACTTGATCTGTTTACGTACTATTTGTGTGACCCTACGGGTTCAGTCAAGAGTAAAGCTGTGGATTAATATCATTAATTCCACTTGAACTAAAGTGGCCTCTAGCTAGGCATTCAGCTCACTTGATCTCACTGAATTATTAACTTGTTAATTAATACTGAACCGCATTTATTAGACTTAATATTATATGCATACTTGGACCAAGGGCATTATTTCCTTCATATACGACTTAATTTTGCGTGCTCGCCTAATAACGTCCTTTACGCGTTGTGCAGAGTTGTGGGATCCGTTACAGGCTGTCTTGGGCGTCGCTTATTTTTGTGGCGATCGCCCGGGGATGCGGGACACGTATTTTGGGTATAACTCTTTGGCCAATTGGTGTTTATGAATGTTTGGGCAATTTTTAGGGTCGTTGGTTTTCTGGTATTATTTGTCACACACAATCACATAATTCGCTACACATAACTAACATTACAACATGAAGCAAAATAATATGTCACGTAGTTTATGATAGGCTTCTATGGGTAATATTTGCGCCGGCTTGGTACCGCTTCTATCGTCGATCCAACACATGCCCCGGCCGAGTTAGTGCATTCACGAGCGAATTTCGTCCCAAGAGGCCAATCACGATGTAAGCCAAGGGGGCATGCACCAATGAGAGGGATCTAGTGGGAGAGCGATTGGGTTTGGGACAGGTGTACTACTAGCAAAAGTGCCGGGTGGCGATGGGTATCCTTATTCCCAACTCCCGAGATGAAACTCGCCAAGGGAGCCAAGATTCTTTATGCGGTTCTATCCGTTCACATTAATATGCTGATTTTCAGGTCGTCCCAACTTGATAAGGAAATAAACGCGGGGTAGGATCGTTTCACCCTTCGGCTACTTTGATTACCTACGAGCACGAGTATTTCATTAACGTTTCCCAGTGGAGTCGCCACTGTGAGGGGGTCGAAAAAGCACGAGGCTAATGCGTGACCTCGTCCCTCGTGGGCGTGACGTCGTCAGATCAAGTGTAGTTGGATTTCCTGTGAGTTTACACCCAATCGACTAGTAATATATGAGTCGTCATTCAGTTTTTAACGACAATGAGAAAAACTGACAAAACCTGGTTATCGTGACATAAAGGGAGTGTAATTATGTTCGACCAAGACGACCATAGGTTCCCTTGTGATCCCTGGTGTGGGGTCGCTCAACGTACACCCGCAGGGCAGAGATTGAGAGTTTGGGGGACTGTAGCTACCGAGAGGAGTGCTCATCGATAATACTCCAGAGGCAGGTTATCCTTACTAGCTCAGCATAAATAATTGAAGGGACATGCGTTAAACTATTAAACTATTCTGAATTGATTTTAGCAATATGCAACACATAACACTAAATCGATCGTGATTATCTTATTTAGATTGATTTAAGGTACCTAGCATGATAATTCAATTGTCCAAGGTATTATCTTATTAGGCGTGATAGATCAATCAAATTAATAGTTTGAAAATTTTATAAAAGGGTGATGAAAGCGATTAAATCATATGAGGGACACATTACAACGCACCCTTGAGAGGTGCGTTGTGGTTCTCAGAAAACTAACCACTTGGCTTCGCTATTTCTCCTTTTATTTAACGAATCTCGGGTTTCTAAGCCATGTTCCAGTATTTAGGCTTAATTCATCAAGCTACAAGGGGCAGGACGCGTTCTGTTCGACTTTTGGGTCGATTGCGACAGAACGCCAGATCAATTTCGCAGCGTGAGGCTTAGGCTTAAGGCTAGAGTCAATACTCAGGTTATGGAATTGTGTGTTCTTTTTCACGTCGGTTTTAGGCTGTATTTATAGGAAAAGGGTGTGTGGAAATATAGATTTTAAGATACGAATCCAAAAAGAATCTGGAGATAAAACGGCCCCAGGCATTTTCAGCGCCCAGGGCTGGGCGCCGAAGATTTCGGCGCCCAGATCCAGGCGTTGAAAATGGGATATGGGCCGAGTTCTTTGTCAGATTTGGACTCTTAGAACACGGAGCTCTTGAGATTTATCCGAGTCTTTTAGTGCGTATTAACTTATGAAGGAATGCGTCTAGGCCCGTTACGAACTCTAGGTTCGTTAGGAATTTAATTAATACGTAACTCTTATTTTCGAATTATACCAGGAATGCAAATTCTATCTCTTTTAGGATTTATGTTGGAGTGCAACACCTAATTCTGACAGGTTTCTATCTTTTATAACTTTTCCACTTTTAACAACTACCTTTTACGGCAGTTTCTATTATTAGCAGGTTTCTATAAATAGTAGCTTCGGCTGAAATGAAGGGGTGATTGAGATTCATTTATTTTATAGGAGATACGTTGCCAAGTGGAGATTTATGTTCTCATCATCGAACCTTCCCTTTCGGGAATGGGGACAAAAGTAGGTGTCTACACCGCGCATCATTTAGTGAAAGCGAATCATATGCCTTCTCACTGCCCCGCAATCTCATCTCTGCAATTTACAGGGAATGTATTAGTACCAAGAACCAGATAAAGGCCAATACACTACTCCATACAAAAATCAAACAGAGGCGGAGTTGCAATCAAAATAGAGAGGTATACAAGAGGATATACCTCACAGTTTTGGCCAACAAATCCATGAAGTGCACGTAAGTTTCATGTGGCACGGTCTGTCTAGCAATCAAAATACGGTTGTAGGCTCCGTCCATAAAGGACTGTTCCAGCCCCACCGCATGCTTAATGCAAGGATTCTCCTAGGCAGTAGATGAAAGCAACTCCAATTCAGTGTGAAACTCTGCAATTCTATTTTGTACAAGAAGCCTCAACAGGTTCAGTCCCAAGATTGGGTAATCTTATGTAGCTTGTGGTATTTTACCCCTGCTCCAACAACAACACAAACTCAGTACTACTTGTTTTTAAAAGATAAAGAAAAACATTAAATCTTACATGAAAACAGTAAAACACCAATGCAAATGTGTAAGAAAACCAGTGGCCTTCAGACTATATTTTGGGATGCTATTTTCTGATTAACATATTGCTTCGAGGAATTTCAGAATTACCTAGAAACTAATCCTAGAACATGGAAATGATGGAGCACCATGTATCAAAGACATCATTTCAAAGAATCTAGTTGTTCTACAATGTGCTCATATCAGAACTAATGTACTCCCTCCGGGTTTTTAAGTGATACATTTTTGCCTTTTGCACTATTCATATGCTAACTTTGACTTATTATTTTACTAATATATTAAAGGCAAATGTTATTGTATAAAATACAGTTGAATTAGTCAAAATGCATATCTTCATAATATTAATTTTAATAACTTTTACTAATTTACTAACATAAGACTAAAGATATTGTTAGTCAAACTTTTGTATTTAAGAACGTGCCAGGTCAAACTATAACACTTAAACAAACATATGTACTCCCTCCGTCTCGTTTTAGTTGCTCCATTTGACCATTTTATGTGAGAACTTTGTTGATCAATCGATTTGGTTTTACTTGCTCCATTTGACCATTTTATGTGAGAGCTTTTTTGGTCAAATGGCGCAAGTAAAATGAGACTGAGGGAGTAGTATTAAAAAGCTAATGGCACATTGAGGCGATGCAGATCCTTCTGCACATTGTTGAGCTTCGTTAAGTGAGGAAAAGTGAAACTTTTAAGGTAAGAAACATTTATGTGCCCTGGTGCAGAAGGAACTGCATCGCCTCTCCTGGCGATCCCATGATTCCCATCACGGGTATTAACAGGGATTCAATTCTTATTTTCAGACTAGCTTCGGAAGGCGGGTTAATGCCTAGAATGTTGTACACAAAAGTTATCCAAAGAGTATTATGTATCTCAGCCTCAAGTCGTCAAAAATATCGACTGTCAAATTTCATAGGATCTAATATTCCAGATGGTAAACATCGTTTACAAAGTAAAATCATTTTCTATAAATGTTGCATTGATCACAAGCTTTATCTGAGCCAAATCAGTTATCATAAGGATGTTACCTTCAGGATGATAAACCCAAAGAAAGTGATAGGTTCTTGATTAAAAACAAATAATTAAAAGAGTGAAAGGTGAAGTGACATACTTGAGATAAGGAAGATTCATGTTGGTCGGGATTACGACGGGTATAAGCCTTCCACTCTTCCTTAAATTTTACCATCTTTGCCAACATCGTCATTAGCAAAAATCTGAAGCAAGCATTGTCAGATTCATCACTAATATAATAAATAGCTAAACAAGATATAAAAAAAATAAAATCCAGGGTGTGCTTCAGTTGGTTGGGAGAAAAAAATCTATTGAAGTTGAAAAATCAAATTTTCTTAGATTTTTGTGGGATACAGAAGCAAAAAACACATTTTTGATCTACTTTTAAGCAGAGGTACCTTGTCAATGATAGCCTCTAGAAGATCATCTAACAAATCCAACCCTGATTCCGATAAAATGGCTATCACGATTTGCGCTTAACATGCCTGGAGAAGACATGTCTCAGAATTTGCATTAAGAATTGTTAAATGCGATCATGAAATACAACATAACACTTACTTCCTTACGTCCGATAAATTAAGTTTGTCTCAAATCATACAGCTTAAACACACAACTGGTTTATTCCCTAACTTCATTTATCCTTTATTATATGCATAGGGTTCTTCCAGGTTTTTAATCCTTTTGCAATAGTCCAATCAAAAGGTTTAGACTACCTTATAATGAAACAACATTGTGGTTAGAAACCTTGCATTTCTAGAGGCAGGAAGCCACCACAAAGTATGGTTCCTAATCACTGATTAACTGCAATTCTAGTTTAAAAGATGAAAGATGTTTCAGATGACACTTCCTCACATATTGCAGAACTTTGCTAAATTGACTACTTGACTAGTAAACAGATCAAAAAAAGCTGCAAAACCGATCAGGTAATCGATAAGAGCTTCAGTCCTTGTTCAACACTAGTGCACTACAGAACGTCAACAAATCAGATTGCACCAAAAAAGCCACCCACCCACCCCCTCCCATCCTCCCCCCCCCCCCCCCCCAAAAAAAAAGAAAGAGAGAAGAAAAAGTGAAAAACATTGCCTATCATGGGAAAAAAGAAATTCCCTAACTTCATTTATCCTTTATTATATGCATAGGGTTCTTCCAGGTTTTTAATCCTTTTGCAATAGTCCAATCAAAAGGTTTAGACTACCTTATAATGAAACAACATTGTGGTTAGAAACCTTGCATTTCTAGAGGCAGGAAGCCACCACAAAGTATGGTTCCTAATCACTGATTAACTGCTATTCTAGTTTAAAAGATGAAAGATGTTTCAGATGACACTTCCTCACATATTGCAGAACTTTGCTAAATTGACTACTTGACTAGTAAACAGATCAAAAAAAGCTGCAAAACCGATCAGGTAATCGATAAGAGCTTCAGTCCTTGTTCAACACTAGTGCACTACAGAACGTCAACAAATCAGATTGCACCAAAAAAGCCACCCACCCACCCCCTCCCATCCTCCCCCCCCCCACCCCCCCCCCCCCCCCCCCCCCCAAAAAAAAGAAAGAGAGAAGAAAAAGTGAAAAACATTGCCTATCATGGGAAAAAAGAAATTCCCTAACTTCATTTATCCTTTATTATATGCATAGGGTTCTTCCAGGTTTTTAATCCTTTTGCAATAGTCCAATCAAAAGGTTTAGACTACCTTATAATGAAACAACATTGTGGTTAGAAACCTTGCATTTCTAGAGGCAGGAAGCCACCACAAAGTATGGTTCCTAATCACTGATTAACTGCTATTCTAGTTTAAAAGATGAAAGATGTTTCAGATGACACTTCCTCACATATTGCAGAACTTTGCTAAATTGACTACTTGACTAGTAAAGTCTATAAATTCCCCGGGATACGGAATCAAACCCACATGCACCTATTGGCCATTGCAACTCCTCCTAAACCAAAGTAAATAAATAAAAATTACAGATCCCAAACTAATGAAAACCATTACACTGGGCACTAAGCACCATGCGAAGTACATCAAGAAAAGCAAGTAAATACATGTTCTCTTTAAGTAATTACTCATTAATCAAGGAAGCAATTCCTTGGCTAGAGAACTATGTTGAAAGTAACATGAATTATCAGAGCATAGCATTGCTTATTGATGCTAACATGTTACACTCATTATTCAAGGCACCTCATTACAAGCTCATAGCCCTTTCAACAGAGCATAACTAAACAAATATTGTAGTCAATTAGTAGTACATACATCCAATTATGAGCATGAACATGAGAGAGAAGGACAATTACCCGGTCCACAAAAAGATTTTTGCTACCTAGTTGAAGTTCCTCCATATAATTTCAAAACAAAATAATTAGAACTATTCAAGATTACAATAGATAAACAAGAAAGTACTAGATCATGTACTCTTTGCAAACATATACAGTACAAAAGTCACAAATAGCTTATAGGAGTCATAACTCTACATGCATAAGTAGAATCTTGTTATATAATGTTGAAACATATTAAAACATTCACTAAACACAATGGCCCTTTTACAACTACCAAAGATCCTGCCAATCTGATGAAGGATTTTGCCACAGCAAGGAAAATAAACCAACTAAAGGAAAGTGAAACTCTACAGACTGAGAGCAAGATTAATCAAAAGACAATTTGAGATTGATGGGGAATTCAATTATAATTTATAGAATTATATCATACTTTGATTGTTTATTATCCTAAATACACATAGAACTACACAACTAAAAGAATGTGAAATTAGAGTAATTCATATATATCAAAGAAAAATTTCTACAACACCCAAAACACTTGTAGAGAACATTAAGCCTCATAATATTAATTGTTAACAAAAATAACGACATTCACTTAAATATCACCCAAAAAATTAACAAGAGAAATAGTCAAGCACCTGCAGTATAACGGAGACCTCAAATTCCGGGGAGGAACTTAATATTGACAGCAAATAGAACCACAACAACACGTTCCATCCTTCTGTCAAAATGCCCAATAAAATTCACAAATTACTAGAGAAAATTTTTCTGAAGCCTTAAAATCAAAGTCCCTTGATCTTTGTAACTATTTTTCTTACTCGAGCATAAGGAATAGAATCATAAGTAGCGGTAATTGTAGCTAATTAGAAGAGGATAAACACGTGAATTACGTGAACTACTTCAAATCATATACATCTTGCAAGTTGACATTATTCTCGGCACAAAGAGCCTTGAGTAAGTTGACAGAGTCAGGCTGGTCAAAGTCTTCTGCCAATAAGACTAGCTGAGCAGTATGCTTCTTAATGACTTTGCCACCCTCGTGAAGAACAGGAAAAAGGCTACAGTGAGCAAGACACTTCTTAAACACAAGCTGAAGAGCAGTCATCAGGTCAATAGTATCCCCCAAAAGGACAGCAGTAGGACAACAACCATAACAACCTCCTCACTAAAATATAACCAACAATAACTATATAAAAACTCAGGCGGTCAATAATTGTATAATACTCAAGAGCAGACATAAGTATATCAAATTTATTGACCGTTGAACAAGTATTAAAAATAATTAAAGATGTACCAATCAAGCACCCAGTGAAGTACTCAAAAGATAATGTAGATCGGAAAAGTGACTTACCAAGCTATTTAACGCGGTATCACCAACAGGAATACAGGTTGATTGTGTACGTTGAGTAATGAACTGGTCAAAATAAGATTAGGCATATAAGTTCATAAGATCATATCATATAAATTGAATGTAAGCAAAGTATTGATCATCTAGAGATATTGGTGCTCACAAAATTTAGATCGTAGTTTTGGTTGCACGGAACGGTACAATTATGAACCAAAATACACAATCTTTGAGCATCACAGCTCATGCATTCATCTTTTAAAAATTCTTGTTAGTTTTCTTTCTTAGAAAAAAACAATGCAACATGGGCTAACCTGCATCAGAGACATAGCAATAAACAAAACTCCAAAGTTTAACACTTGCATCAATATTTTTACCTGAAATATAACTTGTAATACATCCCATAAACTAGCTTTTTCAGGCCAAAAAAATTCAATTGCAAGCATTTGTGAAAAAGTCTCATTCTTAGTATAGGGAACACGGTAAAACTCAATGGCACAGATATAATATCACTCAGAGATTTGAGGAAAAACATGATGACTAGTTGACTACAACCCTGAATGGTTAGCAACTTTTCACAATATCATGTCCTGTCAGGCTTCTAGAACTTACACCAGATTCCATGCGTAATTATTAGTTCTAACTAAATTGATAACTGACATATTCCCTGATCACAACTGGCAACTACAACGGTGGCTTGCAAGTTACAAGTGTAGATCCGATGATGTCATCTGTTTTTAGAAGAAAAATGAATTCTCTTTCTTATGAAGAATTCTTGAACACAAACAACAAAAAAAAGCTTAGGGTCGGAGATACATAAGAGTAAGAGTGAAAATGAACACTTCAGGGTTCACTGTCCTTATTGCAAATATAAAATCATAAATATGATAGACAGTATGACATAGGGGGTCTATTTGGTTACGTAACAACGATCTTTCCCTCTCTCATTCAGTTTTCATCGTTTCAGCGAGTATATACATGGTTTAATAAGAAACTAATGTCGCAGTATTGTTTAAAATGGAACAAACATTTCCATAAAAAAGATGGTTCCCATGGAAAGTCTTCACCATATCTTTTGAAGTTACAATTAAATACACACAACTGAGACTTTAAAACTCACAAGAGATCAAAATTATCAGATAAGAAAACTGTAAGATTTGATCATAATCCTATTCCTAGCAGCTCAAACTCATCCTCTAATGACTTTACTAGTTAAAGAGCTAGTAAGTCCAAATCATAGAAACTTGCGACGTGTGCTAACATTCTAATGCCCCAAGAAATTTAACATATTCCTCAATCAGCATCACTTATAAACGGATCAAAAGATAATTTAGTCAAACGATAGAGTAGTAAGAAAAATATAGTAGTTGCAATAAGCAAATAACATTAAATGCCATACCTCTTCTTCATGATTTTTACCAGAGATGAGGCATGCAATAAACAAAAAATTATGTTAGTCGCTAAGATCGGGATAATTGATTGTTGCAAATCACAGCAAATTAACACATGAAAACTTAAAATTGACAAAGCAAATTCAGCTAATTATGTTGCTAACATCAAAGCAAACTATAAACATAAGAATGGGAACATAGCCGGGTAGCAAAACCCTCTAATTTAGTTAGTGGTGAAAATTTGATCTATCACCCGTCACACCTGATTTCCAAGTAACTCTTACTTAACCATGAATGAATAAAAAACACCTCTTGCAAAAACCCAAAAATTCATAATTCGTAGAGTACATAGCTCTTAACTGTGAGAAAACAATAAAGAATACAAGAATTTTACTCAATAATAATCAAAACAACCACCAAACCTAATATGAGAAGAGAGAGAAATAGAATACCTTGAATCTTAATTCATACACAGGACTTTGTAGCGGTGGCGGAGGTCTGCTCGTCCTATAGAAATCATCATCAACTTCTAGTCAAATCAATTAATACAAATCAAACTACTAGCCCTAAATTTCCCAAAATTCAATCAAACAACAAATTAAACCTAAAATTCTCAACCAAAAACCCTAAAACTGTACGAATCAAAAAGCAATTTTAGAGCATTGAATTTTTTCCTAATTGCGATACCGGCTTCTAAAACAACAAATTAAACCATAACTTTCATCCAAAACCCTAAAATTAATCGAAACCGCACCATACCTATTTAAGACCAACTGGAAATCGAGCTTAACTACCTCGAGATGTCTCGTTCTGCTGAGAATAATCTGGGATTATTTTGAAAATAATATGGGATTCCCCTGAAGAATGGCTAGAGTGAGGGCGAGTCGGCTGAGGGTAGAGAGGAGGTTGAGGATGAGGATGATTTTGTGGGTTTGTGAAAAGCGGGATTGAATATTTTAAAATTTTCAAACTAGCGGGGAGTGAGATCGTGGGTAAAACGTGGTTATTTTGTTACATTGCGACTCCTTTTGTTGTCAATAGTTCCTAGGTGCGAAAAAATGTCACTATATGCATTCCCATATTTTTACCCTTCTTAAAAGCGTCACAGGAAAAGCGTTATTATGTACAGCATTTTATTGTAGTGTTGGCTCTTGATGGTGGAGAGCCTGAACCCGAGGAGAGCACCAAATTGAGGAGGTTAGTTCGCCCGGTTTATCCTGTAAAAGAGGTAAAGAAACCCGAACTTAAACCTCTTCCTGCTAATCTCAAATATGCATTTTTGGATGATGAACAACTTTGCCCTGTAATCGTCAGTACTGCACTTGATGCAGACCAGTTGTCCCAACTTCTTACTGTGTTGAAAAAGCACAAAAAGGCCATTGGGTACAGTATTGATGATTTAAAGGGTATTAGCCCTGATTTTTGTATGCATAGGATACATCTAGATGATAATCACAAACCATGCATTCAACCCCAACGTTGTTTGAATCCCATCATGCAAGATGTTGTGAAAGCTGAAGTTATAAAATTGCTTGATACGGGTATTGTTTATGCTGTGTCTGATTCTAAGTGGGTGAGTCCTGTTCAGGTAGTGCCAAATAAAGGGGGGACAACTGTGGTTAGGAATGAGAAAAATGAGTTGATCCCAACTAGGGTAGTTACAGGTTAGCGCATGTGCATTGATTATAGGCGTCTGAATGTTGCTACTAAAAAGGACCACCTTCCCCTTCCCTTTATTGATCAAATGTTAGAAAGGCTAGCCTGTCACAAGTTTTTCTGTTATCTTGATGGTTACTCTGGTTTTTTCCAAATTTCTATACATCCAGACGACCAGGAAAAGACCACTTTTACCTGTCCCTATGGTACTTTTGTATATCGTAGGATGCCCTTTGGTCTGTGTAATGCACCTGCTACTTTTCAACGTTGCATAATGAGCATTTTTTCTGAGTTTATTGAGTCTATCATGAAAGTGTTTATGGATGACTTTAGTGTCTATGGTACTTCTTTGATTCCTGCTTGATTAACTTGAGTAACGTTTTGAAACGATGTGAAGAATGTAATGTGGTCCTAAATTGGGAAAAGTGTCATTTCATGGTTATTGAAGGGGTGGTCTTGGGGCATTTAATATCTGATAAGGGCATTCAGGTGGATTGAGCTAAGGTCCAAGTGATTGAACAATTGCCCCCTCCAGTTAATGTGAAGGGTGTCAGAAGTTTTCTTGGTCATGCGGGGTTTTATCGCCGCTTTATAAAGGAATTTTCTAAGATTGTTAAACCACTTACCCAGCTCTTCCTCAAGGATGCCCCATTTGTGTTTACTGATGCTTGCCTTGAGGCTTTTGACAAGATTAAACAGGCACTGCTTTCGGCTCCTATCATCCGTTCGCCCGAATGGAATCTTCCGTTCGAGATAATGTGTGATGCAAGTGACTACGCAGTTGGGGCAGTTTTGGGTAAGAGAAAGGAAAAGGTCTTGCATGCCATATACTATGCAAGTAAGACCTTAGATGAAGCTCAAGTTAATTGTGCTACTACTGAGAAGGAGCTTCTAGCCATAGTCTATGCCTTGGACAAGTTTCGCACTTATCTGATTGGGTCCAAGGTGATAGTCTACACTGACCATGCGGCCCTTAAGTATGTGCTCTCTAAAAAGGAAGCCAAGCCAGGCTTATTCGATGGATACTACTGCTATAAGAGTTTGATCTAGAGATTCGCGACAAGAAAGGGGCTGAGAATGTGGTTGCAGACCACTTGTCTAGACTGAGGTATGATGATGGCACAATGTCTACACTGATCGATGATTCATTTCCGGATGATCACTTACTTGCACTTGCTAGTCAGTCACCAGCGAACTACATTGTAGGGGATCTTCTTCCGGCCGATTTTACATATCAACAGAAGAAGAAGTTCCTACATGATGTTCGGTTCTACTTTTGGGATGACCCTTATTTGTTCCGGGAAACTGCTGAAGGGTTGTACAAGCGATGTGTTCCAGAATGGGAAGTCCAGGGTATTATCAGTAGGTGTCATTCTTCACCTTATAGTGGTCACCATGGACCTTCAAAGACCAATGCTAAGTTGTCGCAGTGCGGTTTCTACTGGTCTACTATGTTCAAGGATGCACAGGCTTTTATTATGGCTTGTGATGCATGCCAGAGGGCCGACACTATCTCGAGGAGGTATGAGATGCCACAGAACGGGATCCTTGAGGTCGAGATTTTTAATGTGTGGGGAATTGACTACATGGGACCATTCCCATCTTCCAAGGGTAATCTGTATATGCTTGTTGCTGTAAACTATGTGTCCAAGTGGGTGGAAGCCGTTGCCTCACCTACTAACAATGCTAAAACAATCATTTCTCTATTCAAGAAAATCATCTTCCCTAGATTTGGAGTTCCGCGAGCTTTGATCAGTGATGGAGGGTCAAACTTCCATGAGAAGCATCTGGATGCGCTCCTGCGTAAGTATGGGGTCTATCATCGCACAAGACTAGCCTACCACCCTCAGACGAGTGGGCAAGTTGAGGTCTCCAACCGGGAGATCAAATCTATACTTGAGAAGGTGGTGGAAAAGTCTAGGAAGGATTGGAGCGACAAGCTAGATGACACTCTATGGGCATATAGAACTGCCTTCAAGACACCTATTGGTACCTCCCCGTATCGGTTGGTGTATGGCAAGGCGTGCCATTTGCCGGTAGAAATGGAGTATAAAGCTTATTGGGCAATCAAACATCTCAACATGGATGCTAAGTTAGCTGGTGAGAAGCGACTACTTCAGTTGAGTGGAGTTAGATGAGTTCCGGTTACAAGCTTATGATAGTGCCCGAGTCTACAAAGAAAAGACTAAGCGGTGGCATGATAGTCGCATTTTGCACAGAGAGTTCGCGGTGGGGGACAAAGTTCTATTATTCAATTCCAGACTTAAGTTGTTTCCTGAAATACTCAATTCTAGATAGTCTGGGCCGTTCACTGTGGCTATGGTAAGCAAGTTTGGGTCAATTGAAGTAGAAAACACCAATGTTGAGCGCTTCAAAGTGAATGGGCAACGTCTAAAGTTGTACCATGAAGGGGCTACTTTAGAAGTGGTTGAGGTCAACACCTCAATCCTTCCGCCCCATAAACTGCATATTTGAGGTAATGAGGTCGAGCGGGACCTAGAAATAAACCAGCGCTTTGCGGGAGGCAACCCGTATTTTATCGCTTTAGTAGTATAATGTTTCAATTTTTGCTTTCTTTTGTGTGTTTTGTTAGTGTATTTCTCTTCTTAAGTGTGTTTTAGTGTAGTTTTTGGTTTTGGAGAGGTGAGAAGAGGGTATTTTACTGTTTGGACGTTTAGTAGTGTGCAGGTCGAAGGCTCCAAGTTCGAAAAAGTGAAATTATAGCTACAACGGAGTATCCTGCAAATCGCCCGATGGAGACCAGGCGAGGAGCGCCCGATCGGGTGCGTGTCGACCCAAGCAAAATAGCTGAAATTCGCCCGATCGGGCGAATATTGCCCGATCGGGCCGGTTGTCGAGTAAAATGCCGGATCGGGCGAACGGGCGCGTGCTGAAAGAAGAAAGAGAGCCAAGTTTTGCCCGAACGGGCGATTGTTGCCCGATCCACTCGATTGGCGAGTAGAATGCCCGATCGGGCGAAGCTGTTTGTGATGATGTCACTTTGAGGCCAGCGGTTGAAATTTAGGCTGAAGGGGACAGTTTGGCAGAAAATTGCAGGCGCCCAATCTGGATCGGGCGGGGTGCGCCCGATCGGGCGCGCGTTGACAGAACCAAAGGTTTTTTTTTCGCCCGATTGGGCAGCTTAGATTATGCGATTAATAGCCACGGTTTTCCTTCTTTCTTTCATATCTCATCTTCTTCTCCAACCTAAATTCTCTCTCTTCCTCCATTAAACCCCAACTTCACAAAACTTCAAACCCTCATGTCTCCTTCATCACTCCACGAAATTCAACAAACCATACATCAAAATCTTCCTCTCATCATCCTCTACAACCTCCACCTAATTAATTCCAGATTCTTCCACTCTCCACAAAATCCCCAAATTTCACCCAAAACCCCAAAAACTACAAAAAACTCAGATTTTCACAAATGGCTAGCCGACCTAAGAGAAATTGCACCATATCAGGAAGAAATCAACGAGAGGCTTCCACAAGCCGGACTCGTGAGCCGACACCACCACCGCCGCTGCCCCAGTTCGAATCGGATCCGGATTTTCCGGAAATTATCTTCACTACGGAGTGGCAACGGGATCGGTTCGTCCACCTCAAAAAGAGGGAGGTAATTCCTACCCGTTTTATTTGTCAAAAATCGTTACATGATATGGGTATTGAACAGGAGGTCAAACGAGTCTTTTATGGTGTTGGTATGAAGAATATGTATAGCATGTTGCGTCTTACTTTTAGGCGATTAACTTTGGAGTTCTTGAGTTCTTTGCATTTGAATAAGAATGGGTATAGGGATGTTTCTACGGTTCATTTTCGTTTGATGAACCGTGATGTGCATTTTAGTATCCGTGACTTTGGTAGGATTTTTGGTTTGTCAACTGACCCCAGTAGGAAGCCTAGGAATGCCCATAACAATTGTGAAATGAGGGGAAAGCTGAACGGAAATAGTGAGCCTGGTAGTATGCAGCACTTGCATGCTTCCCGGATTCAACACCCTGTCCCCATAGTGTTCTACAGATTCTTGGGGTTCACCATATTTGGGAGGGAGGAGAACCAAAATCTTAAGAGCACCGAGTTGGAGATTTTGGGTGGTTATGTGTTGGAGGGGAGGATAGGTACGTGATGAACTTGGCCCACCATATGGCTTCCCACCTTTACTTGGTAGCCACTAGCTCACACACCACCCGCATCACCATTGGTGGGTTGATCACCCATATTGCTATGGCTACGATGAACTTTGTAGAGGCCAACCAGATACCAGTATTGGGTAACAATTTGCTGGATTTGGCCTATTTAATTTGCTGGGCTTTTCCGCTTGCAGGGCGAGCATGGGCTATTTCGCTCGGGTGCCATGTATTGGATGTTCGATGGGAGTAGGCTTTTCACCTTTCCTGATTCTCAGTGCCACACCCGTTTTAGACCCGGTCAGGCCCACTACTTGTTTGTTGGGGTTGAGAAAGAGCAGGAACCCGAGCCCCAGCCCGACCCACAGTCAGAGCCCCACCAGTTTGAGCCCGAGCCCCGCACCTACTTTAGGAGAGGGCGTCGTGAGAGTGAGGGGAGGCCACAGGGTGGCCCGACACCAGAGGAGGAGCAGCGCTCCATTCAGGAGCGGTTGGACAGGCTTGAGATCAGATTTGATCGCTTTGAGAATGATCACCAGAGAGCCATGTTCCCCATTTATGATCAGTACGCCAGGCAGGGCTATGTTTCTCAGGATGCCAATCACCCTTCCTGGTTTACCTATCCCGCGGAGGGATATGGAGCTCCCGGTGCCATGGGCACTTTCACACCTACCCACCACTACGGTGGGTATGGAGAGGGCCCTAGCGGGCATGGTGGTGATGATGTGAAGGAAATAATGCCCTTGGTCCAAGTATGCATTTAATGGTAAGTCTAATAAATTCGGTTCAGTATTAATTATACAAGTTAATAATTCGGTGAGATCAAGTGAACTGTATGCCTAGCTAGAGGCCGCTTCAGTTCAAGTGGATTGATAATATTAATCCACAGCTTACTCTTGACTGAACCCGTAGGGTCACACAAATAGTACGTAAACGGATCAAGTATTTAATGGCATTAAATACTCTATCTATGAATATTCGGAATCGACGGATCTTGGTTTCAGTGGGAGCTGAGATCGTCAAAGGCAAATAAATGAATATTCCGGAAACGATGATATTGCCGGAAACGGAAATATGGATCGTATCGGAAATATAAATATTATACAAAGTCGTAGATGTTGCCGGAAACGGAAACATGGTACGTATCGGAAAATATTATCGGAAATGGAAATATTGCCGGAATCGGAAATATTGCCGGAAACGGAAATATTGTCAGAATCGGAAATATTATCGGAATCGGAAAATAATTCCGAAAACGGAAATATTAAATATTTGTTCGAGACGGAAATTAATTCCGGAATCGGAAATGTTAAATATTGTTCGTATCGGAAATGAATCCCAGAATCGGGAAATTAATCGGAAGCGCGTCGTACGAATTAACATCGGACGAGTTTGCTAGACGAAGCCCCAGCACGAAGCCAGGCCCGCGTCCAGCAAAGCAATAAGTGCGCCAAGCCCACCGCAAGGCAGGCCCAGCGCGCGCCAAAAGGGCAGGCAACCTCGTGGGCTTCGTGGCCGAGTGGGTTGCGTCGCTGCTCGAGCTTCGCGCGCGCGCGCATGGCGCCCCTCGTGGGCTGCTGTGTGTGCGTGTGTATTTGTGTTCACATACAAAACCTAAAGCGTATAGGATTCGTTTGATGATTAAATTCCTAATCCTAAAAGATAAATTAATTAAATAAGAGTTCTGCTAGGATTCTAATTTAATTAATTCATATCCTAGTAGGATTCGATTGCTTATTCCATGGCCTATAAATATGAGATCAAGGATCATAATTTAGAACGAGTTTTGAAGTATTTAAAGGTAAGAATTTGAGCAAAAATTCAGCCACACACTTTGCCCATAATAGCCGAAAATTTGTAGTACCTTAAGGGCTATTCTAGTTGGTCAATCTTAAGGCGGATCCGGACGTGCTGTGGACATTCTACGGAGGGACGACACTTGGAGTCCTAAAGACTTGTTCTTGTTCGGTTCGGGCGCAGCAAGGGAGGGCACGCTACAAAGAGTATGCATCCTAATTATGCTAATTGTTATGTGGCAATTAATTTGGAATCCTGGCGTTTATGGTTTTTCTGCATGATTTATATTCGTTTATATGTATCATAACCTAACATGATGGTCAAGGCCATCAATGATGCTGAGGATGATCGAGATGGTTCGGTACCCCTTGAGCCAATGAGGACATTGTCTGATTTAGCTTCGGGGGTGTTTCACTTACCTGTACATATTAGGTATATTTTCTTTTGGTTTTTGTATTTTCTTATTTTGGCGTGTTTATTTTGGTGTGTTATTGCTTTTTAGATTAGTTTATCGCTTTGAAAAAAAATGCAAAAGTACGTTCCGATGAATGCAAAATCATGCTTCCCTGTGCCCCTTTGATTGAAAATTGTTTTGATTCTTGGTGTTTGATGACGAGCAATGTGGATGTGTTAGCCATGATTTGATACTCGATTACTTTGATGCCATGACATGAGTCAACTCTGACTAACTATTTGTGGACTTGGTGCTTGGCTAGTTGACTTGGTTAGGAATGTGTGATAGTTTCCTGGTGTGTCGTTGAATTTGAGTATTGGTTTGCAACTATTAGTAGTGTTTTATGACTCATATACATGCACATTGAGGAGGACGAAGGCATTTTTCTATTTAGGTAGCCTTCAGATGAAATTAGATACATTTGTTCCCTCTTTTTTCTACCCATATTGTTGCTTGTGCCCTTTATTCGGTGACTAACCATATTACAAGCCCGTGAAAGCCCCATTGGTTACTAGTCCCAAGTTTAGCTTGGGGGAGCTAATAGTAGTGAGGCGAGGGAGTTGTAGTGTGGTGCATTTCGAGCATAGTGAGTGGTGAAAAAGGGAGTTCTTCTTATCATGTTTGTTGTTGAAAAAGAAAAAAAAATTAGTTGAAAATTTGAAAGAGATGAGAAGAATAAAAAAAATGTGAAGGTTTCTAAAAGAAAGAAAAAAAAAAGAGATTGAAAAAAAAAGGAAAAAAAAATTGTTACTCTCAAAATTTTCAAAGTATTGTTTCACTCAAGTTTTGTAAGCTCATATCCTTAAGAGTGATTGGTTGTAATTGTGAAAAAAGGCAAGAAATTATGGTGTGGTTTATTCGTTGTTTTATTATGTATTGAGTGGGAGAGTTGTGGTCAATATTTTGGTTGATCATGGTTTTATTTAGGATTTATGCTCCCCAAAGCCAAGGCTTTAAGCTCACATTTTACCCAAATTTACCGCACCCTTACCTAAGCCTATCATTACAAGCTTTGAAGACCTTCCGACCTTTGTGCATAGAGTCGTACTAATATGAAAGTAGTTTTTTATCAATGGAAGTTATGACATGACACATTTCGAGTCGACTACTAGGTTGAGTGTATGTTTTTCTAGACACACGAGTGTTGTGAGTTTGGGAGGGCATTGTTCACTTATATGTTGGGAGGAGAGCGAATGGGTACATCTTTTACCCGCCACATAAATGAGTGACGAGTGTGTGAGCACTAGTCTTGAATTCCATTGTGCACTTGTGGTTCGCTTTGCGTGACGATTGTTAGGGAGGATTTGTGGTTGGGTGGATTTGATTGGTTGACATTGATGCATGCTCGTTGAATTTTGCCTTGAATTATGTCTTTCGTTTTGAATTGTGTTAGGGGTGAAGTTGATCTTGTATTCATCGATGATTTCCTTGCTTAGGGACAAGCAAGGATCTAGCTTGGGGGAATTTAATATGTGTGTTTTATATGGAGTTTTACCCCCGTCCCTTAGTACTTTTATGCATCAAATGAGCTCTTAGGAGCCGTTTTTAGTACTAATGTGCCTTGAGTTTCAGGATTGCTTAGTGAGAAATTTGTCTTTTTAGACCCGTTTCATGGTGATTTAGGCCACTACACGAGCACGAGGAAGTTCGGGACAACTAGCGTCGACTTTCGGGAGCCTTAGATGCTTACGGTTGAGCCCCGGGAGTTAGACTCAGTGATATGGGTGAAGGATGATGACTTTTGCAAATCGCCCTTTGAGCTGAGGGCAAAGTGAGAAGATCGGGCGAAATAAAAGAACCTTGAAGTCGTCAATGCGCGCCCGATCGGGCGGGCTTCGCCCGGTCCGGATCTGGCAGTCATTATGGGTACTTGTAGACACCTAATTTGTGTCTCCCCTTTGGGATGATGACGATACCATTATCCTTGCTAGGTAATTGGAGTAACTCCAGGCGGAAATCCCAATTGCTAAGAACATCTCCAAAATTCAAGGTCCAAAATCCAATCCCCGAGGCCGTTCCCCTCCCGGAACTCGGTACAAAATACAACTTTCAAAATCCAATTTCAAAATCCAAGTTCAATCTCAATTAGTAGACCATCCCATTGGTTTTACTAGGCCTTTTCCACTCAAAATCATATAAGGCAAGTGTAGACACCTACTTTTGTCCCCATTCCCGAAAGGGAAGGTTCGATGATGAGAACATAAATCTCCGCTTGGCAACGCATCTCCTATAAAATAACGAATCTCGATCACCCTTTTCATTTCATCCAAACCTGCTATTTATAGAAACCTGCTAAAAATAGTAACTGTCATAACGGGTAGTTGTTAAAAGTGGCAAGACATAAAAGATAGAAATCTGTCAGAATTAGGTGTTGCACTCTAACATAAAGCCCTAAAAGAGATAGAATTGGCAAAGGAATTCTATTCCTGTTATAATTCGAAAATAAGAGTTACGTATTAATTAAATTCCTAACGAACCCAGAGTTCATAACGGGCCCAGACGCATTCCGTCATAAGTTGATACGCACTAAGAAACTCGGATAAGTCTCAAAAGCTCCGTGATTAAGAGTCCAAATCTGACAAGAGGCTCGGCTCAGACCCTATTTTCAACGCCTGGGTCTGGGCGCCGAAATCTTCGGCGCCCAGCCCTGGGCGCTGAAAATACCTGGGACGTGTTGTCTCCGAATTCTCTTTGGGTTCAGATTCTAAAGATCTATCTTTCCACGAACTCTTCCCCTATAAATACAGCCTCATAATCGACGAAAAAAGGACACACAATTCATAATATGAGTATTGACTCCAACCCTAAGCCTAAGCCTCACGCTGCGAAATTGATCCCGCGTTCTGTCGCAATCGACCCAAAAGTCGAATAGAACGTATCCTGTCCCTTGTAGCTGATCAATTAAGCCTAAATACTGGAACACTGCTCAGAAACCCGAGATTCGTTAAATAAAAGGAGAAATAGCAAAGCCAAGTGGTTAGTTTTCTGAGAACCATGACGCACCGCTCAAGGGTGCGTCGTAATGTGTCACTACAAGAAAAAAGGGCTTTCGTGGTGATTATTTTGGCCTTTCGTAGCGAATATATTCCCCATCAATTAGCTATTCGAGGCGGTAGCCACAGTTGCCGTAGCCTTTAGTAGCGAATATTGCATTCAATGGGGTAGGCCAAAACAATCGATACGAAATACTATGTATTATAGTATCGATTATTGTAGCGATTATAATCGCTATAATTCCCTAATTTCATATACCAAATACATTACTTTTAGCAGCAAAATAGTCGATGTTGTTGGTAGTTATAGTAGCGAGTGCAATAGACACTATTAGATACCTATCGTATCGATTATAATCACTACTATAGGTTAGTTATTGTTGCAAATTTAAGTGATACTATTAATTTAGTAATTGATACATTTGTTAAATCAACAAATCCAAATTGACAGTCTATAGCGGCGATTATAATCGCTACAAAATAGATCATACAACAATTTAATTTTTTAATGGCTTGTCAAAAGTTGCCACTATCAAGCATATTGATAATTATATTTATACATGAATATAAATTTAGAATCATAAATAATTATAAGATAAAAATAATATTATAAATAAATAACTCATATAGAGTAAGTCATTACATAGGTGATATATAATTGTTTAATAGTCTTAAGAACTTAACAAAACATTATCTAAAAATCAGCAGATGACAAGATTAATAGCTAATTAACTACTACTATGTAACAACGAACCAACTAAAATAGTATAAGTCGATAACGTCATGTGCTTCCCCAAATAAGTCCGGCTTCACCGTTTGCCAAACAAAGAGTTATCTGCAAGTCAAAAGAATGTACGATAATTAATATCAATAGTATGGAAATATTCGATAGCATACACCTTATCGTGCTAAGATCAATTTCAACAAGTAAAAGGAGAGACAAGAGAAGGCATGGATCACGTCCTTAGCTAACTGCAGACACTCATCATTGTCAAATGATTATCAAGAACAAACCAATCAACAATTATTTATCTGTAGTTTCTAGAAACTTTTCTTCCTATAGAATTTTTTTAGAACATATAGACTATAGTTGTACAAATTATCAAGGGAGTGAGAAATTTTGTGCCGAAGATCAAATCAAACAATCTTGTCATTTTAGCAACGTTCCCTTCTTTATCTTTTCGTGGTATAAAATGGAAATGACAAACAACAACAGAAAAAATTAAAATGAAATAGGAACTTACAAGAAAGGAGAACGTTTTAACAGAAGCAGTAAAGGTTAACTAAATGAGAAATGATTGTCATTATATGTCCTGGGGTATAGTTTGCAATTGCCACACTTACTTTCTTTTATAACCTGGTTAACTATACACGAATGTGGGTCTGCCCTGATTCTTTGTCATAGTAGAATTGCCAAACTGACAAGGCTAACCTTATCTCTACTTCACCACGGTAAGCCCAATGACAAGAACTTATTGATGGGAAACTTTATTGGTATCAATAACACGAAAACATCCTATGAATCAGGTCTACCTATGGTTAGCTTAAGTAACAGAATGAGGCCTTCATGGTTGTAAAGCTTGCAACGCTTACAACTAATACACAGCAAGCCTTACAGTAGTAAGGTCTATCCTTAGGTCATCAGTAGAAGTCATGGCCAATGTGGTTGTTTCAACGTGAAGTATAATGATACAGTTTAGTATAATAGTGCCTTACAAACTCACAGTAGTAAGGTCTAACCTTAGGTTATCAGTAGAAGTCATGTCCTGTGTGATTGTTCAGCATGAAGTTTAGTAAAACAATTAAGAGTATAATAGTGCATCAGAAAGATCTCTGCATCTTGTGGCTGTGGATGAAGCTGGGATTAGGAGAGTAGCAGATTTACCGGCTGAGTAAATCAGTAAAGCAAGCTTATAGTCTGCTCTTAAGACAGAGTAAGTATTATTTTTTCCTGATCATTTGTTCCCAAGTACTCCCATGGGCTTTGTCCACATGTTACTCACACTAGAGTAAATTTTCTGTTTCTTTTGAACAACCTGAACACATACTGCTAACATTTTGGCTGCTTTAGCTCGAGGTGGGATTTGGGAAGAGTATGAAAAGGTTCTAACTGAAATGAAAAGTGGTCAGTGTAAGCCTAATGAGCTGAGCTACTCTTGTTTGCTACATGCTTATGCTAATGGAAAGCAGATTGAACGTATGTGCACTCTTGCAGAACATGTGTATACTGGTGAGATTACACTTCATCCCGTCCTACTCAAGACTTTAGTTCTTGTCAATAGCAAAACCGGCCTTTTAGCGAAACAGAATGAGCTTTTTGGGATTTGAGGAGGAAAGGCTACTCTATGGATATAACTACTTTGAATGCCATGGTATCAATATATGGCTGTCAACAGATGGTTAAAAAAGTTAATGAAATTTTGGATTTCATGAAGGAGAGTGAATTTACTCCTAGCTTGACAACATATAACTCTCTCATGTACATGTATAGTCGATCTGGATCATTTCTTAGAGCAGCAGAAGTTCTGAAAGAAATTGCTGGTTATGGACTGCAGCATGAGGAGAAGGAAGAGGTTGATAGGTTCAACGCCTCAATCTCGAGGCTGATATCAACTCGTAACTCTGGAAACAACCTATTTGCTTACTTTCTTTGCATTATGTACGGGAATCAAAGCCTTATAAGAGCAAAGGAGACAAGAATGGCTGTCAAATCTTGGGAATTATGATTTGAATTAGTAGGAAGTTTTTGTCAGGGGTTAGCAAAATCATACCAGAAATTATAACAAAAAAAATCACGAAGAGAACGTTGAACAGTGTTTGTGGCTCTCAACACGAAACCAAACTTGAGTGCTGACAATACATGAACCAGATAGCTCAATGCTTGAGGCTGGGCTTACGAGTCAGATCTATAGCATTAAACTAAACTTGAATGCCAAAAAAATTATTTTGAATAAGGTTTCGTGAATCGTGACTCTCCACATGAAACTAAACTCAACTGTTGAACAAGACATGAACGAGATACCTCAATACCTGTATATGAATCGGATACCTCAAACTTTCAATTTGATCAACATGCAAAAAGTTGCGTCACTCTCAAGATGAAACTTAACTCGATTGCGGAACAATACATAATCGGAAAGCTCTAGTTCTAGCATCAAACTATACTTGTATGAACCAAACAACTCTCGATCTCTAGCATCAAATTAAACTCGACTGTAAAACAATTTTCAGTTAGGTCAAAATCCTACACTTCATTCAAAATCAACTCCTATAATGTATATTTCAATAAAAAACCAAGCAGAAAAGTCTAAAACTAATAGGGTTTATGTATTCAATTGAAAACATTGACAGAACAAACAATACCTTGCGAAGCTAATGCTCTATGCTTCAATCTGTGTTTTAATTGTGAATTGAGAGACAATCACACCTAAGAAGTGGGGAAGTGAGTTACCTATATCTTCTCCATTATTCTGAGTATTCATATTAGGAGTCTCTATGTTGTGTTCCTCGAATTCAAGGGCCGACAGAGGGCCATAATACAAATCACTCACCACTACTGGTTGCAGATTCACAGTCTCTGAAATCCAGGTACTTAATTAAAGTGCACGTGTGTAAGCCTTCTGATTTATAGGAAATCCAGGATCTAAAAATCCTGACCCCTAAACCCTAAAGGAAAACACTAGGAGGGCATATTGTACTTATTTAACCTATAGTCTTCTAATAAGACCTCCACTTGTGGAATCAAAATTAGATTTTTAAAACTCAAACCACAAACATATACTGATACTAAAAATATAGTTGAGGCCGGAGCAGGTACATATCGAATAACAAGGTCACCGTGAACATATTCAATATGCAGCACATCCTGTACCGCACCTGCTATACATTAGTAGTAGGAGCTTGACTGGTTGCCAAAATAAGACCTAACTCTACAGCAAGGATTGAATATGCAATACCTGTATTGTATGAGAAAGTGATGCTTCAGTGAGTAATTTGGAAATTGCATCAGAAGAAATCAGATCCTGGATTTCATGCCTTCTGCTCCTAGAATAAATCAGATCCTGAAAACATTGACAAAACAAACAATACATAAGAAGTAGGAAACAAATACAATAAAATTCCAGATGTTTTCCACAGATTGTAAAATAAAATCACAAAATAAACCTGATATCTTAGCAAACAAAGCATATTAAAAACATTTTCATCAAATTGTACCACAACATTTTCATCAAAAACATAAAATATCACATCAATAGCACATAAAAATGACAAAAAAAATTCAAAGAATACAAAAAAATACAAAAAAAAAAAAAAAAACCAGATCTGAAGGAGGAGAGAAGAACGAACCATCGCCATCTGTGTCGAATAAGATGCATTGATGCTTCCTTAACTCGGCGATCTGCTCTTCGCTGGGTTGTTCCTTTGAAAAATTAGGACAAAATATCAACCAAAATTCGAACAGAAATAGGGAAATACAACCAAAATTGGAAAAGAATTAGGAAAATACAACCGGAATTCGAAAAGAATTAGAAAAAAAAAGGAAAATTACCTGGAGCTGTAGACGAATTAGTTTTCTCTTAATACCTGAATTTGGGGAATTAAATCAATGAGAAAAAGAACAGCCACAACCGAGTTAATATGCAATTATCATTCAAGTACCGAAAAGAATTAGGAAATTCTACCAAATTTTGAAAAGAATTGGGAACATTCAACCAAATTTCGAAAATAATTAGGAAAAGTTAACCAAATTTTGAAAGGAATTAAAATAAAACAGAGGAAATTTACCTTGAACTTGTGATGAAACAGTTCTTGAAATGGGGTTTCCTGAAATCAGATGAGAAACCGATCAATATTTGCGCGAATTATTCACACCCTCTCCCAAGAATCCCACGCTTCACTTGAGGTTGGAGTTTTTTGTGTCACCTATAGAGGATGAAGAGAAAACTAATATTGACCTAATTTTCATAATGCGGAAGATTGATGATGGAGGGAATTGAAAAAAATTTGCGAATTTTTTTGAGTTTTGAGCGAAAAGTTTAGACATAAATCTTGAGCGCAATTTCTGAAAAAATAGGCGGTATACGTGAACAATATCTAATTAGTTTTTCGTGTTAGATTAATTTAAGGTTAATATAGCGATTATAAAAGTGCTATAATTGTCTACATGATTTAACACACATTATTGATTTATAACAGCGATTATATATTTGGTACTAAATATTCGCCACGAAAAGGTAAATTTCTTGTAGTGTGTCCCTTCGCATGATTTAATCGCTTTCATCACCCTTTTATAAAATTGTTAAACTATTAATTTGATTGATCTATCACGCCTAATAAAGATAATACCTTGGACAATTGAACTATCATGCTAGGTACCTTAAATCAATCTAAACAAGATAATCACGATCGATTTAGTATTATGTGTTGCATACTGCTAAAATCTCAGAATAGTTTAATAGTTAACGCATGTCCCTTCAATTATTTATGCTGAGCTAGTAAGGATAACCTGCCTCTGGAGTTATCGATGAGCACTCCTCTCGGTAGTTACAGTCCCCCGAACTCTCAATCTCTGCCCTGCGGGTGTACGTTGAGCGATCCCCACACCAGGGATCACAAGGGAACCTACGGCCGTCGTGGTCGAACATAATTGCACTCCCTTTATGTCACGATAACCGGGTCTTGTCAGTTTTTCTCATTGTCGTTAAAAACTGAATGGCGACTCCTATATTACTATTCGATTGGGTGTAAACTCACAGGAAATCTAACTACACTTGATCTGACGACGTCACGCCTACGAGGGACGAGGTCATGCATTAGCCTTGTGCTTTTTCTACCCCCTCACAGCAAGTCAAATTCGGGCGCCGACCCACAAAATCGAGCATGCCGGGCCCCGTCCCGTAAAACCGGAATTCAAAAACCCGAGAAAGGCTTGTTTTTAGACGCTAAACCATGCCTTGACCTCCAAGCAAATACAAAACGCTAAACCTAGTACAATTCGTACAACAGGTACAACGCTACAAGACGAAACAAGGATGATTCCCCGTCCTTGCTTTGGCGGCATTCAAGCCACGTCAGCAGCGCACAGCGCTGGCCTGGCGCCAGGCACTGGCGTGTGCTGGCGTTTTGCACCATTCCCTCCTATAAATACCCCTCATTTCCATCGAAAAAGGGGGAGCACAACACATACAACGTCGTAATTTCGACATTACTCCTCACAATACAAACTCAAAAACTCCTCAAAAACACATACAAAATTCCTAAATTCAAAAGCAATTGGGAGCTCTTGCCTAAACCTAACTAGGTAAATCCGAATCCCATTTCAATCAATCATGCTATTTTGATTTCAAATTATTAGCAATTTGGTGTTTTTTGCCATAAAAAACACCACTTGCAATAATCATACACGTTTTTCAAAAATACAAACTTTTTCAAAATACAAAATACAAACTTTCAAGATTCAAGGATGTTCAAAGTTGCTTGCATTCATCTCTTTGAACTAGAATCACCTTCAAGCATGGAGTAATCAAAGATGACACCTTTTAGCATTTAAAGGTTTAATCTTTTGAGATTCAAAACTCCATTTTTCAATATACAAGTTCAAGTTTTCAAATTTCAATCATTTCAAGTTCAAGTTTCAATCTTTTCAAGTTCAAACCTTTCAATATTCAAGCTTTCAATTTCAAGTTCAATATGCAAAATCTAGGACATTTGGGTTGAGCAACCTCTCCCAAGTTGAGATTTTTGGCTTTGAATTCGTGTCGGGCGCGCTTATTTTTAAGGAGCCGCTTGGCGTTAGAATCTCATGTGCCCAAGTACAAGTTTCAATTATGTAATTTCAATATCGCAATTTCAATATCGCACTTTCAATTATGCCATTTCAATATCGCAATTTCAATACCGCACCTTCAATACCGCAGTTTCAATTATGCACTTTCAATGATGCACTTTCAATTTCGCAATTTCAATTCCGCACTTTTAATTCCGCACCTTTACTTGCCTAGTCCATTTCTAGGTAATGTGTACCTACTCCCTAGTCCATTTCTAGGGGTCCTTGTATTTACTAACTCCGCATTTTATTTAGTATTGTGATGTTGCTTTATTTGCTTTATTGCTTTCATCACCAACATGCTAAATACAACAAACTACAAAGGTTACATCACGCTTAACAAAGATAATTTCTTGGACAAACCGGCCTTAGGTTCCTTAAATTAATCTTTAAAGCAAAGTGACCACCATACAATTAGAAATTCTATTTGCTCTAAATTCAAACCCACATAGTCTAATTTAGGGTGCATTTTCGAAACAATGTTGTGCCAACGTACTTGAATATTTCTAAAGCTCGCCGAATAAGCATTTTTGTTCCCGAGCCCGGATCTCACCCATCCGTTTCAAGGATTCAAGGCCTTATCCAAAAATAGAGTCATTTTACGGTCTTCCCAAACGGGACCTAAAATAAAATCTGGTGGCGACTCCATCGAGGTGCAAAAACAATTCAACGGTTCTCTAAACAAACCGCCGCGTGCCAACCCCCCTTGTAGGAAACGGGAAAAACAAAACCCCCTACAATTCTGGCGACTCCGCTGGGGACATTTCTAATTTCAATTTCGAAAATGAGAGCAGATTTCGAGCAACCGGCCACTGATCTGCCAAAGTACTGGATGCCAGCATTGGCGCCAGGCGCAGCCCCTGCGCCCAACGCCACTACCTGCATCCAGGACAGTGGCTCACAGTGGCTTGTCGCCCACTTTTGCTCAACTTTTCGTGTTGGGAGTTAGTCTTTTTTTGCATCTGGAAGGACGCTCCCAAACCTCGTGAACGAGTGCCGAAAAACGTGTTAGGTTATGATACATATGACAATTCATAAATCATGCGGAAAAACCATAAACCCAGGAAAACATATTATTTACACATAATCATTTAGCATAGATTAGATGCATACTCTTTGTTGCGTGCCTTCCCTAGCTGCGCCCGAACCGAACAAGAACAAGTCTTTAGGACTCCAAGTGTCGTCCCTCCGTAGATAGTCCACAGCACGTCCGGATCCGCCTTAAGATTGACCAACTAGAATCGCCCTTAAGGTACTATTATTTTCGGCACTTTATAGGCAAATGTGTGACTGAATTTTTCTCTCAAAAACTCATTTTGAATACTTTGAAACTTGTGTTATAAATTGTGAGCCTAGCCTCATATTTATAGCGGTATAAAAAGGGAATCGAAATCCTATTCAGATACAAATTAATTAAACCTAGAATCCTACAAGAACTCTAATTTAATTAATTTATCAAATAGAATTAGGAATTTAATCATTAACCGAACTCTGCATGTTTTAGGAAACGTGCACGAACACAAACACTTGCACACACACGCACGGCAGCCACGATGGGCCTCATGCGTGCGCGCGAGCAGCAGCCCACTCAGCGCCCGCGCGCGCTGCGCGTGCTGTGCGCGCTGTGCGCGCTGCGCGCTGCGCGCAGCCTGCTGGGCCTGGCCTTGCGCTGGGCCTGGCGTGGCTGTTTGTGCGGCGCGCTTGGCTTGCTGGGCGATGGCCTGGCTTCGTGCTGGGCCTCGTCCGGCAGGCCTCGTCCGATGCTTATTCGTACGATGCGCTTCCGATTAAATTTTCCGATTCCGGAATTCATTTCCGATACGAACAATATTTAATATTTCCGATTCCGGAATTAATTTCCGTTTCGAACAAATATTTAATATTTCCGTTTCCGGAATTATTTTCCGATTCCGGTAATATTTCCGATTCTGACAATATTTCCGTTTCCGATAATATTTTCCGACACGTACCATGTTTCCGTTTCCGGCAACATCTACGACTTGGATAATATTTATATTTCCGATACGATCCATATTTCCGTTTCCGGCAATATCATCGTTTCCGGAGTATTCATTCCTTGCCTGTGACGATCTTAGCTCCCACTGAAACCAAGATCCGTCGGTTCCGAATATTCATAGATGGAGTATTTAATGCTATTAAATACTTGATCCGTTTACGTACTATTTGTGTGACCCTACGGGTTCAGTCAAGAGTAAGCTGTGGATTAATATCATTAATTCCACTTGAACTGAAGCGGCCTCTAGCTAGGCATTCAGCTCACTTGATCTCACTGAATTATTAACTTGTTAATTAATACTGAACCGCATTTATTAGACTTAACATAGAATGCATACTTGGACCAAGGGCATTATTTCCTTCAGTCTCCCACTTGTCCTTAGGGACAAGTGTGCATTTCCTAATTCCTTTGTCGCTCGATGCTTGCTCTTGAACATAAGGTAAGAGTTGTCATCCTTATTATGTCCAGAGGTGTTCCTCGGTTTCAGAGTTCAACTGATCAAATAAACAGATAATCATAGCCTATGATTCATCCGAGCACGGCCATGCATTTCACAGTTTCTAGCTCTCCGAGTGGCCTTGTACAACTTTTAAGCATCTCATCCCGATTTATGGGAGGACAATCCCAATCTTGCGATCTTGAGATTAGACTTCGTTTGATAGGTGATTACCTGAGCGTTGCCTTTATAGCCTCCTTTTACGGTGCGACGGTTGGTCAACGTCAAAGCAACCAGTTCTCAAACAAGTAATCTCAAATCACTCAGGTATTGAGGATTTAGTGTCTAATAATTTAATGAAATTTACTTATGACAGACTTTCATCTCTTACAGTAAAGTTTCATAGGTCTCGTCCGATACTAGTCTTCCCAAAGTAAGTATCTATGCAAATGATTATGACATTGCCATGTCCACATAGTTCAAGAAACAGAACTACTAGTCATCTTGCATTCTAATCGTCTAACGTTTTCTATGCGTCCAATTTTATAGAAAACTCCGATTAGGGACCATTTTCAACCTTTGACATTCAAGTTCACTTGATAGACATTTCTTAGTCACAGGACTGGTCCTGACAGTCTATCTTGAATATATCGTCAAATTGAAGGGACTCATCATTTAATAAACCACAAATTAAATGGAAAAATGAATTCTTTTCATTTATTGTGAATGATTAACCAATAATGTTTTACAAAGATTTAAACTCTAAAACTTTAAAACATTAAACAGAGACATCAAAGCCATTCTCCAATATGCTTGATTCCCATAGCTGCAGTGTGCGAGTTGTGCTTCGCCTGCGGCAGAGGTTTAGTTAATGGATCTGATATGTTGTCATCAGTTCCAATTTTGCTTATCTCGACTTCTTTTCTTTCAACGAACTCTCGTAGAAGGTGAAATCTACGAAGTACATGCTTGACTCTCTGGTGGTGTCTAGGCTCTTTTGCCTGTGCAATAGCTCCGTTATTATCACAATACAGGGCTATTGGTCCTTTAATGGAGGGGACTACACCAAGTTCTCCTATGAACTTCCTTAGCCATATAGCTTCCTTTGCTGCTTCATGTGCAGCAATGTACTCCGCTTCAGTTGTAGAATCCGCAATGGTGCTTTGATTAGCACTTTTCCAGCTTACTGCTCCTCCGTTGAGGCAGAAGACAAACCCAGACTTGTTAGGTTATGATTCATATGACAGTTCATAAATCATGCGGAAAAACCATAAAGCCAGGAAACATATTATTTACACATAATCATTTAGCATAGTTTAGATGCATACTCTTTGTTGCGTGCCTTCCCTAGCTGCGCCCGAACCGAACAAGAACAAGTCTTTAGGACTCCAAGTGTCGTCCCTCCGTAGATAGTCCACAGCACGTCCGGATCCGCCTTAAGATTGACCAACTAGAATCGCCCTTAAGGTTCTAATATTTTCGGTTAGGTAGGCAAGAATATTGGCTGATTTTTCTGCTTAAAAATCTTAGTTTTGAATACTTAAAACTTGTGTATAAATAATGACCCCTAGGCCTTTATTTATAGAGTTATGGAAAAGGAATCGTAATCCTAGTAGGATACGAATTAATTGAAATTAGAATCCTACATGAATTCTATTTAATTAATTTATCCAATTAGGAATAGGAATTTAATCATACACTAACTCTTGTAGATTTAGGAATCACGCATGAGCACAAACTCACACACACACGGCAGCCACAAGGGCTGCCCATGCGCGTGCGAGCAGCAGCCCACGCAGCGCGGCCCACGCATCCGTGGCCTTGGCGCGCGCTGGGCCTGCCTTGCGGTAGGCCTGGGCGCTGCCTTGGCTGGGCTTGTGGCGCGCGTGCTTGCTGGGCGATGGCCCGGCTTCGTGCTGGGCCTTCGTCCGGCAGGCCTCGTCCGATGCTAATTCGTACGATACGCTTCCGATTAAATTTCCAGTTCCGGAATTTATTTCCGATACGAACAATATTTAATATTTCCGATTCCGGAATTAATTTCCGTTTCGAACAAATATTTAATATTTCCGTTTCCGGAATTATTTTCCGATTCCGGTAATATTTCCGATTCTGACAATATTTCCGTTTCCGGCAATATTTCCGATTCTGGTAATATTTCCATTTCCAATAATATTTTCCGATACGTACCATGTTTCCGTTTCCGGCAACATCTACGACTTGGATAATATTCATATTTCCGATACGATCCATATTTCCGTTTCCGGCAATATCATCGTTTCCGGAGTATTCATTTCTTGCCTGTGACGATCTTAGCTCCCACTGAAACCAAGATCCGTCGGTTCCGAATATTCATAGATGGAGTATTTAATGCCATTAAATACTTGATCCGTTTACGTACTATTTGTGTGACCCTACGGGTTCAGTCAAGAGTAAGCTGTGGATTAATATCATTAATTCCACTTGAACTGAAGCGGCCTCTAGCTAGGCATTCAGCTCACTTGATCTCACTGAATTATTAACTTGTTAATTAATACTGAACCGCATTTATTAGACTTAACATAGAATGCATACTTGGACTAAGGGCATTATTTCCTTCAGTCTCCCACTTGTCCTTAGGGACAAGTGTGCATTTCCTAATTCCTTTGTCGCTCGATGCTTGCTCTTGAACATAAGGTAAGAGTTGTCATCCTTATTATGTCCAGAGGTGTTCCTCGGTTTCAGAGTTCAACTGATCAAATAAACAGATAATCATAGCCTATGATTCATCCGAGCACGGCCATGCATTTCACAGTTTCTAGCTCTCCGAGTGGCCTTGTACAACTTTTAAGCATCTCATCCCGATTTATGGGAGGACAATCCCAATCTTGCGACCTTGAGATTAGACTTCGTTTGATAGGTGATTACCTGAGCGTTGCCTTTATAGCCTCCTTTTACGGTGCGACGGTTGGTCAACGTCAAAGCAACCAGTTCTCAAACAAGTAATCTCAAATCACTCAGGTATTGAGGATTTAGTGTCTAATAATTTAATGAAATTTACTTATGACAGACTTTCATCTCTTACAGTAAAGTTTCATAGGTCTTGTCCGATACTAGTCTTCCCAAAGTAAGTATCTATGCAAATGATTATGACATTGCCATGTCCACATAGTTCAAGAAACAGAACTACTAGTCATCTTGCATTCTAGTCGTCTAACGTTTTCTATGCGTCCAATTTTATAGAAAACTCCGACTAGGGACCATTTTCAACCTTTGACATTCAAGTTCACTTGATAGACATTTCTTAGTCACAGGACTGGTCCTGACAGTCTATCTTGAATATTTCGTCAAATTTGAAGGGACTCGTCATTTAATACTAAACCAAGATTAAATGGAATATGAAAATACATTTCATATATGATAAATGTTCAACCCCAATGTTTTACAACCATGGGCCTCAAACCCATTTTCTAAAACAATTCATGGAATTCAAAGCTATGCTTGATTTCCAGTGCGACAATGTGAGTGTTGCTTCTCACTTGTTGCATAGGTTTAGTTATCATGCTTTGCCAATCTTAACATCCTTTTCATCGAATGTTCTTTGAGATATGATGATAAGATCTTTTCGAGTTTGTTTATTATGTGATCTAGTCTTTCTTACTACATTAGTGGTTCTACGCATTTTGCAATGAAGAACCATTAAGTTAGCAGACGTTTTTCTTGCTTCAAGAGTGGTTCCACGCATTTTTCAATGAAGAACCATCAAGCCAGCAGATAGGTGATCTACCCAAGTTCAGTGAAGAACTTTAAACAACCCTGTTTTATTGCTTCTTAGGCAATAATTACTTTTACTTCAACTGCATAGGTTGCTAGTGATGCTTTGTTTGGATTTACCTATCCAAGCAGTTCATAGATATGTGGAAGACTCTCCAACTATATCTTAGAACATAGAAATTAATATTTTAATTTCCCACGCAACAACTCATGGTCTCCAATCCATGTTGCCATTTCAAAACACGATGCTCTATAGCTCGTCCTTATCAATGGTTAACTCCAAAGGGTCTTGCTTGATCCTTTGCCAGTGTTTATGCGTGTAGCATCAATATTTAGCGTATCTTTATTTCCTTGAATCAAGAACTATTCCTATGTACCTTTTCAAGTACCATAAGTATTCTTGGTCTCAATCTAGTTGATCTTCACTTAGATCAATAGAGATTGGTATATGTTCGTCATGCCTAAAGTCATACGATACGTTTTTGGCGATCCTCATATTATATCATACATGATAAATTCTTTTGCAGAATAATTCCCAATTGAATTCTATTCATGTAACTTTAGCTCATTCAATTTTAGTAGATACTGAATCCAGCTAAATTCTTTGACATATAATATAGGTTAAGAATCTCATTTAGACTCTTTGATGTTTAACTTAGTAAATGCTTATACATAGTTCAAACATTCTTTACTTAGATTTATTCACATGGGTCGAATATCTCCAATGGAGACTTTCGTGTTTGATTTAGTAAATGCCATTACTTAATCTAAAACAATATTATAAGATCTTTGTAAATAGATCTTAATACCCAATATGTACTAAGTTTCGCCATGGTCCATCATTGATGAATAATTTCAAATCTAAGTCATTAGCATTTGAATGTTATTTCACAATAGAGAGATATGTGTGTGATACACATAGGACCAAATAAGTTTTTATGTACTCCCACTAAACTTCTTATACATCTTTAAGAATCATGTACATTTTATGAAACTAAAATACTTATTAGCTTCACTAAAATATAGTTCCAACTCCCAATTGCTTGCTTAAATCTGTACTTAGATTTTATAAGCTAGCTTTCTCTTTCAAGCATTTATTTGGATCCACAAATCCTATGACATACCATGTACATAGTTTATTCCAACATTTGATTGAGGAATACGTTTTGTCATCCAATTGCTATATGTACCAATATGCAATCATTGCTTGAATTATAGACTTGAGCATTACGATTATGCATGAGGTTTCAACACAATTTACACCATGAATTTGCTTGTAACCTTTAGCAACTAATCTAGCTTTGTGTGTGAACACAATTCCATGTTTGATGGTTTTTATCCTTAAAACAAACTTGCAACCAATAGGTGTGAACCCATTCTTGCAAATCAACAAAATTTCAATTTTGTCATCAAAACATTGAGTATGTTTTATGGCCTCTAACCATTTAAAACATTTGAGTCTATATATGGCCTCTAACCATTTTAGGGAATCTAGGTTTCGTCATAGCTTTCTTACAAGTCACAAACTCATTAATCTACATGATAATAGTTTGACTGCAAGTTGTAGGTTTCTTCACTATTTAATAGAAGAATCTCATAGTTTCATTGACTGATCTCTATGTTTCTTTACTATCTAATAGAAGAATCTCATAGTTTCAGTGACTTGAATTCTATGCCTACTTGGGTATAGAACATCAAACATTAGAATATCAATAGCCACTTAAAGTCCTTTGAATATTCTGTTCTCCTTGAAGCACTTGTAAAGTCTTCTAAGAGATGTCTATTCTTTAAAGCCACTTCTAAAGTCTTAAAGAATAAGTTCGGATTTTCTGAAGCACTTCGAAAAGCCTCCGGAATGTCCGTTTATGTTTGTTGTTCGCCTCGAAAACTTTCGAGGTCTATTTTCTCCCACTTGTCATTTTGGAAACGAATCTCCAAAAGGACATTATTTCGAGCAAACAAACATTATGTTCTCAAAAATTCGTGGTAGAAACAATACCCTTGTGTCTCATTTGAATAAATCACAATGAAACATATATCTATACTTGGGCCTTAGTTTGTTGAATAACAAACACTAAGCTCCCACTGAGTTTAGGAACTCTTTAGATATATTATGAAAAGATATTCTGAAATTACTTTTCAATAGCTTTGACGAATTTGGTTTAGTTTGGTGGTAGTTGAGCATTTTGTTTTAGAAATTATAGGAAAAGTCTTTATGATTCATCATTGATCGAATCAAGTACTAATTGACTTCGATCATTCCAACGTAGATATGCCATATCTTATGGAGCTAGATTGTGAAATTACAACACACAATCATTGATGATCATATTTGGTCTCAAGTAATCATCAACATGATCTAACCTAGATCTTTATGATTTCTTGCCAAGTGGATTTTATACTTCTGAATCTTTGAACTAGCCAAACAGATTCAACTTATATCACATTTGAGTAAATATACCTATATTCACTCGAATCCATGTGAAATAATAAAGTCATAAAATCTTTCTTTAGCTTTGAACTCTATTGTCTAGGCGTTCTAACAATAGTTCATATCTTTTGTTACTTTCAACAAGTAAGACTAGTTGTCTTAAATTGATCTAGAAATCAATGAACTTTCAAAAGTCCATTAAAATAGAGCTTTTGAATGTTAACTTGTTGATATAGTCTAAGTAACAATGCCAAAGATTAGTGGAACTCAAATCAAGGGGTTGATTTGAACCTAGTAAAGTTCTTTAAAGATTTGTTTGTTTTAATCAAGCATATTGACTCATTCCGTAAATGACCATTTCATTCAAATAAACAAACAAACAAGCATTTTTTTTGTTCTTCTGAATGTGAGTCTTTCTGTGTTTGAAGCAGAAATTTAGGTATGCTGATTATGGAACAAAATAGCCATTTAGTTCCAGCCTTTGAAAGGACTTAAAACAAACTAGATGACCCTACAATTAATGTAGCAATGCCATGCTTCATTTCCCACTTGTAGGTCATTAGTGTATCCTAGCTTCCATTGTTTGAGTTATTACCGAAGTAAGAACCTCAAGCGGTATATGATACCAAGGAAGTTTGATTGCTAGGTCACTTCTCTTTAAACATAAATTTATAGGTAGAAACAGAATCGTAAATTCCTTTCATTTGTTCCTCGTTTTCCTATTTCTTGTACCCTTTCTTATAGTCTTATTGAATTCTTTAGTGTTGACTTTTATACTTTGTTAGACATGTCCAATGTCACCAACAAGGTTCTTTACCATTTTGATTTATGTTGAATATTTTGTTTCAACTAGATGATCTTACCAGAAGCTTCTAAAGTTCTCTAAGCATCGATCTATTCGAATGTCTAGGGACTAGACTCATTCGAGAATTAAATGGACAAAGATATTAGGTTGTTAACCATTGGTAAAGCTGAGCGTATTAAACTCAATGCTTTATGATCTCAAAACTACAGTGTATTTTGAATTCACAAGCACCAATTGGTTTGCTATTCAATTTTGATATTCGAAAACAACCATAAAAGTCGATATAAGAAACGTACATTTTAAATTGCTCACTTTCTCTCTTTTCCGTGAATCGTTCTTGGATTCACTACCAATCGAGGAAATTTACTGTTACCTTTCTAAAAGGATTTATTGCAGTGCAAGATATTTAATTATAAACAATAATTAAAACATACATTGAAGCATGCAAAGTCTAAACATTTATCATGAATAATAACTTGAAATTAAAGCAACCATGCAATTCAAACAAGTTATTAGCATTTTATTCGATTTTATTGTTCCGGCAGGTGTGAATAAAATGATTCCAAGATCCTAAAATCATTGAAGAACTAAGCACAGTTTGTCGACTTAATCCTAAAACATTTTAGGTAAGCAAAAGCCTTTTGCTAATAGTCTAGAAACTACTCTTGGTTGATAGGTACGTCTAAGAACTTATTAGGTAAACCTATCGATTTTGCCACGACATAAAAGGACTCCTTACTTATATCGTTGAGTTTCACCAAAACTAACGTGTACTCACAATTATTTGTGTACCTTGCCCCTTTAGGACCAATAAGTAACACCTCGCTGAGCGAAAACTATTACTAGATTGATGTAAAGGATATCCAAGCAAGTGTATATTTTGGCATGGCACCTTTTAACTCAATTTTTAAGTTTGGAACTTAAGGCTCTTACTATGTTGGTTAGATTTTAAGTGAACTAAAATCCTTAATCATGCAACATAATCAAGCTTTTGATCTCATGCATTTTAAGACATATTTAAAACAATAAATAACTTAAAACATGCATAAGATATTTGTGATCTAGTATGGCCCGACTTCATCTTGAAGCTTTGACTTCAAAGTCCGTCTTGAAAATCTCCGTGGGAGGCACCATTTTCTTCAAATAGGATAAGCTATAACTAATTACAACTATTTGATGGTTCGCAGACCATATTTGAATTGAAAAATAACTTTGGTACTTTAGACCAATTACATTCAAATTAATGGTACGCAGACCATATTTTCTATCCTATTTGGGCCATACTAGTCACTTCATAACCTGCAAAACAGTACATATACAATATATACCATTCACCCATTCATTATCATGAATGGCCCACATAGCTGGTTAGTAAAACACATTATGCATCACGTAAACATTTGCAGCAATTAATCAAGGGCACCAATAATCTACCAATTATTCAGTCCTTATTAATTCTAATCAAGTTGTTTTAACCTTAAGGATTTGTAGACCTAATCAAGAGTTTATGACTAAAAAGCGCTCCCACTTAAACCAATAAATTCATATGCTTTACCAATCATAAAAATGTATTTCTAGTCCAACCGGAAACATACAAATTTAATTAAAATTTACAGCTCATATCAATTTATAATTGAATCCAAAAATTTAATTTAATTTCAGTCGTATTTAAATTAATTCATGATTTTAATTTTAGTAAAATAATTAGAATAAATAATATTTATTATAATTATAATATTCAAAATTAAAATCCAAGAAAATAATTCAAATTATTAATTTTAAAATTAATTAAAATTACGTGAACTGAAATTTTCAAATTAAACATTCAAAACGATCTAATCGTAACGCAAACACCCTACGCGTTGCACGCTCATGGGCCGTACGCACACAGCCATTGCTGGCCATGTGCGCGCAGCCCATGCGCTCGTCGCATAGCTGCTGCTTCCCTATCGCAAGCCTCCGCACGCATTGGTGCTCGCTGCGCGCGCCAGCGCTCATCGCACGCGAGCTATCGCTCGCAGTGCGCGCGCGCAACATCGCTCGCTGGGCGCGCGACATCGCTCGCTGGGCGCGCGAACCATCGCACGCTGGGCGCGCGACATCGCTCGCTGGGCGCGCGACATCGCTCGCTGGGCGCGCGACATCGCTCGCTGGGCGCGCGACATCGCTCGCTGTGCGCGCGAGCCATCGCTTGCTGGGCGCGCGACATCGCTCGCTGTGCGCGCGAGCCATCGCTCGCTGGGGCGCGACATCGCTCGCTGGGAGGGCGACATCGCGCGCTGTGCGCGCGAGTAATGCTGGGCGCAGCGCTCGTGGCACGCGAGCTTGCGCTCGCTGCGCGCGAGGCTGCGCGCTCTTGTGCGAGGCAGCGCGCGTTGTGGCGCAGCTCGCTTGCTGCCCACACGCGACTGCCTTGGCTCGCCCTTCGCCCATGCCCATTCGTCCATTGCTCGTGGCACACGACACAAGGCAGGGCTGCTGCCTTGTGCTCGTGCACTACGCCCTTGCTCATTGCATTCGTGCCGCACGGGCGACGAGCTCCCTTGCTCGTCGTCGCATGCCCGCATTATACAACACCCCTTAAGGGTAACACGAAGCGTCCATTGCTTCGTGCGTGCAAGTTTTATGAACGAATCGCATAAAAATTTAAAATTTATATTTAAAATTAATGACAAATTAATAAATAATATTAATTTCATAATTTTAGGGCGAAAAAATCGAAAATTTATTATCCAATTGATTTCCGATTGTTATGGATTCAAGTCTAGGTCATAAAAATTTAAAATTTATCGTAAATTTACAATTTTTATGGTGGTTTTTAATCATAGGTTTCTAATTAAATTACAATTAATTATGAAAATCAAATTAATTCTAAATTATTCTAATTTTCAACAAATTAATCATAATTACAAATTAGATTGCATAATTAACAAGACTAGGCATTCAAACTTGTTAAACATATGCAGTAGGTCAATCAAAAATTCAAGATTTATCAACAAGAATCGCAAATATTTAATTTAACATCTTAAATTTACGAAAGTGTGCGAGTTGTGCTTCGCCTGCGGCAGAGGTTTAGTTAATGGATCTGATATGTTGTCATCAGTTCCAATTTTGCTTATCTCGACTTCTTTTCTTTCAACGAACTCTCGTAGAAGGTGAAATCTACGAAGTACATGCTTGACTCTCTGGTGGTGTCTAGGCTCTTTTGCCTGTGCAATAGCTCCGTTATTATCACAATACAGGGCTATTGGTCCTTTAATGGAGGGGACTACACCAAGTTCTCCTATGAACTTCCTTAGCCATATAGCTTCCTTTGCTGCTTCATGTGCAGCAATGTACTCCGCTTCAGTTGTAGAATCCGCAATGGTGCTTTGCTTAGCACTTTTCCAGCTTACTGCTCCTCCGTTGAGGCAGAAGACAAACCCAGACTTGTTAGGTTATGATTCATATGACAGTTCATAAATCATGCGGAAAAACCATAAAGCCAGGAAACATATTATTTACACATAATCATTTAGCATAGTTTAGATGCATACTCTTTGTTGCGTGCCTTCCCTAGCTGCGCCCGAACCGAACAAGAACAAGTCTTTAGGACTCCAAGTGTCGTCCCTCCGTAGATAGTCCACAGCACGTCCGGATCCGCCTTAAGATTGACCAACTAGAATCGCCCTTAAGGTTCTAATATTTTCGGTTAGGTAGGCAAGAATATTGGCTGATTTTTCTGCTTAAAAATCTTAGTTTTGAATACTTAAAACTTGTGTATAAATAATGACCCCTAGGCCTTTATTTATAGAGTTATGGAAAAGGAATCGTAATCCTAGTAGGATACGAATTAATTGAAATTAGAATCCTACATGAATTCTATTTAATTAATTTATCCAATTAGGAATAGGAATTTAATCATACACTAACTCTTGTAGATTTAGGAATCACGCATGAGCACAAACTCACACACACACGGCAGCCACAAGGGCTGCCCATGCGCGTGCGAGCAGCAGCCCACGCAGCGCGGCCCACGCATCCGTGGCCTTGGCGCGCGCTGGGCTTGCCTTGCGGTAGGCCTGGGCGCTGCCTTGGCTGGGCTTGTGGCGCGCGTGCTTGCTGGGCGATGGCCCGGCTTCGTGCTGGGCCTTCGTCCGGCAGGCCTCGTCCGATGCTAATTCGTACGATACGCTTCCGATTAAATTTCCAGTTCCGGAATTTATTTCCGATACGAACAATATTTAATATTTCCGATTCCGGAATTAATTTCCGTTTCGAACAAATATTTAATATTTCCGTTTCCGGAATTATTTTCCGATTCCGGTAATATTTCCGATTCTGACAATATTTCCGTTTCCGGCAATATTTCCGATTCTGGTAATATTTCCATTTCCAATAATATTTTCCGATACGTACCATGTTTCCGTTTCCGGCAACATCTACGACTTGGATAATATTCATATTTCCGATACGATCCATATTTCCGTTTCCGGCAATATCATCGTTTCCGGAGTATTCATTTCTTGCCTGTGACGATCTTAGCTCCCACTGAAACCAAGATCCGTCGGTTCCGAATATTCATAGATGGAGTATTTAATGCCATTAAATACTTGATCCGTTTACGTACTATTTGTGTGACCCTACGGGTTCAGTCAAGAGTAAGCTGTGGATTAATATCATTAATTCCACTTGAACTGAAGCGGCCTCTAGCTAGGCATTCAGCTCACTTGATCTCACTGAATTATTAACTTGTTAATTAATACTGAACCGCATTTATTAGACTTAACATAGAATGCATACTTGGACCAAGGGCATTATTTCCTTCAAGACTGTGATCTAAAATCATCTTTGTCGGTTTGGAAACTTGCGTCCGTATAGCCTTTAACAATTAATTCATCATCTCCACCATAGACCAGGAAGTCATCTTTGTGCCTTTTCAGGTACTTCAGAATATTCTTGGCAGCAGTCCAATGCGCCTCTCCTGGGTCTGACTGGTATCTGCTGGTAGCACTGAGTGCGTACGCAACATCCGGGCGTGTACATATCATAGCATACATTATTGAACCAATCAATGATGCATATGGAATCCCATTCATTCGTCTACGCTCATCAAGTGTTTTTGGGCACTGAGTCTTGCTTAGAGTCATTCCATGAGACATGGGTAGGTAGCCTCGCTTGGAGTCCGCCATCTTGAACCTATCAAGCACCTTATTGATATAAGTGCTTTGACTAAGTCCAATCATCTTTTTAGATCTATCTCTGTAAATCTTGATGCCCAATATGTACTGTGCTTCTCCTAGATCCTTCATCGAAAAACATTTCCCAAGCCAAATCTTGACAGAGTTCAACATAGGAATGTCATTTCCGATAAGCAATATGTCGTCGACATATAATACTAGGAAAGCAATTTTGCTCCCACTGACCTTCTTGTATACACAAGATTCGTCCGCGTTCTTGATGAAACCAAAGTCACTGACTGCTTCATCAAAACGTATATTCCAGCTCCTGGATGCCTGCTTCAATCCGTAGATTGACTTCTTTAGCTTGCATACCTTTTTAGCATTCTTTGGATCCTCAAAACCTTCAGGCTGTGTCATAAACACAGTTTCTGTTAAAACGCCGTTTAAGAAAGCAGTTTTGACATCCATCTGCCATATTTCGTAATCGTACTATGCAGCGATTGCTAACATTATTCGAATAGACTTTAGCATTGCAACTGGTGAAAAGGTTTCATCGTAATCCACACCGTGGACTTGCCTGTAACCTTTTGCAACCAATCTAGCTTTGAAAACTTCAAGTTTCCCATCCTTGTCCTTTTTCAGTTTGAAAACCCATTTGCTTCCAATGGCTTGGTAGCCATCTGGCAAATCGACCAAATCCCATACTTGGTTTTCAGACATGGAGTCTAATTCAGATTGCATGGCTTCTTGCCATTGCTTGGAGCTAGGGCTCGTCATAGCTTGCTTGTAAGTCGCAGGTTCATCACTTTCAAGTAATAGAACGTCATAGCTCTCGTTCGTCAAAATACCTAAGTACCTTTCCGGTTGAGATCTATATCTTTGCGATCTACGCGGGGTAACATTTCTAGATTGACCATGATTCTCACCAGATTCTTCTAAAGATCTCTGAGTTTCATCCTGAATGTCATCTTGAGCATTCTCTAGAGTTTGTTGTTCGACTCGAATTTCTTCGAGGTCTACTTTTCTCCCACTTGTCATTTTGGAAATGTGATCTTTCTCCAAAAAGACACCATCTCGAGCAACAAACACTTTGTTCTCAGATGTATTGTAGAAGTAATACCCCTTTGTTTCCTTTGGATAGCCCACAAGGATACATTTGTCAGATTTTGGATGAAGTTTGTCTGAAATTAATCGTTTGACGTATACTTCACATCCCCAAATCTTAAGAAAAGACACATTTGGAGGCTTTCCAAACCATAATTCGTATGGAGTCTTTTCGACAGCTTTAGACGGAGCTCTATTTATAGTGAGTGCAGCTGTATTTAGTGCATGTCCCCAAAATTCTAATGGAAGTTCGGCCTGACCCATCATTGACCTGACCATGTCTAGCAAGGTTCTGTTCCTCCGTTCTGACACACCGTTCCATTGTGGTGTTCCAGGAGGAGTCAATTCTGATAGAATTCCACATTCTTTCAGATGGTCATCAAATTCATAGCTCAGATATTCACCGCCTCTATCAGACCGCAGTGCCTTAATCTTCTTGCATAATTGATTCTCTACTTCACTCTGAAATTCCTTGAATTTGTCAAAGGATTCAGACTTATGCTTCATTAGGTAGACATAACCATACCTACTGAAGTCATCAGTGAAAGTGATAAAGTAGCTGAAACCACCTCTAGCATTTGTACTCATTGGTCCACATACATCTGTATGGATTAAACCCAATAGTTCATTTGCTCTTTCTCCAACTTTAGAGAAAGGTTGCTTCGTCATTTTGCCAAGTAAACATGATTCGCATTTACCATAATCCTCTAAGTCAAATGGTTCTAGAATTCCTTCCCTTTGAAGTCTTTCTAAGCGTTTCAAGTTTATATGGCCTAATCGACAATGCCACAGATAGGTGAGATCTGAATCATCCTTTTTGGCCTTTTTGGTATTTATGTTATATACTTGTTTGTCGTGATCTAATAAATAAAGTCCATTGACTAATCTAGCAGATCCATAAAACATCTCTTTAAAATAAAACGAACAACTATTGTCTTTTATTATAAAGGAAAATCCCTTAGCATCTAAGCAAGAAACTGAAATGATGTTTTTAGTAAGACTTGGAACATGGAAACATTCTTCCAGTTCCAAAACTAGCCCGGAGGGCAACGACAAATAGTAAGTTCCTACAGCTAATGCAGCAATCCGTGCTCCATTTCCCACTCGTAGTCGACTTCACCCTTGCTTAACTTTCTACTTCTTCTTAGTCCCTGTGGATTGGAACATAAGTGTGAGCCACAACCTGTATCTAATACCCAAGAAGTTGAATTAGCAAGTATACAGTCTATAACGAAAATACCTGAAGATGGAACTACTGTTCCGTTCTTCTGATCTTCCTTTAGCTTTGGACATTCTCTTTTGTAATGGCCTATTCCATCACAATAAAGACAACTTGATGTGGACTTGTCCTGCTTTGATTTAGCATTGCCCTTGGACTTTCCACCTTTCTTGAATGGTCTCTTTCTAGCCTTGAGTAAATCTTTGGCTTCACAGTCCAGTACTATTTCAGCCTTTCTGACAAGGTGAATAAATTCTGCAACTGTTTCTTCTCTTGGTTCACTTAGGTATAGTTGCTTGAAGCGACCAAACCCACTGTGTAGTGAATTGAGCAAGACAGAGACTGCCATCCTTTCGCTTATTGGTGTTCCTAGTAGACTTAGGCGATCAAAATATGAACACATAAGATCCACATGGAACCTCAGTGGGACGCCTACCCTTTGTTTAGTGCGAAGGAGCTGAACATGTGTTTCTTGGACCTCCATCCTATAACACCTGTTGGGAGAACTAACCTTTAGACCAGACATTGATTCAATCAACTCATGGACGTTCAGGTCCCTGTCCTCCGTACTTCCACGACAGATATCCCTCAGATTCTTGATGAGCGTAAAAGGTTCATAGGCTACAAACCTTCTAGCCCAATCATCAGGGATATTGTTCAGCATGGGACTCATAACCTTTTTGAGATCCGCATCCCAGGCGTAAAATCTCTCAGGGGTCATGTCTCTGGCATAGTAGCTTGGCATGGGATGTGACAGTACATACTCAAGTCCATTGAGTTTGACTATTTCAACTAGCTTAGCTTCCCATTCAAGAAAATTTGTCAGGTTCAGCTTGACCATAAGCTCATAACCCATGATGATGTTTTGATTGTTGTTTGCCATATTAAAAACTACAATTGAAAAGAATAAACAAATAAATAACCATTCACAGTTCCTCTTAATAAACTTAAATTCTAGCATACATGCATAATTCAATGTTTATTAAGCATTTTATTCAATTTATGTGTTCCGGCAGGTGTGAATAAAATGATTCCAAGATCCTAAAATCATTGAAGAACTAAGCACAGTTTGTCGACTTAATCCTAGAACATCTTAGGTAAGCAAAAGCCTTTTGCTAATAGTCTAGAAACTATTCTTGGTTGATAGGTACGTCTAAGAACTTATTAGGTAAACCTATCGAATTTGCCACGACATAAAAGGACTCCTTACTTATATCGTTGAGTTTCACCAAAACTAACATGTACTCACAATTATTTGTGTACCTTGCCCCTTTAGGACCAATAAGTAACACCTCGCTGAGCGAAAACTATTACTAGATTGATGTAAAGGATATCCAAGCAAGTGTATATTTTGGCATGGCACCTTTTAACTCAATTTTTAAGTTTGGAACTTAAGGCTCTTACTATGTTGGTTAGATTTTAAGTGAACTAAAATCCTTAATCATGCAACATAATCAAGCTTTTGATCTCATGCATTTTAAGACATATTTAAAGCAATAAATAACTTAAAACATGCATAAGATATTTGTGATCTAGTATGGCCCGACTTCATCTTGAAGCTTTGACTTCAAAGTCCGTCTTGAAAATCTCCGTGGGAGGCACCATTTTCTTCAAATAGGATAAGCTATAACTAATTACAACTATTTGATGGTTCGCAGACCATATTTGAATTGAAAAATAACTTTGGTACTTTAGACCAATTACATTCAAATTAATGGTACGCAGACCATATTTTCTATCCTATTTGGGCCATACTAGTCACTTCATAACCTGCAAAACAGTACATATACAATATATACCATTCACCCATTCATTATCATGAATGGCCCACATAGCTGGTTAGTAAAACACATTATGCATCACGTAAACATTTGCAGCAATTAATCAAGGGCACCAATAATCTACCAATTATTCAGTCCTTATTAATTCTAATCAAGTTGTTTTAACCTTAAGGATTTGTAGACCTAATCAAGAGTTTATGACTAAAAAACGCTCCCACTTAAACCAATAAATTCATATGCTTTACCAATTTTAAACATAAAAATGTATTTCTAGTCTAACCGGAAACATACAAATTTAATTAAAATTTGAAGCTCATATAAATTTATAATTGAATCCAAAAAGTTTAATTTAATTTCAGTCGCATTTAAATTAATTCATGATTTTAATTTTAGTAAAATAATTAGAATAAATAACATTTATTATAATTATAATATTCAAAATTAAAATCCAAGAAAATAATTTAAATTATTAATTTTAAAATTAATTAAAATTACGTGAACTGAAATTTTCAAATTAAACATTCAAAACGATCTAATCGTAACGCAAACACCCTACGCGTTGCACGCCCATGGGCCGCACGCACACAGCCATTGCTGGCCATGAGCGCGCAGCCCATGCGCTCGTCGCATAGCTGCTGCATCCCTATCGCAAGCCTCCGCACGCATTGGTGCTCGCTGCGCGCGCCAGCGCTCATCGCACGCGGGCTATCGCTCACAGTGCGCGCGCGACATCGCTCGCTGGGCGCGCGACATCGCTCGCTGGGCGCGCGACATCGCTCGCTGGGCGCGCGAGCCATCGCTCGCTGGGCGCGCGACATCGCTCGCTGGGCGGGCGACATCGCTTGCTGTGCGCGCGAGCAATGCTAGGCGCAGCGCTCGTGGCACGCGAGGCTGCGCGCTCTTGTGCGAGGCAGCGCGCGTTGTGGCGCAGCTCGCTTGCTGCCCACACGCGACTGCCTTGGCTCGCCCTACGCCCATGCCCATTCGTCCATTGGTCGTGGCACACGACACAAGGCAGGGCTGCTGCCTTGTGCTCGTGCACTACGCCCTTGCTCATTGCATTCGTGCCGCACGGGCGACGAGCTCCCTTGCTCGTCGTCGCATGCCCGCATTATACAACACCCCTTAAGGGTAACACGAAGCGTCCATTGCTTCGTGCGTGCAAGTTATATGAACGAATCGCATAAAAATTTAAAATTTATATTTAAAATTAATGACAAATTAATAAATAATATTAATTTCATAATTTTAGGGCGAAAAATCGAAAATTTATTATCCAATTGATTTCCGATTGTTATGGATTCAAGTCTAGGTCATAAAAATTTAAAATTTATCGTAAATTTACAATTTTTATGGTGGTTTTTAATCATAGGTTTCTAATTAAATTACAATTAATTATGAAAATCAAATTAATTCTAAATTATTCTAATTTTCAACAAATTAATCATAATTACAAATTAGATTGCATAATTAACAAGACTAGGCATTCAAACTTGTTAAACATATGCAGTAGGTCAATCAAAAATTCAAGATTTATCAACAAGAATCGCAAATATTTAATTTAACATCTTAAATTTACGAAATTTTGCATTCGAAAAACTAAAACCTTCGAAAAGTCATAGTTAGGCTTCGAATTTGAGAATTCTGGGTTCGGCAGAAAAAGACTATTTTTGTCAAAATTTTAGAATGCTTTTTACATGCGGAATTGACACAAAAATCACTCAATTCGGATGAGTAACGAAGAAACTGCCGAAAAACTGCGTACGTATAATTAAATAAACGCAATTTGCAATTAATTAACAATTACGAAAATTAATCACCCCTTTTAATTCTTGCAAATTTGTAATATTTAACCATGTTCATGCAATTTAGATTATGAAAATAATAAGGGGCTCGTGATACCACTGTTAGGTTATGATACATATGACAATTCATAAATCATGCGGAAAAACCATAAACCCAGGAAAACATATTATTTACACATAATCATTTAGCATAGATTAGATGCATACTCTTTGTTGCGTGCCTTCCCTAGCTGCGCCCGAACCGAACAAGAACAAGTCTTTAGGACTCCAACTGTCGTCCCTCCGTAGATAGTCCACAGCACGTCCGGATCCGCCTTAAGATTGACCAACTAGAATCGCCCTTAAGGTACTATTATTTTCGGCACTTTATAGGCAAATGTGTGACTGAATTTTTCTCTCAAAAACTCACTTTGAATACTTTGAAACTTGTGTTATAAATTGTGAGCCCTAGCCTCATATTTATAGCGGTATGGAAAGGGAATCGAAATCCTATTCAGATACAAATTAATTAAACCTAGAATCCTACAAGAACTCTAATTTAATTAATTTATCCTTTTAGGAATAGGAATTTAATCATTAACCGAACTCTGCATGTTTTAGGAAACGTGCACGAACACAAACACTTGCACACACACGCACGGCAGCCACGATGGGCCTCATGCGTGCGCGCGAGCAGCAGCCCACTCAGCGCCCGCGCGCGCTGCGCGTGCTGTGCGCGCTGTGCGCGCTGCGCGCTGCGCGCAGCCTGCTGGGCCTGGCCTTGCGCTGGGCCTGGCGTGGCTGTTTGTGCGGCGCGCTTGGCTTGCTGGGCGATGGCCTGGCTTCGTGCTGGGCCTCGTCCGGCAGGCCTCGTCCGATGCTTATTCGTACGATGCGCTTCCGATTAAATTTTCCGATTCCGGAATTCATTTCCGATACGAACAATATTTAATATTTCCGATTCCGGAAGTAATTTCCGTTTCGAACAAATATTTAATATTTCCGTTTCCGGAATTATTTTCCGATTCCGGTAATATTTCCGATTCTGACAATATTTCCGTTTCCGATAATATTTTCCGACACGTACCATGTTTCCGTTTCCGGCAACATCTACGACTTGGATAATATTTATATTTCCGATACGATCCATATTTCCGTTTCCGGCAATATCATCGTTTCCGGAGTATTCATTCCTTGCCTGTGACGATCTTAGCTCCCACTGAAACCAAGATCCATCGGTTCCGAATATTCATAGATGGAGTATTTAATGCTATTAAATACTTGATCCGTTTACGTACTATTTGTGTGACCCTACGGGTTCAGTCAAGAGTAAGCTGTGGATTAATATCATTAATTCCACTTGAACTGAAGCGGCCTCTAGCTAGGCATTCAGCTCACTTGATCTCACTGAATTATTAACTTGTTAATTAATACTGAACCGCATTTATTAGACTTAACATAGAATGCATACTTGGACCAAGGGCATTATTTCCTTCAAAACGAGCTTTACAAATACAAATTCAAGTACGATTTCAATTTCAATTTCTAGGCATTTCATGCATTTTTTGAAAACCAAATTGCGCAAAATGAATTTCTACCTTTGCCCAAACGGATGTGTTCTACATTCGGGCTAGCCCCGGGGGCAACGAAATGGTGACTCTCCATACGGTTCCCGACCAAAGTGTGTGACCATTTCCGCGCCTACCGAAACTTGGCATTTACTTGACATTCCCGATGTCAAGTATGGAGGCCGTCTACCGACACACACTTCCTTAGACGGATGTGCAAGCATGTCGCCGGATCCGTCTCTTAGCCGAGTACCTTTTGACACCCAAAGCCGACCACTTGCATCATACAAAACTTAGACCGACCTTAGGTTGAGAACTTTTCATGTCGCATTCATATCCATGGTTAGTGTGACAACGTGCTACTTGTGCATTGTGTGGGCGTCTTTGCACGCGTGAATGGCTAACCTCGAGTTCTAGCTTGCCAAAACCAATTAGCCTCCAACTAGGAAACCAAACCCCTAGGAGAATCATTCAACCTCATGCATCTAAATCGCCGATTTTAGGGTCTTTAGGAGTGCCACTCCGTTTGATTCAAAACCCTCAAACACGCCTCACGCACAAATTCAAAATCAATCCAACGGCGTCATAATGCCGGATTTTCAAGTCCAAATTCCAAGCTACAAATTCAAAATCAATCCAACGGCGTCATAATGCCGGATTTTCAAGTCCAAATTCCAAGCTACAAATTCAAAATCAATCCAACGGCGTCATAATGCCGGATTTTCAAGTCCAAATTCCAAGCTACAAATTCAAAATCAATCCAACGGCGTCATAATGCCGGATTTTCAAGTCCAAATTCCAAGCTACAAATTCAAAATCAATCCAACGGCGTCATAATGCCGGATTTTCAAGTCCAAATTCCAAGCTACAAATTCAAAATCAATCCAACGGCGTCATAATGCCGGATTTTCAAGTCCAAATTCCAAGCTACAAATTCAAAATCAATCCAACGGCGTCATAATGCCGGATTTCGAGTTCCAAATTCCAAATTTCGAATTTCAAATTCAATCCAACGGCGTCATAATGCCGGATTTTCCATTTCGAGTTCCGAGTTTCAAGTTTCAAGTCAAATCTAATCCAACGGCGTCATAATGCCGGATTTTCCATTTCGAGTTCCAAATTTCAAGTTTAAAGTCAAATCCAATCCAATGGCGTCATAATGCCGGGTCTTCAATTCCAAATTTCAAGCTTCCCATTCAAAACCCAATTTTTTAGTCCAAAACCTCAATTGGCAAGTTCAAATTAAACGGCGTCATAATGCCGGATTTTCTAGTTCAAATTTCGAGTTTCAAAGTTTCAATTCAAAACCCAAATCCAACGGCTTCATAATGTCGGATTCTCTAGTCAAATTTCAAGATCAAATCCAACGACGTCATGCCGGATTCCCTATTTCAAACATTCAAGTCTTCAAACCTCAAACTCAAGTTGCTAACTTCAATCTCAAAACCTCAAGTTCAAATATCCAAACTCATTGCCGGTGTAATGCCGAATTTTCAACTCAAACCTCAAGTTCCATGTTCAACCTTTCGAACTTCAAGTCCTATACTCAGAGTTTCAAGTTCCAAATTCACACCGTCATAACGCCCACTTTCCCATTCCATATTTCAAACCTCAAGTTCGAAGTTCAAAATTTCCAAACCTTCAAACCTCAAGTCCTATACTTCAAAATTCCAAGTCCACGGCGGCATAATGCCGGACCTTCAAGTTCCCAAATTCAATGTTTCAAATCCAACGGCGGCACAATGCCAGATTTTCCAAACACAAAGCCTCATATTCTATATACGAAAGTGCATCTCCTCCCATTTCAATATTCAAACTTAAAGTCAGATTCAAACTTCAAGCTCATCTTCAAGCTACAGAAAAATCCTTGCCTTCCCAATACAAAAGTCAAAATACTTCCAACGGGTTGAAAATCCCCTAAAATAATACAAGTCCAATTGTTCAATGGGTTGAAAATCCCCTGAAATAATACAAGTTTCAAATCGGGTTGAAAATCCCCTGAAATAATACAAGTTTTAAATTGGGTTGAAAATCCCCAGAAATAGACTCAACTTTCCCACGGGTTGAAAGTCCCCTGAAATAATACAAACCCCTTTCCAATCTTCCAATGGGTTGAAACTCCCCTAAAATATTGACGGGTTGAATCCCTTTAAATAATACAAAATCAATCCCCTTTCAATTGGGTTGAAATTCCCTTCAAATATTCCAAGTCCCATGGGTTGAAACTCCCCTCAAATATTGACGGGTTGAAATTTCCTTTAAATAATACAAAATCAATCCCTCTTTTAATCGGTTTGAAATTCCCTTAAATAATCCAAGTCCAATGGGTCGAAATTCCCTTGAAAATTCAATTTCCTAGTACAAGTCCCATTTCCAAATCCTAGAGGGGGTTGAAATCCCTTTCAAATAAGTCCAATTTCCAATAGGTCGAAATATTCCTTTTCGATTTCCCAAATTCTAGTACAAAGAGTCAACTTTCACAAAAGAATGAAGGCTCCTCTCAAAAGTTTCCAACGGGTTGTAAATCCCGAATACAAGTACAAAATCCAAAATCCCGAATCTTCGGAGTGGCACTTAGAGTCAACTCTAGGTCTCATTCATTGCATGCATATCATATCATGTGTCGGGAAGTGCAAGTTCTAAATTTGTCTAGTGTGTCCTAACTAGGAGTCTGAAGATCCTGTGGGTTCGTCGAAGAGGAGAAAGCTTGAAAAGAAATCCATCAGCCCTAGCTTCCCTCATAGCCGGCATCGAACGAGCAACCAGTTCACCTTCTACAAATCAAGCTTCAAGTCCCTTTCAAGAATCAATTAAAATGGCAAAATGTTCAAGATTACTGTGGGCAAGGGATGTATGATGAGCGAGTCCGAGTCTGAGGATGAGTCTGGATCTGAGTCTAGCAATGAGTCTAAGTGTCTAGAACTAGAGTCTTGCATCAATCAAGTGCCTCTAAAGGCCGAGCTACAAGTCAAAACAGTCGATGTAATGATTGCTGATTTCAATAACACTTCAATTTCTACTTACTCTTCGAGTCCTAATTAAAAATCAAATCCTAATCCACACAACATTGCTTCACAAGAAACTGACCTTGAAATTCTAAAAGCTATCGAAAATTATGAAAACAGGACGCCCATAATTGAGGAAACAGAAAAAATCAACCTTTCTAACAACAGTGATTCAAAACTAGTTCAGATTGGTTTAACTCTTTCTCCAGCAGAGCGGCACGATCTTATCAAGCTACTGTCAGAGTATGTAGACGTCTTCGCATGGTCCTATCATGATATGTCAGGGGTTGATCCAAGCATCGGTCAGCATATAATTCCCCTTATTCCAGGTTCAAAACCCATCAAGTAGAAACTCCGTCGCATGAAACTGGATGTTTCCCTCAAAATTTAAGAAGAAGTCTCTAAGCAGCTAGAGGTCGGGTATTATTCAAGAGTCCAAGTATCCAGATCTTTCAAGGTATTGGGTTCCAAGCAAGTGTCCCAGTTCATTCAAGAAAACATTATATGCATATATGGTGTTCCTCACAAGTCCATCAGTGATCAAGGAACCCATTTCCAAGGAGAATGTGAAGACCCATTCGACAAGTACAAGATTCAAAATTCAAGTTCTATAATCTGTGACCGAGAAAGGTTGCGCCAAGCAAGGCATCTACAATTCCAAAGTACAAAATTCAAGTTCTATAATCTCTAACCGAGCAAGGTTGTGCCAAGTAAGGCATCTACAATTCCAAAGTACAAAATTCAAGTTCTATAACCTCTAAACGAGCAAGGTTGTACCAAGCAAGGCATCTACAATCCCAAGATTCAAAATTCAAGTTCTATAATCTCTAACCGAGTAAGGTTGTGCCGAGCAATGCATCTACAACTCAAAAGTACAAAATTCAAGTTACAAACTCCAAAGGTCCAAGTTCTAGAAACATCTACAAGCCTCAACATTTCAAATTTCAAAAGGGATACCATACAATCTTCAATACAACTATCCCAACGGACTCAATGTTAGTTTCACAAAGTTCCTCAAGAGGGGGGGTGAATTGATATTTTACGGTTTTATAAAATTAAACTACTAGGAACATAAACAGTAAAATATGCAAGCAAGATTTAGCGTGGAAAACTCTCTAGGCCCAATAGAGAGGAAAAAACCACGGTCCCTTTGGGGACTTAAACACATTCACTAATTAGCAAAACAACTCAGTTCCTTTACAAGCCTAATCTACTCGGGCCACAATCTTTTAATCGCCTCTGATTACAGATGACTAGGAACAACCCTCTTTGTTCCTTCCCTTATGGAAACAGTCCCTCAACTGCTTCCTCACAGATCTCTCGTGAGTTCTTCTCTCTTGCTCAAGTAAGCCTGACTCAGGCTTCTCATACAATAACTCAACACTTTAATTAAAACAAATAGATATTAAACTAATACTTAACACAAGATATAAGACCAAGTAACAAATACTGCTCTATATCGGAACAGGAACAGACTCCTTAAAAATTAAGGCTTTAAGGATAATACTTGAAAGCTTCTGGTTGATGTAAATAAGTCTGATAAAAAACTTTCGTAAAGAACTTGAGGTTTATTTATAAGAATCAAAGTGTTTACCCTAGATTCTAATTCAACTTAATTTAGGACTCTTTTCAAAAGATAGTTTTTCGCAAATAACTCTTTAAAACGCGTTTTGATAAAACCAATCTTTTACGTATTTGAGAGTTGTATGTCAACTCAAATTCTCAAGAGTATAACCTCAAGTAGGATAGTAAATTCAGTTTTAAAACCTCGATGTTTATCTTTTGTAAAATCAAACTGATTTACTTCAGATTCAAGATATGTTTTGGACTCTACGAAAAACTCTGTTCCCACACTAAGCTATATTTGAATATACTGATCTTATACCTTTCTAGACTCATGAGACTTGCTGGGCTTCACATTTCTTGGCCCATGATATAATCTTCTCATACGCTTTGAACTTGTTTTCTTCATAGCTTCTCAGCTTGCTTCTTCATACGTTTTAAACTTGTTTTCTTCATAGCTTCTCAGCTTGCTTCATCATATGCGATCCTTGCCACGAGCATTGTGAACTTATAGTGACCTGTTCCTCACATTCCTTAGACAAACAGTCGTGAGTATAGTTTAAGCTTGTCACCATCAAAACTCAGGAATCAACACTCAAGCTCCGAGAAATTCAGCATCACCGTTCTTCGCCTTATCGCCCGCAAACTAATGGGGCAGTCGAAGCAGCCAACAAGAATGTCAAAACCATCATCATGAAAATGACATCCAATTAAAAAGACTGGCCCAGAAGCTGCACTTCGCATTGTGGGGATATCGAACTTCAATTCGCACTTCAACTGGTGCAACTCCGTTCTCATTAGTCTATGGAATGGAAGCAGTACAACCTATCGAGCAAGAGACACCTTCTCTAAGGATAGTCCTCGAAAGCAAAATCCTAGAAGCGGCATGGGTACAAGCAAGATATGACGAGCTAGTCATGCTCGATGAGCGTCGGCTTCAAGCCGCTCACCATGTACAAGTCTATCAGCGCCGAGTGGCCAGACATTTCAACAAAAGGGTCAAAATCCGAAACATCAAGGAAGGCGAGCTTGTCCTGAAAGCCCTTCGCAAAAGCATCATGGACCCAAGGGGAAAATTCAAACCCAACTGGGCAGGCCCATACATCGTCAAGAAGATCCTCTCCGGGGGAGCAGTCGAACTAACAAACATCGACGGAACAGAATTCAAAACTTTGAACCAGGTTTCCAATTTTTCAGCATCAAAACTAAAGGACTTTCCATTTACCTCCGACTGACAAACCCCCCCCCCCCTTTGTTTATGAAATTTGAGCAAAATTCTCCCATGGCTTCAGGATACATGCAAGGTTTAGAACACACTTCAAATAAATATGTCCAACCCTGAGACTCGATCGACTCCAACAATTCGACAAACCCAACCTCTCGACACCAACCAAAATCAATACTCAACCCTGGGAGCATGCGATCGGGGGGAAAATAGTGAAATTTTGCAGATTCGAGTTTTACCTTTTTCTCCATGGGAAGGTGTGGTTCCCCCCTGAGTTGGTGCAACTGCTTCATTCTTCAAAATCAGTTTGCTCTTTGTGGCTAGCTTGGTAGTGGACTTGGCTGCTTGTGGTTTGGGTGTTGGTTGTTTCGGAGCCATGGATTCTGGGTAGATTGTTTGTAGAGGTATGACGGTGATAATTGGTTCCGAGGAAGAGGAAGGGTCACTAGGGTTTGGGAATTGAAGCTTGTAAAGGGTCATGTTTATATATAGAAAAGGTAGTTGGCGAGTGGATAGGAGAGTGTGTAATTTGAATTTTAAATTCTGGGATTTTAAGGATAATCCGTGATGTTTATAGGGGGAATGATTGGAATATGAAGGGTTTGTTGTTGGGAAATGGATTGTGGGAAGCGTGTTTAAGTGAACAAAATAAACAGTAATGCATGCACTGGGTTTTTAAGATTCACTGAATCAAATTAAATGCTTTCCATTCATTTTTAGTTTTCCCACTTAGACTTAGATTTAATGCAAGTGTTGGGAACAAGTGCAATTACCTTAGAAATGTGCAGACATGGCTGTGGTAATGCACAACTGGATTTTGCAATCTGAGTCCAATTGTTAGTCCATTCATAAGACGGAAAATATTTACAAAATAAATAACGTGCTAAATTTTTATTTATTTATTTTTTTTGTTTTTTTTTGAATATTTCAATAAGGTTAGAGACTAAGTAGGGGCAACAAGTATCATTTTATTCGTATCATACCAAGTTCTAACCTTAGCTTGTCGTGTCTGTACCTGCTTAGTGGTTTGGTTAAGATCAGCAACTTGATCTTCTGTGGGGCAGAATTCAAGCTTGACCAGTTCCTTTTCCACATAGTCTTTTAGAAAGTGATGACGAATATGAATGTGTTTCACTCTTGAGTGATGAACTGGATCCTTTGATATGCAGATAGCACTAGTGTTGTCACATATGATAGGAACACATTTTAGTTTCATACCAAAATCTCTAAGTTGTTGTTTGATCCATAGCATTTGGGAACAGCATGAAGCAGCAGCTACATATTCAGCTTCTGTTGTGGATAGTGCCACGGTGTTTTGTTTCTTTGATGCCCAAGAAACGGCACATGCTCCTAGAAACTGAACCATCCCTGATGTGCTCTTTCTGTTAACTAAATCCCCTGCATAGTCAGCATCTGTATATCCTTTGAGGTCAAAGTGATCATAGTTAGGATACCATAAACATAAATCGTCAGTGCCTTTTAAGTATCTTAGAATTCTTTTGACTGCTGTAAGATGAGATTCTTTTGGGTTGGATTGAAATCGAGCACAGACACCTACACTAAAGACAATGTCTGGTCTGCTTGATGTTAGATAAAGTAATGAACCAATCATACCTCTGTACCTCGTCTAATCTACACTTTTACCTTCTTGATCCTCATCTAGCCTTGTGGTAGTTCCCATGGGTGTATGATTGCTTTTAGCTGACTCCATTCCATATTTCTTTATGAGATCCTTGATATATTTCTGTTGGTGGATCATGATGCCTTGTTCCGTTTGCTTGATTTGGAGACCTAGGAAGAAGTTTAGTTCTCCCATCATGCTCATTTGAAATTCTTGCTGCATTAGGTCAGAAAATTCTTTGCAAAGATCTTCGTTAGTTGCACCGAATATGATATCATCAACGTACATTTGAACAATTAATATGTCTGTGTCTCTTGATTTAAGAAACAAGGTTCTATCAACCTTACCTCGATTGAATTGATTGTCTAATAGAAAATGAGAGAGACGTTCATACCAGGCTCTTGGGGCTTGTTTTAGTCTGTATAGTGCTTTGTCTAGTTTGTATATATGTGAGGGGTATTATGGATCTTCAAATCCTGGTGGTTGTTCCACATAGACTTCCTCTTTAAGATATCCGTTTAGGAACGCACATTTTACATCCATTTGATAGAGTTTGAACCCCATGTATGATGCAAATGCTATAAGTATGCGTATTGCTTCCATTCTGGCAACTGGCGCAAAGGTCTCTTCAAAATCTATCCCTTCTTGTTGATTGTATCCCTTGACAACCAATCTAGCTTTGTTCCTAGTAATAGTTGCATGTTCGTCTTGTTTGTTTCGGAATACCCACTTTAAACCTATTACTCGATTGGTCAGAGGTGTGGGTTCAAGGTGCCATACTTTATTCATTTCGAATTCATTGAGTTCCTCCTGCATGGCAATGATCCAATCAGAGTCAGTTAGTGCCTCTTTATAATTTTTAGGTTCAATCATGGACAAATAGGCATAGAAAGCACAAAAGTTTTAGAGTTGTGATCTCGTTGTTGTTCCTCGTCCAAGGTCACTAATTATTTGGTCAAGTGGATGTGAGCTTTGATGTTTCCAAGGTCTAGGTTGGAATGGTGTAGTGACTTCTTCAGCAAGCTGTTCCACTTGTGCATTTGGTTCTGTATGATCTTCAGTTTGTATCTGTTCCACTTCAGCTGTGCCACCTTCAGGTGTTTCTTCATTCTGAGCTTGTTATTCTATTTGAGAAGTTCTTCTTATCTCTTCGTCTTCTGTTTCTCTTGTGAGTCCTAGTTTGAAGTTTCCATCAGAGGTTGTACCTGTAACAAAGTTTTGGGAGTCAGTTTCATCAAATATAATATGTATGCTTTCTTCCATGCACATAGTCCTTTTGTTGAATACTCGATATGCTTTGCTGTTTGAGGCATATCCCAAGAATATATCTTCATCACTTCGTGCATCAAATTTTCCCAGTTGATCCTTTCCATTGTTGTGGACGAAACATTTGCATCCAAAGATTCTGAGATGTGTTATAGAGGGTTTTCTTCCTCTGTACAGTTCATATGGGGTTTTGTTTTTGATGGCTCTAATTAATACTCGATTGAGCACATAGCATGCTGTGTTTAGAGCTTCGGCCCAGAAACTTTTTGGAAGTCCACTAGCAATCAGCATTGTCCTTGTCATGTCTTCAAGAGTTTGGTTCTTTCTTTCTACTACACCATTTTTTTGAGGTGTTCTAGGAGCAGAGAAGTTGTGGTCTATTCCTGAATCTTTACATAGATCATCAAACTTCTTGTTTTGAAATTTTGTACCATGATCTGATCTGATGTGGACCAATTTGTGATTGCTTTGTCGTTGGACCCTAGAGGCGAAAGCCAAGAATTCTTCAAATGTTTCTTCCTTTCTAGCTAGAAAAATTACCCAAGTGTACCTTGAGAAGTCATCTACATTACAAGCACATACTTCTTTCCACTCCTGCTTTGAGTTCTCATTGGTCCACATAAATCCATGTGGATCAGCTCTAGTGGTCTTGTTGTACTGATTAGTCCCTTAGATTTAAAAGACGTTCTTACTTGCTTTCCTTTGATACAGGCATCACAGACTGATAGTTTTGCAAACTTTGTATTCGGAAGACCTGTGACTAGATTTTTTGAATTTAACTTATTCATTAGAGAAAAACTAGCATGACCAAATCTTTTGTGCCATAACAAAGGATCATCTTCAATAACACTGAGACAAGTCAGATTGGAGTGAGGAACGGAGTTAAGGTTAACCACATATATGTTCCCTTTCCTCTGTCCCTCTAAGATCACTGTTTCAGTGTTACTGTTGATGATTAGGCATTTATTTGAGAAGAATTTTGCATAATTTCCTTTGTCACAGAATTGAGAAATGCTTAATAAACTATGTCCTAGTCCTTCAACCAAAAATACATTATCGATGGAGTGAGACTTTGACTTACCGACCTTACCAATGCCAATGATGTTACCTTTCTTATTATCGCCAAAAGTCACAGTTCCACCTTCATAGGTCGTGAGTGAGAGAAATCTGTTTTTGTCTCCTGTCATGTGCTTGGAAAAACCATTGTCTAGATACCATGTGTTGTTCCCCCTAACTTCGACCTGCATGATAAGTTTAGTTAGAGTTTTTAGCACTAGTAGAAAAAACCCCTGTTGCAACCCCCTTGTTGCAGCGTACATGTAATAATACGCTTCAACAACCAGTAGGTCAACGCGGGTCAAACTTTATAAAGGGTTGTTGCAGCGTACAAATTAATTGCCCGCAGCAAGAGAGTTTTTTGCAGCGTACAAAGTAAAAGCCCCCTGCAATAGCCCATTTATTTTGCAGCGTACAGATAAAAGCCCCCTGCAATAAAATTTTTTCGCTGCAAAGCTAATTAAGAAAAACATTTCATCTCAAACCTAAGGACCATTTCCACGCTCAGTACTCCCTCTTCTTCCCTCAGCTTTCCCTGCGTACTCTCTCACCTCCTCATTCTTCTTCTTCTTCATCTGCTCTCTTTCTCTCTCTAATTCGTGGTTTTTTTGGGTTTTTTGCAAGTAATTGTTGAAATTGGGTGACAATTCGTCTTGGTTTTTGTAAAAATTTGCTCGACTCCTTCTCTCCAAGCATCTGGCCTTCGACCTCAGCCTTCGAACTCAGCCGCCGTCGAACTCAGCCGTCGAACTCAGCAACTCAGGCGTTGCTCGGCCCTGCGTCGCTGTCTTCGCCGATGGGTCTGTGTTCTCGCCTCATCTCCCCCTAATTTCGTATTTTTAGGGTTTGCTTTCAGTCAATTCTTGATTTTTCCCCTAATTTCGTATTTTTAGGGTTTGATTATATAAATTATTCTTATTTTTTGTGTTAATTGATACATTTTTTCCGATTTTGATTGTTAGGGTTTTATTTTTTTCCGATTTTTTTCCGATTTTGAATGTCAACCCTAAAGTGGATAATATTTGGTACCCTATGAATTACTATATCACTTTGATGATTTTCTATTTAGTATATGCTTTTACTATGGTTCTGCTTTATTTGTGTTTTGTTTATGTATCTGTTTCTATTCTTACTAGCACGATATATAGCTGGTTAGTTTCCTGTTAGTGTGTAAGAATTAATTGAGTTATTAGACCGTCTTGAGTTCGAACTGTTTGGATAGGAACTGAGACACCGGCCAATAGTGTGCTCTAAGTAGTGAAATATCTGTTAGATGTTGGTGTGTATTTTTCTAGTGAATTTTGTTGACTTTGATTTTCTTGATTTGGTAAATACTATCAGTCAAGTGCTAGGACGGTGAGGAAAGATAAGCCACGTGGGCGTCATCATGGTCTCACTCAACAGAAGAGGCAAGAGATAAAGGAAGCTTTTGAACTGTTTGACACTGATGGCTCAGGTTTTGAATCTGTTTAGTGTTTCGAATTTTATATGTCAAACCATTTAGTTTGTTCTCGCAATCTCGCCTGTTTGATTCAAATTGTTATTTTCAGGAACTATTGATGCTAAGGAGTTGAATGTTGCTATGAGGTATTATTCTTTGTAAATCCTAAGGTTTTGATATACCACTACACACTTAACACAGTTACCTGACCTAAAACTGCATCGTTGCAGGGCTCTGGGTTTTGAGATGACCGAAGAGGTATAAAATCTGTCATTTTGTTGGTTTTTTGTTGATTACGATTGAAATATTTCTTCTCTGAATACTTGCAAAAAGATAACCTATGTTCCTTCCACTATTCTTTTTCTTCTCTGGGTTCTAAGACACTCAAACAAGGGTGTGGCCTCCTTAACTGACACTTCAATATTTACCCAGAGTCTCATAATACCTCAACGGCTCAACCATCTCGAACCACATATTCATAGAGAAAATTAGAAAAATAAAACAGATGCAGAATGCAGAGTCAATTAGATTTTAGTGGAATAGCCATTGTTGAACGTAGACTGGTGGCGATGTGGAATCACTAGTAGAATTTAGAAGTCAATTACTCAGTAGTTGTTTAGCCTTGAATCTAGTAACTTAGCCATAGTTGAATTTGGTCTAGGAATAAGTTAAAGCACCTACTAGTGATTTAGCTATATATATATATATATATATTGAATACATATGTTTGTTTAACATAAGTTCCCTAAGGTATTGCTACTCTTGGGACGAGGATGATGATAACTGAGTGTCCAGAGCTCAGGCAAGTGAAATGGTGTGTCTAAAATTTTGGGATTAGGATATGATTACTGAGTATTCTCGGAGAAACATCTGGATGATGAATCTGTCTCTGCTCCCTGGCTTACGCCTTTTCTCCCATTTCCAGTCTGGAATACACTCCCCCAACATTCTCAAGTACCATCTTGCCACGTTACTGCTTCAAAACCAATATATATGAGCTTTTAATTTCATATTTTGAATATTTGGTGATTTGGAAAACTGGGATGAAGAGACGATTGGAATAAGATGACAGCTAATAATATGATTAAGGATCTCGTTTCTGGCTCAATCCTTAGTACTTGGTGATCTGAATTCATTTTCCTAGTAACTGCGCTAGATAAATTGATCAGCAATGTGATATTTCCAGCTTCGCTTATTGTCCAATCATTGTCCGTTGCCTTATCTGAGGTGATTTTACAATTCAGCTGCATCTTTGCTTTTGTATTCTCTCAGTTTAATTGAGATAGTCTTTCTTTTTTCCTCGTCACATTCATTTGAAATTCGATGCGGCCCTCTGTGTGCATACAAACTTTGGGATTGTGCAAGGTTCCTTCTGGCGTGGCTTTGACTTGATTATTACTCCCTCCATCAGGAAATAGTAGTCATATCACTGATATGTATTGCAAGGGGTCTTTGATTAAAAGAGTTTAGAGCAATGTGACAACATTTCTGGACAGAAGAAGTTCTAGTACGGAGTACAAAATATGATTCTGCAACACTCTAGCATTTATTTTGGTGACGCCTGTCCTCTGCTTCTTTTTACTTGTTCACTACAGTAGCACCAGTGCAAGAATTTGACTGCTTTACCTTTCCTTTGATTCTGATGGCGGAATCGCATGAAATCTTTATCTGTTTAGTAACATAAAACATTAAGAAACTAAATCCTCCTTGTTGAAAAACATGTGTCCAGAAGAAGAAACAAAGGGTTTTCTGGAAAAATCTTGATCCTTCTGTTAATATTCTTTGTATAACAGGGCGAATTATTGACCTGAACTTATATGGTGTGATTACTATCTTTTCTTTCCCCTCCCGACAGGATTGTAAAGTTAGATGGCTTGATCTCTATCTTGTGTATGACATTTGGTCAACAATGTAGTGAACTTTCTAGGACGTGGCAATCACTTACCATTATTTCCTTTCAAAATTGGCAGGGTGGAAATAATTCTGATTCTGATGATGATGAGAAACGCCGTCAGAGGCACCACCACCACCAACGCAGGCACCATGATGAGGAATAAGATGATTACTTTTCAGTTTTTAAGTTGAGCTCCCCCATCTTTATCCTTGGCTGTTAAAATAAGGGGTTGAGAATGTTTGGCGTATAACCATACCTGCTGCTTTATGTTTTCTTGTATGATGGCTCAATGAGTTGATGGGCCTATGTTATTCTATTATGTACTACTAAACAAAACTCCTGTGTGTTTTCCTATTGAATGGAGTTTTTGTTGTTGTTTTGTTTCTATTTTCTTTATCTCTTTCTCAAGTAACAAAACGGTGATCTACTTTGCTCGTGTTTGAAAAAATATCTTTTAGTAAACCAGGCATTTAGTTGCTTGTGTATCTTTGGTTTCTGTTGATAGAAGTGGAGCATAGAACAAATCTCGCGTTCTGTTTATGGGAGTACTTCTTAGCTGGGCTGTAAGTAACTCTGCAAGAGTTTTCTGTTTTGATATCAGGAGGATAGCTGCAATCTAGAGTTTTGTGATGACACGGCAAAATTCTTGTGTTTGGACTTTGGATGACAGAGAGATATGCTCCTTGGTTTGGTGCACTGGTCCGTACAGGTGACATGAATATGACATCGGCACTGGATTTGGTAGGTTTCTGGGATTTTAGACTACGGAATGGCACAACCGCACAGGTACATCTATTGAATACTTGGTATGTTTTATGCTAAAAAGTATCTGTATCTGCATTGATTTCAGATCTTAGAAATATGGCATTGTAGTAATTTTTGCTTGCAAAAGAAAATGTAAGAAAAGAAGAACACATAATTAATCATAGTATTAAAAACATATTGCAACATATGAAGTAAGTTTCCAGATGAATAATTAGAAAAACAAAATTGAAATCCTGACTATCCACGGTTTCTTTTGCTGAAGCATGTCTAATTCAGAATGGATTTCAGAGTGAGCATTACCACCTTTAGCAAGGGATCCTTGATTAGCATCACCAAGTTCAGTAGCTCTTCTCCTCATAATCTGTAGTCATCAATGTGTTGACTGCATGCTCTATAAGTCTATAGTGGTTGATGTTACCCAACTGATCACGGTGTGCCCAATCTCTCATCAGTGTACCGATTTTTAGAACATCCGTTACCAATAGGGTGTTACGTTGCTTGGCTGCTCAGAATGCATAGGCCATGCTTATACTCTCAAGTCTCAACGCAACAATGACTCATAAACCCACCTGTCAGAGGGATGAGCTAGAATTTCTACTTGTTTTGCCCAGTCTGTTACCACAATTCCTCTGTTTTTCACTCTCTCTTCATACCCTTGTGGTAGTTGATGACTTCTCTCTTCACCTTGTTCAAAAACATCAACTGTATCGGAGTTTCTAAGCACCCATACAAACTTTTGTCTGCTTCTTTCCAATCCTATTGCCAATTCCTTGATCCGCTCGTAACTCAGCGATGTTGGTGATACATATATCACAGATCCTTCCTCTTGTTTATCTACCCATTTCTAGGCATTCATGTCTCTGTCTTCCACTTCCGCTTTTCAATTCCACAAGATTAAAAGGTCCAAGTACTTTTAAGTGTTTTGTCTCAGCATTTGTTGACCGCTTCTGCAACATTTCGACATATCTGCCTTCTACCAGTGTGGATGTGTTGTAGAGCCTTCCAGACTCCGGCACCCATCATTTGGAGGAAAGACATTTTAACATAATAAATGTTCATCTTCAAACATACTCCGTATAATAAAACACAAAGTAAAGAAATCGATTAACCCAGAAAGTGTAAAGGCTATTTTAAAACGGAGGTGGTAGTAATAAGTATTAGCAAGGTGACTTGGACGGATTACGTAATTAAATATTTATTTTACCGATCAATATTCTTCTCCCCCCTCACAACGTTACCGACTAAATATTTAAGGACTGAGATAGTGATAAGATAGTAAGGTTCCATAGAGATTCCGTGTGAATTCTTCCTAGACAACATCTAGACCAGGTCCACAAGTAATTTTAATTTTAATATTGAAGTGTCAGTTAAGGAGGCCAACTATGAACTAAAGAACCTAAGGACTCATTTTAAACCTACTAAATGTTTTATATTCTAGTTTTAACTTTCTAGGACTCATTCCAATCCATTTATGCCCATTTAAGGCTCATTGTGTCGTTTTAGGTCATATTTAGGCTAAAATGACATTTTCGCTCCCAACTTTGAACTTAAGAACCTAAGGACTCATTTTTAAATTATTATATGATTAATAAGCTTAGTTTTGAGTTTCTAGGACTTATTCTAATCTACTTATACCCATTTAATGCTTGTTTGATCGTTATAGGTCATATCTAGGCTAAAATAAGGCATTTTCGCTCCCAACTTTAAAATAAAGAACCTAAGGACTAATTTAAAACTTATTACATGTTTAATATGCATAATTTTAACGATCTAAGACTCGTTCCAATCTATTTATGCACCTATAGGCTCATTGGGTCATTATAGGTCATATTTAGGCTAAAATGACATTTTCGCTCCTAACTTTGAACTAAAGAACCTAAGGACTCATTTTAGACTATTAGGACATTGTCATTAGTTTCTTGAATGTTAAAATGTGATATTTAATTTGTATTTATTCTAATGTTTAATTTAAATTTCTGTTTTTGTAAAGGTCTACACTCCGAGGATTGCGCCTTATGCGAGGAATTTGATGTGGTTCGTGAGCAATGGGCCAAGTTTTTTACCAGCAAGTATTTATTATTGGCTTTAGCGCGCTTGATCGAGTTGGTTTAGTTGTTATAGAATAAATTTTATATTAAAATGTATGTTTATGTTGAAATTGGAACATATATTTAAATGTAATATGTGCACTTAATTTGGTTTTGGGATATATAGTATACAAAACTCCAGTTGTTGTTTTTATATTTGTTATACAGGTTGCGTTATTCTATTATTGTTTTGACAGGTTTCTATATTTGGTGCAAGGCACTCTAGGTATCCCTAAACAAAATTAGAATTTTCCCGCCAAAAGTGCTTTGTTGCAGCGTACATATATATTGTACGCTGCAACAAGGGAAAAAAATTTCGCAAAAATTCAGACTTGTTGCAGCGTACAAATAAATGTACGCTGCAAAAAGTTGAGTCTTTTGCAGCGTACATATATATGTACGCTGCAACAAGTCCAAATTTTTGCCAATTTTTTGGCACTTGTTGCAGCGTACATCTAAAAGCCCGCTGCAACAAATCACTTTTTGCAGCGAACTTGTACGCTGCAACAAGTTCACCCCCAGTTGCAGCATACGATGTACGCTGCAACAGGGGTCTAAAAGCCCGCTGCAATAAGGGTTTTTTCTACTAGTGTAGGAACCCAGCATAGCTTGGGTTCCTTGCTCGGAATCGAATCACTTTTCTTTACCCATTTAGTCTTGGTGAGATCGATGTTCTTTTCCAAGCCTCTTTGGTTTTTAGGACAAGAGACTCTATAATGCCCGATTAGACCACAGAAGGTGCATATTATGTCACTGTATAGATCTACTCTGGTCTTTCTAGAATGGTGTTTTTTGTGATTGAAACCTAACCCTTCTGTGCGTTTGGTCCTAGCTTCTTCTATCCATTTTGGTGTTCCTTCTATTTTGTGTCTAGTATTTCTAGCTAATTCACCTTCTAGGTTGGTTTTTTCTAGTTCATTTTTATAAAGGCTCTTAGTCTTGGTTATTTCTAGGTCGATCAGCTCTTGTTTTAGCCAGGAGTTCTCATTACGTAAGGCTTCACAGATTTCTTTTATATGAAGGTTCTGATCAAAGAGTCTAAAGAAACGATTGTCAATATCTATGTTTGTATTTTTAGTCCATTCCAACTCCTGTGTGAGTTTATTGACGGTGCTTTGGTGTTTCTTATCTGAGTCTAATTTTTCTTTTAGGAGTTCCTCATAGTCACTAGTGAGACAGGAAAGTAGGTCAAACAGTTCTAATTTAGACAGAGATTCAAGTCTACTTTTAATTTGAACAAGACTTTCCTGGAATTTTTCGCCTTCTGAGTCTGATCCATCTTCTTCTTGTTCAGCTACAAGACATAGGTGAGCAGTTTCTTCGTTGGGTTGTTCCTGTTCCTCATCTGAGGAAGAGTCTCCCCATGCAGCAATCATGGCTTTCCTTACCTCAGTTTTGGAGAAGGAGTTCATGTTGTCTTTAAATCTGTCTTTGGCTGTTTCCTTTCCTTTTCCTCGTTCTTGATCCCAGGGGGGACATTCTCTAATGCGATGTTCCAGGTTTCCACACTTATGGCATCCAGTGTCAGTTTTGGAGAATTTTCGATTTGGTTTGCTTATATGATCTCCATCTTTGTAGTTTCTAAACATTCTTCTGAATCTCCTAGCAAATAGGGCAGTCTCCTCGTCTTCTTCAGGGTTTTCATCATTTTCAGTTTTTAGAGCAAGAGCTCTATTTTTGGTATTCTCTGAAGGTCGTGCATTCAATTGCAGTTCATGAGTTAAGAGAGATCCAGCCAGTTGTTCCAGGTTAAACTTAATGAAGTCTTTAGTTTCCTGAAGAGCAGTAACCTTGGCCATCCATGGATCTTGAGGAAGACTTCTTAGAACCTTCCTAACTTGTTCCTCAGGAGTTATGATTTTGCCAAGAGAGTTAAATATCATTGATGATGTTCGTGAAGCGAGTAATCATGTCTTGAATTGTTTAAGAGGATTTCATGGTGAACAGCTCATACTGGTGCATTAAGAGATTAATTTTTGATCTTTTGACTTCGTTTGTTCCTTCATGAGTGACCTGGAGCAGATCCCAAATCTGCTTCGCATTCTTGCAGCCCATTACTCTATTGTGCTCGTTTGGACCTAGTCCACAGTGCAGAATTTTAAAAGCCATGGCATTGAGTTCAAGCTTTTCATAGTCAGCGTTGTCAAATTCCGCAATCGGCTTAGGAACAGTTTCTCCAGAGGTATTTAGCTTAGTGACATGGAAGTCTCCTACTTCGATAACTCTCCATACTTGATAGTTTTCAGCCTTGATGAAAATCTCCATCATGTTTCTCCAATAAGAGTAGTACTTGCCACTAAACATTGGAGGACGTTGTGTTGAGTATCCCTCTTCTAGTTTCTCAGTAGTGTTCATAGCTTCAGAATCGTTTTTCCCGTCAGAGTTACCTGCAGTTAAAGGGTTCTGGCTCTGATACCAATTGTTAGTTTCACACAGTTCCTCAAGAGGGGGGTGAATTGATATTTTACGGTTTTATAAAAATTAAACTACTAGGAACAGAAACAGTAAAATATGCAAGCAAGATTTAGCGTGGAAAACTCTCTAGGCCCAATAGAGAAGAAAAAACCACGGCCCCTTTGGGGACTTAAACACATTCACTAATTAGGCAAAACAACTCAGTTTCTTTACAAGCCTAATCTACTCGGGCCACAATCTGTTAATCGCCTCTGATTACAGATGACTAGGAACAACCCTCTTTGTTCCTTCCCTTATGGAAACAGTCCCTCAACTGCTTCTCCTCACAGATCTCTCGTGAGATCTTCTCTCTTGCTCAAGTAAGCCTGACTCAGGCTTCTCATACAATAACTCAACACTTTAATTAAAACATATAGATATTAAACTAATACTTAACACAAGATATAAGACCAAGTAACAAATACTGCTCTATATCGGAACAGGAACAGACTCCTTAAAAATTAAGGCTTTAAGGATAATACCTGAAAGCTTCTGGTTGATGTAAATAAGTCTGATAAAAAACTTTCGTAAAGAACTTGAGGTTTATTTATAAGAATCAAAGTGTTTACCCTAGATTCTAATTCAACTTAATTTAGGACTCTTTTCAAAAGATAGTTTTTCGTAAATAACTCTTTAAAACGCTTTTTGATAAAACCAATCTTTGACGTATTTGAGAGTTGTATGTCAACTCAAATTCTCAAGAGTATAACCTCAAGTAGGATAGTAAATTCAGTTTTAAAACCTCGATGTTTATCTTTTGTAAAATCAAACTGATTTACTTCAGATTCAAGATATGTTTTGGACTCTACGAAAAACTCCGTTCCCACACTAAGCTATATTTGAATATACTGATCTTATACCTTTCTAGACTCATGAGACTTGGTGGGCTTCACATTTCTTGGCCCATGATATAATCTTCTCATACGCTTTGAACTTGTTTTCTTCATAGCTTCTCAGCTTGCTTCTTCATACGTTTTAAACTTGTTTTCTTCATAGCTTCTCAGCTTGCTTCATCATATGCGATCCTTGCCACGAGCATTGTGAACTTATAGTGACCTGTTCCTCACATTCCTTAGACAAAAAGTCGTGAGTATAGTTTAAGCTTGTCACCATCAAAACTCAGGAATCAACACTCAAGCTCCGGGAAATTCAGCATCACCGTTCTTCGCCTTATCGCCCGCAAACTAATGGGGCAGTCGAAGTAGCCAACAAGAATGTCAAAACCATCATCATGAAAATGACATCCAATTAAAAAGACTGGCCCAGAAGCTGCACTTCGCATTGTGGGGATATCGAACTTCAATTCGCACTTCAACTGGTGCAACTCCGTTCTCATTAGTCTATGGAATGGAAGCAGTACAACCTATCGAGCTAGAGACACCTTCTCTAAGGATAGTCCTCGAAAGCAAAATCCTAGAAGCGGCATGGGTACAAGCAAGATATGACGAGCTAGTCATGCTCGATGAGCGTCGGCTTCAAGCCGCTCACCATGTACAAGTCTATCAGCGCCGAGTGGCCAGACATTTCAACAAAAGGGTCAAAACCCGAAACATCAAGGAAGGCGAGCTTGTCCTGAAAGCCCTTCGTAAAATCATCATGGATCCAAGGGGAAAATTCAAACCCAACTGGGCAGGCCCATACATCGTCAAGAAGATCCTCTCCGGGGGAGCAGTCGAACTAACAAACATCGACGGAACAGAATTCAGATCTCTGACCAACCTCGATCAACTCAAAAAGTTCTATGTCTAGGTTCCATGTTCAAATACAAGAATTCAAATCCAAGTCCTGCAAGGTGGGCAGAACTACGTCCGTCCTGATTCCATAATGGGACACGTAGGCAACCTCATTCCGAGGCCCGGCCACTTTAATACAAAAAAATTCAAAGTTTCCTCAATTAAGGGCATCCTAAGAATCAAATCAAATCAAAACTCAAATTTCAAAATTCAATCGTTGTTATTCCAAATGTGCAATTTCAAAGCAAAGCATGTTCAAGCGGAATTTAACACGATAACTTTTTATTTGGGCCCTAAGGCCTTCAAAGCTAATTCAAATACAAAGTCAGGATCAAGTGAAGCAAAGTTCAAAAGCATTTTCACTTCCTAAACACATCTTCTAAACACATCTTCCAAACACATTACAAACACATTCCAAACAAAATTCATTCCAAACACATTTAGCCTACAAAGATCTACGGTCGGGCGACTATGCTCTCGAGTCTTGGCACCTTGAGTACTATCCCCTGGCTCATCCCGCAATCAATCATCAATCTTCCCCTTGCCCAAGCGACGGGAGAAGGAACTTGCAAGCCTTCCAAGACGGGACGACGACGAACCTCCTTTGGATTCCGAACGGCCAAGCACCGGATGGGCCACACTCCCGTCACCTTCCTCATAGTTAGTTGATGCAGGACGTCTAGCTCTAGAACCTCGGACTCTAGCTGGTCTTGAGAGAGAAATGCCCCTCTGGCTTAGGCCTCTCATCCATACAATGTACCCCGCAGGCAGAGTAACTGACTCAGGTGGGAACTGGATACTCAAGAACGGTTTGGCAACCCAATACCGCCTCCAAACTTCAAGTCGATTTGCATTCAGCGAAACAGGTTTCGGGTTCTCTTCAATACAGTTCGGGATCTCCTGTTTCAAGCCATACTGTCTCATCCCTCGGGCAGGTGAGTAGAAGACCAGCATTGTGAGGCTTGGCACCCTCAAAGCAATAGGACCAGGGGCATGTTTCATAGCAGTAATTCCCCACCAAGGAACTACCCACCTTATACAAGATTCAACCCCAGAGAGTGTACACCGCCACTCATCCAATGAAAGCCGGCCATGCAGCATGGGTCGCATAGTGAATCCCTTTCTATTATAGCTCGCCATGTTCTCCGATGGTGCCACCAACATGAGGCTCTCCATAAGCCAAACCTTGGGGAGTATACAAGAAGCACATTTCAAAATTCAACATTCAAAATTCAAATACAAGTACGAAATTCAACATACAAGAGAGCTCCAGATCCTTACTTGGAGTAACACCGGTATTCCCGATGGCAAAGAAGAGGGGTCCGACTTCAGCATATCAAGGCCCATCAATGTTTCGTCAATCACAAGCAGCATTGGGTCCCGACCAATAGCAAACTGCTCTACAATCTCTATTAGGGAGGCATCACCATTGCCAAACCCCTGCTTCGAAAAGAGGAAGCGAGGGAATATACAAAAACTCAAGGCTCTCAGGCGAAAAACTTTGGGAACATCAAGCCCAGCAAAGTAGGTGACAAAGAGGGACAAATCCACCCCTCTGCCATATACAACAGCACTCAAAAGCCCAAATACCTTTCAAAACTCAAGAAAAAGTGTTCTTCAACACTAGGCATGCATGGCTCCAGCATCAAGGGCCACCCCAATATAGCACTAAATTCCTCAGGAAGGGGACATACCTCATTATTTCCAAAACGGAAGACATGATGATTCAGGTCCCAAGCCTCCAGAGCAGCAAGAATGAAGTGCAAATCCAATTTTACAAACCGGAAAGAGACGGGCACCCCAAGATGCATGCCATCAAGCTCTCTCTTCTCCAACTTGCCTAGCGAACCAAGCCACGAGTTCAAGGCATTTTCAAAAGACACAGCTATATTTTCTCTTCGTGAGGAAGCAGTATGCAATCATAGCAGGGAAGGATTGATACAAGAAATGATCCAAAATGCTCCCTATTTATACAAGATTTGGCTTGCACGACAGCTCACAGGCGCCAGGCGCCAAGCCCGCATTGAGCGCAGGGAGCCTGCATCAAAGGACGAGGCCACCGTCCTCTCTTATGACTCCAAGTACACACTCTTTAGTGTTTTGGACAACAGAGTACAACCTCCATTATTCAAGATTCCAAAGGCGCAAGCCGCGCAATTTCAATCAGTCCGGATCAACGCTTTGAGCAGATGTCGGGTAAATTTTATTCAAAATTTAAGCATTCTAGTCCTAGATCGGCGTCCTAAGTCGATTCTGCATGTGCATAAGCAAGAGTTGAATATACTTTGACTTGCGCTTTTCCTAACCAAAAAACCTCAGTCAAAGTGGGGGCTTATAGTGGGTATATACACCCGAAAAAAATGGGCAAATTTGTTTTTTCTTCAAAATTTTTCGCAAAATTGTCATGCATGCATATAGCCACAAAATTTCAAGGCACACACAACGCATACAATTCCAAATATTCAAACATACAAATCCCAATCTTCAAAAAATTTCAAGCCGATTCAAGTTCAAAGCTAATACAACCATACAAAAAATTTCAAGTTTTCAATCCATACAAATACAATACAACCCAGCCTATACAAAATCAACCCAGGCAAGCTGGAACTCGCTACCATGCAGGGTCAGTCTGAATCATCATCGACAGCGACCTCAATCACAGGCGCCTTGTCCCTATTCCGCCTCCTAAGACGCTCCAGCTCTTGATCCAACTCCGTCCCAGGGGTACTAGGATCCTGCTCCGAGATACGAAGTGTGCCGGGAGAGGGATGGACTCCCTGCTGAGAAGAGGAATACTGATAAGGCGGCGACATCGCCATGTACTGGTATGGCCCAAACATCTGAGCCTAGCGCATCCTATCCATCTCCGACCAGTAAGCCCATGAATCGGCACCCCAAGGCTGAGGACCACTCCCTCCGAAGTAGCAACCGGGAGGAGGAACAAAGGGCCTCGAACTGCCAGCACCCCCAAATGAATGCCTGGTGGGATCAACATGTGCAAAAGGGGAAGCTCCTCGCTCAGCATCAGAATGCCTCTGATGAGGACTAGCACAAGACCCTTGTCCCAGCTCCAAACTCGGTCCTTCCTGCCTCAAGGACGTCTCCACCTGGGGCTCTCTGTCAAAGGAACCTCCATGGTCTCGACGGCGTTCCTATACAACATACAAGTTCAAAGATCGATATCCAAGTTCGAATTTCCATAATACAAGTTTCAAGATCAAGAAAGGCACCTCTCTGTTCCGGCCAGCAAGCTTCCGGGTCAGTTTGGCACACTGCCTCTTCCAAGAATCAAGCAAGAGCATCCAGCGACGCACTCTCACCCGAGGCGCCTGCATACAAAATCCAAGATCAATTTCCAAATACAAGATTACACACAGTTCAAAGAGATGCAGCAGTACTTACAGGGGCGTAATGCTCAGGTACAGCATCATATGATTTCCGGTGCGGAGGAGAAGTCAAAGGGATGGTCTCCACCACCTCTTCCCCGTCCGAGTTCTCATAGCGGAGGATCCTATCAGCATGAGGAATGTCCTCAGGATCAACCTCCTCCTCCTACATACAATCATGCAATCAATACAAGAATACAATCAATACAAGAATACAAGATACAAGGTCCAAAGCTCACCGGCAGTACAAAGCGTACTGGTGGAGCCAACCTCCTCAAGAATTCATCATAGCTACCCTTCTTGTGCACAAACTCCCTCCAAGAGCGGCAAACCGCATCGCCCCTAGCCTCCGCATAGAGCCGGGAAAGATCTTCATCTAGAGCCAGCATGGACTCCAGTGGATCCTTGGGGACAAGCCTATCCCCCGGATGATGCTGAAGGGACACCCGCTCCCCTAGATACCACATATGGCGGTACACCCCTGGAAGCAAAACCCGCCGCCCAGACAGGAAATGGGCACAAGCAGCTGAGGTAGGTACAACCGCGTTGGCAAAAGGACGCCATACCACCTGCAAAACCAACAACTCAGGCAACAGTACAAATACAAGAGAGCAAAACAGTACAAGAACATTACCCTATCAGCAGGTAAAACTCTCCAAGCTCTGCGAGAAGCCGCCAGGGACGCACCCACGCGCACCGCTCCTATCCAAGAGGCAGCATACGGGTAAGCCGCATCTCTAGTACGCTCCGACGCCAAAGTCGGAAAGTGCTCATAGATCCAAATCTTTCAAGGAACAAACAAAACATCAGTCAAGTTCAAGATAAAAGCATACAAATACAAAGTACAAAGTACAAGGAGTCTCGAATACCTCCAGCACGCTCCACAGAGCAGCCATGCTCGGGTCACTCCCCAGTGCAGTCCGGGAGGCCTGCCCCATTTCATACAAGAGGTGGCTATATGCCAAACCATCCCAGTTATAACTCGAGACAGCTCTCAAGTCCCTCAGAGCGGACAAGAAGCTAATATGCACCTGACTGTTCCTACTCGGGGCAATCACTCTGCTAACCAAGACAAGGAGGAAGAGCCTAACCCTCTGCTCCGCGGACACACCCTCACCACAGATAGCATCCACAAGCACCGTCACCGTCACAAGTTTCAATTTTGCAATATATTTCAATATCGCACTTTCAATTATGCCATTTCAATATCGCAATTTCAATACCGCACCTTCAATACCGCACTTTCAATTCCGCAATTTCAATTATGCACTTTCAATTCCGCAATTTCAATTCCGCACTTTCAATTCCACTCCTTTACTTGCCTAGTCCATTTCTAGGCAATGTGGACCTACTCCCTAGTCCATTTCTAGGGGGTCTTGTATTTACTAATTCCGCATTTTATTTAGTATTGTGATGTTGCTTTATTTGCTTTATTGCTTTCATCACCAACATGCTTAATACAACAAACTACAAAGGTTACATCACACTGAACAAAGATAATTTCTTGGACAAACCGGCCTAAGGTTTCTTAAATTAATCTTTAAAGCAAAGTGACCACCATACAATTAGAAATTCTATTTTCTCTAAATTCAAACCCACATAGTCTAATCTAGGGTGTATTTTCGAAACAATGTTGTGCCAACGTACTTGAATATTTCTAAAGCTCGCCGAATAAGCATTTTCGTTCCCGAGCCCGGATCTCACCCATCCGTTTCAAGGATTCAAGGCCTTATCCAAAAATAGAGTCATTTTGCGGTCTTCCCAAACGGGACCTAAAATATAGTTTGGTGGCGACTCCTTCGAGGTGCAAAAATAATTCAACGGTTCTCTAAATGAACCGCCGCGTGCCAACCCCCCTTGTAGGAAACGGAAAAATAAAACCCCCTACATTACTGCTGTGGACTTTTCGCAACCGCCCGATCGGGTGGATTTTGGCCCGATCGGGCCGACTATCGAGCACTTCGCCCGATCGGGCGAAGCTCTGCCCGATTGGGCGACGCCAACCCCTGCTGCTTTTGCGCATATTTTAATTATGGTTTTTGGCTTGTTATTTGGGCAAACTATAAATACTAGCCCTTTTATTTTTAGAAGACATCTTTCATTCTAGTATTAGCACTTAGTTTTATCTTAGTTTTCTCTCAATTTCTCAACACTTAGTTTTATTATTTTAATTAAAATCTCCAACTTTTGAGTTCTTCCTCTGTTCTTCATTTAGGTACTATTTCAATCTAAAGTTTGTTTATTCAATTTCATTGCTCTTACTTGCTTTATCAATTATTCTAATTATGTCTCCATTGATTAATATTGTTTTAGCTATCTTTATTATGTGTGAGTAGTCTAATATCTAGGGTTTGGGGATCCATGAATATTTATGAAGGGATGATTGAATAATGTTGATTGTTGGTATTGTGATTGATTCCTATTGATTGGTTTATTTCACTATGCAATTAGATTTGCGCAGGTTTAATTGTGATAGTCATGCAATATCAGGTTAAGATTCGAGAGATGCAATTTGATATTAAGGCTTGTGTCAATAGGTGGAATTAGGATTAATACGTAGCGAGAGTCCGTTAATTCTAAGTCTATGATTAGTATCGATTCGAGAGAGCATGCTAGTCTAATTAATTGCTTTATTGATTAATGCCGATTGTTTATCATCCTGGATTGTTATTTGTTGGTGAACCTATGCCCTAGATTCTTTAATATCTTCATTCTTAATTGTTTAATTATTTTCGTAGTCTTAGCATACAAACCAACCAACTCTTGTTTCCCAATAGTCTAGATTAGTTGATTAATAGTAGAAAGAACGCATGTTTCCCTGTGGATACGATCCCTACTTCCCTTGCTATCTTGTTAGTGGACTTAGGTTTATCTTTGACTAGGTGATACGACTTTAGCCTGTCAGTCGTGTGCATATAAGACTGAAGGAAATATGTCCTTCACCCAAGGTGCATTAAGTCTAATACCAAGGTTCAGATTAATTACGAACAATTAATTCAGTGAGATCAAGTGATCGGAACAGCTAGCTGGAGAAATGCTTCCGATCAGTGAGTTCTTTGTTCGTTTTCGTTGACAGATTATTGTGGAAAACACGCTTCGAATGTAAGTTTGCTTAATCTGTGCTTTATACATGTTTCCTGGCTTTGGGGATTGTTCCGCACATGTTATTATGTTTAACTGTATTCCCGTACAAAGACTAGTATATATATGTAGTATATATGTAGTACTTTTTTATATATTTATTAGTAAAAGCATAAGCCAAAATCAGTATAATTCGATCAGAAATCTAAATGATACATTCATTTAGAAATGAAGGGAGTATTATTTTTCAAAGGGATCTGTGATAGAGATAGAATCTCTTAGGATATTTTATGTATAATAGACTTCTAGTCGTATTAAGTTTCCTAATCCAATCCGGACTAATGTTCTAACCCACTATATATATTTGATCAATGACAATACTCCAATTCACGGAGTTTCACAATATCTAACATGGTATCACAGCTTAGATTGTAGATCTAGCTTCCACAAATATTATTTTCGATCTTGGAAATTTGTTTCGCCATTAATTTCATTGCTACCGCTCAATTACTGGTTCTCTACACCATTAATTTCTTGCGTCAGTGTTCCCACTGCCACAAAATAAGTTACAGTTCTAGACTTTGGTCACATTAATTACACCAAAAAATCCATCATAATCACGCCGCAGCATGACAAAAGACAACGAAGACCTCACGCCTCCTTCGTCAACGGAATTTCACTCGGCTCTTTCGGTAAATAATATCAAGAACGCTATGCCTTTAATTCTTGATCGGGAAAAGGTGCAATATTCAAATTGGGTTGAATTATTCGAGTGTCACGCTCATGCTTTCAACGTTCTTGATCACATAGATCCCACTACTCCGCGTCCTACTGATGTATCTGAGCCTATGTGGAAGCGGCTCGACTCTATTGTAAAACAGTGGATCTATGGGACAATCTCTATTGATCTTCTTCATACGATTCTTTGCAGGGGAGATACGGCACAACAGATCTGGAATAAAATCAAGGCCATATTTCAAGATAACAAACATACAAGGGTCGTATATCTTGAAAATCAGTTTAACTCTGTCCACTTGAATGATTTTTCTGACATTAATTCTTATTGTTTGCAATTAAAGACTATAAGTGATCAATTAGCTAATATTGATCAACCCGTGTCAGAACAAAAATTGGTCTTACGTCTTGTTGCAGGTTTGGTTGGTACCGATTATGATACTGTAGCTGCTATGATTCAACAATCGAACCCTCTTCCGATTTTTTAGAATGCACGGTCACACCTACTATTCGAGCATGACCGACGTGCAAATGATCAAGGTGGCCATGCCCAAGCGATTTGTCGTGCAACATCATCAGCTACTCCCAGCCGCGGCCCCACCACAACACTAACCAGCTGCCAGCCTGGTCGTGGCGGATGGGGAGGCCGTGGTCGCGGGCGTGGACGGGGTAGGGGTCGTGGCCGTGGAAATGGCAACAACAATCAGCCACATCCACAACATCCCCATCCCACACAACAGCCTGCCTAGGCCACAACACAATGGGCCGGCCCAAAGCAGCCTGCTCCAGCTTAGGCCCAGTTCCAAAATTGGCCAGCAACCCGTTTCCCTTATCCTCAACAGCAGCAACAAGCAGTGCATTATAGGGAAGCAGCTCCACATGCCCAATATCACCTTGGCCCACCTCCGCGGCCCACCCAACACTACCAGGCCTACCCAACTAAATATGGGTCGTCTATGACTGCCACAAATTTGGGTAATTCCTTTTTTACGATGACGCTTCCACAGGATAATTCATGGTATGTGGACTCGAGTGTGACATCTCACATGACCAACAACGCGGGTACTCTCATGCCCCTATTTAATTTAAGCACTAATAATCATAAGGTAATGGTAATCGCATTCCAGTAACGGGTTATGGTCATAATACTTTGCCTCACCCCAAACCACCATTATTACTTCGTGATGTTCTCCTTGCCCCTCAAATAATAAAGAACTTAATTTTGGTCCGTAAATTTACAACTGATAATTCTGTGTCTATTGAGTTTGACCTGAATGGTTTTTCTGTGAAGGACCTTTGTACGGGGAGTATTATATCGAGATGTAATAGTTCGGGGGACTTGTATCCTGTAACCACCACCTCACCATCCGCCTGCTTAGCCACCGTCGTCACATCATATGCTACCTGGCATGATCGTCTAGGACATCCGGGAAATCCAGCTATAAATTTTCTTAAAACTAAAAATTTCATAGTTTGTAATAAAGAGCATGACTCTAGTTTTTTCCCTTCTTGCCAATTGGGGAAACATGTGCGTTTGCCGTTTTATGATTCTAATAGCACTACTTCTACTGCTATTGAAATTATTCATGCTGATTTGTGGACCTCTCCTATTCGTAGCACTAAGGGCCACAAATATTATTTGGTATTATTAAATGATTTTACCCATTTTATGTGGACTATACCCCTTCAATATAAATCTCAGGATTTTCAATCCTTTATGGATTTTAGGCAATATGTCATAACTGAATTTGAAAGACCAATAAAAGATTTTCAAAGTGATCATGGGAGGGAATTTGACAACGACACATTTAAAGTATTAGTTTTTCGATTTTCATGTCCCCATACCTCATCTCAGAATGGAAAAGCTGAGCGCATGATTAGAACCATTACTAATATGTCTCGCACTCTCTTATTTCATGAATCCGTTCCACCTCAATATTGGGTAGATTCTCTAGAAACAACCACATATTTATTAAACATCTTGCCTACTAAGATGCTAGACAACTCTACCCCATCCCAGATGTTGTTTAGAAAAATCCCATCATATGCCCATATTCGGATTTTTGGATGTTTATGTTTTCCCAATTTATCGGAAACCGCTCCACACAAATTAGCACCCCTGTCCACCCCATGTGTCTTCTTAGGTTATCCGTCCAATCGTCGGGGCTATAAGTGTCTTGACCTTTCACTATGAAAATAATACTCTCCTGGTATGTACATTTGATGAGAAAACTTTCCCGTTTCAAAACTTAAATTCCTTTAAAGAATCGGACTACGACTTTTTAGGAACATCGGAACCATTCCCTTTGCTTAATCCATTATGGCAGCACCACTCTGTTCTCGGCCCAACCCAAAATTCCCTACATAATGCTACTTCACATGGGCATAATAGACCACAATTGGGAACTGGGTCAGGTTAGAGCGCCAGGACCCAGTTGAGGCCTACCCATACAGCAGCACTCCCACATTTACCTGCGGTCCAAAACGGAGGCCCAACACAATACAATAATCAACCCCCTTATATCTCCAGCACTTCACGTGCACCCCCCCAATATGTCAACTCCCATGGACAACGTGGCCCACTCATCTACCCCAGCCCAAAATATGGCACCTACCCACGTCTATCATTCTGGGCTAAGCCCAATAGCCTTTTGTTTGGATCACACACCCCACCTCCGATATACTCCACCACCATTACGTGGTGCACAACCAATCCAACCGACTCGGCCACTCCCTCCTTCCCCGTGAGTAACGCGATCCCAACACGGGATTGTGAAGTCAAACCCCAAGTATGCTCTTTAGGGTTATGAATAATATAAACAATATAATTCTTGCGGAAAAACCATAAAGCCAGGAATCCAAATTAATTGCCACATAGTCAATTAGCATAATTAGGATACATACAATGTGATGCGTGCCTTCCTAGCTGCTCCCGAATAGAACAAGAACAAGTATAGTACTACAAATGTCTCCCCTCCGTAGATAGTTCACAGCACGTTCGGATCCGCCTTAGATTCAACCAACTAGAATATTCTCTAAGGTTTTATGTGCACTCGGGAAACTCACAATAATATTAGGCAAATACTAAATTCTCTCTTGAACTTAATGTATTGGAATACTTATTGAATTGCATGATAAATTGTGATCATGAACCACATATTTATAGGGTGGAAATAGAGGAGTTAGAATTCTACTAGGAATCGATTAACTAAATCCATAAGGATTCTAATTAACTAATAACATTAGAATTTTAGGTTTAATCAAATACTAAGTATTTCAGATTTAACCAAAATATTTAATTTTAGTAGAATTAGGAAAACACGATAAGCAAGCAATCCTAACCGGCCAAGGCTTTGGCCGTGTAGCACGCAGCCCCGCAACGCGCAACCCATGAGTGGGCGTTGTTGCTTGGCTCGGCCCATGCGCGCTGGGCGTGGGAGCAAGCAGCACGTGGCCCATCTCGTTGGGCGCTGCTTCTCGCCCCATGCTCGTTGTTCATGCTCGCTGCTCCGCACGCGGGCTTGCTTGGCGCTGGGGCTTGCGTCTCGCAAACTCGTTCGTAGATCGTTCTTACGTCGGGCTTCCGATTCGTTTTCCGATTTCGGAATTCATTTCCGATTCCGGAATTTATTTCCGATTCGAACAAATATTTACGTTTCTGTTAATATTTCTGATTCCGGAAATAATTTCCTTTTCCGGCAATATTTCCGATTCCGGTAATATTTCCGTTTCCGGCAATATTTCCATTTCCGGTAATATTTCTATTTCCGATAATATTTTCCGATACGAACCATGTTTCCGTTTCCGGAAACATCTACAACTTGGATAATATTTATATTTCCGTTATGATCCATATTTCCGTTTCCGGCAATATCATCATTTCCGGAGTATTCTATATTTTTCCTGTTGACGATTTCAGCTCCCACTGGAACCGAGATCCATCGTTTCCGAATGTTCATAAATAGAGTATTTAATGAATAATATATTCATTTAAATACTTGATCCGTTCACGTACTATTTGTGTGACCATACGGGTTCAGTTAAGAATAAGTTGTGGATTAATATTATTAATTCCACTTGAACTGAAGCGGCCTCTAGCTAGGCATTCAGCTCACTTGATCTCACTGAATTATTAACTTGTTTACTCAATTAATACTGAACCGCTTTTATTAGACTTCGCATTGAATGCATACTTGGACCAAGGGCATTATTTCCTTCAGTCTCCCACTTGTCCTTAGGGACAAGTGTGCATTGCCTAATTCCTTTGTCCCTTGATGCCTGCTCATGAACATAAGGTAAGAGTAGTCATCCTTATTATGTCCAGAGGTATTTCTCGGTTTCAGAGTTCAACTGATCAAATAAAACTGATAATCATAGCCTTTGATTCATCTGAGCACGACCATGCATTTTTTAGTTTCTAGCTCTCCGAGTGGCCTTGTACAACTTTCAGGATCTCATCCCGATTTATGGGAGGAAAATCCCAATCTTGTAATCTTGAGATTAAACTTTGTTTGATAGGTGATTACCGGAACGTTGCCGTTATAGTCTCGTTTTACGGTGCGACGCTTGACAACGTCAAGGTAACCAGTTCTCGAACAAGTAATCTCAAATCACTCAGGTATTTAGGATTAGTGTCTAATAATGTACTGAAATTTACTCATGACAAATTTTTATCTCTTACAGTAAAGTTTTACAGGTCTGTCCGATACTAATTTTTTCAAGTAAGTATCTATGCAAATGATTGCGACATTTCCATGTCCACATAGTTCAAGACACAACACTACTAGTCATCTTGCATTTTAGTCGTCTAGGGTTTTCTATGCGTCCATCTTTATAGAAAACTTCCGACCAGGGACCATTTTCAACTTTTGACATTCAAGTTCACTTGATAGACATTTCTTAGTCACAGGACTGGTCCTGATAGTCTATCTTGAATATATCGTCAAATTGAAAGGACTAATCATTTAATAACCACAAAATTAAATGGAAAAATGAATTTTATTCATTTATATGAATGATTAACTAAAACGTTTTACAAAGTATTAAACTCTAAAACCTTTAAAACATTTATTAAGGACATCAAAGACATTCTCCAACATGCTTGATTCCCATAGCTACAGTGTGCGAGTTGTGCTTCGCTTGCGGCAGAGGTTTAGTTAATGGATCTGAGATATTGTCGTCAGTTCCAATCTTTCTTATCTCGACTTCTTTTCTTTCAACGAACTCTCGTAGAAGGTGAAATCTACGAAGTACATGCTTGACTCTTTGGTGGTGTCTAGGCTCCTTTGCCTATGCAATACCTCCGTTATTGTCACAATATAGAGCTATTGGTCTTTTAATGGAGGGGAGTACACCAAGTTGACCTATGAACTTCCTTAGCCAAATAGCTTCGTTTGCTGCTTCATGTGCAGCAATGTACTCCGCTTCAGTTGTAGAATCCGCAATGGTGCTTTCTTTAGCACTTTTTCAGCTTACTGCACCTCCGTTGAGGCAGAAGACAAACCCAAACTGTGATATGAAATCATCTTTGTCGGTTTGAAAACTTGCGTCCGTATAGCCTTTTACAATTAATTCATCATCTCCACCATAGACCAGGAAATCATCTTTATGCCTTTTCAGGTACTTCAGAATATTCTTGGGATCAGTCCAATGTGCCTCTCCTGGGTCTGACTGGTATCTGCTCGTAGCACTCAGTGCGTACGCTATATCCGGGCGTGTACATATCATAGAATACATTATTGAACCAATCAATGATGCATATGGAATCCCACTCATTCGTCTACGCTCATCCAGTGTTTGTGGGAACTGAGTCTTGCTTAGAGTCATTCCATGAGACATGGGTAGGTAGCTTCTCTTGGAGTCTGCCGTATTAAACCTTTCAAGAACCTTATTGATATAAGTGCTTTGACTAAGTCCAATCATCTTTTTAGATTTATCTCTGTAGATCTTGATCCCCAGTATGTACTGTGCTTCTCCTAGATCCTTCATCGAAAAAAAAATTCCCCAGCCAAATCTTGGCAGAGTTCAACATAGGAATGTCATTTCCGATAAGTAATATGTCGTCGACATATAATACTAGAAAAGCAGTTTTGCTCCCACTGACCTTTTTGTATACACAAGATCGTCTGCGTTCTTGATGAAGCCAAAGTCACTGGCTGTTTCATCAAAACGTATATTCCAGCTCCTTGATGCTTGCTTCAATCCATAAATGGATTTCTTAAGCTTGCATACCTTTTTAGCATTCTTTGGATTCTCAAAACCCTCAGGTTGTTTCATAAACACAGTTTCTGTTAAAACGCCGTTTAAGAAAGCGGTTTTGACATCCCTCTGCCATATTTCGTAATCGTAATATGCAGCGATTGCTAACAATATCCGAATAGAATTTAGCATTGCAACTTGTGAAAAGGTTTCATCGTAATCCACACCGTGGAATTTCCTGTAACCTTTTGCAACCCATCTAGCTTTGAAAACTTCTAGTTTCCCATCCTTGTCTTTTTTCAGTTTGAAAACCCATTTTCTTCCTATGGCTTGGTAGCCATCTGGCAAATCGACTAAATCCCAAACTTGGTTTTCAAACATGGAGTCTAATTCAGATTGCATGGCTTCTTGCCATTGCTTAGAGCTAGGGCTTGTCATAGCTTGTTTGTAAGTCGCAGGTTCTTCGCTTTCTAGCAATAGAATTTCATGGCTCTCGTTCGTCAAAATACCTAAGTATCTGTCCGATTGAGACCTATATCTCTACGATCTATGCGGGGTTACATTTCTAGATGGTTCTTGATTCTAACCAGATACTTCTAAAGATCTCTGAGTTTCAATCTGAATGTCATCTTGAGCATTCTCTAGAGTTTGTTGTTCGACTCGAATTTCTTCGAGGTCTACTTTTCTCCCACTTGTCATTTTGGAAATGTGATTTCTTTCCAAAAAGATACCATGTCGGGCAACAAACACCTTGTTCTCAGATGTATTGTAGTAGTAATACCCCTTTGTTTCCTTTGGGTAGACCACAAGGATAAATTTGTCAGATTTTGGTTGAAGTTTGTCTGAAATTAATTGTTTGACGTATACTTCACATCCCCAAATCTTAAGAAAAGACACATTTGGAGGCTTTACAAACCATAACTCATATGGAGTCTTTTCGACAGCTTTAGACAAAGCTCTATTTAGTGTGAGTGCAGCTGTGTTTAGTGCATGTCCTTAAAATTCTACTGGAAGTTCGTCCTGACCCATCATTGATCAAACCATGTCTAGCAAGGTCCTGTTCCTCCGTTCTGACACACCGTTCCATTGAGGTGTTCTGGGAGGAGTCAATTCTGACAGAATTCCACATTCTTTTAGATGGTCATCAAATTCATAGCTCAGAATTCACCGCCTCTATCAGACCGCAGTGCTTTAATCTTCTTGCCTAATTGTTAGGGGTCGAAAAAGCACGAGGCTAATGCGTGACCTCGTCCCTCGTGGGCGTGACGCTTCTTTTTGTCAAATCAAGTGTAAATGGATTTCCTGTGAGTTTACACCCAATTGACTAGTAATATAGGAGTCGCCATTCAGTTTTTAACGACAATGAGAAAAACTGACAAAACCCGGTTATCGTGACATAAAGGGAGTGCAATTATGTTTGACCACGACGGCCGTAGGTTCCCTTGTGATCCCTGGTGGTGGGGATCGCTCAACGTACACCCGCAGGGTAGAGATTGAGGGTTCGGGGGACTGTAACTACCGAGAGGAGTACTCGCTCTTCGATAACTCCAGAGGCAGGATATCCTTACTAGCTCAGCATAAATAATTGAAGGGACATGCGTTAACTATTAAACTAATCTGAGTTGATTTTAACAATATGCAACATATAGTACTAGATCGAGCGCGATTATCTGATTTAGATTGTTTTAGGGGACCTAGCATGATAATTCAATTTCCCAAAAATATCATATTTATTAAGCGTGATCGAACAATCAAATTTAGTTAGTTTAACGGTTCATAAAAGGGCGAGGAAAGCAATTAAATCATGGAAAAGGGACACATTACGACGCACCCTTGAGAGGTGCGTCACGATTCTCAGAAAACTAACCACTTTGACTTTGGTATTTCTCCTTTTATTTAACGAATCTCAAATTATGGGACAGGATACGTTCTGTTCGATTTATGGATCGATTGCGACAGAACGCGTGATCGGTTTTGCAGCGTGAGGCTTAGGCTTAGGGGTTCAGAGTCAATACTCAGAAATATAATTGTGTGTTGTGTCTTCACGTCGAACTTAAGGCCCTATTTATAGAAAAGAGTTCGTGGAAAGATAGAATTGCAGAACTCTAATCCACGAGAAATTAGGAAAAAACACGTACCAGGTATTTTCTGCGCCTAGAGCCAGGCGTTGAAAATATGATTCTTAGCCAGGCGTTGAGATTTAATTGAGTCTTTTAGTGCGTATTAACCTTGTGACGGGATGCGTCTGGGCCCGTTACGAACTCTAGGCTCGTTAGGATTTTAATTAATACGTGACTCTTACTTTCGAATCATATTAGGAATAGGATTCTCTCGCAATTTCTATCTCATTTAGGATTTATGTTGGAGTGCAACACCTAATTCTGACAGGCTTCTATCTTTTATGACTTGCCACTTTTAACAACTACCATTACGGTAGTTACTATTTTTAGCAGGTTTCCATAAATAGCAGGTTTCTATAAATAGCAGGTTTCGGGTGAAATGAAAAGGGGAATTGAGATTCGCTATTTTATAGGAGATGCGTTGTCAAGTGGAGATTTACGCTTTCATCATCGAACCTTCCCTTTCGGGAATGGGGACAAAAGTAGGTGTCTACAGTTAGCCCCCACTTTGACTGAGTCTTGGAGTAAGACGATGGTCAAAGTATTAGACGGAGTGCGTCGCACAAGCCATGGTGACCTGTTTTGGCGAGGGTCTCACGAGCCCCCGAGTGATAACATTTGACTTAAGGGTCATCACTTGAAGTGTCGACATATCCCTCACATGTCATTGGGATTTGGCAACTGATAGTATAGAAACTTCCTCACTTTGTCATTGGAAGGATCTAAAGGTGCGTAGAAACTCCCTCACTTTGTCATTGGGAGTAGCTACAGATGTTTTCGAAATTAAAGCTATAAAGTGTAATTGGGCCTGGCCAAGCCCAACCACGAGGTAAAAATGTTTTTAAAGATTCTCATTTTTAGGGCTAGCTAAACGAGAAAACCCCCTTGTTTTTATGGGACGTAAAATGAAGGAAAATCCAGCACATCGTTCTTTTTTTTTTTTGGAAAAACGGAAAATCAATCTTTTAATTTTTTGAAAAAAGGGAAAACTACTCACATCGCTTTTTTGGAAAAACGGAAAACCAAAAGCTACTCACATCGTTCTTTTTTTTGGAAAAAACGGAAAACCAAAAGCTACTCACATCGTTCTTTTTTTGGGAAAAACGGAAAACCAAAAGCTACTCACATCGTTCTTTTTTTGGAAAAACGGAAAACCAAAAGCTACTCACATCGTTCTTTTTTGGAAAAAACGGAAAACCAGAAAAAGTTATCGCTGCAGCGACTAAGGACCTGCGCGGTTAGTGGCGCAGACCCCGCCGGCTAAAGATGGCGAGCCTGTCCGCTAAGGGTGGACACCCGGTCCGATAGAAGTGGACGAATCTGTTTTTGAAATTTGAAAATAAGGACCTACGCGGTTTGTGACGTAGACCCCGCCGACTGAAGATGGCGAACCTGTCCGCTAAGGGTGGACGCCCCGTCCAATAGAAGTGGACGAGTCTGTTTTGTAGTTTGTTTGCTTTTTTTGAAAATAAGGACCTACGTGGTTTGTGACGTAGACCCCGCCGGCTGAAGATGGCGAGCCTGTTTTTGTTTTGAAGATTTTATATTTTTTTTCATTTTCGAAAACTGAGGACCTGCGCGACTAGTGACGCAGGCCCCGCCCGCTGAAGGTGGGCGAGCCCTGTCCGCTGAGGGTGGACGTCCCTGGATTCGTTTTTTCAATTTGGAACTCGCGTGGTTCGTGACGTGATCTTGCCCGCTGAACATGGGCAAGTTCCTATTTCTTTTGTTCATCGTGATTTCTTTTGAGAATTTCTTTTCTTATTCATTCTGGCAGGAGCAAATTCTTTCGAGGGATGCTCGGATTTAGTTACAACCTGAATGTGGGCTGACAACGTGCTTAGACGGACCATTGTCTTGTGGTCATCATCTTTCATGGTTTTGAACTAGTTTTTACGGCTCAATTTTGCCACTACTTGGGTCCTTGATTAGGGGACTATGTATAAGTGTCAATGGGAATCTTTGTCTTGAGGTCGTAAACCGGTTTTATTTTTTTGAGACATCCAAACACGGGACTTCGTACAGCGTAGTCTGGGAATATTGTATTAACTTTGCATTATATATATTTTCTTTCGAGCCCCCAAGCATTCGTGCTTGGCGGTCAGTTTTTGTCAAAGAGGTTCTTTGGGGATACGCATTTTGTAATGTCCTTGATTGTGTTTGGGATCGTGCTCGTAAGTGCGAGCAATCTTCTTAGTGGTGTGCTACTCTTGAAAAGGTCGTGAGGTGCTACTTTCAGTAAGGAAATCGGCAATATTCGAGTCGAATGGATGCGGCAGGGCCCATTAGAAGTTAGGGCCTTTATTGAGCCTGGATTCATTTTCTGCGCCCGTGCCTGGGCGTTAAAGATTTCGGCGCCCGGCGCTGGGCTCTGAAAATGAATTCTGGCGAGGTTTCTTGATGACACAGTTGGCCTCTTGTTCGTTCGTTTTTCTCTCTCTTTTTTTTTCTTCTTTTGAACGCGTTCATAAATGTTCGATACTTAGAATGATGATATGAATGTGCGAATGAGCGTTCATAGAATGGCCGTTGTGTGCGGTCCATTAATCAGTTTGCTTGAATCATTTTTTTTGAGCAATGACTGATTTTGAATAGTTTGCTTAGAAGCTTGATAGGGTTCAAGCCCATTTACGAGGTGGGCACAAACATCGTGCCCTTTTGATTGTTCAAACATTTGCTTCGAGATTTTTATTTTGCTATGGTTGTTTCGTAGCTTGGAGCCCCCAAGTATGCATGTTGGGATGCTTCCTTTTGGCGTACGATTTTTGTAGGTTCTTTCGAGAAAGATGCCTTGGGGTTCCGCTCGTGTAGGTGCGAGCTATCCCTTTCGTGGTAGGCAATATTTGGCTACCTTTAATCCTTAATGTAGAAGTCGTGTGGCTTGCATTTTGAATTTGGGCGATAAGTAGTCTTTGCCTCTTTTACACATGCTCTTTGGTCGTGCCTACATTATTGCAATATGCCTTACTCTTCTTTTAGACTTGTACCGTGGGACGGTTGAACTTATGGTGCGACGTAGGCTTGTGTGGCCTAACGGCGTGTCTTAGAACATTCCTTCAGGTGTTGGGATATTATTATTTTTTGCATTGGAGTACTTCATCATGCCTCGTTCAGGTGTTCGAACAAGTGTAGCATCTTCTGCGTGGGTTTGCACGGCTTATTACTTCGTTCGATGCGAGGATTCATAGGTGTTTCTTCCCTTTTATTTTTTTATCTGGGCAAAACTTGGCTAGCAGAAAGATTCAACGCCCAGGCTGGGGCGTTAATGATATCGGCGCCCAGCTCTGGGCGTTGAAAATGATTTCTGAGTATATTTTGACAGTTCTTATCCTTAATTTTTTTCTTTCGCTTTTGCTTTGGAACGAGGTAGACTGTGTAACGGGCGCTTGTAGGGCGAGCGTTATGTGCAGTAGTTTGATCGGAGTGTTGGTGACTCGCGATTTTCAGTTACCCTTGTTAGTGGGGTGACTTTAAGTATTCTAAGTAGTGTTTAGAATTTGGGAGGGGTTGTAGCCATTCTAAGGTTCGTTTTACATGATCAAACCTTAGGATTGTGCCCCTATGACGTATGTATAGCATTAGCGTCGAGAATTTGCGATAAAATTGTCATTTCGAGCATTTTTAGAGTGTTTTTCTCAAGCCCCCAACTGTAGCTACGGGATTGGCTTGGTGCTATAATGCTTGGCATACGTTTTTATGCATTCATGGTGACATGGATCACGAATAGTTTGAACCAGACTCGTTTTAGTGCGAGGTACGTTCGAGTAGTGATTTTGCTACTTCTCTTGTAAATGTCGTATTGTGCGACATTGCCATGGTCAAGGTAGTCACATGTTGTAGTATGCCTTGGCCAAAAGCTAGGTGCCTTTCTTTACCCATAATCATATTTAGAAATCTTTTTGACTCACTTGCAACATCGGGATAAACGCATACTTAGATTAAACCAACGACACTTTATTATGTTCGAAAAAGTCTTTGAAAATTATTTGAAATCCGAATCCTACTGTGTACAATCCGAGGTGTCCTAAGTAAGTTGACTTATAGAAGGGTTCGTACAGGATTACACGAGTGAATCAAAAATACTGTTACGATTTTTGGAATGCTGTCTAAGGATTTGCTGGAAGCCAGGGTGCAGGCGTCAAGATATACTTGTGCCCGTTTGGCATATGCTTTAGGCTTTTAGGGCCATCTTTTCCAAAATTGCGGGAATATAAACCGTTTTCAAATAGACTTAGATTTACTTGGTGTATGTCTGCACAAAAGGTCAAGGTATACTTAGTTCTTTCCCTAGCTCTTTCATTTCAATTTTTAGCCCCCGGTTGTTGTTATGTCTCCCCATTAATGATGCTTTCAGATTTCGATTTTAGATGCCCGTGTCATATTTCTGAGTAGGGTGAGCCTTGGTTAGGTGCCAAGTCCTATTGATAATGTCTGATTTTTTTTCAAAGAGGATTAGCAAGCATTCGAATTACCTTGAACGGGTGCCCTGAGTTCGAAGGAACGATGGGGTGATGCCGTAAAACAATCCTCTTCATTGCAAGCTTACTGCCTTTACTACTTGTTGGCGACTATGACTGTGTCTAGTGGTGAAAGAAGGTCTTTAAGCGAACGACTATGTCTAGTGGTAAAAGAAGGTCTTTAAGTGAGTTAGTTCGCTTTAGGGAGGGTCAAGTCGAGTACTTTAGAGGTCATGGACGCTTGCGCTAGCCCCCATTCAATTGAGGCAAAGCGATCTTTTTGAGTCTTGGCTAAGTGCCTAGGAGTGTGAGTGCTCCTTCTGGCAAGGGTACGTGCCCTTATTATTTTTCGATGTGTGCTCATTAATTTTGGCATCTTGATGACTTGGATTCTTCCTTTGACTTAAATTTTTCTTTCGACTTGGGTTACAAGTAATTAAATTTCAATAAGGGACTTCTATTTTTTATTCTTGTTTTTCTATAGGCTTTAATATTTTTGCAAATTGGTTGGACCGAATCACGGATTGCCTACGTATCTGTTAGGTTATGATACATATGACAATTCATAAATCATGCGGAAAAACCATTTAGCCAGGAATACATATTATTTACACATAATCATATAGCATAGTTTTAGATGCATACTCTTTGTTGCGTGCCTTCCCTAGCTGCTTCCGAACCGAACAAGAACAAGTCTTTAGGACTCCAAGTGTCGTCCCTCCGTAGATAGTCCACAGCACGTCCGGATCCGCCTTAAGATTGACCAACTAGAATCGCCCTTAAGGTACTAAAGATTTTCGGCACTTATAGTCAAGAAATGTGTCTGAATTTTCTCTCAAAAACTCACTTTGAATACTTGAATAATCTATGAAAATATGTGACCCTAGGCACCTATTTATAGAGTTATGGAAAGGGTTTTGGAATCCTATTAGGATACTAATTTATTTAATTATAACCCTACTAGGACTCTAATTAAATAATCATTATCTAATAGTTTTAGGATTTAATCACACTTCGAATCCCGATTGCTTCAGGATTCCCGCACAAGCAATGCACGAGCACGGTACACCCGCGCAAGCCTTGCGGCCCACGCTAGGCGCACAGCGCTCGGCCCACTGTTGTGCTTCCGCGCGCGCGCCCAAGGCCTTGGCTGGGCCTGGCCTTGCGCTGGGCCTGGTCGAGGCTTGGCGTGCGCGTTGGCTCGCTGGGCGACGGCCTGGCTTCGTGCTGGGCCTTCGTCTAGCGGGCCTCGTCCGATGCTAATTCGTACGATACGCTTCCGATTAAATTCCCGATTCCGGAATTCATTTCCGATACGAACAATATTTAATATTTCCGATTCCGGCAATATTTCCATTTCCGATAATATTTTCCGATACGTACCATGTTTCCGTTTCCGGCAACATCTACGACTTGGATAATATTTATATTTCCGATACGATCCATATTTCCGTTTCCGGCAATATCATCATTTCCGGAGTATTCATTTCTTGCCTGTGACGATCTCAGCTCCCACTGAAACCAAGATCCATTGATTCCGAATATCCATAGATGGAGTATTTAATGCCATTAAATACTTGATCCGTTTACGTACTATTTGTGTGACCCTACGGGTTCAGTCAAGAGTAAGCTGTGGATTAATATCATTAATTCCACTTGAACTGAAGCGGCCTCTAGCTAGGCATTCAGCTCACTTGATCTCACTGAATTATTAACTTGTTAATTAATACTGAACCGCATTTATTAGACTTTAACATAGAATGCATACTTGGACCAAGGGCATTATTTCCTTCAGTCTCCCACTTGTCCTTAGGGACAAGTGTGCATTTCCTAATTCCTTTGTCGCTCGATGCTTGCTCTTGAACATAAGGTAAGAGTTGTCATCCTTATTATGTCCAGAGGTGTTTCTCGGTTTCAGAGTTCAACTGATCAAATAAACAGATAATCATAGCCTATGATTCATCCGAGCACGGCCATGCATTTCACAGTTTCTAGCTCTCCGAGTGGCCTTGTACAACTTTTAAGCATCTCATCCCGATTTATGGGAGGACAATCCCAATCTTGCGATCTTGAGATTAGACTTCGTTTGATAGGTGATTACCTGAGCGTTGCCTTTATAGCCTCCTTTTACGGTGCGACGGTTGGTCAACGTCAAAGCAACCAGTTCTCAAACAAGTAATCTCAAATCACTCAGGTATTGAGGATTTAGTGTCTAATGATTTTAATGAAATTTACTTATGACAGATTTTCATCTCTTACAGTAAAGTTTCATAGGTCTTGTCCGATACTAGTCTTGCCAAAGTAAGTATCTATGCAAATTATTATGACATTGCCATGTCCACATAGTTCAAGAAACAGAACTACTAGTCATCTTGCATTCTAATCGTCTAACGTTTTCTATGCGTCCAATTTTATAGAAAACTCCGACCAGGGACCATTTTCAACCTTTGACATTCAAGTTCACTTGATAGACATTTCTTAGTCACAGGACTGGTCCTGACAGTCTATCTTGAATATATCGTCAAATTGAAGGGACTCATCATTTAATAAACCACAAATTAAATGGAAAAATGAATTTTTTTCATTTATTGTGAATGATTAACCAATAATGTTTTACAAAGATTTAAACTCTAAAACTTTAAAACATTAAACAGAGACATCAAAGCCATTCTCCAATATGCTTGATTCCCATAGCTGCAGCGTGCGAGTTGTGCTTCGCCTGCGGCAGAGGTTTAGTCAATGGATCTGATATGTTGTCATCAGTTCCAATCTTGCTTATCTCGACTTCTTTTCTTTCAAAGAACTCTCGTAGAAGGTGAAATCTACGAAGTACATGCTTGACTCTCTGGTGGTGTCTAGGCTCCTTTGCCTGTGCAATAGCTCCGTTATTGTCACAATACAGGGCTATTGGTCCTTTAATGGAGGGGACTACACCAAGTTAACCTATGAACTTCCTTAGCCATATAGCTTCCTTTGCTGCTTCATGTGCAGCAATGTACTCCGCTTCAGTTGTAGAATCCGCAATGGTGCTTTGTTTAGCACTTTTCCAGCTTACTGCTCCTCCGTTGAGGCAGAAGACAAACCCAGACTGTGATCTGAAATCATCTTTGTCGGTTTGGAAACTTGCATCCGTATAGCCTTTAACAATTAATTCATCATCTCCACCATAGACCAGGAAGTCATCTTTGTGCCTTTTCAGGTACTTCAGAATGTTCTTGGCAGCATTCCAATGCGCCTCTCCTGGGTCTGACTGGTATCTGCTCGTAGCACTGAGTGCGTACGCAACATCCGGGCGTGTACATATCATAGCATACATTATTGAACCAATCAATGATGCATATGGAATCCCATTCATTCGTCTACGCTCATCAAGTGTTTTTGGGCACTGAGTCTTGCTTAGAGTCATTCCATGAGACATGGGTAGGTACCCTCGCTTGGAGTCCGCCATCTTGAACCTATCAAGCACCTTATTGATATAAGTGCTTTGACTAAGTCCAATCATCCTTTTAGATCTATCTCTGTAAATCTTGATGCCCAATATGTACTGTGCTTCTCCTAGATCTTTCATCGAAAAACATTTCCCAAGCCAAATCTTGACAGAGTTCAACATAGGAATGTCATTTCCGATAAGTAATATGTCGTCGACATATAATACTAGGAAAGCAATTTTGCTCCCACTAATTTTCTTGTATACACAAGATTCGTCTGCGTTCTTGATGAAACCAAAGTCACTGACTGCTTCATCAAAACGTATATTCCAGCTCCTGGATGCCTGCTTCAATCCGTAGATTGACTTCTTTAGCTTGCATACCTTTTTAGCATTCTTTGGATCCTCAAAACCTTCAGGCTGTGTCATAAACACAGTTTCTGTTAAAACGCCGTTTAAGAAAGCAGTTTTGAGATCCATCTGCCATATTTCGTAATCGTAATATGCAGCGATTGCTAACATTATCCGAATAGACTTTAGCATTGCAACTGGTGAAAAGGTTTCATCGTAATCCACACCGTGGACTTGCCTGTAACCTTTTGCAACCAATCTAGCTTTGAAAACTTCAAGTTTCCCATCCTTGTCCTTTTTCAGTTTGAAAACCCATTTGCTTCCAATGGCTTGGTAGCCATCTGGCAAATCGACCAAATCCCATACTTGGTTTTCAGACATGGAGTCTAATTCAGATTGCATGGCTTCTTGCCATTGCTTGGAGCTAGGGCTCGTCATAGCTTGTTTGTAAGTCGCAGGTTCATCACTTTCAAGTAATAGAACGTCATAGCTCTCGTTCGTCAAAATACCTAAGTACCTTTCCGGTTGAGATCTATATCTTTGCGATCTACGCGGGGTAACATTTCTAGATTGACCATGATTCTCACCAGATTCTTCTAAAGATCTCTGAGTTTCATCCTGAATGTCATCTTGAGCATTCTCTAGAGTTTGTTGTTCGACTCGAATTTCTTCGAGGTCTACTTTTCTCCCACTTGTCATTTTGGAAATGTGATCTTTCTCCAAAAAGACACCATCTCGAGCAACAAACACCTTGTTCTCAGATGTATTGTAGAAGTAATACCCCTTTGTTTCCTTTGGATAGCCCACAAGGATACTTTTGTCAGATTTTGGATGAAGTTTGTCTGAAATTAATCGTTTGACGTATACTTCACATCCCCAAATCTTAAGAAAAGACACATTTGGAGGCTTTCCAAACCATAATTCGTATGGAGTCTTTTCGACAGCTTTAGACGGAGCTCTATTTATAGTGAGTGCATCTGTATTTAGTGCATGTCCCCAAAATTCTAATGGAAGTTCGGCCTGACCCATCATTGACCTGACCATGTCTAGCAAGGTTCTGTTCCTCCGTTCCGACACACCGTTCCATTGTGGTGTTCCTGGAGGAGTCAATTCTGATAGAATTCCACATTCTTTCAGATGGTCATCAAATTCATAGCTCAGATATTCACCGCCTCTATCAGACCGCAGTGCCTTAATCTTCTTGCTTAATTGATTCTCTACTTCACTCTGAAATTCCTTGAATTTGTCAAAGGATTCAGACTTATGCTTCAATAGGTAGACATGACCATACCTACTGAAGTCATCAGTGAAAGTGATAAAGTAGCTGAAACCACCTCTAGCATTTGTACTCATTGGTCCACATACATCTGTATGGATTAAACCCAATAGTTCATTTGCTCTTTCTCCAACTTTAGAGAAAGGTTGCTTTGTCATTTTGCCAAGTAAACATGATTCGCATTTACCATAATCCTCTAAGTCAAATGGTTCTAGAATTCCTTCCTTTTGAAGTCTTTCTAAGCGTTTCAAGTTTATATGGCTTAATCGACAATGCCACAGATAGGTGAGATCTGAATCATCCTTTTTGGCCTTTTTGGTATTTATGTTATATACTTGTTTGTCGTGATCTAATAAATAAAGTCCATTGACTAATCTAGCAGATCCATAAAACATCTCTTTAAAATAAAACGAACAACTATTGTCTTTTATTAAAAAGGAAAATCCCTTAGCATCTAAGCAAGAAACTGAAATGATGTTTTTAGTAAGACTTGGAACATGGAAACAATCTTCCAGTTCCAAAACTAGCCCGGAGGGCAACGACAAAAAGTAAGTTCCTACAGCTAATGCAGCAATCCGTGCTCCATTTCCCACTCGTAGGTCGACTTCACCCTTGCTTAACTTTCTACTTCTTCTTAGTCCCTGTGGATTGGAACATAAGTGTGCCACAACCTGTATCTAATACCCAAGAAGTTGAATTAGCAAGTATACAGTCTATAACGAAAATACCTGAAGATGGAACGACTGTTCCGTTCTTCTGATCTTCCTTTAGCTTCAAGCAATCTCTCTTCCAATGCCCCTTCTTCTTGCAGTAGAAGCATTCGGATTCAGAAGTGGGTTGACTGACCTTCCTCTTTACAGATTTGGCGCCAGTTTGCTTAGTTGGGCTGGCCTTGTCGCCACCTTTCTTAGCATTCCTCTTCTTTCCAGATTTCTTGAACTTGCCCCCACCCACCATAAGCACATCATGCTTATCACTTTTGAGCGTCTTTTCAGCGGTCTTCAGCATACCGTGAAGCTCAGTGAGCGTTTTGTCCAGACTATTCATACTGTAGTTCAGTTTGAACTGATCATACCCGTTATGAAGAGAATGGAGGATGGTGTCTATAGCCATTTCCTGAGAAAATTGCTGATCCAGCCGACTCATATTCTCAATGAGTCCAATCATTTTGAGAACATGTGGACTTACGGGCTCGCCTTTCTTAAGTTTGGTCTCAAGAATTTGCCTATGAGCCTCGAATCTTTCGACTCGAGCCAGATCTTGGAACATGTTCTTCAACTCACTGATGATTGTGAAAGCATCTGAGTTGATGAACGTTTTCTGCAGATCCGCACTCATGGTGGCGAGCATTAGACATTTCACATCCTTGTTGGCATCAATCCAACGATTGAGGGCTGCCTGAGTGACCCCGTCGCCTGCGGCTTCGGGCATCGCCTCATCTAGGACATACTCCTTTTCTTCCTGCATAAGAACTATTTGCAAGTTCCTTTGCCAGTCAAGGAATTTTTTCCCGTTCAACTTCTCCTTTTCGAGAATTGATCGAATGTTGAATGAATTGTTGTTTGCCATATTAAAAATTACAATTGAAAAGAATAAACAAATAAATAACCATTCACAGTTTCTCTTAATAAACTTAAATTCTAGCATACATGCATAATTCAATGTTTATTAAGCATTTCATTCAAGTTATGTGTTCCGGCAGGTGTGAATAAAATGATTCCAAGATCTTAAAATCATTGAAGAACTAAGCACAGTTTGTCGACTTAATCCTAAAACATCTTAGGTAAGCAAAAGCCTTTTGCTAATAGTCTAGAAACTATTCTTGGTTGATAGGTACGTCTAAGAACTTATTAGGTAAACCTATCGATTTTGCCACGACATAAAAGGACTCCTTACTTATATCGTTGAGTTTCACCAAAACTAACATGTACTCACAATTATTTGTGTACCTTGCCCCTTTAGGACCAATAAGTAACACCTCGCTGAGCGAAAACTATTACTAGATTGATGTAAAGGATATCCAAGCAAGTGTATATTTTGGCATGGCACCTTTTAACTCAATTTTTAAGTTTGGAACTTAAGGCTCTTATTATGTTGGTTAGATTTTAAGTGAACTAAAATCCTTAATCATGCAACATAATCAAGCCACAATCTTATGCATAATTAAGACATATTTAAAGCAATAAATAACTTAAAGCATGCATAAGATAAATGTGATCTAGTATGGCCCGACTTCATCTTGAAGCTTTGACTTCAAAGTCCGTCTTGAAAATCTCCGTGGGAGGCACCATTTTCTTCAAATAGGATAAGATATAACTAATTACAACTATTTGATGGTACGCAGACCATATTTGAATTGAAAAATAACTTTGGTACTTTAGACCAATTACATTCAAATTAATGGTGCGCAGACCATATTTTCTATCCTATTTGGGCCATACTAGTCACTTCATAACCTGCAAAACAGTACATATACAATATATACCATTCACCCATTCATTATCATGAATGGCCCACATAGCTGGTTAGTAAAACACATTATGCATCACGTAAACATTTGCAGCAATTAATCAAGGGCACCAATAATCTACCAATTATTCAGTCCTTATTAATTCTAATCAAGTTGTTTTAACCTTAAGGATTTGTATACCTAATCAAGAGTTTATGACTAAAAGGGCTCCCACTTAAACCAATAAATTCGTATGCTTTACTAATTTTAAACATAAAAATGTATTTCTAGTCTAACCGGAAACATACAAATTTAATTAAAATTTAAAGCTCATATGAATTTATAATTGAATCCAAAAAATTTAATTTAATTTCAGTCGTATTTAAATTAATTCATGATTTTAATTTTAGTAAAATAATTAGAATAAATAAAATTTATTATAATTACAATATGCAAAATTAAAATCCAAGAAAATAATTTAAATTATTAATTTTAAAATTAATTAAAATTACGTAAACTGAAAATTTCAAATTAAACATTCAAAACGATCTAATCGCAACACAAACACCCTACGCATCGTACGCCCATGGGCCACACGCACACAGCCATCGCTGGCCATGTGCGCGCAGCCCATGCGCTCGTCGCATAGCTGCTGCATCTTCCCATCGCAAGCCATCGCACAAGTGGTGCTCGCTGCGCGCGCGCCAGCGCTCGACGCACGCGAGCCATCGCTCGCTGTGCGCGCTCGCCAGCGCTTGCTGCGCGCGCTCCAGCTCTTGATGCACGCGAGCCATCGCTCGCTGTGCGCGAGCAATTGCGCGCGATCAACGCTGGGCGCAGCGCTCGTGGCACGCGAGCTTGCGCTCGGTGCGCGCGAGGCTGCGCGCGCTTGCGCGAGGTAGTGCACGTTGTGGCGCAGCTCGCTTGCTGCCCACACGCGACTGCCATGCCTTGCCTTCGCCCATGCCCATTCATCCATAGCTTGTGGCCCACGACACAAGGCAGGGCTGCTGCCTTGTGCTCGTGCACCATGCCCCTGCTCATTGCATTCGTGCCACACGGGCGACGAGCTCCCTTGCTCGTCGTCGCATGCCCGCACTATACAACACCCCTTAAGGGTAACACGAAGCGTCCATTGCTTTGTGCGTGCAAGTTATATGAACGAATCGCATAAAAATTTAAAATTTATATTTAAAATTAATGACAAATTAATAAATAATATTAATTTCATAATTTTAGGGCGAACAATCGAAAATTTATTATTCAATTGATTTCCGATTATCATGGATTCAAGCCTAGGTCATAAAAATTTAAAATTTATCATAAATTTACAATTTTTATGGTGGTTTTTAATCATAGGTTTCTAATTAAATTATAATTAATTATGAAAATCAAATTAATTCTAAATTATTCTAATTTTCAACAAATTAATCATAATTTCAAATTAGATTGCATAATTAACAAGACTAGGCATTCAAACTTGTTAAACATATGCAGTAGGTCAATCAAAAATTCAAGATTTATCAAAAAGAATCGCAAATATTTAATTTAACATCTTAAATTTACGAAATTTTGCATTCGAAAAACTAAAACCTTCGAAAAGTCATAGTTAGGCTTCGAATTTGAGAATTCTGGGTTCGGCATTGACACAAAAATCACTCGATTTGGATGAGTAACGAAGAAACTGCCGAAAAACTGCGTACGTATAATTAAATAAACGCAATTTGCAATTAATTAACAATTACGAAAATTAATCACTCCTTTTAATTCTTGCAAATTTGTAATATTTAACCATGTTCATGCAATTTAGATTATGAAAATAATAAGAGGCTCGTGATACCACTGTTAGGTTATGATACATATGACAATTCATAAATCATGCGGAAAAACCATTTAGCCAGGAATACATATTATTTACACATAATCATATAGCATAGTTTTAGATGCATACTCTTTGTTGCGTGCCTTCCCTAGCTGCTTCCGAACCGAACAAGAACAAGTCTTTAGGACTCCAAGTGTCGTCCCTCCGTAGATAGTCCACAGCACGTCCGGATCCGCCTTAAGATTGACCAACTAGAATCGCCCTTAAGGTACTAAAGATTTTCGGCACTTATAGTCAAGAAATGTGTCTGAATTTTCTCTCAAAAACTCACTTTGAATACTTGAATAATCTATGAAAATATGTGACCCTAGGCACCTATTTATAGAGTTATGGAAAGGGTTTTGGAATCCTATTAGGATACTAATTTATTTAATTATAACCCTACTAGGACTCTAATTAAATAATCATTATCTAATAGTTTTAGGATTTAATCACACTTCGAATCCCGATTGCTTCAGGATTCCCGCACAAGCAATGCACGAGCACGGTACACCCGCGCAAGCCTTGCGGCCCACGCTAGGCGCACAGCGCTCGGCCCACTGTTGTGCTTCCGCGCGCGCGCCCAAGGCCTTGGCTGGGCCTGGCCTTGCGCTGGGCCTGGTCGAGGCTTGGCGTGCGCGTTGGCTCGCTGGGCGACGGCCTGGCTTCGTGCTGGGCCTTCGTCTAGCGGGCCTCGTCCGATGCTAATTCGTACGATACGCTTCTGATTAAATTCCCGATTCCGGAATTCATTTCCGATACGAACAATATTTAATATTTCCGATTCCGGCAATATTTCCATTTCCGATAATATTTTCCAATACGTACCATGTTTCCGTTTCCGGCAACATCTACGACTTGGATAATATTTATATTTCCGATATGATCCATATTTCCGTTTCCGGCAATATCATCATTTCCGGAGTATTCATTTCTTGCCTGTGACGATCTCAGCTCCCACTGAAACCAAGATCCGTTGATTCCGAATATCCATAGATGGAGTATTTAATGCCATTAAATGCTTGATCCGTTTACGTACTATTTGTGTGACCCTACGGGTTCAGTCAAGAGTAAGCTGTGGATTAATATCATTAATTCCACTTGAACTGAAGCGGCCTCTAGCTAGGCATTCAGCTCACTTGATCTCACTGAATTATTAACTTGTTAATTAATACTGAACCGCATTTATTAGACTTTAACATAGAATGCATACTTGGACCAAGGGCATTATTTCCTTCAGAATCCGCCTTAAATAGATTTAATTTGGAATTAGGTCTTGCGTAGTTCTTAGCCTAGAAAATGGTTTCTTAGAATGCCGAATTCGATAAGTATGTTCTGAGATGGAAACATATTACTTAAAACGGTAGAATAAGTGAAGTTTATTATTATTTAAATCTGCTGCCTCGCCGTAAGCCAAAAAATTTGTTTTATATTTTTTGATTGAGTACATGTATTTCTTTGGTGGTACGTATGTCTGAATACGTGTTGTACCCCTCCAAGTGTTCGTTATTTTTCCGTGCATGTGCGGATAAAATGACGAGCACTTCTCGACAAAGTTTGGCAAGCAGAGAGATTCAGCGCCTAGGCTGGGGCGCTAAAGATTTCGGCGCCCAGCTATTGGCGCTGAAAATGACTTCTTGGCGGATCTTTTTTGGTGCACTGAATGCTTCTGATTTTTTTTTTAAACTAACTTTAGAGGCGCTTTTGCAAAGTTTCTTTTTTATTTATTCACATTTTATTATTTTTTGCACTTTTCATTTGTCTTCCTTTTTTATTTGTGACTCAAGACGGCTTGAAAGATGGGTTGAATGAGATAGGATAATTTGTATAGGTATTAGTCAAGCATGAGGATTACATCTGCTAGGACTCACAATTTGTAGCCTCGTGCTAGTGTCATGAGTTTACATCAACCAAGGCCAATGAGTAGCGTGGGGACGGCTCAAGGGTATATCAACAGGATGTATCCAAACAAGTTATATGGTCCTTATGCTAATGGTGGTGTAAGAGCAGGTTTGACGTACGTGTCAATGGTCGTACGTGGTTTGCAGTTGATAACAAGTTCAAGAACAAGAGTCGAGGTAATGGTTTCTTGGGTTATGGCAATGAGAACATGGATGGGTTAAATGAGCTGAACAAGGACCCCAGAACGAAGGCGTCTAAGAACATAAGGAGTGGAAAGGGTAGACATCGTAGAACTTTATGTAGCTTTTGTGGCATGATTTGGATTAGTTGACTCAGTTCTTTTCCTTCGTTTACTTGGGTAAATGTTGCACTTTGGGAGGTACGGGATAAGTATTCCATGGCTCGCTCTTTTTGCTCTCCCTTTTCTCTTTCTCTTTTTTCTTTCTTTGCACTTTGGGAGGTGCGGGCTAAGTATTTCATGGCTCGCTCTTTTCGCTCTCCCTTTTCTTTTTCTCTTTTTTCTTTTTCGCTCGAGATTTCCCTCCCCTTTTTATTTAGGCTAAAAGGTAGATGGTTGTGGTCTTTGAGTCACGAGGCGAGACTGAGTGAGCCTCGTTTGGTAGGCCTATAGTGGACCTTTAGCTTTAATAGACCTAGGGTGGACCTTTTAATTGTCTTACTTTGCAAGCGTATTTAGTCGTTTCTTAAAGTGTGCAAATGGCGTAGATTCGAAACCTTATTTTTACCTTATTGAAATTTAACGAAAGAATTGCATCGAAAATAACCCCTTTTTTTTGCTTCTTTTCAGATTCCAGTTTCTGGGATTTAATTGGAAGTTGTGATTTAGACTCGAACTTTCATTAATCTTTTCTGATTATAACCCGTGTAGGAAAAGAAGGAGGTGGCCTAGACTCAAAATAATGACGTGGTATAAGCCTATAATACTTGACCAAGCGACTCTCAGACTTAGGCTAATTGGACCATAACTTTCGTTGGTTGACACTTTAGATTTTAACCCTTGGGTGTTCATTTGTCATGCGCCATTTTGCTTAATGTTGGCAAGGTAGTTAATTGGGGAGATCGAATTTTCATTTTTGCAAGACTAGAATCATTAGTGCGGCTTCTCTCTTAGTGTGTATTGCTTTTACCCTAATGGTAGTCTTATGGCATGCCGATTTGGGTATTTTCATGGTTCGTCATGTTGTATTCATGGAAAATCTTTTAGTCCGTACTTAGGAGCACTTCAAGGGGCGAGTGGCTCGAGAGGACTATGATAGTCGTGATCCAATGTGATCATAAACCTTGAGGCCATTAATTTTTATTGCCAATGGTATTGACACCTTAGGTTCACTTTGGGGGTTGTGCGACTATGGGGGAATGATTTTCAGAATGTGACTGTTTCCATTTTGCAAATACTGTAATATATTATTTTTATTCGTGAGAGAGAGTATTGAGACCGTAGATTCTTAGCAAGGGATGACTATTACATATGGGGGCTTATTGATTTAAATGTTAGGAAGGGAGACTCAATATGGTTTAACCTTTTAACTTGCAGAACGACACCAAGCATTAGGACCGATTCTATGGATAAGACAACTAAGACTTTAGGATTTAGATTGTACTTTGGCATAGCCTAGTCTAGACTCGGATTTACTTTTTATTCGAACATTATTTTTCCTTAAAAACTTCATTTGAACATTATTTTTGAATACTTTGCCCATGTGACATTCATAATTATTAGCATGTTCGGTTTTGATGACGAGCATTGTCGTCGTAGGAGGCCTAACAACGACGCAAAGAGTTATTCTTTTTTCTGAGTCGCTTTTAGAACCGAGTGCTTTTCCTACGCCCTCGTAGCAATTCTTTTTACGAACGTTTTTTTTGTGCTACGTATTTTCCTTTTGCGCGGGCACCGAGGCTGCTGCGCCTGACCAGAAGGCCAAGCAGCAACTTCAGCGCCAGCGTAGGGCGTGAGAAATTCTGGCGCCCAACCAGGGGCGTTGAAGATGCGTCCCTGGCTGGTTCTCGTTTTCTGTTTGCGTCTACTTTTGTTTATGCGACTTCGATTTTGCGTGCTTGCTTAATAACGTCCTTTACGCGTTGTGCAGCGTTTGTGGGATTCGTTACAGGCCATCCCGAGCGTCGCTTATTTTTGTGGCGATCGTTCGAGTTTGCGGAACACGTATTTTGGTATAACTCTTTGGCCAATTGGTTTATGAATGTTTGGGCAATTTTTAAGGTCGTTGGTTTTCTAACGTTATTTGTCTAGCATTATTCGTACGCACAATCACAACATAGTCACATAGTTCGCTACATATAACTACATTACAAACATGGATTTGAAAGTTAAATATGTCACGTAGTTTATGATAGGCTTCTATGGGTAGTTATTTGCGCCTGGCTTGGTACCGCTTCTATCGCAGATCCACCACATGCCCCGGTCGGGGTAGTGCTTTCAACAGACGAATTTCGTCCCAGAAGGCCAACCCGCAAGTGGAAGCCAAGGGGGCATGCAGGCGAGAGGGACCTAGTGGGCGAGCGATTGGGTTTGGGACGGGTGTACTACAAACGAAAGTGCCGAGTGGAAGCGTATGCACCCCCCGGTTGGCGATGGGTATCCTTAGTCCCAACTCCCGAGATAAAACATCAAGGGAGCCAAGATTCGTTATGCGGTTCTGTCCGTTCACATTAATATGCTGATTTTCAGGTCGTCCCAACTTGATGGGGAAATAAACGCGGGGTAGGATCGTTTCACCCTTCGGCTAATTTGATTAGCTACAAGCACGAGTATTTCCTTCACTATCCCCAGTGGAGTCGCCACTGTGAGGGGGTCGAAAAAGCACGAGGCTAATGCGTGACCTCGTCCCTCGTGGGCGTGACGCTTCTTTTTGTCAAATCAAGTGTAATTGGATTTCCTGTGAGTTTACACCTAATTGACTAGTAATATAGGAGTCGCCATTCAGTTTTTAACGACAATGAGAAAAACTGACAAAACCCGGTTATCGTGACATAAAGGGAGTGCAATTATGTTTGACCACGACGGCCGTAGGTTCCCTTGTGATCCCTGGTGGTGGGGATCGCTCAACGTACACCCGCAGGGTAGAGATTGAGGGTTCGGGGGACTGTAACTACCGAGAGGAGTACTCGCTCTTCGATAACTCCAGAGGCAGGATATCCTTACTAGCTCAGCATAAATAATTGAAGGGACATGCGTTAACTATTAAACAAATCTGAGTTGATTTTAACAATATGCAACATATAGTACTAGATCGAGCGCGATTATCTGATTTAGATTGTTTTAGGGGACCTAGAATGATAATCCAATTTCCCAAAAATATCATATTTATTAAGCGTGATCGAACAATCAGATTTAGTTAGTTTAACAGTTCATAAAAGGGCGAGGAAAGCAATTAAACCATGGAAAAGGGACACATTACGACGCACCCTTGAGAGGTGCGTCACGGTTCTCAGAAAACTAACCACTTTGACTTTGCTATTTCTCCTTTTATTTAACGAATCTCAAATTATGGGACAGGATACGTTCTGTTCGATTTATGGATCGATTGCGACAGAACGCGTGATCGGTTTTGCAGCGTGAGGCTTAGGCTTAGGTGTTCAGAGTCAATACTCAGAAATATAATTGTGTGTTGTGTCTTCAAGTCGAACTTAAGGCCCTATTTATAGAAAATAGTTCGTGGAAAGATAGAATTGCAGAACTCTAATCCACGAGGAATTAGGAAAAAACACATACCAGGTATTTTCAGCGCCCAGGCCTGGGCACCGAAGATTTCGGCGCCTAGAGCCAGGCGTTGAAAATAGGATCTGGGCTGTTTTTCTTAGTCAAATTCAGATTCCTAGAATCCGGAGTATTTGAGATTTAATTGAGTCTTTTAGTGCGTATTAACCTTGTGACGGGATGCGTCTGGGCCCGTTACGAACTCTAGGCTCGTTAGGATTTTAATTAATACGTGACTCTTACTTTCGAATCATATTAGGAATAGGATTCTCTCGCAATTTCTATCTCATTTAGGATTTATGTTGGAGTGCAACACCTAATTCTGACAGGTTTCTATCTTTTATGACTTGCCACTTTTAACAACTACCATTATGGCAGTTACTATTTTTAGCAGGTTTCCATAAATAGCAGGTTTCTATAAATAGCAGGTTTCGGGTGAAATGAAAAGGGGAATTGAGATTCGTTATTTTATAGGAGATGCGTTGCCAAGTGGAGATTTACGCTTTCATCATCGAACCTTCCCTTTCGGGAATGGGGACAAAAGTAGGTGTCTACACTAATTGATTCTCTACTTCACTCTGAAATTCCTTGAATTTTTCAAAGGATTCAGACTTATGCTTCATTAGGTAGACATAGCCATATCTACTGAAGTCATGAGTGAAAGTGATAAAGTAGCTGAAACCACCTCTAGCATTTGAACTCATTGGTCCACATACATCTGTATGGATTGAACCCAATAGATCAGTTGCTCTTTCTCCAACTTTAGAGAAAGGTTGCTTTGTCATTTTTCCAAGTAAGCATGATTCGCATTTACCATAATCCTCTAAGTCAAATGGTTCTAGAATTCCTTTCTTTTGAAGTCTTTCTATGCGTTTCATGTTAATATGCCCTAATCGACAATGCCACAGATAGGTGAGATCTGAATCATTCTTTTTGGCCTTTTTGGTATTTATGTTATAAACTTGTTTGTCGTGATCTAGCAAATAAAGTCCATTGAATAATCTAGTAGATCCATAAAACATCTCTTTAAAATAATACAAGCAACTATTGTCTTTTATTAAAAAGGTAAATCCCTTAGCATCTAAGCAAGAAATAGAAATGATGTTTTTAGTAAGACTTGGAACATGGAAACACTCTTCCAGTTCCAAAACTAGCCCAGAGGGAAACGAAAAATAATAAGTTCCTACAGCTAATGCAGCAATCCTTGCTCCATTTCTCACTCGTAGGTCGATTTCACTCTTGCTTAACCTTCTACTTCTTCTTTGTCCCTGTGAATTAGAACATAAGTGTGAGCCACAACCTGTATCTAATACCCAAGAAGTTGAATTTGCCAGTATACAGTCTATAACGAAAATACCTGAAGATGGGACGACGGTTCCGTTCTTCTGATCTTCCTTAAGCTTCAAGCAATCTCTCTTCCAATGCCCCTTCTTCTTACAGTAGAAGCATTCAATTCAGAAGTGGGTTGGCTCACCTTCTTCTTTTCAGACTTGGTGCCGCCAGTTTGCTTAGTTGGGCTGGCTTTCTTGCCACCTTTCTTAGGATTCCTCTTTTTGCCAGATTTCTTGAACTTGCTCCCACGCACCATAAGCACATCTTGCTTATCACTTTTGAGCGTCTTTTCAGCGGTCTTCAGCATACCGTGAAGCTCAGTGAGCGTTTTGTCCAGACTATTCATGTTGTAGTTCAGCTTGAACTGATCATACCCGCTATGATGAGAATGGAGGATGGTGCCTACACCCATTTCTTGAGAGAACTGCTGATCCAGCCGACTCATATTCTCAATTAATCCAATCATCTTGAGAACATGTGGACTTACGGGCTCGCCCTTCTTGAGCTTGGTGTCAAGAATTTGCCTATGAGTCTCGAATCTTTCGACTCGAGCCATATCTTGGAACATGTTCTTTAACTCACTGATGATTGTGAAAGCATCTGAGTTGATGAACGTTTTCTGTAGATTTGCACTCATGGTTGCAAGCATTAGACATTTCACATCCTTTTTGGCATCAATCCAACGATTGAGGGCTGCCTGAGTGACCCCTTCGCCCGCGGCTTCGGGCATCGGCTCTTCCAAGACATACTCCTTTTCTTCCTGGATAAGAACTATTTGCAAGTTCCTTTGACAGTCAAGGAAGTTTTTCCCGCTCAACTTCTCCTTTTCGAGAATTGCACGGATGTTGAATGAATTATTGTTTGCCATAGTTAAAACTACAATTGAAAAGAATAAACAAATAAAGTTTCTCTTAATAAACTAAAATTCTAGCATTCATGCATAATTCAATATTTATTAAGCATTTTATTCGAGTTTTTGTGTTCCGACAGGTGTGAATAAAATGAATCCAATATCCTAAAATCATCGAAAAATTAATCACATTATGTATTTAGACTCAATTATAAAATATTTTAGGTAAGCAAATCTTTTGTTAATAGTCTAGAAACTATTCTTGGTTGATAGGTACGTCAAAGAACTTATTAGGTAAACCTATATGTTTTGCCACGACATAAAAGGACTCAAGCCATAATCTCATGCATAATTAAGACGTATTTAAAGCAATAAATAACTTAAAGCATGCATAAGATTTAAATGTGATCTAGTATGACCCGACTTCATCTTGAAGCTTCAAATTCAAACTCCGTCTTTCAAAATGGATCGGAAACTCAGTCTTGAATTTTACCATGGGAGGCGCCATTTTCTTCAAATAGGATATGTCATAATTAAAACTAATTACAACTATTATTTGATGGTATGCAGACCATATTTAAAATTAAAAACTTTGGTGCATTAGACCAATTTTACATTCAGATTAATGGTACGCATACCATATTTTCTATCCTATTTGAGCCATACTAGTCACTTTCCATAACCTGCAAAACAGTACATTTACAATATACCATTCACCCGTTCAGTTATCAATGAATGGCCCACATAGCAAGTTAGTAGAAAAAATCATGCATCACATAACCATTTGCAACAACTAATTAAGGGTTCCAATAATCTACAATTATTCAACCTTATTAGTTCTAATCGAGTTGTTTTAACCTTAAAGGAATGTAGACCTAATCAAGAGTTATTGACTAAAAGCTCCCACTAAAACCAAGCATTTACATGCTTTACAAATTTTAAACATAAAATTGTATTTCCTAGTCCAACCGGAAACTTACAAATTTAATTAAAATTTAAATCTTATAGAAAATAATATTTAAATCCCTTAATTTTATTTTAAGTTGATTAAAATTAATTAATTTAAATTTTATCAAGGTTTTAATTTTAGTAAAATAACTATTACAAAATAATTTATAATAATTAAACTAATCAAAATTAAATTCCGAGAAAAAATTAAATAACGAAATTAAATTTAATTAAAATTGTTTTTCAACCGAAACAAAACAAAACGGCCCAACGTGCCAAGGCAACGCCATAGGCCGAAGCCCATGCCTCGCCCAAGCACCAACTCCGCAATGCCCATGGGCCGCATGCACAAGGCAGCGCCCAGGGCTCGCGTAGCTGCTGGCCGAGTGATGCACCACAACAGCGCAACAGCTTCTTGCTGTGCCAGCTGCTCGCTGGCTGCGCTCTGGGCAGTGGCATGCGCAGCGGCATGCGAGCTCCTTTGCTTGTATGCTGCTGCCGTGCCTCGTGCCTTGCGCTATGATGCATCGTTGCCCAATTTGCTCGACCACCCGCATAGCACACACAGCACAGGGCCTAGCCTGCCGCACATGCCTTGCTTGCTCATTGCTTCGTACCGCATGGGCGATGAGCTCCCTTGCTCGTCGTCGCATGCCCGCACTATGCAACACCCCTTAAGGGTAACACTTAGCTTCCATTGCTTCGTTCGTGCAAAATTGGTAAACGGTTTTATAAAAAAATTTATATTTTAAATTTAACGACAAATTAATAAATCATATTAATTTCATTAAATTTGGGCGAAAAATCGAAAATTTATTATTCAAATTAATTTCCGATTACATGTATTTTTAGGGATTAAAATCTAGGTCATAAAATTTTAAAAACTTTTCAATTTTAACAAATTTTATGGTGGTTTTTAATCATAGGATCCTAATTAAATTATCAATTAATTATGAAATTAAAATCAAATTCTAAATTATTTATAATTCAACATATTAATTACAATTACAAATTAGGTTGTATAATTAACAAGATTAGGCTTTAAAATTGTTAAACATATAAAGTAGGTCAATCATAGATTTAAGATTTACATACAAGATTCGCAAATATTTAATTTAACATCATAAAAAATACAAATTTTGCATTCGGAAAACTAAAACCTCCGAAAAGTCATTGTTAGGCTTCGAATTTGGAATTCTGGGTTTGGCATCAAATCATTGATTTATGTCAAAATTTTAAAACGTCGTTTACATGCGTAATTCACTATAAAAACATAAGATTCCGACCATTATTGATGAAACTGCCAAAAAATCCTGCGAACATAAAATCAAATAATCGCACGAATTTGCAATTCATTACATACACGAAATAAATCACCCCTTTAATTCATTGCAAATTTATAAAATTTAATCCATGTTAACTATAATTGATTATGGAATTAATTAGAGGCTCGTGATACCACTGTAGGGTTATGAATAATATAAACAATATAATTCATGCGGAAAAACCATAAAGCCAGGAATCCAAATTAATTGTCACATAGTTAAATTAGCATAATTAGGATACATACAATGTGATGCGTGCCTTCCCTAGCTGCTCCCGAACCGAACAAGAACAAGTATAGGACTCCAAATGTCGCCCCTCCGTAGATAGTCCACAGCACGTTCGGATCCGCCTTAGATTCAACTAACTAGAATATTCTCTAAGGTTTTATGTGCACTCGGGAAACTCACAATAATATTAGGCAAATACTAAATTCTCTCTTGAACTTAATGTATTGGAATACTTATTGAATTGCGTTATAAATTGTGATAATGAACCACATATTTAAAAGGTGGAAATAGAGGAGTTAGAATTCTACTAGGAATCGATTAACTAAATCCATAAGGATTCTAATTAACTAATAACATTGGAATTTTAGGTTTAATCAAATACTAAGTATTTCTGATTTAACCAAAACATCTAATTTCAGTAGAATTAGGAAACACGATAAGCAAGCAATCCTAACCGGCCAAGGCGTTGGCCGTGTAGCACGCAGCCCCGCAACGCGCAACCCATGAGTGGGCGCTGCTGCTTGGCTCGGCCCATGCGTGCTGGGCGTGGGAGCAAGCAGCACGCGGCCCATCTCGTTGGGCGCTGCTGCTTGGCCCATGCTCGCTGCTCATGCTCGATGCTCCGCGCGCGGGCTTGCTTGGCGCTAGGCCTGGCGCTTGCGCTGGGCCTTGCGTATCGCAAGCTCGTTCGTCGATCGTTCGCACGTCGCGCTTCCGATTCGTTTTCCGATTCCCGAATTTGTTTCCGATTCCAACAAATATTTACGTTTCCGTTAATATTTCCGATTCCGGAAATAATTTCCTTTTCCGACAATATTTCTGATTCCTGTAATATTTTCGTTTCCGACAATATTTCCATTTCCAGTAATATTTCTATTTCCGATAATATTTTCCGATACGAACCATGATTCCGTTTCCGGCAACATCTACGACTTGGATAATATTTATATTTCCGTTATGATCCATATTTTCGTTTCCGGCAATATCATCATTTTCGGAGTATTCTATATTTTTCCTTTTGACGATTTCAGCTCCCACTGGAACCGAGATCCATCGTTTCCCAATGTTCATAAATAGAGTATTTAATGAATAATATATTCATTTAAATACTTGATCCGTTCACGTACTATATATTTGTGTGACCCTACGAGTTCAGTCAAGAGTAAGTTGTAGATTAATATTATTAATTCCACTTGAACTGAAGCGGCCTCTAGCTAGGCATTCAGCTCACTTGATCTCACTTAATTATTAACTTGTTTAATCAATTAATACTAAACCGCTTTGATTAGACTTAGCATTGAATGCATACTTGGACCAAGGGCATCATTTCCTTCATGCTCTCACCATACAACCTAGTGGACCCACATTAACTCGTTCCCCTCTACCTAAAAACCATTAACAAGCTTTAATTGACCCGAACTGGAATGAGGCGATGCAAGATGAATATGGGACTTTAGTTAAAACAGGGATATGGGATCTAGTACCTAGGCCTACGGTGTAGACACCTACTTTTGTCCCCATTCCCGAAAGGGAAGGTTCGATGATGAGAACATAAATCTCCATTTGGCAACGCATCTCCTATAAAATAACGAATCTCAATCACCCTTTCATTTCAGCCAAAACTGCTATTTATAGAAACCTGTTAAGAATAGTAACTGCCGTAAGAAATAGTTGTTCAAAGTGGCAAAGTCATAAAAGATAGAAATCTGTCAGAATTAGGTGTTGCACTCCAACATAAGTCCTAAAAGAGATAGAATTGGCAAAAGGAATTCTATTCCTGCTATAATTCGGAAATAAGAGTTACGTATTAATTAAATTCCTAACGAACCTAGAGTTCGTAACGGGCCCAGACGCATTCCGTCATAAGTTAATACGCACTAAGAAACTCGGATAATTCTCAAAAGCTCCGTGTTTAAGAGTCCAAATCTGACAAAAAGGCTCGGCCCAGATCCTATTTTCAACGCCTGGGTCTGGGCGCCGAAATCTTCGGCGCCCAGCCCTGGGCGCTGAAAATACCTGGGGTCGTGTCGCTCGCCCACTAAGGTCCCTCTCATTGGTGCATGTCCCCGCGCACAAAATATACGTAGCAATAAAAAATTCATAACAAATTTGCTACGAGGACGTATGAAAAAGGCACTCAATTCTAAAAACGACTTATAAAATAAACAACTCCTTGTGTCGTCGTTAGGCCTCCTATGACGACAATGTTCGGCACCAAAACCGAGCATGCTAATTAAAATAACCTTGAATGTCACATGGGCAAAGTATTCAAAAAATGATGTTCAAATAAAGTTTTCAAGGAAAGATAATGCTCGAATAAAAAATAAATAAATCCGAGTCTAGACTAGGCTATGCCAAAGTACAATCTAAATCCTAAGCCTTAGTTGTCTTATACATAGAATCGGTCCTAATGCTTGGTGTCGTTCTGCAAGTTAAAAGGTTAAACCATATTGAGTCTCCCTTCCTAACATTTAAAAGAAATCAATAAGCACCCATATGTAATTGTCATCCCTTTCTAAGAATCTACGGCCTCAATAATCTCTCTCACCCATAAAAAGAATATATTATGTAATTCAAGTATTTGCAAAATGGAAAACAGTCACATTCTGAAAATCATTCCTCCATAGTCGCACAACCCCCAAAGTGAGCCTAAAGTGTCAATACTATTGGCAAAAGAAAAAAATTAATGGCCTCAAGGCTTATGATCACATTGGGTCACGACTATCATAGTCCTCTCGAGCCACTCGCTCCTTGAAGTACTCCTACGTACGGACTAAAAGATTTTCCATGAATGCAACATGACGAACCATGAAAATACCCAAATCGGCATGCCATAAGGCTACCATTGGGGTAAAGCAATACACACTAAGAGGGAAGCCGCACTAATGATTCTAGTCTTGCAAAAATGAAAATTCGATCCCCCCAACTAACTACCTTGCCAACATTAAGCAAAATGGCGCATGACAAATGAACACCCAAGGGTTAAAATCTAAAGTGTCAAACCGACGAAAGTTATGGTCCAATTAGCCTAAGTTTGAGAGTCGCTTGGTCAAGTATTATTATTTTGAGTCTATGCCACCTCCTTGTATTCATACACGGGTTATAATCAGAAAAATTAATGAAAGTTCGAGTCTTAATCACAACTTCCAATTAAATCCCGGAAACTGGAATCTGAAAAGAAGCAAAAAATTATTTTCGATGTAATTCTTTCGTTAAATTTCAATAAAGTAAAAAAAATATTTTGAATCTACGCTATTTGCACATTTTAAGAAACAACTAAATACTATTGCAAAGTAGGACAATTTAAAAGTCCACCCTAGGCCTACTAAAATTAAAGGTCCACCCTTTGCCTACTAAAATTAAAGGTCCACTATAGGCCTACCAGACGAGGCTCACTCAGTCTTGCCTCGTGACTCAAAGACCACAAGCATCTACCTTTTAGCCCAAATAAAAAGGGGGAGAAATCCCAAGCAAAAAAGAAAAAAGAGAAAGAGAAAAAGGAATGCGAAAATAACGAGCCATGAAATACTTAGCCCGTACCTCTCAAAGTGCGAAATTTACCCAAGTAAACAAAGGAAAAAGAATTGAGTCAACCAATCCAAATCATACCACAAAACTACATAAACCTCTACGATCTTCTACCCTTTCCAATCCTCATGCTTGACTAATACCTATACAAATTATCCTATCTCATTCAACCCATCTTTCAAGCCGTCTTGAGTCACGAATAAAAATAAAAATAAAGACAAATGAAAAGTACATTCTACGCTTAACATAAAATAATAATAATAATAATAATAATAATAATAATAATAATAATAATAATAATAATAATAATAATAATAATAATAATAATAATAATAATAATAATAATAATAATAATAATAATAATAATAATAATAATAATAATAATAATATAATAATAATAATAATAATAATAATAATAATAATAATAATAATAATAATAATAATAATAATAATAATAATAATAATAATAATAATAATAATAATAATAATAATAATAATAATAATAATAATAATAATAATAATAATAATAATAATAATAATAATAATAATAATAATAATAATAATAATAATAATAATAATAATAATAATAATAATAATAATAATAATAATAATAATAATAATAATAATAATAATAATAATAATAATAATAATAATAATAAAGAAACTTTGCAAAGCGCCTTTAAAGTTCGTCTAAAAAGAAAAAGAAGCATTTAGCGCACAAAAAATATTCGCAAAATACGCAAAATACGCGCGCTCCAAAATTTTCGTACATTTATTTCACCCTATTTCAAACATTACGATTCCACTCGAACGTACTTGTTTAAAATCGGCATTCTAAGAAACCATTTTCTGGCTAAGAACTGCGCAAGACCTGATTCCAAATTAAATCTATTTAAGGCGGATACGTAGGCAATCCATGATTCGGTCCAACCAATTTGCAAAAATGTTAGAGCCTATAGAATAACAAGAATAAAAAATAGAGTCCCTTATTGAAATTTAATTACTTGCAACCCAAGTCGAAAGAAAAATTTAAGTCAAAGGAAGAATCCAAGTCATCAAGATGCCAAAATAAGCACACATCGAAAAATAATAAGGGCACGTACCCTTGTCAGAAGGAGCACTCACACTCCTAGGCACTTAGCCAATACTCAAAAGATCGCTTTGCCTCAATTGAATGGGGGCTAGCGCGAGCATCCATGACCTCTAAAGTACTCGACTTGACCCTCCCTAAATCAAAGTAACTCACCTAAAGACCTTCTTTCACCACTAGACACAGTCATAATCGCCAACAAGTAGTAAAGGCAGTAAGCTTGCAATAAAGAGGATTATTTTACGGCATCGCCCCATCGTTCCTTCGAACTCAGGGCCCCCGTTCATGATAATTCAAACGCTTGTGAATCCCCTTTGAAAAAAGCAGACATTGTCAATAGGATTTGACACTTAACCAAGGCTCACCCTACTCAGACACGGGCATCTAAAATCTAAATCTGAAAGAATCATTAATGAGAAGACATAATAGCAACTGGGGGCCAAAATTGAAATGAAAGAGCTAGGGAAAAAACTAGGTATACCTTGACCTTTTGTGCAGACATACACCAAGTAAATCTAAGTCAATTTAAAAACGGTTTATATTCCCGCAATTCTGGAAAAGATGGCCCTAAAAGCCTAAAGCATGTGCCACACGGTCACAAATAATATCTTGACGCCTGCACCCTGGCTTCCAGCAAATCCTTAGACAGCATTCCAAAAATCGTAACAGTATTTTGATTCACTCATGTAATCCTGTACGAACCCTTCTATAAGTCAACTTACTTAGGACACCTCGGATTGTACACAGTAGGATTCGGATTTCAAATAATTTTCAAAGACTTCTTCGAACATAATAAAGTGTCGTTGGTTTAAGCTAAGTATGCGTTTATCTCGATATTGCAAGTGAGTCAAAAAGATTTCTAAATATGATTATGGGTAAAGAAAGGCATCTAGCTTTTGGTCAAGGCACACTTCAACATGTGACTACCTTGACCACGGCAATGTCGCACAATACGACATTTACAAGAGGAGTAGCAAATCACTACTCGAACGTGCCTCGCACTAAACGAGTCTGATTCAAACTATTCATGATCCACGTCACCATGAATGCATAAAAACGTATGCCAAGCATTATATCACCAAGCCAATCCCGTAGCTACAATTGGGGGCTTGAGAAAAACACTCTAAAAATGCTCGAAATGACGATTTTATCGCAAATTCTCGACGCTAATGCTATACACACGTCATAGGGGCACAATCCTAAGGTTTGATCGTGTAAAACGAACCTTAGAATGGTTACAACCCCTCCCAAATTCTAAGCACTACTTAGAATATATAAAGTCACCCCACTAACAAGGGTAACTGAAAATCGCGAGTCACCAAAACTCCGATCAAACTACTGCACATAACGCTCGCCCCACGAGCGCCTGTTACACAGTCTACGTCGTTCCAAAGCAAAAGCGAAAGAAAAATCAAGGATAAAAAAAAAACATCTATGAATCCTCGCAGAGAACGAAGTAATAAGCCGTGCACACCCACGCAAAAGGTGCTACACTTGTTCGAACACCTGAACGAGGCGTAATGAAGTACGCCAATGCAAAAAATTATTATTATATCCCAACACCTGGAGGAATGTTATAAGACACGCTGTTAGGCCACACAAGCCTACGTCGCACCATAAACGGTACAAGTCTAAAAAAAGAGTAAGGCATATTGCACTAATGCGGGCACGACCAAGAGCATGTGTAAAAGAGGCAAAGACTACTTATCGCCCAAATTCAAAATGCAAACCACACGACTTCTACATTAAGGATTAAAGGTAGCAAAACATTACCTACCACGGAAGGGATAGCTCGCACCTACACGAGCGGAACCCCAAGGCATCTTTCTAGAAAGAACCTACAAAAATCATATGCCAAAAGGAAGCATCCCAACAGGCATACTTGGGGGCTCCAAGCTACGAAACGACCATAGAAAAATAAATAAAAGTCTCAAAGCAAATGTTTGAACGATCAAAAGGGCACGATGCTTAAGCCCACTTCATGAATGGGCCTGAACCCTATCAAGCTTCTAAGCAAACTATTCGACATCAGTCCTTGCTCAAAAAAAAAATTGATTCAAGCGAACTGATTAATGGACCGCACGCAACGGCCATTCTATGAACGCTCGTTCGCACATACGTATCATCATCCTAAGTATCGAACATTCACGAACACGTTCGAAAGAAAAAATATACGTTCAAAATAACAACAAGAGCGATCAAAGTCTTACGCCTCAAGGTATGTTCCTCGGGCCATATAGACTCGCCCGACTATTGCAATAACTGTACACCTTAAGAGCAACAGTTCCTTTAAATAATCACCCCAAAGCGACAAACACCGTAGTCCACCAATCGGCTACGGCTTCTCGAGAAATAATCACGAGAAAGTCCTGCCTGGGACGCACTTTCAACCCCCAGGACCAGGCGCCAGATATTCCGACGCCCAGCCCTGGGCGCTGATAATCAGCTCAACTCATTGTGATCTCTAAAACTCTACATTCCAAAAATAAAGAAAAACAAAAGAGAAGAGAATACGTAGAATTTCCAAGTAAAAAAGAGGCCAATTGTGTCATCAAAAGACCAGCCCAAACAATATTATCAACGACCACTTCGGCGTGAATTATTTCAACGCCCAGGCCTGGGCGCCGAAAATGAGCCCAGGCCCCAAAAAAGGGCCCTGACTTCTGTAGGGTCCCGCCGTATCCATTCGACTCGAAAATCGCCGATTTCTTTACTGAAAGTCACACCTCAAGGCTTTGTTAAGAGTAGCACACCACTTCAAAGATCGCTCGCACTTACGAGCACGATCCCAAACACGATCAAGGACATTACAAAATGCGTATCCCCAAGGAACCTCTTTGACAAGAAATTACCGTCAAGCACGAGTGCTTGGGGGCTCGAAAGAAAATATATATTTCAAAAGAGAGTATGCAAAGTTAAAACAATATTCCCAGACTACGCTGTACGAAGTCCCGTGTTTGGATAATCTCAAAAGATAAAACCAGATTACGACATCAAGACAAAGGTCGCCGTTGATACTTATACATAGTCCCGTAATCAAGGACCCAGGTAGTGGCAAAATTGAGCCGTAAAGACTAGCTCAAAAACCATGAAAGATGATGACCACAAGACAATGGTCCGTCTAAGCACGTTGTCAACCCCCATTTAGGTTGCAACTAAATCCGAGCATCCCTCGAAAGAAAATAAATTCTTCAAAAAACAAAAACAGGCTCGCCCACCTTCAGCGGGCGGGGTCTGCGCCACTAACCGCGCAGGTCCTCAGTTTTCGAATCTTCAAAAACACAAAACAGGCTCGCCATCTTCAGCCGGCGGGGTCTACGTCACAAACCGCGTAGGTCCTTATTTTTCAAAACATCAAAACAGATTCGTCCACTTCTATCGGACGGGGCGTCCACCCTCAGCGGACAGGCTCGCCATCTTCAGCCGGCGGGGTCAAAGTCACAAACCGCGTAGGTCCTTATTTTTCATAACATCAAAACAGATTCGTCCACTTCTATCGGACGGGGCGTCCACCCTCAGCGGACAGGCTCGCCCACCTTCAGCGGGCGGGGTTTGCGTCACTAACCACACAGGTCCTTAGTCGCTGTAGCGATAACTTTTCCCGGTTTATCCTTTTCCAAAAATCAAAGGATGGTTTATCTTTTTCCAAAAATCAAAAGATGGTTTATCTTTTTCCAAAAATCAAAAGATGGTTTATCTTTTTCCAAAAATCAAAAGATGGTTTTCCTTTTCCAAAAATCAAAGGATGGTTTCCCTTTTCCAAATATCAAAGGATGGTTTCCCTTTTCCAAAAATCAAAGGATAGTTTCCCTTTTCCAAAAATCAAAAAATTGGTTTTCCGCTTTTCCAAAAAAGAGTGATGTGCTGGATTTTCCTTCGTTTTACGTCCTATAAAAACAAGGGGGTTTTCTCGTTTAGCTAACCCTGAAAATGAGAATCTTTAAAAACATTTTTACCTCGTGATTGGGCTTGGCCAGGCATGGTTACATTTTATAGCTTTAATTTCGAAACATCTGTAGATACTTCCAATGACAAAGTGAGGGAGTTTCTATACGTCTGTAGGTACTTCCAATGACAAAGTGAGGGAGTTTCTATACTTAACAAATTCCAATGACACGTGAGGAATGTGTTAACACTTTAAGTGATGACCCTTAAGTCAAATATTATCACTCGTGGGCTCGTGAGACCCTCGCAAAACAGGTCACATACACCATGGCTTGTATGACGCATTCCGTCTGATACTTTGACCATCGTCTTACTCCAAGACTCAGTCAAAGTGGGGGCTAACTGTAGACACCTACTTTTGTCCCCATTCCCGAAAGGGAAGGTTCGATGATGAGAACATAAATCTCCATTTGGCAACGCATCTCCTATGAAATAACGAATCTCAATCACCCTTTCATTTCAGCCAAAACTGCTATTTATAGAAACCTGCTAAGAATAGTAACTGCCGTAAGAAGTAGTTGTTAAAAGTGGCAAAGTCATAAAAGATAGAAATCTGACATAATTAGGTGTCGCACTCCAACATAAGTCCTAAAAGAGATAGAATTGGCAAAAGGAATTCTATTCCTGCTATAATTCGGAAATAAGAGTTACGTATTAATTAAATTCCTAACGAACCTAGAGTTCGTAACGGGACCAGACGCATTCCGTCATAAGTTAATACGCACTAAGAAACTCGGATAATTCTCAAAAGCTCCGTGTTTAAGAGTCCAAATCTGACAAAAAGGCTCGGCCCAGATCCTATTTTCAACGCCTGGGTCTGGGCGCCGAAATCTTCGGCGCCCAGCCCTGGGCGCTGAAAATACCTGCGGCCGTGTCGTCTCCGAATTCTTTTTGGATTCGTATTCTAAAGATCTATCTTTTCACAAACTCTTTCCCTATAAATACAGCCTAAAAACCGACGTGAACACAACACACAATTTCATAACCTGAGTATTGACTCTAGGCTTAAGCCTAGCCTCACGCTGCAAAATTGATCCGGCGTTCTGTCGCAATCGACCCAAAAGTCGAACATAACGCGTCCTGCCCCTTGTAGCTGATGATTTAAGCCTAAATACTGGAACACTGCTTAGAAACCCGAGATTCGTTAAATAAAAGGAGAAATAACAAAGCCAAGTGGTTAGTTTTCTGAGAACCGTGACGCACCTCTCAAGGGTGCGTTGTAATATGTCCCTCATATGATTTAATCGCTTTCATCACCCTTTTATAAAATTGTCAAACTGTTAACTTGATTGATCTATCACGCCTAATAAGATAATACCTTGGACAATTGAATTATCATGTTAGGTACCTTAAATCAACCTAAATAAGATAATCACGATCGATTTAGTATTATGTGTTGCATTTTGCTAAAATCAATTCAGAATAGTTTAATAGTTTAAACGCATGTCCCTTCAATTATTTATGTTGGGCTAGTAAGGATAACCTGCCTCTGGAGTTATCGATGAGCACTCCTCTCGGTAGTTACAGTCCCCCAAACTCTCAATCTCTGCCCTGCGGGTGTATGTTGAGCGATCCCCACACCAGGGATCACAAAGGAACCTATGGCCGTCGTGGTCGAACATAATTGCACTACCTTTATGTCACGATAACTGAGTTTTGTCAGTTTTTCTCATTGTCGTTAAAAACTGAATGGCGACTCCTATATTACTAGTCGATTGGGTGTAAACTCACAGGAAATCTAACTACACTTGATCTGACGACGTCACGCCCACGAGGGACGAGGTCATGCATTAGCCTCGTGCTTTTTCGACTCCCTCACATACGGTTGTGAATATTGTTAATTGAATGTGGATTTTTACTCATAAAGAAAATAATAAAGGTGATCTCATACGGAACAAAGGTCGTTGAGACTTTCAGTCCGGTTGTAAAACCGACAACTATTCGCACAGTATTGGGTCTGGCTATGGCTAGAAAGTGGTCTATTCATCAGCTTGATGTTAAAAATGCTTTCCTTCATGGTGATTTAAAAGAGACAGTTTATATGCATCAACCTCCATGGTTTGTTGATCGCAGGGCTACTAACTACGTTTGCCTACTCCGCAAGGCTTTATATGGTCTCAAACAGGCACCGCGTGCTTGGTACCAAAGGTTTGCTAACTTCTTATTGCAGATGGGATTTGCAATTTCAATGAGAGATACATCGTTGTTAACTTTCAAACATGGGGATGAGATGGCATATCTTTTGCTCTATGTTGATGATATTATTTTGGTCACTTCTTCAGATAACATGCGATATTTCTCACTTACAGGCCGAGTTTCCTATGTCTGATTTGGGACCACTTAATTATTTCTTGGGAATTGTTGTCACTCGTACTCCTTCTTTTATGCTTTTATCTCAACAAAAGTATGCATAGTAAATTTTGGAACGTGCAGGTATGGGGAATATACTGTAAGCCTGCTCTCACTCAGTCTAAACTGGGTGCGGATTCGGGTCCCAAAGTACAGGATCATACAAAGTACCGAACTTGGCAGGTGCTTTTCAGTACCTCACTTTCACTCGCCCTGATATAGCTTATGCGGTACATCAATTGTGTCTTTTTATGCATGACCCTCGGGAGCCCCACTTTGATGCATTAAAACGCATTTTGCGATATATTCAGGCACCATTGATCACGGGTTACATTTATATCCTACTGCTTCCTTGCAATTAATTACTTATACTGATGTAGATTGGGGCGGGTGCCCAGACACTCGTCGCTCAACCTCGGGTTATTGTTGCTTTCTCGGTGACAATCTAATTTCTTGGTCATCTAAGCGTCAACATACATTGTCTAGATCTAGTGCAGAAGCAGAATACAGAGGCGTCGCAATTGTTGTTGCAGAGGTATGTTGGCTACGTAATCTCCTACTTGAGCTACATTGTCCTCTTCGGAATGCCACTATTGTTTAATTATTGTGATAATGTCAGTGCAATCTATCTTACTCGCAACCCAGTACAACACCAACGCACCAAGGACGTCGAGATGGACATCCATTTCGTTCGAGAGAAAGTGGCGTTGGGTCAAGTCCGGGTGCTCCATGTTCCTTCCCAATATCAGTTTGCAGACATATTTACGAAAGGCCTCCCACGACAATTATTTTTGAATTTTAGAAACAGTCTTAGCGTACGACCTCCTCCCGCTATAACTGCGGGGGTGTGATAGAGATAGAATCTCTTAGGATATTTTATGTACAATAGATTTCTAGTCGCATTAGGTTTCCTAATCCAATCAGGACTAATGTTGTAACCCACTATATATATTTGATCAATGACAATACTCCAATTGACGAAGTTTCACAATATCTAACAATCTGAAACAAGAACGTTGCGAATTGAGCCAAAACTTATTTTTTGATAATACTATTGACTCAATGTGATGGTAAAGATGCATCAACTATAAGAGCCGCAAAGATGAGAAAAATGACCAAAGTTTATACGGCAAAGACTTGTTTTATTGGATAATGGATTATTATAATTGCCTTCTAGACAACACTTGTTTTGTTTTCTTACTTTTGACGGAGAAATGAAGCAAATCAACGTATGTAAATCATGTAACCCGGTTATTCAATATTGTTAAATTTAGTTCAACTTTGAATAGCGTAATCTTCTTCTTTTGACGCAGAAAAACACATCCAAAGAGAAGTTGATCCTTATAAATAAACAGGAGTACAGGACACTTTATAAAGGTTATTTATAGAGTAGAGAAGAGACTAAAACAACGGGTTAGAGAAGCTTTAAAAGAAGAAAAAAGTTAAAGTTAAAGTTAAAATTAAAATTAAAATTTACTCCCTCTGTTTTTTTTAAGAATTACTATTACTATTTCCATCTGTATTTTATTATGAGTTGTATTTTATTATGAGTTATACGTCTTTTTTGTAACTTTTACGAACACTCTACAATTATATTGTTTATTATTTCTTTCATAGACAATTCCATTTTTTATAATTTAAATCATAAACAGTTTCATTTTTTATAACTTTTATACCGCACTTATTTTTTTTTCTATTTCCTTATTGTTAACTACCCAACTTGCTTAACATTTAACAAAATATCTTAAAATTTATGCCGATCAACTTGTAACCCCTAAAAAAACAAAGAAAGTAATAAATTTTAGGTTATACCACAATTTAAAGTCTTCAATCTTCAAGATTGGAAAACTAGGACATGTTGACTTCCCTTTACTCCCTCCATATTTTTTAAGGAGTCGCATGTTGATAGACAAAAATACTAAAGAAAGATAGTTGAATTTGATATTATAATGATGCCTAAAGTATTATATGTGACCAGCCACACCATCAACTTGATGGTGTGGCATGTTCACACTTGTAAATAAAATCAGAGCGTTGGTTAACGGAACATAAAATGACAGTTTAGGGAAATTACTTTATAGTTATAAGTCAGTTACTTTTATAGTTTTAGGTTTCAGAGAGAATACTTTAATGTTTTAGGGAAGGTACATTTATAATTTTATGGGAGACATTTTTATAATTTTTAGCCCAAGTACTTTTATACAAAGGAACGTACTGAAATTCAAGAAACTGCAATAAAACAAGAAAATTAACAGCGAATACAATGTTTAAGTAACAGCAGCATAGAAAGTCAAGTAACATCAGTCAATAACCTTCTCCATAGTAGTTGCGCACGATGGAGTTGATACTTTTATAGTTTTAGTCAACATACTTTTATAGTTCTAGATTCGGGGTCGGTACTTTTATAGTTTTATGGGAGGTACTTCTATAGTTTTATAGTTTCAGGAAAGGTAAATCTATAGTTAGGGGAAATATTTTTATAGTTTTATAGTTTCATGGAAGGTACTTTTATAGTTTTAATGATGTACTTTTACAATTTTAGGGGAAGTACTTTTATTCGGAGTAGTTTTTAGGCTAGATACTTTCATACAAGGAATATCTAATATGAAATTCAAGAAACTGCAATAAAACAAGAAATAACAACGAATACTTTGTTACTTAACGAATACAATGTATAAGTAACACCAGTCACTAACCTTCTCCATAATAGTTGCGCAAGAGGTAGTATTGCGCGCACATCACAATATCAAGTTGATGGTGTAACTGTTCATACATGAGATGCGCTGATAATGATGTAATGAAATAATGAAATATAAAAGAAACAATTCGAGTGTAAAAGTTAAAAAAATGAAATTGTGAGTTTGTGACACCTAAGAGTACTAAAAAAGTACGGAGGGGATATTAAAGTACTTCTTCCGTTCCACAATAGATGCATCGTTTCTCTTTTGGACACTATTAATTAACTAACTTTGACAATTATTTGTTCACATTATGTAAAAACAAATGTAGTCAAGTGAGATCTTATTAAATTCGTATTAATATGAGGATTCCAAATATTAAATTTTTATAATTTTTACTTACACGCAATTATAGATATTAATATTCAAAGAAACATATTGGGATACGTGAAAAAAGAAACGATGCATCTATTGCGAAACGGAGGTAATATATAATAAGTAAGCTTTTCATCACAAGTCAATATTCACCGTTGACTTGAGATAAGCATATTCTTCTTGGTCAATATTTGAGATTGAAGGTTATCATGCCGGAAAAGCTTGCGCATGCATCAACTTTAAAAGACGTCTACTTTTATTATGTTGACTTTTTGCTAGTCTTGTTTACATAATTGTACGTTTTCACTTCTTAGTACATGTTTTTTTTCCACTTTTGTTTGAAAGCTAAATCCTTCCTCCATTTCTTTTTTTGTTCTTTTTATTTGTTACGTTTGGACTTTTACACGTTTATTAACTTATAATAAATATTCTTTTTCTTTTTTATTAAAAAAATAAACCCAAGTAAAATCTCAATCCACTAATCATTACAACAACCACAGATTGTTTTATTTATCAAAATGAACCAATAATGGAAAACCACAAAGACTGTTAACTTAACATACTTGGAAAATTCCAAAGATATTTAATGAGTTGAAAAAATTAGACCAATTAAAATTAATAGATGGCACAAAAAATGATAGTATAATAAGTTTATAAAAGGAAAGATTATCCCACATACTCCGTCCGTCCCTTAATACTCGCACCGCTTTCCTTTTCGGGTCGTCCCTTAATACTTGCACCGCTTCTATAAATGAAAATATTTACCAATATTATATTATTTTTCACACTTACCTACTACCCCACCTACACCCCTACTCCCTACAAAAAATCATTTAAAAATCCCCACCCCCTTCTCACCACTCCCCACCCCCTTACACATTTCCCACTAACTATATTAAGGGGGTGTTTGGTTCACATGGGGTAAAGGGAATGGAATCAACAAAGGGAAAGAAAGAGAATGTGAACCCATCCCTTTGATTTAGAATCTTGTTTGGTTATCATTTTCAATATTTCACATCGATCTTTCTCTCACCCTAGTTTGTTCCATGGAGCAGTCGCCGACTCTTCCTCTCCATAGCCGCCGCCGGCACTTCTTCTCCATAGTTGTCGCCGTCTGTTCTCCATAGCTTCCGCCGACTTTCTTCTCCAAAACCGTCGTCGGCTCTTCTCTATAGCCTGTGCCGACACTTCTTCTCCATATCCGCCGCTGAATCTTCTCCATGGCCTCCGCCGGCTCTTCTTCTCCATAGCCGGCGCCGACTCTTCTCCATAGCGTCCGCCGACTCCTCTTCTCCATAGCCACCGCTGGTGGAGTGGTGGTCGGTGCCGCTGCTTTCCTCTCCCTCGGCGGGGTTCCACCACCGCAGCTTATCTTGTTGTTGCGGTGGTCGGATTTTTTATTGTTAATGTTGCTCGACGCCTCAATCTCTTCTATTTCTTTTCGCCTCTTTTGTTCAGCTAGCCGAAGCGCCGACCTCGGCTCGTCATTTCTGCCGACCTAAGATTAGAGGTGGTGGTCAGGCGGTGGACGGCAAAGGTGGTGGTCTGGTTGTGGGTTACAGATATAGGGTTAGAGGAGGGAGAGAGGGGGTGGGGGAATGGGAATGGAAAAGTCTAGGGGGGGTGGGGAATCAGGGTAGAAGGTTTTGGGGGTAACTCAAAAATGAAATTGGGTAAAGGGAATGGTGAAACATGTCAAACAAACAACAACAAAGGGAATGAGATCAGCCCATTCCCTTTCCCTTTCCTGAATACCCCCAACCAAACGCCACCTAAAAAAATACCCCAATATCAACTAACACCCATTAAATTAATAAGTCAATTCAAATGTTTTAAACTCCGCACCGGTCAAACCGGTGCGAGTATTAAGGGACGGAGGGAGTAACAAACATTGTGAAACACCGTAAAAGGAATACGTAACAAACAAAAAGAAACGGAGGGAGTAGAAAAGAACATTAAGAGTCTCTCCGTTGGAGAGCAACTTTTAAATAATCATTATAGAGAATTGAAAATAAATTGAGAACTATTACACGGTTCTATATAAATAGCTAGTGTATATTAAGGCCCCATTTAATTCACCTTATTTCTCCTTATCTTATCTGATCTGATCTGAACTTATCTAATCTGGACATAACTTATTTCTTCTGATTTGTTCAAATCTAATCTGATTTGAATGTATTTTTTCTGATCTGATCTGGTCTGAGCTTAATTTTTCTGATATGATCTGATCTAATCTAATCTGATCTGAATTGATTTTTCATAATTAAGATTTATATAACAAAAACTACAATTATAAATATTAAATGATTAACATGTAAAATAAATTTTATTCAAATTTATAATGTTGTTATAATTACAAATTATTTAGTTAACTTTAGTCATTATTTAACTATACCATATATTAGATAGATTTGGACATATTCTGGATAGATCGGTTCTAATTTGGACACACTTTGTACTAAATCGGTTATGAGTTGCACATGATATGTACATACCGATTCTGATATGGACATAATGGTTTTGACTTGGACATTATTCGGACACACTGGTTCTGATTTAAACGTATGGGTTCTGATCTGGAATAATGGTTCAGATTAGGACATGATCTAGACATATCGATTCTGATATGGACATGATCTGTAAAAATCGGTTGTAATCTGTACATGAGCAGTATATATTGGTTTTGATCTAGACATGATCTACACATACCAGTTTTGATCTGGACATAATGATTCTGATTTGGACATGATCTGCATATAGCGACCATACCGGTTCTGATCTAGACATATAAGTTGAGATCTAGACATGTTATGTACGTACAAATTGGGTCTGATCTGGACATATCGGTTCAGATCTGGACATGATCTGTACCGATCAGTTCTGATCAAGCTAGACATATTGGTTTTGATCTATACAGATTGGTTATTATCTAGACATGATCTGGTCATACCGGTTCTGATCTAGACATATATATCGGTTATCTAGACATGATCTCTATAGATCGATTCTGATCTTGACATATCGGTTCTGATCTACACATGATATGTACATATCGATTCTGACCTGGACATGATACGTAGAGATCATTTATGATTTGGACATGATCTGATCATACCAGTATGATCTGGGCATATCGGTTTAGATCTAGACAACAACATTTTTATTATTAAAGCAATAATAGTAATATATAAACATATATACCAATATAAATAATAATAATAATAATAATAATAATAATAATAATAATAATAATAATAATAATCTAATCTTATCTGAACTTTTTTTTCTGATCTGATTAAATATGAAATAAATAATAAGGCTCTGAAATAAGGTAATAAACCGGGCCTAAGTAAACTTTTCATCACAGGTTAATATTCACCGTTGACTTGAGATAAGCGTCAATATTCACCGTTGACTTAGAGATAACCATATTCTTCTTGGTCAATATTTGAGATTGAAGCTTTGGTCGATATTTGAGATTGAAGGTTATCATGCCGGAAAAGCTTACGCGTGGATCAATTTAAAAAGACACATACTTTTATTATGCTGACCTTTTGCTAGTCTTGTTTACGTAATTGTACTTTTAAACTTCTTAATAGACTTATTTTTCTTTTATTTGTTTTTTAAGGGAAGGAGAAAAATATATTAGCAGGCGACTTCTAAGTAATTAGAACAAAAAATCGAAAATAACTAAGGACTAGTATAGTAGTATATGGTTTTACATACATATTGTGTACGTCTAGAAAGAACCACAAGGAGAAAATGACAGATGGAGAGATGATATTTGGTTATAAGTTAATTAAACGAAGATTTTATCGTACTATATATTTCTATTATTTACTTGTGTTTGATTGAGTTTTAGCTTATTCTCTAGGCATTTATCAAATATCCTTCAGTCCGGTTGTGCTATGCGTACATAATTAATTGTGATAACATGCACTTGCAAAACTATCACCCTATCACTACAACATTTCGAAGCAAATGCAACGACCTAACGCAACATTATAATAAGAATTACTTTTTGAAAATGCAGGGTTCAGCCCTAATAATTGTATATAGGCGTTGCATTCGACTTACACAATCATTAGAAGTCTAATACAACGGTTGCTAGTAAATAACACGATCGTTGCATTAGGTCTAAATAGATGTTGCATTAAATCTATTGCAACGGTTAGTGGTTATTGCAAAGGTCGTTGCTTTTGGTCTTTAAAACCGTTGTAATAGAATCTATGGCAACGGTTATTTAGTAGGGTGGACGACCGTTGCATTAGGTAAAAACAACCGTTGCATTATAGCTAAAGCAACGCCAGCAACAGCAACGGTTCAAAAACCGTTGCAATAGGCATATAGCAACGGTTTTTGGCCCTTTTGCAACGGTTATTTGGCGTTGCATTTGATCGTTTATGTAGTAGTGTATATATCCCAAAATTGTAGTCTTGTTTGATTAAAAATACGGATTTAAAGAAAAGTAGAATAAGAATTTGTCAAGTTATGTCAGAAAAGATTAGCTCCGTCGATAAGAATTGGTTCTTCTCCTTGTAATTGATGTTCAAAGGTCTATGTGTTAGTTTTTGGTTAAACATTAGTTAACTTCTGGTGTTTTGATTGTAAAAGTAGATTATGTTGTTTTTGGAGTGCTTTCCTCTGGGCTTGGGAAACTTCCTAGAAAATTATATGAGAAAATTGGTACGTTTGTCAATGTACGATTTAAAACATTAATATCTTTTATTATGGATAAGAAAAAAATTATAAAAAGTTAATATTTAAAAAATATTTATTGAGACGAATCTAATAAGACCACAGGACTATGTTTTTCCTTATGTATAAATCACAAAAAGAAGTCAAATAAGTTTGTGTGAATAGTGTCAAAAAACTCAATTGTGTCATTTAAATGAGAATGGAGAAAGCAGTACATTGATGATTAATTTGTATGAGAAAGTACGTAGAATATAGTACATGTAAAAAATGAATAAAATACATGTAAAAATTAATAAAGTACATAGGGGAGGGGAATATAGTACAGAAGTAAATTTTCAAAGTATTTTATGTTCAAATAAGAAAAAACATGACTATAATTATAAAACGTTTTATTTAGAATACAGACTATAATTTTAGGACAGATGCAATATTTTTTTAATTTTCCACCATGGCCGCTGAAAAAAGACCGTATGGCTGGGAAACTGTTGAGCAAGGCCTCTAGCAAGAAACTATAACCTTAGATGTGAAAGTAGTAGTGAGTTAATTCAAGATGAACTCGATCTTAGCATCTTACACGTGTTATATAAGCAGTTGAATGTATTACGGAGTATAAAAATTTGATACAAAAGTTATAAAAATCATTACAAGCCATTAATTATTCTCATTGTGGTGACACTATATATTACATTCGCTCCAACTAATACACCCAACCTAGCTAGTAGCTACAATCCCATCACAAGCGGGGATAAGTTTAATTATTGATGCAAAAAACAAGTAAACATAAAAATAAAAGGAAAATTTGTAATTATTAATCCAACCTTTGCCCGGTTTTCTTTAATTAAGCCAACCTATGCGATATTTCTAAATAATCCAACCTTTATGACCCAACTACTATTATTAAGCCTGGATGACCGGTTACCTGCTACAAAGTCAAGGAAAATTTGTAATTATTAATCCAACCTTTGCCCGATTTTATTTAATTAAGCCTACCTATGCGATATTTCTAAATAATCCAACCTTTATGACCCAACTACTATTATTAAGCCTGGATAACCGATTACCTGCTACAAAGTCAACGTCAAAAACGTTGACAACCTAAAGTTGGTTTCCCTGCTAAAATATTGGACACGTCATCATCACTTGCCACCTAAACAAGGATTTAATTTTTTTTTCAAAAAACCCTTAACCCTTCTCTTCTCTGTACCGTGTTCCAATTCCTCTCTCCTCCATTACTGCTGCTTCAACCACAATTCTACTGGTTCATGACATCATCAACGAGTTTCTTGTGGAAATAGGTGACTTCATCCACGCGCATTCAAATTTCGTCTCCAAAATCGTACAATTGAAGGTGAACTTACGAACCTTAGCATTTTTGTTCCTGTTTTGTTAAATTTTGAATTTTGGGCTTCCTTGATGGTCAGTTCGTAAAAACCCGAGCTGTTGCAATAATATAGTTTTTTTTAATGTTGTGGGATGTTGGTTATTGTGGTCTGTTGATAATTTAGAAAGAAAAAAAACTTTGAATTTGAAGAAGATCCAGATCTAACAGGCAATTGCTTTACCCCAGCCATAGAAATTGCTGATTATTTTTTATGAACTTCGAATGGAGAGGTATGAGGGATCGACAATGGTGGAGAAGAGGTAGAAGAGAAATAATGGAGAGGAGTTCAGAGATGAAGCAGAAAATCGCAGAGGAGAGAGGAACGAAAATTAAAATAGCAATTAAAGAAAATAAGGGGGAAAAAAATTATAATTGTTATATGTCACGTAAGGATGAATACCGCCTATAGCAGGTTAGTAACTTGTTAGGCTTAATAATAGTAGTTGTGTCATAAAGGTTGGATTATTTAGAAATATCGCATATGTAGGCTTAATTAAAGAAAATCGGGCAAAGGTTGGATTAATAATTACAAATTTTCCAAAATAAAAACAGTTGAAATAAGTTAAAAGGTAGGCAAGTAAACATAGTTACGTTAATCAAGGAGAGGAACACTGCGAAGGGCAAGGGCTTCAATGGTGAGTCCAGGACCAAATCCAAACATAACACCCCATTCACAACCTAACCCAGTAGTCGTCTTACCTTGTTCGAATGATCTCTTTCTCATCTCATCCATCATAAACAACACCCCAATACTAGACATATTACCATACTCACTAAGCACATGCCTAGTCACATTCAGCTTTTCCTTGTCTAGTTTAAGCTCAGATTCAATACCATTCAGAACAGCAGGACCACCATTATGTGCGATCCAAAATATGGAATTCCAGTCAGTAATACCAATGGGCTTGAATATATTTACTAGACTCTCCTCTATATAATCAGAAATCAAACAAGGGAGATCCTTACGAAGATGAAATGTTTGTCCCATGTTAATGATCTCAGAAAAGGCTGCACCATCAGTGTTAGGTATAGTCCTTTGTGTTCCTGAAATGAGTTGAAAACATGGTCTCTCAATAGAGTAATCAGGCTCAGCTCCTACAATGATGGCAGCAGCACCATCACCAAATAGTGCTTGCCCTATTAAGGAATCAATTTGTGTTTCAGAAGGACCATGGAAATTAACAGCTGTGATCTCAGCACATACTATCAAGATACGAGCCCCTTTGTTATTCTCCGCTATATCTTTGGCATGGCGGAGAATATGAGGGCCCGCATGACAACCTACAAGATACATTACAGTTCTATGAACTGTGGTGTCAAGTTCAAGAGCCTTTGCTAGCTCATAGTCAGCTCCAGGCATGGATAAGGCCAAGGTGTTGTACACGATAAGGTGAGTGATCCGGGACTTGGGTTGTCCCCATTCTTTCAGGGCCTTAAGAGCAGCTTCCTTACCAAGCTTCGGTAGGTAATCTACGGTCATTTGACGACGGGCATCATGTGACACTTCTCCATAAGTTATCATGCTTGGATTAGCCTTCAAAATTTCCTCAGTCACAAACAAGTGGCGCTTCCTGATCATGGTTTTGTCACCTGAGATCGACTCCATCATGTATTTTTAATTTCCACATTAGTCTTATGCTTAAATCATCCAAACCATGCATACTGTTCAAAATAACCTCATTTTACACTAATTATTTCTAACTAATTAATTGCCCTTTTATAAACAGATAGATCGATTCACACTTGCAAAAATACTAAGCATAAACTACTCTCATAGATCAACAAGTACGTCATTTTGTCGTTTATTCTTAAAATATCACCAATTTAGAAATATGAATACACAAATCCTTATTTACAATGGGTGTACAATAGGTGTACACCAGAGTAAAAGTTAACTCAAAATGCTTAAAAGTTAAACATATATACGTAAAAGTTATCTATTTTTCACCATAAATTTTTTCATTTTAGTAAAACTTATTTCTTCAAAATAACTAATAATGTATAAAATTAATCATTTAACCTTTTAAAAATATTTATCTATCAAATTTTTTTTACTAATATAAAAGTTAATTAAAATTAGGTTAAAGTTACAAAAAAAAAGGTTAAAGTTATCTTGGTGTGGAATAAATTTATTGTACACCTTGTGCGCACAAGACCTTTTGATATAAATATAACATAACATGCATAAAACAAACACACACACTTTTGACCCTTTCTTGAGTCTATGACTGCTTGTGACTTATATATATATAAACAATTGCATGTTAGATTCGTCACATTGCATAGTCCAACAAAAACAACAATTTCTCATAATTTTCGGGGAGTACTATACGCAGCCTGATTTTACTTGGCGCAACCCTTTTTACTTTCATTTTTTTCATTCTAAAAAAAAACTCTACCCTCACTTTTATTATTTTCTCTCAAACTTTTTTATTTTATTTTAGTTCAAATAAATTTGATTTTGTTTAGTTTCATGTATATCTAATCAAATTAGAATAAATATTTAGATTGCAATGAACAATATTTTTGACTTGGAATTGAAGTAATTTTCGTTCTTTTTCGTTTTTTTGAGTCTTTTCATACAACTTGTATGGAATTAAAACTTTTATTTTGTACAGATTGAACAAAATGTAGTTAACTATTTCGTACAGATTGAACAGAATATAATTAATCATTTCGTACAGATTGAACATAAGAGAACTAAGCATTTTGTATAAATTGAACAAAATATAATTCCGTTCAAAATTGAACTTAACAGAAATAAGTTCTATCATCACTACTAATGTATAACAAACAAACACTACATGACCAGTCGACAACTCTTTCATTATAGACAATAGAAAGAACTAGTATTATCATTTTGTTCAATTTGTACGGAACACTTAGCTCTGTTATGTTCAATCTGTATGAAATAGTTAATTATATTTTGTTCAATTTCTAAGAAATAGTTAATTATATTTTGTTCAATCTGTACAAAAAAGACGTAATTATTTCATACCAATTGCATGAAATGCTCAAAAAAAAGGAAAAACAAAATTAAAAAAATTACCTCATTTCCAAGGTCTTTCAAGTAAAAAATATCGTCCATTGCAATCAAAATATGTATTCTAATTTGATTAGATACACGTGACACTAATAAAAAACTAAATGTATTTGAACCACAATAATATCAAAAAAGGTTAAGAGAAACTAGTAAAAGTGAGGGTTATGATTTTTCTAGAAAGAAAAAAAATGAAAGTAAAAAAGGTTGCGTCAAGTAAAATCAGGCTGCGTTTAGCAACCGTGTAATTTTCGCTAGCTAGTTTTTGATTCATGCGCAAGTTTTAAAAGTATATAAAACTTACAAATGCGCTTGAACTTCTCCTTGACATCAACCATATGTTCACTTTTAGTGACCCTAAAATAATAATCGGGATACTCGGATTGGAGTATAAAATTTGGTGGGTTAGCCCTCCCAATGGCTAGGACACAAGCCGCACCCTCGGCTCTTTGAGCATTCCTAATTTCGTTAACCTTTTCCATTTTCCTAAAATAGAAATAATCACTCTTTCTCTCTGCTAATTAATCTCTCTTACTATAAAAGTATTATGACTTATGAGATAAGTGAGATTTGATGGTGCAAAATTGAACTGAAATCGTCCACATTTTATAGGAAGTAACGTGGGCCCGCATGTCGAATCAAATAGTCAAAATCGAGAAATTTATCTCGGAGTATAAGCACGAGTTATTTGACCAAATAAAGTCCCTTTGGTTTATTTTGTAAAATCTTAATTGAGATGATAATTAGGAAATTAATAAAATTGGGATTACTGAGCCAGAATTTCCAAGACATGGAAATTTCCAAGTCTTTGGATTAATTAATATGAGTAGGGATGTCAATGGGGCAGAGCGGATGCGGATGTAGGTCCCTCCATCCCCATCCCCATCTAAAATTTTCATCCCCATCCCCGCCCCATCACCCATGGCGGGTACAAAATTCATCTCCATCCCCGCCCCATCACCCATGGTGGGTACAAAATTCATCCCCATCTCCGCCCCAACGGGTACAAAATTTATCCCCATCCCCACAAAAAAATTTCATCCCCATCCCCGCCCCATCACCCATGGCGGGTACACTTTCCATATATACGGGGTAATGAAAGTTAACTTTAGATAAAAAATACCTTATGACTAAAGTAACATATGTAATCGGAAAAAAAATACTCGTCAGAACAAAATAATCCATATAAAAAACTTAAAAATCTCATCAATTCATATTATCACGTAAACATGGAAATAAATCCAAACTCACCCCCGCACCTATGGCGGGTATGAAGCGGGGCAAGTGGGGATGGGGCGGGCAGGGCGGGGATGGGGCGGGTTCAACACAAAATCCACACCCGCCCCATCACTCATGGCGGGTACGATTTTTATACCCATCCCCGCCCCATCACCCGCCAAACCTACGTCCATCCCCGCCTACTTGGGGCGGATGCGGGGCAGGTCTCCCGTGAAACCCGCCCCATTGACATCCCTAAATATGAGCCTACGTGTCCGGTAGGTTCTTTCACCACAAGAAATTGTACAATTAATGACGGGAAATTCCGTCACTAAAGGTTAATAGTGGTGGGATTTTATGTCGCAACCCCGTCATATAAGGGGCGTCATTGATGAAAAATCTCGTCGTTAATCCGTTGTAAAAGGCAGAAGGTTATTCTCGTCTTTATTTTGTTGTTATCCTTTTGCGACGGAATTTTTGACCTGTCATTATCGGCCTGTCATTAATGAACCAAATTCTAGTAATTTGTGAAGTCACACACTTTAATAACCATTTGTGTGATCATTAAATTACTTTGTCTATCCTCTAACACCATTGTTTGGGGTATAGGTGTTTATTGGTGGTACATCCCGAAACTAGAAATAAATAATAAATTAGTGTGTAGTCCGGGCGTTGCCCCGGGTTTTGACTTATATTCGGGTTTTTTTAAAATTATGTGCACTTAGAGATGGTGTCATCATCAAATTACGGTGGTGACATAAGATTAGTGGCCTATCAACAACCTCCTCGATCTGAAACCCCACATCCAAAAATCTAAACAAAGCCGGATACTTTTCTTCAAAGTAATAACTGTACATTTATAAATTAAGGTATCATTCCTTTTCTTGCATTCACTTTTATTCAATGTATTGTTTATTGTAAAGGGAATTAATATATAGGAAAATTTGGTAATATTAATCCAACCTTTGGCAGATTTTCTTTTATTAACCCCACCTACGACATATTTTTTAATAATCCCACCTTTACTACCCAACGACTTTTATTGGGCTCAACAGGTAATAAACTTGTTGTAGGAGGTAATATATCCCTACGTGGTAGTACTCTCTCTCGATATATTCAGTCATCATCATCAATTCATAACCATCTTGTTGACTTTTTCACTGGTTAACGATCATTTAAGCCCAATAAAAGTCGTTGGGTAGTAAAGGTGGGATTATTAAAAAATATGTCGTAAGTGGGATTAATAAAAGAAAATAGGCCAAAGGTTGGATTAATATTACCAAATTTTCCTAATATATATGCTTATAGGGAAAAATATTACATAAGTTGTAGTTGGTTAAGATGGTAAGAAGTGTAACTTTTAACAAAGAGGTCTAGTGTGCGATCCTTGTTAGATGTTTTTTGGTTGTAATGACATGTCATGATGCTAATTATGGGTGACGTGGCGTAATAAAGAGAGGTCTACGTGACACGTATACGTTCTTCAAAACGCCTTTTAATATATTAGTATAGATAAATAATCTTCAATCAACAATCAGTCCCGGCCCTGGGCCTAGGTGAGAGGTGCGACGACCTAGGGTCCAGGGCGGAAAGGGGCTCAATATTACTTTTGGCAGTTTGGTTTATCATAGTACGTGTAACAAAAATACACATGTAAATTCAATGTAATTCCTTTATCCCGGTTGGTAGCACCAACATCTATACTATATAAAAGCGTTTCTACAAACGTGTACATGACATGTGACGCTCTCCCTCGATCCATAAGTCCATACTATTAATCCACTTTCATTTTAAAAATGAGAATAATGGTTTGCATAAGATTCGAACCCGCAAATTCCAACGCTAGAGCATTAACCAATTAAGCTATAAACCTTTACATTTTATCTTTGCAAAATTAATATTAATATAATATAGAATAACTATCTTGCGAAAAAAATTAAAACATAATTTCATTAAAGAATACTAGTCTTATATGAACGCGATGCGTGCGAAATTATATAAAAACTTAAAAGTTTATTACTACCACTAAATATAAATATTGGATAAAAAATTGTTCACGAAGTTCATATTTAAAAGGGAAACTCCCATTATTACACTCTTATTATTCACTTTTGCCAATAGTACACTTACTTCTAATAATATTGCTAATGGTACACTTAAACTATTAACTTCGTTATTTTCCTAACTTTTTCTATTAAATAGTTTAATCATAGTTAATTATTAGGATTAAAAATAAAAAGATAAAAAATAAACATATATAATTTTGATGTTATATGAATGTTTCGATGATGACATTGGCAGCCCTTCTCTTCTTCTGTACTGTTGGCATCCTTGTTGAGAGCAGCTCCCTATGATAACTGAGATTGTAAAAGTGCAACCACCTTGCTCAAATAGGATTCTTGAAACTTGACATCAAGCTGGTAATTTTCCCTCTCGACATTTTGTAAGGGTACTAAAAAATTGTGTGCAACCTATAGGTAGAATAAACAGTCTATAGGTGATTAATTACATAGAGGACAGAGAATAAAACTCTGACAGCAAAACAATAACCTTATAAGCATACCACTGTCCTAATACACCAAGTGCATAGTTAACAACCCTTAATTTTTTTAATCAAATTAGCATCACCATCAATCTCAGTTCTTTAAGAAACACCATAGACCCGCGTAGCTCTTCTTTGGCTCATGCATTCCTAGCCCCCATAAATTGCCATTTACTCTTTCTTGTACTTGCTCATGCAGGCATGCATCTTCTTCAATAGTTACTTCCATTTGTGTGATATGTTCATGTAGATATAGCAAAGGCATTGCTTTGTCATATTCCACAACAATTTCTGGATGGCATTGGAACATCTTTCTCCAGCTCTTTACGAACTTTTATTGTACAAACTACGGAGCCCAACTTAGTCTCTAGGTCGCGTATCTTGATAGCACAATCCACTTGGATGGAAACACCTGCATCGCCAAAAGAAATCAAAGACAATATATCTCAATTATATTTAGTATTTTGCAACTTAATTATATAAATCAACCGTTGAAAAGCTACCTATCAATACTTAAATGTACTTTAATTATATATAAAGGAGTTTGTCACGGATCTTTGAGAGTGAGTGCTAATAACTTTTGATTTGTCATAATCATCTACTTGCAGCTCTTTATTAGGCAAAGATTAATTATTAATCTTGACAAAAAGCTTTGCAAAACATCTTAAGATCACGACTATTTCTACAGTTATAGTAGTTTAATCTGGAGTACAGAATTTTCTGCGCGGTTACAGTCATGATCTGTAGTCTTAATCAAGTCATCTCAAAGGTAAGTCTTGGTCTGACTTATTCAATTAACTAGTGTATCTGAACTGTAGGGTTATTCAAATTTGAACTGGCCAATAAACAGACTAATAATTTTTTTTGAACATTGACAGGGTATCATGCCAATGTTGTCCATATAAATCAACACCAAAAACCATGAATGATGTGTTTAGTAAACAAATTCAGGCCTAACGCCTTCTACATAGCCGGATGAAGTCAAAAGGTGGCACAAACAGTAAGCATCAGGTAAACCCCCAATACAAAACTGATGTTGAATATGCATTCTACATACGTTATTAAAACCTCAACACATGTTAAGATAAACAAATATGGATATGAAAGAACATCATGAATCCACTCAATACGGTGAATATGAGCATCATGAATTTTTGTAAACTACGACAAATAAATACACAGAGGAAACCACCAAATCGGTAAGATAGCTAACATGTAAGAAGTACATTTACATATATAGGCAATATAGCTAACAAGACACATATTTAGCAATGCAATCATAAATGAACCTGAAACAACAGAAACAAATCAGAATATCATGTATTTCGGATATTGTGAAAAATCAAAATAGTATAAGTGTTTTCAGCAATCACAAATTCACAACAATATAACTAGATATTCAAAATCTAAGTCATAAAAAATTAAAAAACACCACGCGAGGAAAAAGTTTATAAAAAAATGGCTTGAGTCGTTGCAATTAATCATATAAGGATCGACCTAAAAATACTCAAAGGCTTAATACTATTATTCACCTTTGTCGTTGCATGAGTGACCAATTAATTCACCAGAAAATTGAAATGAATAATAAAATTATTTCAAAACTTTTCAGAATTTCAATCAATTTCTAAGTAACATTTTTACCAGATAATATGAGCAATTAAGCAAGGAAAATCAAGAGGAGAGAGAAAACGACCTAATTGTCAGCGAGGATCACGTCAACGGAGTTATGAGAGATTTGAGAGAAAACTTCGTGCTGCTATGACGAGAATCCATGAGAGAACAATTGCTGCGACGGCTGCGACCTCAATCTCCTTCAAATTATCGTCGGAAAACCGCCATTAAAAAAAATAAGCTTCAAGAGATCGAAAACACAAATTTGCAGAAAAATTAAGCAAATACTTAAAGAGAGAAATTTAGGTTAAAAACCTGGTGTGAGGAGGAAGAACATATATGAATTGAGATCGCAAGCTTTGTTGATATTCAGCTTCATCTAGTTAAAATTAAATCGACGATTTTCGAAATTTGGTCCCCAACCTACAAACAAATGAGACACTTTTCACCATTAAATTCCCACTCCTAAATTCTAATGGCAGAAGGAATCAGAAGCTTGATATATTTTAATTATTTTCATTATAATCAAAACCTATCATACTAATTTCAATCATGAACAAATTCAATCCTATTCAAATGCCTTTTCAGCTACAGAGAGAGAGAGAGAGAGAGAGAGAGAGAGAGAGAGAGAGAGAGAGAGAGAGAGAACGCAGAAAAATTACCTTAACCTTCATCTCACGGTATTGAACAACAACAAAAGCCATAAGCATCGAGGGATGAGTTGACAAGGCGTCGTATCACTTCTCTTCTCGAAGCTAATTGTCTCAACTTTTTCGGATTCCTCGCCTGATCTTCTCTCAAAAAATATAACATAGCCACTTCAACTTCGGCCTGCGAAAAATTCAACCAAATTCAGACAAAGATCGATGAAAATTATGAGAAATCACACAATTTGATCAAAATTGAATTGAATTGAAGAAGCTAGCTAGGTTAATGAAAATTCTAGGAACCTTAATATCGATCAATACAACATCTCTGTGATATTTCTACAACAAAATAGTGATTTTTTAGTCATTTTTAACCTAAATATAAAATTACCGGCAAAAATCAACGAAACTCGGAATCTGACTAATAGGAAAATGAACATAGAACCAATTGATCCAGATAATAACTGTTGCAAACAATATTGAGTAATTTTGACAGCTCGATCGATAAATTTTACAGCCATATATTGGAGTGCTATTTCAACCAAAATCAATACTAATATCTAGCCTTATATTGGATACTATTCAATTTCATCAAAGCAAGTATTATTTCAACCAAAATCAACCACCCTGCTGTCAAATCCCATAACAAAAAAATTCCCAAATTGAAAAAGATAATTAGTAAAACAAATTGGTAAAATTAAATCAAATGAAACTCACCGCGATTGTTGCTAATGTTATATTGTTGTTGTTGTTGTTGTTGTGGGAGAATCGCCATCCCCTCCCTCTCTCCTCCGGTCCTTGCACCACCTCCACCGTAGAACACATCTCCAGAAAATCCAAACGTCATCTTTTTTTTCTTCTTCTTCTTCTCACTTTCCGATTGTTTGATTTTAAGCTAATACATTAGAAAACGCACAAAAGCAAAACTTATAAGGAATCAAAATCAGATTTCTAAAACCTATTAGGAATCCAAATCAGATTTCTAAAACCTATTATGAATCCAAATCAAATTTCTAAAACCTAACCAAAAGCAAAACCTCGTAATTAAGTTTCTAAAACCTAACCAAAAGCAAAACCTCGTAATGAAAATTGCAAAAACGAAAACTAAATAGAAATTAAAATCCTTAACTTGTAAAATGGGGGTCGCAAAAAAAAATCAAATCCGAAGAAACCAAAAAATTGATGAAAATCCGAAGGAATCCAAATGGCGTTCGTCGTTGGCTCGAATTGAAGGAGAGGAAGACGATCAAAGGAGATGATGAAGAAGATCGAAGGAGAGGATGAAGAAGATCGAAGGAGAGGATGAAGAATTTCGAAGAAAATCGAAGAGGATTTGAGGAAGAAGATCGAAGGTATTCATAGAGGAAGAAGATCAAAGGAGATTGAAGAGGATCGAGGAAGAAAACGGGAGGAAGGAGAGAGAAAACAATGGAGCAGTAAGGGTTATGGTAGTTTAGTGTGAAGGGTTTTTTCGTCTTTTTGCTTGGGGACACGAAAAGTGAACTTACTGAATTGCCCCTCCCCTCTTGGCTTATATAATAGATATAATAATTAATTATTATTCACATAATAATACAGGGTATCGTTCGGGAAAAAATACTAGTTTATATTTCTAATTGATGTGTGGTTCTACCCTGCCCCCACCACCTCTGTTTCTTGTTATTTATAGTACGGGAGTATATTACATTACTTATGCCTTGTTTCTTCATTGTTTCTATTTAAGGAATTTACTTCAGTTTTATAATTTCTCATATTTATAGTTTCTTTATTTACTCCTTTAACAAAAAAATTAAACAACTTTCATACTTTTGCATCAAAAGAGATGGAAAGTTTCAGTGTGTGTATAAACTTACTCGCGTTACGACATTTCTTTAATTATGTGGGTATCAAAAAGTTATGACATTTCTTTAATTATGTGGGAACACAAAATATATTTATAGAATTGAAATATTTAACAACGACACAGTTATTACTCCATACTAGTTTAATAGATGGAAAGAATAAGAAGAAAAAAAATAGGAAATCAAATATTTTAAAAGATTCTTCAATAAAATATTTAAAAAAAAAAACCGAGGATACACCTAGAGATGACACATGTTATTCCGGGTGTCTTTTTATGATTCTTTAACATATGGAAAAATCTTTGGGTATGGTGGTATAATCACACATCCAGAATAATTTATTTATTTATTAACTATTATAGGTTAAGAGTGTAATGAATTTTTTTTTTAAAAATTATATAAAAATCAAAAAAATATTTTTCTATTTTGCCATTACGGAGTTTCCAAATAGCTTACTACGTATATTACAGAAACATTAATATCTAAAAAAATTGTGATTTTTTCCCATTCCTAACATATATATTAATATTTTTTTTATCCTTGTTGTATTACATGAAGTCATAATTTACTTTTTTCATATATAAATAGAAGGAAATAAAAAAAAATCAGGAAATTAGATTTTTAAAAAAAGATTCTACTGTTAAATATTTTTTTTAAAAATAAACTAAGGATACACCAGGAGATGATACATGTCATTCCGGATGTCCTTTTAAGATTCTTTAAAATATGGCGAAATCTTTTCGGCAGAAGAAAAAAAAGGAAAAAAGACTAAGGACTCACCGGGACGTGACACATGTCAGCCCTGATGTGTCTTTTAGTATATAGTAACTAGTATAGTGCCCGTGCAATGCACGATTTATGATATGAATAATAAATTTCCATATTTTTATCTATAGTTATAGACAATTATCAACAAAATAGAGCTTATAGATAATCTTCTTATTAAATTATTGATGGATATATATATATATATATGTTACTGCCCAATTCCGTGTCTAATTTATTTAACAAATTTTAAAAAAAAATAAGGGTACATAGATAAAATTATGTTCTTCCCCTTTCATAACCCATGTCAAATATAAATTTATTCTCATCCGCTTTTTAATTATTCGATAGTCATACCCACTTAATAAAATTAAAATTAACCCCGCTTTATCATCCGTCCGTGTATCCACCGCCTCAAACCAAGCCCTGAACTCGACATTATTTTTTGATAAGAGAGTTTAGAATTTTAAAACTCTAAGAGTATTTGTAATCCCCCGTAATTTTATACATTTTATTAATATATTTTAATGTATAGTTAATTATATTTAAATAGAATTTACGAATTTCAGAAATAAATATGTAATTTACGAATGTTTATTTTTATACATTTTAAATATTTCAATGATTTATGAAATCAAAAATAATTTTAGAATTGATGTTGAAAGAATTTGAATTACGAAAACACAATTAAATTTAGAAAACAATCATAACCGATTTTGGATTCAAATACTAAATCTAAATCCTAATTCTAGCCCAATTGGGTGAAGCCCAAATAATAAAACCCAAAAAAATAATTACTCCCTTCTCTTTCAATTTCACGTAAAAAGCAAAAACAAGAAATCAAACCCTTCTCTCTCTCTTTCAACATTCACGTGAAAACCACTCTCAAGCCTCCATTGTTGTTCACGGCCGCCGTCACCACTCACCGGCGACCACCCTCACCGCAGCCTTCACGCCGGTAATTTCTCTCTCTCTCTCTCTCTCTCTCTCTTGCTTCGTTCTTTCTTTCTTCCCTTTCGTTTCCTTGCTCCCCTCACTCAAAATTCCTGTTTGTGCGAAACACTGCAGTCGCACGCAACCACAACCGACGCCGAGCAGCAGCAGCCGCCGTCGCTGCTCTCCTCCGACGCCCGGCTTCCTCCACCGTCCATCTATTTCGTCGGCGTCGTTCTCTCTCCTCTCTGTTTCGTCACTACTCCACGCTGGCCATCACCACCTTCGGCAACCAGCCCATCCGCAACCACTACGCGCCAGCCGCGTCTCCTGGCTCGCCTGACCACCGCCGCTGCCGCGCCCTGCCGCCCGCCAGCAACTCCTTTCTCCTCTTTTGGTTGTTTCTTGAACCCTAAGCTAAATTATTGTTTTTAATTACGTTTTAATAATTTAATTTATGTTTCTTGAATTAAATTTATGATTTTTATGATTAAGCTATGAATTTTCAGATTATATATTTTGATTAATTAATAATTTAATTTTCAGATTATATAATTGGATTGAAATAAGAATTTTAATTATTAAAGCATGAATTTTAAGTTTTAATAGTTTTAAAATCATAGTAGGATGATTATAAGTTATTAAAGTTATTGTTTTTATGATTTCAAACATGTTAATTATGGTTTGGGGTAGTTTGAAATTAGTTATATTGCTGGAATTTAAAGTATGATGCTTTGAAGAGTTTTCAACGAATTTCAATAATTAATATAATAATTATGATGCTAGGAAATTAAATATTCAAGTTTCGATATTGGGAAACGTTCTAATTATGTTTAAGAAGGGTTTGAAGCTCCCTAATGTTGCTGAAAATTCAATATGAATTGATATGAGTCTATATTGGTTGTTGTTAGGTGGAGAATTCTCTTTAGGCAACTTTTGAAAGTGTTAAAGTGGCCTATCAGTTTGTTTACACAAGGTACGTACATACCTGTGTGCTTGGAATGTGTGCTAATTGTTGAAACCATGTTGAATCTTGTTGTTGAACTTGGTTATGTTGATATTATTGTTGAACTTGGTGATGTTGATATTATGGACGAACTGGGTTATATTGAATGTGCATGTTTAATACTGTTGGACAAACTTATTGAACTTATTTTGCACTATAAGAACTGTAACATGTTAGTATGGATGTTTGATACAAACATGTTGGTTGGGAACACTAGATTATTCTATATGATTGGGTTGGATCAATTGGCTGTTGTTCCCTTTCTATCTTTTCACTACTTTATAAGGGCGGAGGACCTTGTTTAGTAAGTTGAAACTTTATGCCCATATACAGGGTTGCTCATGGTTAAAGGAAAGGTTGGTTAAGTTGGAATGAGTCTTGATTGATGCTTTTATGATCACTTACTTAATTCCAAGATAAAAACAGTTGTGAACAAATGTGAACTGTCTGTCTTATGTAATGGTTGAGTCATAACGGAATCTCAATTTGTAAATCATGTAAAGTGAAACTGAATAGCAATAGCTTTAGACTGTGCACGTCTGAAGTGACGGACAAACAGGAGTTGGGGTTCATGGTGGTAGCCCATGGCCTTTTTTGGGACCGGATTGATCACCGTGTCCTATTTTTATTTAAACGTTCCTCGATATCGCAGGTCACTGAGGTTACGGAGTCGCGCCCGTACCTCGTCTTCCTTAGTGAAGACTTCTGGATGGTCAACTCGGTCCATTGTCTATTTCAACTAAAATAATATTATGGTTATTAAGCCTAGCTTAGTCTAGTCAAGTATAATCGTCAATTTATTACGTTTTGTCTGTCCTTACTTATATTTATTAGTATCATGTTAGGGTTGTTGGTTTGATAGTATCATGCTAGGATTGTTGTTGTTTTAGTATGTAGTACTCAGCTTTGCTGATTACGTGCTTTGTTTGTGTGTGTTGATCATGGCTATGCCTTATTGATCCTGTGATGACCCATCTTTGGTGAGCAGTCTCTAAGGATCAATAAGCGTTGCCCATCTACAGGTTTGAAGACGATGCATCATTGGGATCGGGATTAGAGAACTTGTAGTTCTATTCGTTAATTAAGTGATTTAATTTGTTAACTTGGATTTGAAATTTGTCGTACTATTCGTATTTCCTTAATTCAGTTAATTGGTTTGGACCTAATATGTAATAGATTATTTATGAACCTAAAAGTTAGTTTTATGTTTTCCGCTGCAAAATTCTGAATAAGCCGTAACGTTTTCACACGGGCGATAATGCCTTGATAATTCTCTACGTTTTATATTAAAATGTTGTTTTAGAAAAGAGAGAATTGTCGGGGTGTTACAAAGTGGTATCTAGAAGCTAAGGTTTTACTTTAATAAAATTTTAGGTGCCTAACTATCTAGTTATTTAAAATAAATTTCTTAAAAATCGAGTTTCTACGTATTATAGTGTTCAAAAATTGGTACTTTTTTTTGGGGGACCAAATTCATTTTATTTTGTTTAAAAAGTATATTAATATTTCTTATTTAAGTTTGAAATTAATTTATTTATTCGAAACTTTACGTTTATGTGAATTAAGTAAGTTCTTCTTTTCGTATTTAAATTAAATATATTCAAAAAAAAAACCTTATTCTATTTATTCGTTATTTATTCGTTTAATAAAAATTTCTTTCTTATTAATCATTCTTGTTTTATTTTAAGCGTTTCAATGTTTACTTATTTTGATTTATTACGAGAGATGGGTAATATAAGAAGGGCATATAGGATAGAATTATGTGTGCATACTAGTTAATTCTAGCATAAGAAGTTAATTGTTATATGCATATGTTAAATGTTCAAGTGTTGCAGTCAAATGTGCGTTAGAGAGATTGTTTGATTCCACCGAACTTATTGCTTTATTGAACTTTGATTATGGTTTGGTTGGGAAATCGTTAGTGAGATCTTAAGTTGCTTCTTTCAGGAATAAAATATCTCTTTGTGAAGAAAGTCGTGTTTGGATGTGAGTATTTTGCTAGATACAAGACCAACCCATCTTAATAAGAGAGGATACTGTAGCATCCACCATTGTCTATTGCTTACCTAACAAAATCCCATACCTAGAACTCAAAGATAGGTTTAAAGACATGCATTCTGATGATGGAACACCAAAGTTGATTAAGTATGGGACTAGGGATGGTAGGTAGAGATATGACTTAGAGATCCTGACCACCATTATTGAGGTCGTAGAAAATGGGTTCAAGGAGGGTAGAAACTCATGGAGTAATGCTTGGGATGCAGTTACAGAAGAACCTATGGGAATAAGTGTAAATAATGACCTAGAAGAAAATGATGTAGCTGTGGAGAATGAGAATGTAGGTGTTGAGGCAGAGAATCCTAACCTAGTGGCCCATGAGCCAACCATTGAATTTCTAGTGATTCAGATGCATAGCTCGAAAGTGAACAGGAGGTGGCAAGTGAGCCTAATCAAGATAAAGATATGGAAGAAGATGAAGACCCTGGAGAAGAGTTTGATGATTTTGAGATCTAAATTTCACTCCGCAAGTTTCAGGAGCAATGGATAGGCAAGAGGCCACAAATATTTTGAAGTCATAAATAGTTAATTAGCTCTTTTATGTTTTAAAGAATAAGTAGCGAAGCTACAACAGTTTAAAGTTAAAGTTTATTGAAGTTTGAAATGTTCTTTATTATTTTCAAGGATGTAATAAACCTTTATAGAGTTAGCAATAGAAGTTAAAGTATTCATTTCCAGTTTGAGAATTCCATTATTCGCCAACAATAGTTTATGTTTGTGTCATAGAACCTTTATGTTAATTTGAGGACAAGTGCCTTATTATGGTTTAGAAATTGTTATTAACATTCTTTTGAGGAATAGAGTTAGATTATTGATAATCCAAATGATCATGAGTTTATTTTGGGCACCCGAATGGGAATATTATTACTTATTTGTTGTGATTGAACTTCCATTCATTGGTTTTCAAATTGTATGTCCTTTATGGGGATATTTTCTTGAATGAGTGACGATGATTGCTCTATTATTGGTGTACATTCTTGAATAAGTGTTTGTTGATGCGATTTCTATGATCAAATCTAAATTTCTTTCGTAGAGGGGACATATGAGTTATTTTAGGTCGCACACTAGAATGTCAAGCAATAGTGAGTTAGTTGCTACTATTCGCCTTTTGGCGGGAAGACTGGCTGAAGAGAGAACTGAGCGTCCTGATTCTACTGGGGACATGTTTGAGAGACTAACCAAAGTTAAGCCACCATACTTTAAGAAGCAAGCTGATCCTACCTTTTAGAGAACTGGGTTAGAGAAAATGAGAAACTGTTTGGGGATGTGAACTGTCTTGAGAACAGGAGAGTGGGTCAAGTTGTACTGTACTTGGAAGATGAGGCTGATTTGTGGTGGAGAGAAAATGGGGTTAGACTTAGCGCTGTTGAGAGATTCAATTGGGCTTCGTTGTTACTGCCTTAAGGAAACTCCTTTAATGAGAAAGCAAAAGGCACAATAATTGATAAACCTCGTGATGGGATTGGCTAAATTTGTACAAGGCTAAGATAGACGTACTGTGAAATTCAGAAAGTAAATTTAAGGAACCATATTGGAAGATTGACCTCGTATAGATGTTTTGAGAAGTCCAAAAACCTTTAGTTTTTTTCTGTAATGCAAGTGAGGACTTGATGAATAAGGAGTGTGAACTATTTTTCTGCAGTGTGTTAGAAGTGGGTAAAGAAGTTGGAGTGGAAATCAAGGATGTTGCCATTGTGAGTGGATTCATTGATGTGTTTCCGAGTGAAATTGCAAGTATGTTACCAGCTAGAGCATTTGAGTTCACTATAGAGTTAAATCCTGAAACGACACCTATAAATGATCTAATTAGGACACAATCGCAATAGTTGTTTCGTTAAGGAGTATGTTAGGCCTAGTGCGTCACCGTGAGGAGCTCATGTGTTGTTTATTAAGGAGAAAGATAAGAGTATGGAATTATGCATCGAATTTAGGGAGCTAAACTCCAAGTATCATTTGCCTAGAATAGATGACATATTGGATCAATGAATTGGGCGAGTGTGTTCTCGAAGACTGATTTGTGTTTGAAGTATCACCAATTGAGGATAGCTGATAAGGGACTAAGACCTCATTAGGACTCGTTATTGTCATTATGGGTTTAGAATAATGTCTTTTGGGTTAACCAATGCACCTACCATAATTATGGATTTGATGGATAAGATTTTCTACGAATTCCGAATTAAGTTCGATATTATGTTATTGATGATATCCCGATTTGTTCAAGGAATGAGAAAGAGCATGACAAACACTTGAGAATTACTTGGAGACGCTTGAAAGAATCTAGTTTTATTAAATGAAGTATACAAATCTTGAAGTCATATGTGTATAAGTGACACCGACGGAAAAGTAAAGGACTAAATTGATTGAGAGCTATGTTACGTAAGGGAATAAATTTAAGAGAAAATTTGAGTGGTCCAGGATCGTTAGAAATCATTTGTTGTCTTGAAAAGATGGTAATGTATGAATTGGTGAAAGTGCTAAGAGTTAAGCCCAAGAGTTATACATCCATGAAAGCCGTAATGAGGATCACTAGAAAGAGAAAGCTGAGTAGAAGGAGTTTCTGTAGATCCTACTAAGAATCAAGTTGTGAGTGAGTGACCAACTCCAAAGGAACGTGTCTGATATCCGAAGTTTCCTAGGCCTAGCTGACTATTATAGGGAGTTTGTGAAAGATTTTCGAACAAAGAAAAACCAAGGACCAACTTGTTGAAAAAGGAATCGAAATTCAAGTGGAGTGAGAAATGTGAAGAAGCTTTCCAGATTTTAAAGGAATGTTTGACCTCCGCACCTGTCGTCACGACAATTGAAACCTTATGAAATCAATTACCCTACCCTTGATCTAGAGTTAGTTGTTATTGTGTTCACTTTGAATGATTTGGAGACATTATCTTTATGGGGCAACATTTGAGATCCTCACCATAAAAGTCCGAAGCTTTGGCAAAAAGGTCTAGTGAATCTTGGGGGCGACATTGAAAATGAGTACTGCTTTCCACCTGCGATCGATGGACAAACTGAGATTACTAACGGAAAATATGTTGAGATCCTGTGTTATTGACTTTAAGGGTAATTGGGAAGACCATCTTCGATTGAATTTCTTGCAACAATAGTTACTATGTGAGCTTTAAGATACCACCTATTGAGGCATTGTGTGGAAAGAAGTGTAGAAATCCCACTTGCTACGATTTTAGTGGAAATATAGCGTTGGGGAAATGATTCGATGAAGTAGAAATATCCAAAGTTATTCCCTGAGATGAGTTACGAGGGCGTAACTCGTTTTCTTTAAGGGGGGTAGAATGCGATAGAAATTTGCGCTTTTTACCTATTTTTATGGTATTTATATGCATTTTTATGCTTATTTTTAGCAACTTATTCATGCTGATGCAAAGTACATAGATTCTCCGCATAAGAAAATGTGTTCGTGAATATTACAAGTAACTTTAAGTTGGCAAAAGAGTGCACATGAGTGGCACAAGTACTTCTCCAATAGGAATAAGTTGAAAACTTTTGAAAAATGTGTGAATTTTCGTGTCAAGTTTCGGGACGAAACTTCTTTTAAGAGGGGTAGATTGTAATCCCCCGTAATTTTATACATTTTATTAATATATTTTAATGTATAGTTAATTATATTTAAATAGAATTTACGAATTTCAGAAATAAATATGTAATTTACGAATGTTTATTTTTATACATTTTAAATATTTCAATGATTTATGAAATCAAAAATAATTTTAGAATTGATGTTGAAAGAATTTGAATTACGAAAACACAATTAAATTTAGAAAACAATCATAACCGATTTTGGATTCAAATACTAAATCTAAATCCTAATTCTAGCCCAATTGGGTGAAGCCCAAATAATAAAACCCAAAAAAATAATTACTCCCTTCTCTTTCAATTTCACGTAAAAAGCAAAAACAAGAAATCAAACCCTTCTCTCTCTCTTTCAACATTCACGTGAAAACCACTCTCAAGCCTCCATTGTTGTTCACGGCCGCCGTCACCACTCACCGGCGACCACCCTCACCGCAGCCTTCACGCCGGTAATTTCTCTCTCTCTCTCTCTCTCTCTCTTGCTTCGTTCTTTCTTTCTTCCCTTTCGTTTCCTTGCTCCCCTCACTCAAAATTCCTGTTTGTGCGAAACACTGCAGTCGCACGCAACCACAACCGACGCCGAGCAGCAGCAGCCGCCGTCGCTGCTCTCCTCCGACGCCCGGCTTCCTCCACCGTCCATCTATTTCGTCGGCGTCGTTCTCTCTCCTCTCTGTTTCGTCACTACTCCACGCTGGCCATCACCACCTTCGGCAACCAGCCCATCCGCAACCACTACGCGCCAGCCGCGTCTCCTGGCTCGCCTGACCACCGCCGCTGCCGCGCCCTGCCGCCCGCCAGCAACTCCTTTCTCCTCTTTTGGTTGTTTCTTGAACCCTAAGCTAAATTATTGTTTTTAATTACGTTTTAATAATTTAATTTATGTTTCTTGAATTAAATTTATGATTTTTATGATTAAGCTATGAATTTTCAGATTATATATTTTGATTAATTAATAATTTAATTTTCAGATTATATAATTGGATTGAAATAAGAATTTTAATTATTAAAGCATGAATTTTAAGTTTTAATAGTTTTAAAATCATAGTAGGATGATTATAAGTTATTAAAGTTATTGTTTTTATGATTTCAAACATGTTAATTATGGTTTGGGGTAGTTTGAAATTAGTTATATTGCTGGAATTTAAAGTATGATGCTTTGAAGAGTTTTCAACGAATTTCAATAATTAATATAATAATTATGATGCTAGGAAATTAAATATTCAAGTTTCGATATTGGGAAACGTTCTAATTATGTTTAAGAAGGGTTTGAAGCTCCCTAATGTTGCTGAAAATTCAATATGAATTGATATGAGTCTATATTGGTTGTTGTTAGGTGGAGAATTCTCTTTAGGCAACTTTTGAAAGTGTTAAAGTGGCCTATCAGTTTGTTTACACAAGGTACGTACATACCTGTGTGCTTGGAATGTGTGCTAATTGTTGAAACCATGTTGAATCTTGTTGTTGAACTTGGTTATGTTGATATTATTGTTGAACTTGGTGATGTTGATATTATGGACGAACTGGGTTATATTGAATGTGCATGTTTAATACTGTTGGACAAACTTATTGAACTTATTTTGCACTATAAGAACTGTAACATGTTAGTATGGATGTTTGATACAAACATGTTGGTTGGGAACACTAGATTATTCTATATGATTGGGTTGGATCAATTGGCTGTTGTTCCCTTTCTATCTTTTCACTACTTTATAAGGGCGGAGGACCTTGTTTAGTAAGTTGAAACTTTATGCCCATATACAGGGTTGCTCATGGTTAAAGGAAAGGTTGGTTAAGTTGGAATGAGTCTTGATTGATGCTTTTATGATCACTTACTTAATTCCAAGATAAAAACAGTTGTGAACAAATGTGAACTGTCTGTCTTATGTAATGGTTGAGTCATAACGGAATCTCAATTTGTAAATCATGTAAAGTGAAACTGAATAGCAATAGCTTTAGACTGTGCACGTCTGAAGTGACGGACAAACAGGAGTTGGGGTTCATGGTGGTAGCCCATGGCCTTTTTTGGGACCGGATTGATCACCGTGTCCTATTTTTATTTAAACGTTCCTCGATATCGCAGGTCACTGAGGTTACGGAGTCGCGCCCGTACCTCGTCTTCCTTAGTGAAGACTTCTGGATGGTCAACTCGGTCCATTGTCTATTTCAACTAAAATAATATTATGGTTATTAAGCCTAGCTTAGTCTAGTCAAGTATAATCGTCAATTTATTACGTTTTGTCTGTCCTTACTTATATTTATTAGTATCATGTTAGGGTTGTTGGTTTGATAGTATCATGCTAGGATTGTTGTTGTTTTAGTATGTAGTACTCAGCTTTGCTGATTACGTGCTTTGTTTGTGTGTGTTGATCATGGCTATGCCTTATTGATCCTGTGATGACCCATCTTTGGTGAGCAGTCTCTAAGGATCAATAAGCGTTGCCCATCTACAGGTTTGAAGACGATGCATCATTGGGATCGGGATTAGAGAACTTGTAGTTCTATTCGTTAATTAAGTGATTTAATTTGTTAACTTGGATTTGAAATTTGTCGTACTATTCGTATTTCCTTAATTCAGTTAATTGGTTTGGACCTAATATGTAATAGATTATTTATGAACCTAAAAGTTAGTTTTATGTTTTCCGCTGCAAAATTCTGAATAAGCCGTAACGTTTTCACACGGGCGATAATGCCTTGATAATTCTCTACGTTTTATATTAAAATGTTGTTTTAGAAAAGAGAGAATTGTCGGGGTGTTACAGTATTTGACAATTTGGTGGTCTGATTACATTATAATTTGAAAACTATACCTTATAGATATTCTCCTAATTAAAACTAATGATGGATAAATTTGTTATTTCCCCATTTGGTGTCTTATTTATTAGAAAAAAAAGGGTACATGAATAAATTATTTCCATCTCCATTCATCACATGTGTCAATCGTAGTGTTATTCTCATCCACTCTTTAATTCGATAGTCATACCTACGTAATCGTTTTATACTTATATCATTACCCGATAACTGTAAACCTACTTCGTTACTTACTTTATTCAACTAGTCATGCCTTTGAGGCTTGTCGATTTCTCCACACTCGTATTCATCTAAAATTCTCATCTCTAACCCCGTCTCCCACGATAGGAAAGGTACCACCCCTCCTAATCTCTTTCTTAACTGGTAAAATATAAAACTAATCCCCGATATATCACCCATCTGTGTATCCACCTCGCCTCAAACCAACCCCCGGAATCAACAATTTTTTTTGGTAAATTTGTAAAAAATAATCCAACCTTTGACCGCTCTTCCAAATACAATATCAACTTTGAGTAACTCTGGAATAGTCCAAGCTTTGGGGTTTATCTTCCATAAACAGTCCATGACCGATTGGTGACCAATGAAATAGGTAAACATAACACGTGTCTATCTCTGGTTGGTCTATTTCATTTAATTTAAATTTAATCAAAAAATCCTTTTAACTTCTAAAAAAATCCTATAATTTTGTTTAAAACCTTTTAACTCCTTCCCCTGCTGCATAACCCGCTGCCCCAGAAATCCCACCACCACCACCATGTCTCACCCTCCTTCCTCCACTGAAATAGTCTCTTTCCTCCTCATCCTCTTTCTATCTCTCGACTTCTTGCTTCTCTCACCACCTGCATAAACCTAACAAATTCCTTAGATTAGTCATACTAGCAAGAGGAGTGGGCTCGGTTGTGAGGAACGATTCGACACGCATGATGGTAGCAGTGAGTGGGACGGAAGGAGAGAGAGTGGCGGGGGAAGAAAAAGGAGTTAGGAGGGTGAGTGTTGGTGTAGTTTGGGCCGCGACAGGCAGATCATTTGAGCCAAGTGAGGTCGATACAGGAGTGTCGATGGATATTCCGGCGAAGTGTTGGACATAGCCTATTGTAGGGGGTATTTTTGTACGCTTCTTTCCCTTCCTACGGGGGAGGTTTTAGAACCTTTGTATCTTTGTATTTTGAAGGAGTCGCTACCAAACATTATTTAGGGTCTCGTTTGGAAAGATCAAAAAGTGACTCTATTAGGATAAGGCATTAAATCTTAGAAACGGATGGGTGAGATCCGGGCAAGGGAATGTGATGCTTATTTCGCGAGCTTTAAAAATGATTTAAATGCGTGGCACAACATTTTCGAAAATACCCTAGTTTAGACTATGTGGGTTTGAATTTAGAACAAATAATATACTTTGTATTGTGGTCACTTTGCTTTAAAGTTAATTTAAGGAACCTAAGATCGGTTTGTCCAAGAAATTATCTTTGTTAAGCGTGGCGTAACCTTGTATTTTGTTGTATTTAGCATGTTAGGTGATGAAAGAAATGAACAAATAAAGCAACATCACAATGAAAAATGGGTGTAAAATTAGTAAAGTACAAGACCTCCAAGAAATGGACTAGGAGGTGGAACCACATTGCCTAGAAGGACTAGGCAAGTAAAGTTGCGGAATTGAAATTGCACAATTGAAAGTGCAGAATTGAAATTGCATAATTGAAAGTGCGGAATTGAAATTGCATAATTGAAAGTGCGGTATTGAACTTGCATAATTGAAAGTGCGGTATTGAACTTGAATTTTAGCACATGAGATCCGAACGCCAAGCGACTCCTTAAGAATAAGTGCGCCCGACATGGATTCAAAGCAAAAATCTCTACTTTAGGTCAAGTTTCTCGACCTAAAGTGTCTTGGATTTTGAACATAGAACTTGAACTTGAAAAGTTTGAATCTTGAAATATTGGACTTGAAATGTTGAACTTTGAAATATTGAACTTGAAATGTTGAACTTTGAAATATTGAACTTGAACTTGAAATATTGAACTTGAACTTGAAATATTAAACTTAAGAGTCTTGAATCTCAAAGATTGGACCTTTTAACGTTGAAAAGGTTTGATCTTTGATATTCTCTTATTTTGAAATGATCCTAGTTTAGGGAAGTGATTACAAACAACCCTAAACATTATTGGATCTTGAAACTTGAACTTGAAATTTGAAAAGTGGAGTCTTGAATCTCAAAGATTAAACCTTTAAACATTAGAAAGGAATCATCTTTGATTACTCCATGTTTTGAAGATGATTCTAGTTCAAGGAAGTGATTACAAACAACCTTGAACATCATTGAATCTTGAAAGTTTGCATTTTTGTATCACATAAAGTTTGGATTTTGTAAGAAATGTATGATTGTTGTAAGTGACACTTTAAAGATTAAAAGTTCCAACTTACTAATCATTTTTGAAATAGAAAATGAAGGAAACATGATTGATTAGGGTTGGGATTCGGAATTACCTAGTTAGGTTTAGGCAAAAATTCCTTTTAGAGCTCCCAATTGCTTAGAACTTGGAAATTGTATGAGATTTTGGAGGATTTTTGTATTTTGATTTGAGTGGCAATTTTTGTATTACGACGTTGTGTTTTTATTTTGCCTCCCCATAATTCTTAGAATTAGGGGTTTAAATAGGAGAAGTTGCTGCTAAACGCCAGCTCACGCCAGCGTCCAGCGCAGCTGCTAGCGCTAGGCGCTGCTGACGTGGCGTAGAAGCTGCCAAACAAGGACGAAAGATGTTGTCCTTGTTTTGGCTTGTAATGGTGTACCTTCGTACGAATTGTACGAAGTTGGAATGTAGTGTTTGCTTGATGATTAAGGCTTGGTTTGCGTCTAAAAACAAGCCGGTTCGGGTATTTGAATTCGGTTTTACGGGACGAGGCCCGACTTGCTCGGTTTTTTGGGTCGGCGCCCGAATTTGGATTGTTTAGTGTCATTATGACCGGAAAAGGCCTTGTAAAACCAATGGGATAGTCTATTGGGTGAGATTGTACTTGGATTTTGAAATTGATTTTTGGAATTTGTATTTTGTACCGAGTTCCGGAATGGGAACAGCCTCGGGGATTGGATTTTGGCTATTTGATTTTGGAAATGTTGTTAGCAATTGGGACTTCCGCACGGAGTTGCTCCAACCGCCTAATAAGGATAATGGTATCTTCATAATCCCAATGGGGAGACATAATTTAGGTATCTACACCTATTGAGGCGCCGGAGATGAGGGGTGGATTTGACAGAATGGGTGTGGACTTGCGGTAATAGTGTCGTCGGTGGTGGAGTGAGAGAATACGAGGTGTCAAAGAGGAGGATTTGAGAAGGGGTTTTGAATGGTTTAATGGTGGAGGTGGTGGTAGGGTGGTGTTGGGGAGTAGGAGGACGAGAGAGAGTGAAAGGAAGAGGAGCAGCAGAAGGATGGAGTTAGAACTTAGGGTGTTTGATGGTGATGGGTCATGGGATGACGATGTAGTGTAGGCAAGAGGGAGAATAAAAAAAATTAATAATGAAGATAAATGTAAAAATAATCTAGACCAATTATAGATCGACATGTGTCATATTTAATTGTTTTTAAAAAAAAAAGTGACCTGCTATTAAGGTTGTAGGTAAAATGTACTGTTTATGGAAGATAAGCCCCTAAGCTTGGATTATTCCAAAGTTACTCAAAGCTGATACTGTTTTTAGAAGAGCGGTCAAATGTTGGATTGTTTTTTACAAATTTTCCTTTTTTTTTGGTAAGAGAGTTGAATTTTAAAATTCTATTATACAGTCTTCTACAATTTCAGTGTCTTATTAGAATAATTGAGTAAATAAAAAAAATATTATAATATGTACTCTTTCGGTCCGAATTTTAGCCGTTGTAATAGTCTTTTCACGAAATTTTATGCGATAGTTATTGTAAGCTTAGATTTATAATTTAATAGGAATATAGGTATGCTAGGAGCTGAGATAGAGGATTTTTTATATTTATAAAATCAAGTATAAGAGAAGAAAATCAAAGAGAGACATAGCTACACATCGATTTTCGTTATCCAAAATTGCGCGTAAAGATTTTCCATTATATTACAATGTAAAATAAAGGCAAATATATTACCCACCAAATGATAAAAAACAAATAAACTAATAATACAAAATGGAACTTAAAAACTCTTAAAAAAAAATTCCATTAAAAGATTATGGAACTATTAAATAAAATGATAAATATAAATTATAAATTCGAGAAAGAAAAGATACAACGTTATTAAACAATTTTTTTTTCAATAAGCATGTTTTACAACCTTGATATATACTATTTCGAATATTAAAACAAAGGTAAATATTCGTTATACATATCCGCAGTCAATATAAGACACATATTTTAAATAAAAATTGACAATACATACAATCAGTAATTAATAAATTTAAGTTAAATATTTGGGAATTTTGTAAAAAACCACCTTTTAAAAGAGAGATTTTCATCTGATTTCCAATGAAATTATTAACTCATCTTCTCCTTCATTAACTACTCAAATTATTAAATCATCTTCTCCTTCATTAACTACTACCGACATCCCAAATTAAAATTACTTCACTAGTCGAGCTTTATCGTATACAAAACCAACACCGAAACACAAAATCCGTTAACCATTAATTACTAAAATTTCATAAAACAAAAAAGATGAACCAATTATATCCTTCTATATATTTTAATCTGATTTCTAAAACAATGATGCTTCCATTGGTAATAATCAGTGAGGTGGGTAAATCACAAATTACTATTAGATGCAAACAATCTATAATTAGTTAATAATTGCTAATATTTTTCACAACTACAAATCCTAGTTTTATAAAAACAATTAGAAACCAACAAATTACCTTACAAAAGAGGAAATCAAAGAAATTATTCCATGGACTATATGTATATTGTAGTTTGGTGCAAGAATTTTGAATTTTATTGAAGAAAATAAGCACATCACGTTTAATCGGGGAAGAGACGAGGAACAATAAGGAGAAAAAAGGAAAAAGAATGTGGGAGTGGGAGTGGGAGTGGGTTCCACGTGGGTGGTCACCAACTAAAAATCGAGTCAATAATCGAAATCCGGCTAAAGGTGGTCGCTCACAAAATATTTTATAAATCGGGTTTCTTCTAGCAAGATTTTTTTTAAAAATGTGGTTTCTCGCAAAATCTCTATTATAAATGGTGGTTTCTAACAAAATTCCCTAAATATCTCTATTATATAAGCCAAGAGATGAGAGACATTTCGGTAATCATGCTTTTGGTGTCCCCAAATCAAAAAGACTAATATATCCTCACCTCCTCACACATACATAATTACATATTACAGTTATTTGACTTATTCCTCTATCTCTGAAAATTCCAAAGTCAGGGGCTACCATGAGAAAGTGTTTTACAAATTTATTTTCAAACATAATCGAGGGCGCAGGAGATTTCGGTTTCTTCGAGTTGTTCAAGGACGTGGAGCCGTGAATCGCGAGTGTAGAGGACGAAAGCCCAGATTTGAATCCAAAATCCGATTGAGACGGCAGAGGATGAGAGCCATGAATCGCGAGTGCAGAAGACGAAAGCCCAGATTTGAATCCGAAATCCGATTGAATCGCGAGTGCACAGGACGAAAGCGGAGTGGTGGGTCGCCATGGTTGAGACAACGGTGATGAGGGGGGTGAGATCCGATTTGAGGAGATCAGGAAGTGGGGAGAAAGCCCAGATTTGAATCCGAAATTTTAAGGGAAATTGTATGATTTTCGTTTACTTGGTAAGAAATCAATCACCTTGGTCCTTGGCGATGCGAACAAAGGTGATGGGTATAATTTGTTTTACAAATTTATTGTGATATATGGGTAATTATACAAATTAATCGAGGTTGTAATAGATTTACGGGTAATTACACAAATTAATTATACCAAGTGAAATAAACCATTATCTAATTTTCACTTCAGTTCTCTCTCATCTTTGATCTCATCCTCAGGGTAATATTTTGATATTTTCCTTAAAATTTCGTTCTACTCTTCTTTCAATTTCTTTCTTTTCTCATTTTGTCGTAACTTTGAGGTTATTAATGATGGATTATTGTAATAATTGTTATGCATAAGATTGCTTAATGCTTATGGATGAAAATTGTTCATTTTTGTTAGAAATTGACTGATTAAGGAGCTAATTTGTTGATATTTTCCTTTAACTTTCTTTGATTTATCGTAATGTTTGGTGAATGATGAGAAATGTGTTTGTTTGGGTGAATATTGAAACAGAGAGAAAGATATTCACAAAGTGTTACATTCGCATACAGTGTTTTCGAATGTTTCAAAAGGAGTTCAAGCAAAATCTAAGGATATGGATTTCTGACGAATGATACAACAACAATTTGTTTATAGGTGGTTCATCTTCTTGAAATTGAATATTTGATTGAACTTATGTAATTTTGGGAGGTTTAGCTAATGATGATTTAGCGAACACGATTTTATATATTTGATTGTTTTGGTTAGATTTTGGAGAAAGGAGATCTATGTAGAACTTAGAACGAACTTATTAATTTCTTATATTCTATTACTACCATTTCTATTTTTACATGAGAAAATTATTGAAATAATTACTTTAATGCATTGTGATCAAACTTTAGTTTAGTAACTTATATAATTAACACTTAGGTGTCCACGTGAGATATCGGTAATACCCTTTCAAACAATTTTTTGTATAAAATGTTGGAAAATTACTTGCGCATGTATCAAATCAGATTTTTAAAAATATCGGCATGCGATTATCGGCACGCATCCGTGCGTATAAGACTGGTTTTAATACATTCTAAGAGATGTTAAAGTATTTTAAATAAAAAGATGTTTTAGACAACCTTGTTAAAATATCTTATTTTAAACAGATTATTGTCATATTGTAAATATTGTGATATTGAAGTAGATTCTTAGTATAAGTTATTTTAGTCAATGATCTTGATGTATAAACAGTATATTTCAACATGTTATTTTACTAGTAATATTAAATTAATAAATTTATTGCCATAAGTAATAAGTATTTCGTGGTGTACGTAATTGATTTATAACCATAAGTAATTAGAAATTTTAAGTAAAAAAGTATATGAATATATTAATTATTTTATTTTAGTTTAATTATTTATATTAAAGGAGAGGAGAATCATGCAGTGATATTTGTCATCACCACATTGGTTTTCTCTCTTTTAGCATATTATATAGATAGATACTAACATTTCTCATATATATGTGATTTAATTAGATGTATAAACACTACGAAGTATTATACTAAATTAGTAGTTTTTACGTTATAATGGGCCCTCGTTAGGGATGCAAACGAGCCGAACCGACCCGAGTGTTACCTTGTTCGAGCTAAGCTTGATAAGGATTTTCACTGTTCGAGCTTGTCTCGCGCTTAACCGAGCTTTGCAATTTGTTATTCGAGCTTAATTTGTTCGCTAAGCATTAGGAAGTCTTGAGCTCGGCTCGAGCTCGCTCGAGCTTGAACCCGAGTTTGAGCTTAAGCTAAACGAGCTTAATAAACGAGCTTTGAGAAATCGCCAAATTGATACAAATCATATAGTCAAGGAGAAACTTCACAAAATATATGTATGGATGGAATATTCTATGGGATATTATACTAGCTGCATGATAATTATTTTTTCGTTTTCTACATTTCTTGAAATTTAAGGGTCATATTTTATTTTTCTTTAAAAGTTATATTTCATTCCATGTAGGTTATTTTTTCGAACTTGAGCGAGTTATAAACGAGCTTATAAACGAATAACTAATGAGCTATAAATGAGGGCTCGTGAATATTAACGAGCCGAACCTGATGTTGTTCGAGTTTGGCTCGTTCAGTTATTGAGTCTAGAATTTTTGTTCAAACTCGTTCATTAATTAATAAACCAGCTTTGACCGAGCTATCGACTCATTTATAGCTCTAACCCTCGTCTTTAAATTTGCCTACGACCCATAAATTATCAGGACTGGACCTGTCAACATTTATCTTAGCATTAACAGGCCATGATGAACATATAAGACTATTGAAAACTCGACAAGTATTTTGCCATATAACTTAATTAGTCGTAATTAGGGGTGTACAAAAATTGGTCCAGACCGAAAAAATGAACCGGACCGGACCGACCCAGACGGGACGGGACCGGACCGAAGGCAATCGGTCCGGTCTTCGAGTCGAGAAATATCAATTTCCGGTCTTCGGTCCGGTCTGGTCAGGTCCAAAACCCGATTTTGGACAGAATCGATTTTTCCTTAATAAAATATAATATAACCTATTTAAAAATTTAATTATCTCCTTTAATATGTTGTATATATTATTATATTGTGATATATTTTATTTTAGCTTCCAAGAAAGGCCTCAAACAAATAGTTTTATATATATATATATCATATATATATATTTTTCTTTTTTATCATAATTTTTATAAAAAGTAAATACACTACAAGAATTTGTATCTTTAACGACAACCTAATTACGACGGGTCAAAAATCCCGTCGCAAAAGCCTTTTGCGACGGGGCAAACAACCAAACAATGACGGGAATAACCGTCGCAAATGTCTTTTACGACGGGTTTACGATGGATTTACGACGGGATTTCTATTAACGACGGCCCCCTTTTATGACGGGTTCGCGACAGGAAATCCCGTCATTAATCAATGATTATTGGCCTTTCGCGACGGGATTTCCCGTCGTTAATAGTACAATTTCTTGTAGGGATAATATATTGAAATAGGTCTACAACCGGTCTAAATCGGTTCGATCCGGGTTTTGGACCGATTTTTTCGGTCCGACCCGAATTCGGTATAAGCATAATCGATCTGGTGTTCGGGTCTTGAATTATCATAAATTCGGTCTTCGATCCTATTCGGATTGGTACGGCCCGGTCTGATGAACACCCCCAGTCGTAATCAAAGCTCTCCTTGACTTTTATGTAATCTATATAACCGATTTCCTCCAATAAATGTTTCTATTTGTACTTTGAAAAGTAATCATTTATGATATCATGAGATTTGTATTCAAGCTATTATTGCCCCCTTCCCAATAAAAATATTAGTCAAAAAATAGAAAAATACCAAGAAACTCTCACAGACTCAAGTCGTATAGGTAAGATTCAAACATGGATGGCATGAAAAATCTAAACCTTATAAGTAGGAAATTAGTATGTGCCCATGCTATTGTAGTATTGTATGGGTACTTATTAAAAGTATAACAAATCTCTTAAATGATGATGTTAACTACCATGTTTATTGTGTAGCAATACTACAAAATATATATAAAAAATTCTAAATATTACATAAAACTCGAAGTAAGAAGCTAAAAAATATCAAAAATTAAGTTCTAGATCCATGGTGGATTGGTGGTCTAACAACATTTAATATGGCAAAATTGACTATTTGGATACTTTACTTTTATTGATATCCTCTCATGGTGGCCTAACAACATTTAATATGGCAAAATTGACTATTTTGATGCTTTACTTTTATTGATATCCTCTCGTAAATAATGAAATTCTTCTTCCAAGTCATTTCACTTGAAAAATTGCAGTGACTCTTATTTCTTCATGTCCTGTTTGTGGAGCACGTATATAAGATAAAATCGAATGTATTTGTAAGGCGATCACTTAAATACTTCAACCAAATCTTGTCTCTGGATTCCTGATTGCAAATAAAATTAAATATCATGGTTAAACGTGTCCAAATGTATATTATTAAGCTCAACAAAGTGTATACCTACATGCAGTGATGTAAATTATTTAATACGTGCAGCTTGGCAACCAACGATAAATTATCTCGGTATCAGTACCAAATAGTGTAATAGACATTGTAGTAGTATCGTCACCTTTTTTTCATATATGAGCTATGAATCTAAAATGTTAAGAAGCTTTTCATTTGTTACTTATACAATTTTTTTACTTTTAGTAACCTATATAATTATGTACCATGGCACAATGAAGCTGTAGGAGAACAGCTATTTCAAATATTTATCAGCTCTTGTGAAGTGTCTTGTACACGACTCATACCAAAGTGGCATATTTGTGTCAGTACTTAACATTGTAGCATGAACCTGAAAATATTTCACCTAAGACAAAATAACACGTCTGTTTTAGTAAATCGTACATCAAATGGTACATAAAAAATAAATGTCCTTACATTGGGCATCACTTAATAAATATAGATGTGTAATTCAATCAAAGTTGTAATGTTTTTTATTTTTTTTATTTTTGTATTGTGTAACCTCTGTATAATTCGATATTCTATGGCTAAAGTATGCAATGTTTACATTTTTTACCATATATTTCTGACAAAATTTAAAAGTGAATTTTTAAATTATTTTCTTATTATTTCCTATCCAATATCTTAATTATTCTTATTTCCGATTTAGTCTCTCAAATTAATTCTGCGTGAATACTTTTGTTGATTTGTTATTTTTGTTTTATTTTTTTGCTTTTTCTTTAATAGTCTGAATTTCCTTAAATAACAGTTCATGTGAGATGAGGATTGGGGTTTTGGAGCCCTCACATTTCTCACACTCCACTTTAATAATATAGATATGTGAGGACCCTCCAAACCGTTGTTTGTTTTATATGATCTACTAATCTTGTATGCATCCGATGTGTGCGAATATATAAGCAAATCCGTGTTATTACATTTCAACCTGAAATTGTATGTTAAAAATTATATGCATGCGATGCGTGCAAATATAAGAGATTTCATTTATTAGATTTTAACCTCAAATATTATGTAAACAAATTTATTCAAAAGCTTCACTAAAGAAAAATTGGCGTATCTATGTTTAGCAAACATAAAACCATTGCAAACTCCTTATACATGTCGAATATAAAAATCCACATGTATAAGGAGATTGCTAAATGGTTCGATATAACGCAATGTTTATATGACGCAATGCGTGCGAATTTAAGGAGTTTTAAATTTAAGTGACAGTTGCCTAACTTGTATTATTATCCTCGATAAACTTGATCAATCGTTGTTTTCGTGTCATCCTCGCTCTTTTCCCAAATTATTAACAATAACAAACTTACGTTATGGAGTTCCTCAAGAAACAAACGCAGGATAGAGTTAAAGAGTACTACCTCCGTTTCATAAATATATTTACAGTTACTATTTGCACAGATATTAAGACAAAAGTAGAAAAGTTGGTTATATAATAAAAGTATGGGTAAAGTAAGAGAAATTTGTAAAAGGTGGGTGGGTGTAAGAAAAAGAATGAATAAAGTAAGTGAAAGTGAGTGAAAAAAAATATAAATACTATGGGGTAAAAAGGGTAAGGTGTAGTAAATTTTCATGCCAAAAAATAGAATAAAGAAAAGTGTAATGATCATTATGAAACGGAATGAAACAAAAAATGTAAAGATTATTTTGAAACAGATGTAGTATTTGTTTGACTTTTTTTTTTCTCTTTTATTACTTTTCTCTAATTACTTTATTTCTGTCTTGTTGTTTGACTGATAATCCAAAAAACTTTATTTAATTTATTTAATACAATTTTGATTTATTTAATTTCCATTGAGGATATTGTAATCTATTGTACAAGGGAACACCAAAAAGTCATTTACGTTAATAACAGTAGGATCTCCTTTGTAAAATATTTTTTTTTATCCGTTTCTTTTAAGTTTATTAACTTTTATTTTAATCCTTTAAAATAAAGGTGTTTTCTTTCTTTTATTCGCCCTCGTGGCCAACTTGATGGTATTTTGGGGTCGTTTGGTTCATTAAATTGGGCTAGAATGGTATGGAACCTCATACCATGGAGGTATGGATTCAAATTCTCATACTAGTATAATTTTTTTTGTTTACACTTTGGAATGGATTTTATTTCTCATTCATAATGTTTGGTTAACTTTTGGAATGAAATACTAACATAACAAATTTAATTTTTTGTACAATATAAATCAAAATTATCAGGTCTATATAAGTATATACATATAAGTAGAATTAAAAAAAATTCTCAAAAAAGAAAAGTAAAAATTGGAGTGTTAGGCTAACGTTAACAAGGAAAAAGGCTGCTAAGTATTAGTGTAATACCCCTCATGATTGCTTAATGGAATTTTATATACTACTTATAGCAACAAGATGCATTTTTTTTAGAGAGCCCATATGATAAGACATTCCTCAGTTAAGCGTGCTTGGCTGGGAGTAGTCTTATCATATAGGAAGTTTTCCATGGTGCGCATGAGTTAGGACAAAATGCACCGGAAGAAATTTGTTGGTTCTTGAGAACAATTGTTGACCCTTGATGCGCATTGGTGATTAACCCAACTCCTTCAGAGATCGGGGGTGTTACAATAGTATTTTATGGTTGTCCAAAAAAAAATTCAAGGAAAAGGGAAAAAGTTGCAATTGCAAGTTCTAGTGTCGTCAACCTTGTTGTTTTGGGTTTTTGTTACTTTTTTTTTTTGAGTTAGGGTTTGTATTTTAGGTGGAATGGATTATGAATCATAGGAGGTAAGGTGAGTATGAGATTCTAATGGGATGGGATGGAGTTAAAATACCCTTGGTATGAGGTTCCATACCAAAATGTGTCAAATAAACAATAATAGGGAGAGAATGAGTTATAACTCCATTCCAACCTATTCCATAAAACCCAACCAAACACCCCTTATCTTTATTTTTTTACCAGAAAGTAGAACTACCTCAATTAAATGACCCCTTCCTCTATTCTTCTTTACCCGTGTCTATAGTACTACCTCCTTTTTAAAATGATCTTTATACCTTTTGTTTTTATCCGTTTCATATATTCTTTTCACTTTGTTTTATTATATTTTGGACATGAAAATTTATTACCTTATCTTTCTTACCCCATAATATTTATAATTTTCCAATAACTTTCTCTTACTTTATTCAATTTTTTCTTAAACACACCCACTTTTTTACACATTTCTTGTACTTTATCCATATTTTATTATATTCAACTAACTTTTCTATTTTGTCTTAATATTTGTGCAAACAGTAACCGTAAAAATCTTTAAGAAACGCATGTAGTATTTATTACGTAAGCGAATAGTATAAAACATTTAAATTGTTACTCTTGACTCGGTAGCAAAGATTGAGGGCTTTTATATGTACTACATGTTACATGTTCGAATTGTACGTTACTCCTATTTATAACGTTCTCATTAGTTATTTAGGGACAAAAGTAAAAATATAATTTCTATTGTATAAGGGAACACTGAGGTCCTTATCGTAAATGACCTTTTGACGTCCCTATAGAATATTCTAAAATACCACTATTACTTACAAACTATATTAACATTAATTATAAAATAAAATAAAAAGACTTCAATGAAAATCAATCAATCAAATACTTAATCACAACCGAAAAAAATCAAAAAATAAAAAAGGAAAATTAAATCAATGTGGCATTGACATACCAAATATTCTAGTTATGTCATAGCATTTTGAGTAGCTAAACATATGGAAATATGAACTCCTTACATAACAAACTTTTGAAAATTGAAAAGGCGTGTTAAATCTTATACGAATAGTTAACTATTTTACAATTAAAAAGAGAAATATATATTACCAAATATTAACCTCTAATCAATTTTAAAATCATTATGAGCCAAAATTTGGAAGAACTTATTTCGGAATCAATAGACAATTGTCTATTATAAGCTTATTTCAGAATCAATAGACGATTTCCTATATAAAAAGTTATTTACCGTAAGTTAATTTTTCGTTACAGGTAAAGTACTTTATTAGGTCCCATTTTGATAGGATATTGTCACAAATAAATCATATTGACTTATTTATTTTTAAAAAATCAATCAAAAACACTTAATAAAAATTCATATTTTGAGGTCTACTTTTTCTTAGTTAAACCTTACTAATAAATTTTTACATAAAGTTTTCTATTTATATGTACGCACGCATAGTGTAATCTAAGATTATTACATTTATAAAATCAACTCTCAATGGTAATACAATTGACTCAACAGCTTGAGACGGTCAAGTTGCATTAACTGTAAGAGCCGCAAACATGGGACAATTGACCAAATTTTACACAGCAAGACTTCCAGTACCATCTATCCTAGGGTCAATGCCGTATGAATTATTTTTAATTTTCTTCTAGAAATTCTAATTACTACGGTTCACTTTTTACTTTTGGCCATCTACTTTTATTTGTGAAGTATGCTTTTTAGTTTGGAAAATTTGTAATTATTAATCTAATCTTTGCCCGATTTTCTTTAATTAAGCCTACCTATACGATATTTTAAATAATCCAACCTTTATGACTCAACTACTATTATTAAGCTTGGATGACCGGTTAACTGCTACAAAGTCAACGTTAAAAACGTTGACAACCTAAAGTTGGTTTCCCTCCAAAAATATTGGACACGTTATCATCTTGCCACCTAAACAAGGATTTCATTTTTTTTTTCAAAAAACCCTTAACCCTTCTCTTCTCTGTACCGTGTTTCAATTCCTCTCTCCTCCATTACTACTGCTTCAACCACAATTGTACTGGTCCATGACATCATCAACGATTTTCTTGTGGAAATAGGTGACTTCATCCACGCGCATTCAAATTTCGTCTCCAAAATCATACAATTGAAGGTGAACTTATGAACCTTAGTGTTTTTGTTCCTTTTTTGGTAAATTTTGAATTTTGGGCTTCCTTGATGGTCAGTTCGTAAAAACCCGAGATGTTGCAATAATATTTTATTTTTTATGTTTTAGGATGTTGGTTATTGTGGTCTTGTTGAAAATTTAGAAAGAAAAAAAAACCTTGAATTTGAAGAAGATCCAGATCCAACAGGCAATGCTTTACCCCAGCCATAACAATTGCTGATTATTTTTGATGAACTTCGAATGAAGAGGTATGAGGGATCGACAATGGTGGAGAAGAGGTAGAAGAGATATAATGGAGAGGAGTGCAGAGATGAAGCAGAAAATCGCAGAGGAGAGAGGAACGTAACGAAAATTAAAATAGCAATAAAAGAAAATAAGAGGAAAAAAAATAAAAATAAATTATAATTGTTATATGCCACGTAAAGGTGAATACCGCCTATAGCAGGTTAGTAACTTATTAGGCTTAATAATAGTAGTTGGGTCATAAAGGTTGGATTATTTAGAAATATCGCATAGGTAGGCTTAATTAAAGAAAATAGGGCAAAGGTTGGATTAATAATTACAAATTTTCCTTTTAGTTTTAGGTTTTTTTTTTACAAAAGGACTAACAAGGCAAACACAACGCAACGGAAACAAAAATAAACAAACACTAAAACCGATGGCATAGAAGATGGCGCCGGCGAGCCGAGCTTGCCAAGATATGAGCTGGTTGAACCGAAGCACGAGAAACTTTGCGAATGGAAACCCATGTCAAGTCTTGAAGGAGACCTCGAAGTTGGCGAACTAACCAGAAGACCTGAATTAAAGCCGAATGAGAACCAGTCAGCAATCCAACAACAGAGCTGGAGTCTGTATACACCAGGATACGTGAATAGCCACGAGATATGGCTATCCGGACACCCCTCAAGCAAGCAGAAAGCTCAGCTTGAAGGGCAGAGCTTAGCACACAGGCTTGCGCTCCACCACCCACATGTGCTAACGTGGATGGATTCTGGAGAATCCAACCAATGCCTGCCTCATTCGAAGAAGAAGACCAAGCGCCATCACAGATGACACAGATATCCAAAGCAGACAAACCAGACACAGCAGATGAAGGAAAGGCAACCAAAATGGAGGCCTGAATCGGAGCAGACCTAAGACATCTTTGGCTAGCAGCGGTACGACGGTGAAGGGAACGCACCGCAGAACAACGACCTTGCCAACCGTCCACAATAGACGTAAACGCACCCGGATCCTATACCACATTCCGAATACGGGCACTATTACGGATCAACCAAATAGTCCATAACATAGAGACGAAAAGATCCAAGAGACCCACATGAGCGTGAGAAAGATTATTAAGAAACCCAAGGCACAAGTGAACAAAGGATCCTGACAAACTAGACGGACATAACTGAAGAAGCAGCCCCAAGGACCAAACATTAAGAAGTAACAGACAATCTCGGAATAAGTGAGAACTGACCTCCAAATCCTGATGACAGAGAGAGCATAAGGGATCAACGGGCATACCCGGTTGGGCCAACAAAGACGCAAGCGGCAAAGCATCCCGCACCAATTTCCAGGAAAAAAGCTTGAACCAGGGAAGAACATTCAATCCCCAGAAATGCTTCCACCAGGAAGCCGACGGTGTCGAAACCGAGGAAGAATCATTGTGACATTTGCTGAAGAGCATCGCATAAGCTGAACGCACTTAAAATGCTCCATCGGGCGCGAATTTCCAGTAAAGGAAGTCATCCACCAAAGTCGAAGGACGATCCGGGCTAAAATTTGACTAGAGACAGCGTCGGGGAAAAGACGACGCACTAAACCAACATTCCACGCGTAAGAACGCAGATCAAGTAAAGAGGGAACATGGGTAGGAAGATCTGACCCAAGTACAAAAGATTTAAAAGACACCAGCTCAGAAGAGACCCAAACATCATCGAGAATACGAATGTTAGTACCCGAACCAGGATTCCACGCAATGCCCTGGCCAAACACCTGAAAACCTTGAGAGAGGCTCCGGAAACCCCAAGACAGACGAGTGAAAGGAGAATTCAGAGGACGAAGAGACAACGAAGGATACCGTGTTAGGTTATGATTCATATGACAAAACATAAATCATGCGGAAAAAACCATAAAGCCAGGAAAGCATATTATTTACACATAATCATTTAGCATAGTTTAGATGCATACACTTTGTTGCGTGCCCTCCCTAGCTGCGCCCGAACCGAACAAGAACAAGTCTTTAGGACTCCAAGTGTCGTCCCTCCGTAGATAGTCCACAACACGTCCGGATCCGCCTTAAGCTTGACCAACTAGGATCGCCCTTAAGGTACTTAGAATTTTCGGCTATTGTAGGCAATTATATGACTGAATTTTTGCTCTCAAAAATCGCTTTGAATACTTGAATACTCGATATAAATTATGAGCCCTTAACTCATATTTATAGACCATGGAATAAGTAATCGAATCCTACTAGGATACGAATTAATTAAATTAGAATCCTAGTAGAATTCTTATTTAATTAATTTATCTTTTAGGATTAGGAATTTTAATCTTTAAACAAATCCTATACTCTTTAGGTTTCGTATGTGAACACAAACTCTACACGAGCATGACCCGCAAGCGTGTAGGCCATGCCCGCGCACAGCCCACACGGCCGCTCGGCCCACGCGAGCTACAAGCCCACGCGAGTTGCAGCAATGCTCGCAGCCCATTGATGCGCGCGCTGCCATGGCCTGCTGGGCCTGGCGTGGCCTTGGCTGTTCGTGTGGCGCGCTTGGCTTGCTGGGCGATGGCCTGGCTTCGTGCTGGGCCCTCGTCCGGCAGGCCTCGTCCGATGCTTATTCGTACGATACGCTTCCGATTAAATTCCCGGTTCCGGAATTCATTTCCGATACGAACAATATTTAATATTTCCGATTCCGGAATTAATTTCCGTTTCGAACAAATATTTAATATTTCCGTTACCGGAATTATTTTCCGATTCCGATAATATTTCCGATTCTGACAATATTTCCGTTTCCGGCAATATTTCCGATTCCGACAATATTTCCATTTCCGATAATATTTTCCGATACGTACCATGTTTCCGTTTCCGGCAACATCTACGACTTGGATAATATTTATATTTCCGATACGATCCATATTTCCGTTTCCGGCAATATCATCGTTTCCGGAGTATTCATTTCTTGCCTGTGACGATCTCAGCTCCCACTGAAACCAAGATCCGTCGATTCCGAATATCCATAGATGGAGTATTTAATGCCATTAAATACTTGATCCGTTTACGTACTATTTGTGTGACCCTACGGGTTCAGTCAAGAGTAAGCTGTGGATTAATATCATTAATTCCACTTGAACTGAAGCGGCCTCTAGCTAGGCATTCAGCTCACTTGATCTCACTGAATTATTAACTTGTTAATTAATAATGAACCGCACTTATTAGACTTAACATAGAATGCATACTTGGACCAAGGGCATTATTTCCTTCAGTCTCCCACTTGTCCTTAGGGAGAAGTGTGCATTACTAATTCCTTTGTCGCTCGATGCTTGCTCTTAAACATAAGGTAAGAGTTGTCATCCTTATTATGTCCAGAGGTGTTCCTCGGTTTCAGAGTTCAACTGATCAAATAAACAGATAATCATAGCCTATGATTCATCCGAGCACGGCCATGCATTTCACAGTTTCTAGCTCTCCGAGTGGCCTTGTAAAACTTTTAAGCATCTCATCCCGATTTATGGGAGGACAATCCCAATCTTGCGATCTTGAGATTAGACTTCGTTTGATAGGTGATTACCTGAGCGTTGCCTTTATAGCCTCCTTTTACGGTGCGATGGTTGGTCAACGTCAAAGCAACCAGTTCTCAAACAAGTAATCTCAAATCACTCAGGTATTGAGGATTTAGTGTTTAATAATTTTAATGAAATTTACTTATGACAGATTTTCATCTCTTACAGTAAAGTTTCATAGGTCTTGTCCGATACTAGTCTTCCCAAAGTAAGTATCTATGCAAATGATTATGACATTGCCATGTCCACATAGTTCAAGAAACAGAACTACTAGTCATCTTGCATTCTAATCGTCTAACGTTTTCTATGCGTCCAATTTTATAGAAAACTCCGACTAGGGACCATTTTCAACCTTTGACATTCAAGTTCACTTGATAGACATTTCTTAGTCACATGACTGGTCCTGACAGTCTATCTTGAATATATCGTCAAATTAAAGGGACTCATCATTTAATAAACTACAAATTAAATGGAAAAATGAATTCTCTTCATTTATTGTGAATGATTAACCAATAATGTTTTACAAAGATTTAAACTCTAAAAATTTAAAACATTAAACAGGGATATCAAAGCCATTCTCCAATATGCTTGATTCCCATAGCTGCAGTGTGAGAGTTGTGCTTCGCCTGCGGCAGAGGTTTAGTCAATGGATCTGATATGTTGTCATCAGTTCCAATCTTGTTTATCTCGACTTCTTTTCTTTCAACAAACTCTCGTAGAAGGTGAAATCTACGAAGTACATGCTTGACTCTCTGGTGGTGTCTAAGCTCCTTTGCCTGTGCAATAGCTCCGTTATTATCACAATACAGGGCTATTGGTCCTTTAATGGAGGGGACTACACCAAGTTCACCTATGAACCTCCTTAGCCATATAGCTTCCTTTGCTGCTTCATGTGCAGCAATGTACTCCGCTTCAGTTGTAGAATCCGCAATGGTGCTTTGCTTAGCACTTTTCCAGCTTACTGCACCTCCGTTGAGGCAGAAGACAAACCCAGACTGTGATCTGAAATCATCTTTGTCGGTTTGGAAACTTGCGTCCGTATAGCCTTTAACAATTAATTCATCATCTCCACCATAGACCAGGAAGTCATCTTTGTGCCTTTTCAGGTACTTCAGAATATTCTTGGCAGCAGTCCAATGCGCCTCTCCTGGGTCTGACTGGTATCTGCTCGTAGCACTGAGTGCGTACGCAACATCCGGGCGTGTACATATCATAGCATACATTATTGAACCAATCAATGATGCATATGGAATCCCATTCATTCGTCTACGCTCATCAAGTGTTTTTGGGCACTGAGTCTTGCTTAGAGTTATTCCATGAGACATGGGTAGGTAGCCTCGCTTGGAGTCTGCCATCTTGAACCTATCAAGCACCTTATTGATATAAGTGCTTTGACTAAGTCCAATCATCCTTTTAGATCTATCTCTGTAAATCTTGATGCCCAATATGTACTGTGCTTCTCCTAGATCTTTCATCGAAAAACATTTCCCAAGCCAAATCTTGACAGAGTTCAACATAGGAATGTCATTTCCGATAAGTAATATGTCATCGACATATAATACTAGGAAAGCAATTTTGCTCCCACTGACCTTCTTGTATACACAAGATTCGTCTGCGTTCTTGATGAAACCAAAGTCACTGACTGCTTCATCAAAACGTATATTCCAGCTCCTGGATGCCTGCTTCAATCCGTAGATTGACTTCTTTAGCTTGCATACCTTTTTAGCATTCTTTGGATCCTCAAAACCTTCAGGCTGTGTCATAAACACAGTTTCTGTTAAAACGCCGTTTAAGAAAGCAGTTTTGACATCCATCTGCCATATTTCGTAATCGTAATATGCAGCGATTGCTAACATTATCCGAATAGACTTTAGCATTGCAACTGGTGAAAAGGTTTCATCGTAATCCACACCGTGGACTTGCCTGTAACCTTTTGCAACCAATCTAGCTTTGAAAACTTCAAGTTTCCCATCCTTGTCCTTTTTCAGTTTGAAAACCCATTTGCTTCCAATGGCTTGGTAGCCATCTGGCAAATCGACCAAATCCCATACTTGGTTTTCAGACATGGAGTCTAATTCAGATTGCATGGCTTCTTGCCATTGCTTGGAGCTAGGGCTCGTCATAGCTTGTTTGTAAGTCGCAGGTTCATCACTTTCAAGTAATAGAACGTCATAGCTCTCGTTCGTCAAAGTACCTAAGTACCTTTCCGGTTGAGATCTATATCTTTGCGATCTACGCGGGGTAACATTTCTAGATTGACCATGATTCTCACCAGATTCTTCTAAAGATCTCTGAGTTTCATCCTGAATGTCATCTTGAGAATTCTCTAGAGTTTGTTGTTCGACTCGAATTTCTTCGAGGTCTACTTTTCTCCCACTTGTCATTTTGGAAATGTGATCTTTCTCCAAAAAGACACCATCTCGAGCAACAAACACCTTGTTCTCAGATGTATTGTAGAAGTAATACCCCTTTGTTTCCTTTGGATAGCCCACAAGGATACATTTGTCAGATTTTGGATGAAGTTTGTCTGAAATTAATCGTTTGACGTATACTTCACATCCCCAAATCTTAAGAAAAGACACATTTGGAGGCTTTCCAAACCATAACTCATATGGAGTCTTTTCGACAGCTTTAGACGGAGCTCTATTTATAGTGAGTGCAGCTGTATTTAGTGCATGTCCTCCAAATTCTAATGGAAGTTTGGCCTGACCCATCATTGACCTGACCATGTCTAGCAAGGTTCTGTTCCTCCGTTCCGACACACCGTTCCATTGTGGTGTTCCAGGAGGAGTCAATTCTGATAGAATTCCACATTCTTTCAGATGGTCATCAAATTCATAGCTCAGATATTCACCGCCTCTATCAGACCGCAGTGCCTTAATCTTCTTGCCTAATTGATTCTCTACTTCACTCTGAAATTCCTTTAATTTGTTAAAGGATTCAGACTTATGCTTCATTAGGTAGACATAACCATATCTACTGAAGTCATCAGTGAAAGTGATAAAGTAGCTGAAACCACCTCTAGCATTTGTACTCATTGGTCCACATACATCTGTATGGATTAAACCCAATAGTTCATTTGCTCTTTCTCCAACTTTAGAGAAAGGTTGCTTTGTCATTTTGCCAAGTAAACATGATTCGCATTTACCATAATCCTCTAAGTCAAATGGTTCTAGAATTCCTTCCTTTTGAAGTCTTTCTAAGCGTTTCAAGTTTATATGGCCTAATCGACAATGCCACAGATAGGTGAGATCCGAATCATCCTTTTTGGCCTTTTTGGTATTTATGTTATATACTAGTTTGTCGTGATCTAATAAATAAAGTCCATTGACTAATCTAGCAGATCCATAAAACATCTCTTTAAAATAAAACGAACAACTATTGTCTTTTATTAAAAAGGAAAATCCCTTAGCATCTAAGCAAGAAACAGAAAAGATGTTTTTAGTAAGACTTGGAACATGGAAACACTCTTCCAGTTCCAAAACTATCCCGGAGGGCAACGACAAATAATAAGTTCCTACAGCTAATGCAGCAATCCGTGCTCCATTTCCCACTCGTAGGTCGACTTCTCCCTTGCTTAACTTTCTACTTCTTCTTAGTCCCTGTGGATTGGAACATAAGTGTGAGCCACAACCTGTATCTAATACCCAAGAAGTTGAATTAGCAAGTATACAGTCTATAACGAAAATACCTGAAGATGGAACGACTGTTCCGTTCTCCTGATCTTCCTTTAGCTTCAAGCAATCTCTCTTCCAATGCCCCTTCTTCTTGCAGTAGAAGCATTCGGATTCAGAAGTGGGTTAACTGACCTTCCTCTTTACAGATTTGGCGCCAGTTTGCTTAGTTGGGCTGGCCTTGTTGCCACCTTTCTTAGCATTTCTCTTCTTTCCAGATTTCTTGAACTTGCCCCCACGCACCATAAGCACATCCTGCTTATCACTTTTGAGCGTCTTTTCAGCGGTCTTCAGCATACCGTGAAGCTCAGTGAGCGTTTTGTCCAGACTATTCATACTGTAGTTCAGTTTGAACTGATCATACCCGCTATGAAGAGAATGGAGGATGGTGTCTATAGCCATTTCCTGAGAAAATTGTTGATCCAGCCGACTCATATTCTCAATGAGTCCAATCATTTTGAGAACATGTGGACTTACGGGCTCGCCTTTCTTAAGATTGGTCTCAAGAATTTGCCTATGAGTCTCGAATCTTTCGACTCGAGCCAGATCTTGGAACATGTTCTTCAACTCACTGATGATTGTGAAAGCATCTGAGTTGATGAACGTTTTCTGCAGATCTGCACTCATGGTGGCGAGCATTAGACATTTCACATCCTTGTTGGCATCAATCCAACGATTGAGGGCTGCCTGAGTAACCCCGTCGCCTGCGGCTTCGGGCATCGCCTCTTCTAGGACATACTCCTTTTTTTCCTGCATAAGAACTATTTGCAAGTTCCTTTGCCAGTCAAGGAAGTTTTTCCCGCTCAACTTCTCCTTTTCGAGAATTGATCGAATGTTGAATGAATTGTTGTTTGCCATATTTAAAACTACAATTGAAAAGAATAAACAAATAAATAACCATTCACAGTTTCTCTTAATAAACTTAAATTCTATCATACATGCATAATTCAATGTTCATTAAGCATTTTATTCAAGTTATGTGTTCCGGCAGGTGTGAATAAAATGATTCCAAGATCCTAAAATCATTGAAGAACTAAGCACAGTTTGTCGACTTAATCCTAAAACATCTTAGGTAAGCAAAAGCCTTTTGCTAATAGTCTAGAAACTATTCTTGGTTGATAGGTACGTCTAAGAACTTATTAGGTAAACCTATCGATTTTGCCACGACATAAAAGGACTCCTTACTTATATCGTTGAGTTTCACCAAAACTAACATGTACTCACAATTATTTGTGTACCTTGCCCCTTTAGGACCAATAAGTAACACCTCGCTGAGCGAAAACTATTACTAGATTGATGTAAAGGATATCCAAGCAAGTGTATATTTTGGCATGGCTCTTACTATGTTGGTTAGATTTTAAGTGAACTAAAATCCTTAATCATGCAACATAATCAAGCTTTGATCTCATGCATTTTAAGACATATTTAAAAGCAATAAATAACTTAAAACATGCATAAGATAAATGTGATCTAGTATGGCCCGACTTCATCTTGAAGCTTTAACTTCAAAGTCCGTCTTGAAAATCTCCGTGGGAGGCACCATTTTCTTCAAATAGGATAAGCTATAATTAAAACTAATTACAACTATTTGATGGTACGCAGACCATATTTTCTATCCTATTTGGGCCATACTAGTCACTTCATAACCTGCAAAACAGTACATATACAATATATACCATTCACCCATTCATTATCATGAATGGCCCACATAGCTGGTTAGTAAAACACATTATGCATCACATAAACATTTGCAGCAATTAATCAAGGGCACCAATAATCTACAAATTATTCAGTCCTTATTAATTCTAATCAAGTTGTTTTAACCTTAAGGATTTGTAGACCTAATCAAGAGTTTATGACTAAAAAAGGGCTCCCACTTAAACCAATAAATTCATATGCTTTACTAAATTTAAACATAAAAATGTATTTCTAGTCTAACCGGAAACATACAAATTTAATTAAAATTTAAAGCTCATATAAATTTATAATTGAATCCAAAAAGTTTAATTTAATTTCAGTCGTATTTAAATTAATTCATGATTTTAATTTTAATAAAATAATTAGAATAAATAAAATTTATTATAATTACAATATTCAAAATTAAAATCCAAGAAAATAATTTAAATTATTAATTTTAAAATTAATTAAAATTACGTAAACTGAAAATTTCAAATTAAAATTTCAAAACGATCTAATCGCAACGCAACAATCCCACGCAACGCACGCCCATGGGCCACATGCACACAGCCATCGATGGCCATGTGCGCGCAGCCCATGCGCTGCGTCGCATCGCTGCTGCTCACCATCGCAAGGCATCAATCGAACACGCGAGCTGGTGCTCGCTGCGCTCGCCAGCGCTCGATGCACGCGAGCCATCGCTCGCTGCGCTCGCTTGCCAACGCTCGATCCATGCGAGCCATCGCTCGCTGCGCGCCTGCCTTTCCCGCACGCGAGCTTGCGCTCATCGCACGAGGCAGCAGTATGCGAGCTGGCGCTCGCTGCGCGCGAGCCATCGACGCTCTGCGTAGCGCTCGTGGCACGCGAGCTTGCGCTCGCTGCGCGCGAGGCTCCGCATGCTTGCGCGAGGCAGTGCGCGCTGTGGCGCAGCACGCTTGCTGCCCACACGCGACTGCTCGTGCCTTCCTCTCGCCCCTGCCCACACGCCCATTGCTCACAGCCCACGACACAAGGCAGGGCTGCTGCCTTGTGCTCGTGCACCATGCCCTTGCTCGCTGCATTCGTACCGCATGGGCGACGAGCTCCCTTGCTCGTCGTCGCATGCCCGCACTATACAACACCCCTTAAGGGTTACACGTAGCGTCCATTACTTTGTGCGTGCAAGTTATATGAGCGAGTCGCATAAAAATTAAAAATTTATATTCAAAATTAATGACAAATTAATAAATAATATTAATTTCATAATTTTAGGGCGAAAAATCGAAAATTTATTATTTAATTGATTTCCGATTAACATGGATTCAAGTCTAGGTCATAAAAATTTAAAATTTAACATAAATTTACAATTTTTATGGTGGTTTTTAATCATAGGTATCTAATTAAATTATAACTAATTATGAAAATCAAATTAATTCTAAATTATTCCAATTTTCAACAAATTAATCATAATTACAAATTAGATTGCATAATTAACAAGGCTAGGCATTAAAACTTGTTAAACATATACAGTAGGTCAATAAAAAATTCAAGATTTATCAACAAGAATCGCAAATATTTAATTTAACATCTTAAATTTACGAAATTTTGCATTCGAAAAACTAAAACCTCCGAAACGTCATAGTTAGGCTTCGAATTTGAGAATTCTGGGTTCGGCCGAAAAACACTATTTTTGTCAAAATTTTAGAATGCCTTTTACATGCGGGATTGACACAAAAATCACTCGATTTGGATGAGTAACGAAGAAACTGCCGAAAAACTGCGTACGTATAATTAAATAAACGCAATTTGCAATTAATTAACAATAACGAAAATTAATCACCCCTTTTAATTCTTGCAAATTTGTAATATTTAACCATGTTCATGCAATTTAGATTATGAAAATAATAAGAGGCTCGTGATACCACTGTTAGGTTATGATTCATATGACAAAACATAAATCATGCGGAAAAAACCATAAAGCCAGGAAAGCATATTATTTACACATAATCATTTAGCATAGTTTAGATGCATACACTTTGTTGCGTGTCCTCCCTAGCTGCGCCCGAACCGAACAAGAACAAGTCTTTAGGACTCCAAGTGTCGTCCCTCCGTAGATAGTCCACAGCACGTCCGGATCCGCCTTAAGCTTGACCAACTAGGATCGCCTTTAAGGTACTTAGAATTTTCGGCTATTGTAGGCAATTATATGACTGAATTTTTGCTCTCAAAAATCGCTTTGAATACTTGAATACTCGATATAAATTATGAGCCCTTAACTCATATTTATAGACCATGGAATAAGTAATCGAATCCTACTAGGATACGAATTAATTAAATTAGAATCCTAGTAGAATTCTTATTTAATTAATTTATCTTTTAGGATTAGGAATTTTAATCTTTAAACAAATCCTATACTCTTTAGGTTTCGTATGTGAACACAAACTCTACACGAGCATGACCCGCAAGCGTGTAGGCCATGCCCGCGCACAGCCCACACGGCCGCTCGACCCACGCGAGCTACAAGCCCACGCGAGCTGCATCAATGCTCGCAGCCCATTGCTGTGCGCGCTGCCATGGCCTGTTGGGCCTGGCCTTGCGCTGGGCCTGGCGTGGCCTTGGCTGTTCGTGTGGCGCGATTGGCTTGCTGGGCGATGGCCTGGCTTCGTGCTGGGCCCTCGTCCGGCAGGCCTCGTCCGATGCTTATTCGTACGATACGCTTCCGATTAAATTCCCGGTTCCGGAATTCATTTCCGATACGAACAATATTTAATATTTCCGATTCCGGAATTAATTCCCGTTTCGAACAAATATTTAATATTTCCGTTACCGGAATTATTTTCCGATTCCGATAATATTTCCGATTCTGACAATATTTCCGTTTCCGGCAATATTTCCGATTCCGGCAATATTTCCATTTCCGATAATATTTTCCGATACGTACCATGTTTCCGTTTCCGGCAACATCTACGACTTGGATAATATTTATATTTCCGATACGATCCATATTTCCGTTTCCGGCAATATCATCGTTTCCGGAGTATTCATTTCTTGCCTGTGACGATCTCAGCTCCCACTGAAACCAAGATCCGTCGATTTCGAATATCCATAGATGGAGTATTTAATGCCATTAAATACTTGATCCGTTTACGTACTATTTGTGTGACCCTACGGGTTCAGTCAAGAATAAGCTGTGGATTAATATCATTAATTCCACTTGAACTGAAGCGGCCTCTAGCTAAGCATTCAGCTCACTTGATCTCACTGAATTATTAACTTGTTAATTAATACTGAACCGCACTTATTAGACTTAACATAGAATGCATACTTGGACCAAGGGCATTATTTCCTTCATACCGAGCCTTAAACAGACGAGAAAGGAGCATTTGAGGATGATGAAAAATACGCCAAGCCGTCTTGGCCAGGAAAGCCTGATTGAAACAACAGATTTTCCGAATACCAAGGCCACCTATGACTTTAGGGAGCTGAAGAACGGACGAGGGGCCAAAGACATACCCCGAGAGTCTGGTGAAGAACGCCACCAGAATCGGAGACACAAATTATCAATTCGGTCACAAATCGATTTAGGGATTAAAAACACTAAGAGAACATGGGTAATCAAAGCCACCAGGACAGAATTGATAACAACTAACTTTTCCGCCGCAGACAGACGCATGTAAGAGAAATTGGCAAGCCGACGAGCAATGTTGTCCACAAGGTCGAAGAAAGCAGAATTTTTCGAGCGGCCAATGTCAACAGGAACACCCAAATAAGGACCAATAAACGATCTTTGAGTAAGAAGCAAGGAGGAAGCCAAGTAGTCTCGATAGTCCCGAGGTGTATTAGGACTGAACTTAACAAAGGATTTCTGATGATTAATAACCTGACCAGACATCTTACTGAATTTTGCAAGAACATAAAGCATCTGATCACACATTGCTAGGGAAACCCAAAAAAAACAAGCAGTCATTCGCAAAGAGCAGATGAGAAATCGAAGGAGCTCCCCTAGAAATTGAAATCCCCTCAATAAGATGTTGACGCTCTGCTCGCTGAAGCAAGGCTGAAAGAAATTCCATACACAAGACAAACATATATGGAGATAAGGGATATCCCTGATGCAGCCCACATCGGGGCTAAAACAAACGAGAAGGCTCACCATTAACCAGAACTTGATAGGACATTGTGGAGACACATTGGAGAATAATGTTAATCTAGTAAGGGGGAAAACCAAACGTATGTAATACCTGGAATAAGAAATCCCAACGAACTCTGTCGCAAGCCTTATTCATATCAAGCTTAATCACGGCAAATAACTTTTTCCGTGCCTTAGCACCATTAACATAAGACATAAGCTCGTGAGCAATCAGACACTCATCTGACATCAGTCTACCCGAAACAAAGCCATTTTGAGTTTCAAAAATAAAAGATGGAAAAATCGCCCTCAGCCGATGCGTAATACACTTGGCACTACACTTATAAATGACGTTGTATAAGACAATTGGGCGGAATTAAGACACCAGCTCTGTATGTTGAACTTTTGGAAGAAGAACAATGAATGTTCGATGCCAATCCTTAAGCATAAAGCCACGGGCGAAGAAAAATTGGACCGCACTAATCACATGACTCTCAAAAATATTCCAGTGGACCTTAAAGAAAGCCGCAGAAAACCCATCTGGGCCTGGAGATTTGGAATCCAAAATATTGAATATGGCCGCGCGGATCTCCTCAAGCAAAAACGAAACCATCAGTGATTCCTGATTACCCGCTGACAAAGACGAGAGATGGAGGGTACTCCAATAAAAAAGAAGTGGATCCGAGGCCGTACTATTCACCTCAAAAAGATCAGAATAGAAATATGAAATTAAAAGACGGAGGGCGGGAGTTGAAGAAATCCAATCCCCATAATTATTTTGCAGAGCTGAAATGTAATTTTTTCGCTTCCGAGCCTGAACCGAAGCAAACAACAATTTGGAGTGAGAATCCCCAAACACATCTCAGTTAACCTTACAGCGTTGCCGCTAATACATGAACATGGCTTGCGCACGACCAACACATTCATCTCTAGTGGTAAGAAAAAGAGCTGCAGACGGCCCGGGAGCAATGGAAGAAGCAGCAGACAAAACCACAGAAGTAATATCTCTACAGTTAATACCCTAGAGACGACGATTTTGAACACACCAAGCCGAAAGAAATTGACGGATTGAAGTCATTTTTGAAGACAGGGAAAACATAGGAGAACCTAAGAAATGTTGATGCCAGGCGGAAATAATGAAGTCAACCACTGGTTTAGCTTAAAGACACCAACTATCCATGCGGTAAGTCCTACGGACCCGGGAACCAGAATCGGATTTGAGATCGAATAATTGCAGCATGATCAGAATGAAGAATAGGTTGATGAGTAACTAAAGCATCGGGATGCAAATTCAAGCAATCCTCATATGCATAAGCTTTAGTTTCTTTTAGTTTTTGTTTGGTTTGACGTAAAACGTTTTTTTTAAATGATTTAATATGGGAATTTTTTTTCAAGTCAAAATACAATTTTAAACGAGTTTTCCATTATTTTGTTATTTATAAGAAAGTTAATAGAAAAAGAAAATGAGAGAATATAGGTAAAGATTGACGGAAAGAAGGAAGAAGGTAAGGAGAAAAGATTAGAAATGGTTTCCTTTCCTTTTAAATGGAAACTATTTTTTTTAATTTGAAAGAGTTATGAAAAAATTGCGTTCCATCCCTTGCCAATCCAAACAACGTAAAATGAATGAAAAGGAAAAATTCGTTTTCCATGAAAATGGTTTACATTGTACCAAACAGAGTCTTAATGTAGTTATTTCGTCCCTATTTACTTACATCTTCCCTTCGCCCACATGATTTTAAAAGAAAAAACTATTTTATCCGTGTTTTAATATGAGTTATATTTTGAATGTTATAGAATTTTAAAAATTTTGAGTTGAATTTAATAAACTAATTGTAAGTTGGATAGTTACTTATTTCTTGTAAGAAAATGATAATGGTTAAATTTTATCGTGAGAAAAAAATGATGTGAGTAAGCGTAAATACTACTCCCTCCGTCTCTTTTTGTTCTTTACGTTTTTCTTTTTGGGTGTCCCAAAATGTCCATTACATTTACTTTTATATCATCACATAAATGCTTTAATATTCTATCAAAATTTGTGTCCAATTATTATTTTAACCAATTAAATTCACTGAGTCATTTAATCTATCACACTTTTCCATTGGGATATTAATTTTTTCTCATTTTTCCAATATCAGAATTTTGATAAAGGTGAAAACATTATAAATAAACGTAATTTATCTTGTTTAAATAAAAAATATAGAGAAATCTCAATGCACATTAATTAGTCGTTAAAACGCGTGCAAAATACCAAATATAAAGAATAAAAAGAGACGGAGGGAGTAATATAGAAAGAGAAAGATTTGTATAATTTGGAATGTGGACCATGAGGTAACAAATACGAAGTAAATAATAAAATAGGAAAAAAAACATAACTAAAATAGTAAGTGTAACTCATATTATAATTCGACCGCTTTTTAAAAATATTAATTAAACATAATAAAATATGGAGAGAGTAGGTGAATCATATGGAATGAAGTACGAGAGAGAGAGAGGGAGAGAGAGAGAGAGAGAAAAAAATGTGTCTAAAAGAACTAAAATGAAAATTTTCTTTAAAATTGGTGATGGACTAGACTTCTTTTAAATTAAAAAAAATGTATTAAACAACTAATAGGAATAATTTTTGTGTTTGAATGTTGGGAAGATTTGCTATTAGAATTTGAGTCATTAATGACGGGTTAAAAATTAATGCAAATGTCTTTTTTGACGGGGCTATACAACTAAATAAAGACGATAACAACCGTCGTCAATGCCTTTAACGACAGGGTAAGTGCGAGATTTTTCATCAATTATGACCCCTTTTATGACGGGTTCGCAACAGAAATTCCGTCACTATTGGCCTTTAGTAACGGAATTTCCTGTCGTTAATGAAACAATTTCTTGTAGTGATTATTATATTATTTTAATATTAGCTTATCAAAAAAGTGTTGAAGGATTACATTTTTTTATATTTTCCCCCAACATTTTATAGAAAAAATAAAAAAAGAAATAAAAAGGTTCTAAATAGGTCAAAATCTATGCGATCCAATTTTGGTACAAGTATAACTAGTTTGGTCTCCAGGTCTTGGTCGAATTATCAAAGTTTCGATCTTCAATTAATCTTACTCTCTTGATCTGATTTTGGATTTATTGATCAATCTACCAACTTGTTTCTCCTAGAGATGTGTGCACAAAAGGATGAACCAATTAAGTAATTATGGACAAATCTATATAATTAAAGCTAAAGTGGTGGGGAATGGGAGATGAGAAAAACCTCAACTCCCTCTTAGTTATGCCACGTAATAACCACTCAAAAGGCAACCCACCATTCACATTTTGAATGACTCTTTTAATTTATCTATTCGATCCTCTTTACCCATATCTATAATTGTAACCAATAGTAAAAGAACATTTTAAAAGTATTACCTTTGAATCGGTAGCAAAGTCTGGGGCCTTTTGTATATACGGCAGGTTACATGTTCAAATCTTTGCTCCTCCTTTAATAATTTATGACGTTCCCGTGACTTATTAATTTAGACACAAAAATAAAATACTTGTATAACCTCTATTCTATAAGGGAACTCTTGAGGTCATTTTATTAAATAAATTTCCAGTATCTTCTATAAAAGAGTCTATAGTAGCCTCAACTCTTTCATAATTTGAATTAATCAAATTGTATTAAATAATATAATTAATGCCAAGATTAGAGGAAATTTAATGGAAATTCGCAACCTATGCTATTTTCACAAGAAAAACAAATTTATTGGGGGGGGAATCAAAATAAGATTATTTCGTGACAACAATTATTCAATAAAAAGATGCTAATACATGTAGTATTCACTTTTCAAGAGTAAATATAAAGTACTAAAAAATGAAAAATTATACACTAAAATATGGTATTCACTTTTCAAGATTAGTAACAATCAATATGGGTATTAATTATACACAAGAGATGTAGGGAAAAAAAAACTATGCTTTACCCGGCAAAAGATTAATGTTCAATACAAAGTACTAAAAAGTAGTAACTCATACTCCGTATAATTATGCATTAAAGATGTAGAACCAACAAAAAAATTATGGTAAAATAGGTTGCTTAATAATATTTGTAAAATAATGTCTAGTTCTACAGTTCTATATTGGACAAAAGCGAATATTATGATACCCAAGATCGAAGGTCAAAACTAATATCTGTTTTCATTTATTTTAAGTTATTACTTCGACCTTGCACAACACATTTTAGGCTGCTTAATTACTGAAATAAAATAAGCATTTCAACAGGTTTCAATCTACTACAACTAAATACTCTTCTGATCGATTTTAATTAGCTCATATTGAGTTTAAATTTAAAAGGGAAATGGTTTACATTTATGTAGCCTAATAGACGTAATCGGCTCATGGAACCAAAGTTTTTTCGTGGGTGCATGCTACCTACATTAGTTGACTATTTTAACCCTTAATATTCATAGTACTCCATCCGTATTTATTTAGGAGTCACATGTTGGTCGGCACAAATATTAGAAAACAAGTGAATTTGATGTTATAATGATGCATGTGTGGTAGTTGAAAGTAAAGAAAAATATAAAAAAAACAAGAAGGGTGTAAAAGTTACAAAAATGGAATTGTTTAAGATTTAAGCGGGCTCATAGGAAATTAAAGAATAATAAACACTTGAGAAGTGAGTGTAAAAGTTACCCAAAATGGAATCGTGTCTCCTAAAAAATACGGATGGAAGTAGTAATTGTGACTCCTAAAAAATACAGAACGGGTAGAAGTTATGTGCTGCAAATCGATTGGGCGAAAAAGTGCAAGTGTTTAGACAATATATTGCGAGCAGAAAAAATAAAGAAACTGAAACACAATATTTTACATGTATAATTTTTTTACATTAGTACTACTACAATTTAGATTTTTGGTATGTATGGGCATGAGTATTACATTGTTTTATTTTTACACGTTTGGTTAATGTTGAGATCGATGATGTCTAATTTTTCTTTAGATGAATTTTGTGAATAATTTTTCTATTATTTGGAATGATTAGTTATAAACATGAAGGAGAACGAAAATGGGGAGAGAGAAATGAGAACCGAGGAGAAAGAAAATATTTGCTCGTATTATTTTTGTAATATTACGATCTTGCCATTACTAAAACGCGCTAGTTGGACGCTCAGATCTGATCACATTAAACGCATGAGATTGCTTCTCATTCTCATTTTAAGCTCCCTCCTCATTTTTTTTATTTTTTTATTATTTTTTTATTATTTTTTTATTTTTTTTTTATTTTTTGATAAGGAAAGAAAACCCAGGCGGACTACCTGACGCCATCCTTTCGAATGGGTGAATTACAATGACTCCGAACTAATAAAATACTTCTTGTAGAACAAATTGTACAATGAAACTACGTTCTAACCTCATAATACCCCAGACCCAGTTCCAAGTAAACTTGGTGAATAGACTTCTAAGATAGACGATTAGGCGAACGGTATATGATGACGCTCCATCATCCGGAATAATACAAACCCGAAGCCCGACCACACTACACTACAGTACGACTACACTATGCTATAGAAGAAACATTAAGCTAAAACAAAACTCTACAAAGAGATAAACAACATCTTATACAACAAACCAAAGAATAAAGAAGAATAACAATAAAAAACTTTAAAACTACATTTACAAAATTACAAAAGCCCCGTCGTCACCTGACCTTGAAGGAAATTAAGAGATCTCGAGCGGCAGTGGTGGCGGCAACGGCGGAGCCTAAACATCAACGAACCACGATTCTAACGGTAACGTGTTGACCCTAAAGTTTTGATGATGACAAAGCAAACTCCTGACAATTGGTTAAGTTATGTTGCATAATAGGTTCCGAGATCCTTAGAGGGATAATGCTAAGTTAAGGAGATCCTGAGTTGGATAAACTAAGCAACGTGGAATATAAGCAAGTAATTGATCCATGTCAGACACTACATTGAAGAAATAATCATTATGCAAGGCGAGATCCTTAGGCGAGTTCCTAAGGCGAGATCCTCATATATTATGTGGATCCTCGGCGTTCCAGAGAAGGAACAAATCGGGAAGTATTCGAGTGAAGCTTCTAAAGGTGCAACATGAAGACTACAACATATGAGTTTATGTTTTAGGATTTATGTAAGTATTTAATAAAGTTTATAAGTAATTTGGTATGAAAGGGACATAGTATTTTGGTACGTTTTAAATGAAATATGTTATCTGTAATTATAAAAGAGTTTTAACTTGGAAAATCTTTTTAATAAATAAAATGTATTTAATTAATAAATGAAACATAGGATTCTCATTTACTCTCCTTGTTTCTCAAGTAAAAGTTTTTCCACGTTCCTTGAAACTCTCCCCACGTATTTCTGTTCAACGTACATTTAGAGTTTTGATTTGGTCTCCCTTGTTTCTCTCCAACTATGCCCATGTTACTGAGCAGTAACTGTTAGTGGGTGGTTGAGGGAAACATGGGTACCAAACCCTAAGTAAAACTCTCCTATAAAAGGAGAAGAGTTTTAGCTTTTCAAAAAACACAACTGATCTTTGCAAAATATATTTTAAGAGCTTAAACGTTTTAAAAGAGAATCAGTTTTCAAAAGAGTGTCCCTTGAGTTCCTTATTGCTTTGAGCTTTATTACGTACTAGAGTTTTATATCAAAATTGTATTTTGGGTTTAAGGGTTGAGTGATCCTTAATTGACTTAGGGTTAAGTCAAAGAGAAACAGAGCGACTTAGAGTTAAGTCAAAGAGAAAAGGAGCGACTTAGAGTTAAGTCAGAGAGAGAAAGAGGAGCACAGTAATCAAAGGGGATTGCTGTGGGGAACTCGTGTTCGAGAGGAACTCGAGTTAGAGAGTGTATTTGTAATAGAGTTATTGCATTAATACAAAAGAGTAGTGAGGTTCTTCTTGATTAGGGTCAAGAAGGTTCCTCCATTTTATATCTTTCTTCGCTCATTATTCTCAGTTTCTTTATTGTTTAAATTCCGCAAGAAACTTACCCAAGTTCCCAAGAAACAATTCACCCCCCCCCCCCTCTTGTCAAGTGTTCCTACTGAACTATCAGTTGGTATCAGAGCAGGATCTCACAAAAATACAGGAAACCCTGTTGAGAAAAAGTTCCTGGAAAATATGAACGCTTACGAGAAACTCGAGGAAGGTTATTCCACTCAAAGACCTCCAATGTTCAACGGTAAATTCTACACCTACTGGAAGAACAGGATGGAGATCTACATCAAGGCAGAGAACTATCAAGTCTGGCGAGTCATAGAAGTCGGTGATTTCGAGGTAACAATGACCAATGCTCAAAATGAGGTAGTTCCTAAACCCATGTCTGATTTTACTAAGGAAGATTTTGAGAAATTCGAAATCAACGCAATGGCTGTGAAAATCTTGCATTGCGGCCTTGGACCTCATGAACATAACAGAGTTATGGGGTGCAAGAGCGCAAAGCAAATCTGGGATCTCCTTCAAATAACTCATGAAGGAACTAATGAGGTCAAACGTTCAAAAATTGATTTATTAATGTCTAAGTATGAACGTTTTGAAATGCAACCAAGAGAAACAATACAGGAAATGTTTACTCGTTTCACTAATATCACTAATGAACTAGTTTCTCTTGGAAGAAATATTCCCTCTGATGAACAGGTTAGGAAGATCCTAAGGAGCATGCCACAGGATGATAGATGGAGAACCAAGGTCACGGCATTGTTCGAAACAAAGGATTTCACCAAATTCAACATTGAACAATTGGCGGGATCCTTGATGACGCACGAATTACATCTAGGAGCAGCTGTTCCTGAGAATCCCAAGAATCGAGGCCTTGCTCTTAAGGCTGAGGAACAGGAGGACTCGGATCCTGATGAAGAAGAAGCTGCCATGTTGGTCAGAAGAATGAAAAGATTTTACAGGAACTCTAAACCTGGAAATCTAAGAGGAAGGAACTCAATGAGAAAACCAAGCGGTTCCAAGCCTGACCAAGGATGTTTCAAGTGCGGAGAATCAGACCATCTAATCAAAGACTGCCCTCAGTGGGAAAATGAAAAAGGGAAAGGCAAGGGAAAGGATCTGTCCAAGGAAAGATTCAACAAATCAACCTTTGCCAAACCCAACTTAAAGAAGGCTATGATCGCAGCTTGGGGAGATGCTACTGACTCGGAAGAAGATGAGGATCAACCAATTGAAGAAACAGCAAACCTTTGTCTTATGGCAAAGATTGATGGAACAACCCAAGATCCATCAAAAGAAGTAAGTTCCTCAACTCTTCAATCTCTGTCTAAAAATAAGTTAGTGGAATTATTGATAGAAACTCTAGATAACTTTAAAAAGCTCAGTGTAATAAAGGCTCAAAGTGACAAAGCCTTGGAACTCACCAAGGGACACATGACCTACCTTAATAATGTTAGATCTGATGTACAGGGTAGGTTCTTTGACTTGCTTGATAGAAACACTGCTCTTCAAAACTCCTTTGAGAGAGTCAAAAATGAAAACATTCTTCTCAAAGTGGAACTCAGTCAATATAAACTGTTTAATTTAAGCCTAGATCCTAGCAAGTCTACTGAGATTAGCATGGGGGTCTTTAACGTTGATTTGGAAAACTTAAACAGTGAGTTGGTCACAGTAAAGGAACAAAAGGAGAAATTAACCAAGGAACTAGCCTTAGCAAATGCACATAAACAATCTCCTAGAATCACACCTAAGTGGATTGAGAAGGCTCAATCTAAGAGAACTGAAGGCCTAGGTTTTTACTATAAAAGGAACAATGGTAAAAAGAAAAATTATGTGGAACTGCCTAGTGTCAAAGTTTGTTCCTTTTGTGGTACTGGTGATCATGTTGTGACTGAGTGTTCCAAAAAGAAGGATCTGTTCAATAAAAACCAGAACATTGTCAAGAAGATATGGATTAAGAAAGATGAACCTTTAGTAGAAAAGGAACTCGAGGAAACCCGAGTTCCTGTATCTAACAATTGATAATATTGCAGGTCCTAGTGAGGGGGAACAACTCGTGGTATCTTGATAGCGGGTGTTCCAAGCACATGACAGGAGATAAAACCAAATTTCTCTCACTAGAGGCCTACAACGGAGGAACTGTGACCTTTGGAGACAATAAGAAAGGTGAAATCATCGCCATTGGAAAAGTAGGAAGGTCAAGTTCCCATTCAATTGATAATGTGTTCCTGGTAGAAGGTTTAATGCACAGTCTGCTTAGTATTTCACAATTCTGTGACAAAGGAAACTCGGTAAGCTTTACTTCAGAAAGTTGTCGAATTATTAACAATAACAGTAAGGAAGTTATCTTGGAAGGAACTCGCAAAGGGAACACATATACTGTGGATCTCAACAAAGTTCCAAGGAACAACTTAACTTGTCTTAGTGTTATTGAGGAGGATCCACTTCTATGGCACAAGAGATTCGGACATGCTAGCTTTTCTTTGCTTGACAAACTGAGATCAAAGGAACTAGTGAGAGGTTTACCTTCCATCAAGTTCCTTAAAGACAAAGTTTGTGAAGCATGTGCCAAAGGAAAACATGTCAGGAGCTCTTTCAAGCCTAAGAAAATGGTTAGCACAACCAAACCATTGGAACTCATCCATATGGATTTGTGTGGACCTATGAGAATTCAAAGTAGAAGTGGAAAACGCTATGTCTTGGTTATTGTTGACGATTTTTCTCGATATACCTGGGTTATTTTCTTAGCAAGTAAAGATGAAACGTTTAATGAATTTGTTGCTTTTGCTAAGAGAATACAAAGATCCACAGGACGTCAGCTAATACATATAAGGTCAGATCATGGAACTGAATTCGAGAATCACAAGTTTGATGAATACTGCAAGGAACAAGGTATGGATCACAACTTTTCTGCACCTAGGACTCCACAACAAAATGGAGTCGTTGAAAGGAAAAATAGAACCTTGGAAGACATGGCTAGAACCATGTTAATTGCCAGTTCCTTACCAAGGAACTTCTGGGCTGAAGCAGTAAACACAACTTGCTATATTGTTAATAGAGTAATGATCAGGGCCATTTTAAACAAGACTCCCTATGAGTTATTAAAAGGAAACAAACCCAATATCTCTTACTTTAGAGCCTTTGGGTGTAAATGCTTTGTTCACAACAATGGCAAAAGGAACTTAGGGAAATTCGATGAAAGAAGTGATGAGGCCGTGTTCCTAGGATACGCCTTAAACAGTAAAGCATATAGAGTTTATAATAAAAGGTCGATGTGTATTGAAGAGAGTGTACATATAATATTTGATGAAGCTAACAATGTTGATGAGATTCAGGAACAGGAAGATTTCGAAATTGGATTAACTCGTTTTACAGATTATGAGGAGGAAATCTCTCCTGGAAGAAAGCAAAATGGAATAGCAGATCCACAAACACAAGAAACTGCTACTAACCAAGGAGTTCCTGGAAGAAGAACCCCTGATCCTGAGGAACCAGAAAATGTTGATCATGAGGAACCAGAAAATGCAAATCCTGAGGAACCAGAAGATGATGATTCTGAGGAACCAGAAGAAGATCAAGAGACCTCTGATGCAGAGGAACAAGGATCTCAGGAAACAGAAGGAACTGAAGAGACCTTAGATGTTCTAGTGGCACAATTTCAACCTAAGCCCTGGAAACATCAAAGTTCTCACCCAATGGATCTGATTATCAGTGACATTAGGAAAGGAACTCAAACAAGGTCTCAACTAAGGAACTTCTGTGCTTTTCATGCGTTCCTCTCCACAATCGAGCCAAGGAACCACACCGAAGCTTTGGAAGATGCTGATTGGATCACTGCCATGCAAGATGAGTTAAATGAGTTCCAAAGGAACAAGGTATGGCATCTGGAACCCAAACCAAAGAATCAGAAAGTCATAGGACTAAAGTGGGTGTTCAGGAACAAGCTCGATGAACATACTACAATCATCAGGAACAAGGCAAGGTTAGTAGTCAAGGGCTACAATCAACAGGAAGGTATTGATTTCGAAGAAACCTTTGCTCCTGTTGCTAGATTAGAAGCTATTCGTATTCTAATTGCTTTTGCAGCTTTTATGGGATTCAAGTTGTATCAGATGGACGTCAAATGTGCTTTCTTAAATGGTTTTCTTGAGGAAGACGTCTATGTGGAACAACCCCCTGGTTTTGAGAATCCCAAATTTCCGAACCACATCTATAAGCTTGATAAAGCTCTTTATGGGTTAAAGCAAGCTCCTAGATCGTGGTACGAGAGATTATCAAAGTTTCTTTTACAAAATGATTTTAAACGTGGAAGAATCGATAAAACTCTATTTTTAAAATCAAAAGGATCTGACTTATTAGTTGTACAAATTTATGTCGATGATATATTATTTGGTGCTACTAACGAAAATTTGTGCAAGGATTTTGCTAATTTAATGTGCAGTGAGTTTGAAATGAGTATGATGGGGGAACTCAATTTCTTTCTTGGTTTGCAAATCAAACAAACTAAGGAAGGAATTATGATCCACCAACAAAAATATGTGAAGGAACTCCTCAAAAAGTACGATCTAGATTCAGTGAAAACAAATCACACTCCTATGGGAACAGCCACAAGACTAGATGAGGATCCCACAGGAAAAAGTGTGAATCAAACGACATACAGGGGAATGATTGGATCTCTGCTATACCTGACTGCAAGCAGACCAGACATATCATTCAGTGTTGGGTTATGTGCAAGATTTCAATCAAACCCAAAGGAGTCCCACATGACTGCAGTGAAGAGGATATTCAGATACCTCAAAGGAACAGACGATCTATGTCTGTTTTATCCAAGAAGTGGAACTTTCGATTTAAAAGGATATGCAGATGCAGATTATGCAGGTGATTTAGTAAACCGAAAGAGCACATCAGGTATGGTTCAATTGCTAGGATCTTGCATGGTTTCTTGGGGTTCCAAGAAACAGAATACCGTTGCCTTATCCACAGCAGAAGCTGAATATGTAGCAGCTGCCGCATGTTGCTCTCAAATACTGTGGATAAAGCAACAGTTAAGGGATTTCGGGATCATATATGATTGTGTTCCTATTTATTGTGATAACACTAGTGCAATCTGCATTTCTAAGGATCCGGTACATCATTCCCGGGTTAAGCATATTCATATTAGGCATCACTTTCTTAAGGATAATGTTGAAAAAGGTTTAATCAAGTTGGACTTTTGTCAAACCGAGAATCAAATTGCAGATATTATGACTAAACCTTTAAGCAGAGAGAAGCATGAGAAAATGAGAATGGAACTCGGGATGATCAAAATAAGATAAGGAAGCTGACAGATCCTCATGAGGTATGACTCTTTTAGATTTAAGCATTACTACTGTATACCATTATAAATACATGTGCGTAAAGCATAACTGAAGTTTACCATCGTTGAGGAACAACTAAAAATTTCGAATTAAAAATGTGTATTTAATTAGTCAGTAATATGAGATACGTAATTCACAAAGTTCCACTAATTTAGGAGGATCATGGTTATCTTCTGTTACAAATTTTTATTTACTCATTTTATTTAATTTTTCCACAAATTTTATTTTTCCACAAATTAATTTTTTTTCTATAAATATATCCTTAAACTTTTTAATTCCACCAAATTTTATCTTTTCCAAAGTTTAAAGCTAATGGAACTCACACCCACTCCTATGGATCTATCATACCCTAGCCCACCTCAAATACAGAAAACATCAAAGGAACAAGCCTTGATAATTTACACTCCTCCTCTCCATCTTCCTTCCTCTTCTCCACCATCTCCAACAATGGTGAGAACAAGTTTAAACACAAATCTGAAACGAAAAAGAAAATCTCAATCCCCTACTCCTATGGATATCTCACCCATTCCACAACAAATCCAACAAAACAAAAATCCCCAAATTCCATCACCAAAAACCCTAGATTTTCAAAATTCAAAATCTGAAAACCTAACCACCATGGACGGCGGCCGACTACAAGAACCCGCCGGCGGCGGCAAGTCGGCGACCGAACCCAGACCGGCCGACCGACCCACCGACGCCTCCCTTGCCTCAATACCGAGCCACGACACCTCTCTTCTCCTCACACAAACCGACGGCGACGGCTCTCAGCCATCTCATCCGCCCGACACGTCCGTCGCCGGACCACTACCGTTCGCGAACCCCCTCCCTCCACCCTCCCTCACGTTCGCAACCCTTCCTCCTCCACCCACTTCCCTCACGACACCCAATCACCAGCAAATCGCGACACCTACAAATCCCACCACCCAAATCGCGACAACCACAACACCCACCAACCAAATCGCGACGAACTCTATCCCCGACCCAGACCCGCTCGTCCCCTCACCTACCAAACCCGACACCAACCTTATCCCTCCGCCCAGCCCACCCTCCCCCTCCGTTTTGTCGACAGAGAAGACCCACCACCGACCCGCGAAAAGGCAGCGACGGTCGGGTGGTGGGGTGGTTGTGAAGTCGAAAAAGAACGTGGCTTGTTCTAAGGGGGAAATAACCCCAACCCGGGTCCTTTCGGCGGATGAAGCGAATTTGGTTAAAGCTTTTGCTGTAAATCAGACTTGGTGTGAGACTAATCTTGAGGAATTCATGGAAATTCTTAAACATCAGGGATGGGTAAGCCTATTTTGTGATTATTCTAAAACCTCCATATTTCCAGATGCTATGAATGAATTTCGCGCGAACTTTAAATATGTGGATGGTGTTTGTTCAAGTAGTGTGAATGGAACAGCGTTTGAATTTAATGCTGAATATATTGCTAAGTTATTGAATATTCGTAATGAGGGATTTGATTTATATGTGAAAGGAGCAACCGCTAAAATTCAGATTGGTGTAATGACTAATGAACAACTTGTGGAAGCCATAGGAGGAGATCTTAAAGTGTGTTCCTTAACTAACCAAAGCTTGTTTCCCACCCCTCTACAAAAACTACTTTTTAACCTTGTTCGTAGAGGTATTGTTCCTCGCACACAAAAGCGTACCTTGGCCAACCTCTATGATGCTTCTTTGATGTATTGCCTTGAACACAAAATACCAATCAACTTTCCTGCCTTAATGATTAAACACTTATCCCATTGTGTTCCTTCAGATTATAAAGTTGGTTATGCTTCATTGTTGACAATGGTGTTTAGGAGTTTCTCTGTGGATTTGCGTGACTATGGAGAGTTGATGGTCCCTAGTCAACAAATTGTGCAAAGTGATTTATTAAAAAGCATGAATCTAGAAGTTGCTAATGGGAGATTATGTTGGGCCATGGCTACAGTGAAGGAACCTAAAAGTAAGGGGGAAAAAGAAGGTGTTCCTAAAGTAGTTCCTAAGAAGGTGGAAAAGGCTTCTAAGGTGGTTCCTAAGGTGCCAAAGGATGTTCCTCGTGGTAAACGTAGGAGCATAAGAGTAGCCACTAGGGTTCCTACGGTCATTGTTCCTCCGGTGTTCGTTGACATATCTTGTGACAATGAGGATGATGATGGGAACGTAGAGGTATTGGAGGACACTGTTGAAATTGAAAAGGAGGAAAAAGAATCCACCCCTGTTCCTACACCAAAGGTGAATAGCCCTGTTCCTCAACCAAGGTACATCCCTGTTCCTCCCATTCCTACTGTTCCTTCTTCCATTACTGGCTTTGGTGGGTTTGCTGCTTTTGGTGCTTCAAGTTCCTTAGGATCTCATGATCCCAATAAGGAGGAACTCAAGGAACAGGTTATCATGTTGAGAAAGGATATGGATAGAATGATAAAGCTTCAAGAGTCCACAAATGCTATGATACTACAACTCCAGAATCAGATTTCAGCCTTGTTATCTGGAGTTCAACCAATGGATTCAAGTCCTTCCCATACTTGAGGATCTCTTTGCCAAATCTACACTTGTTCCATCCTAATTTCCAAGATCCCATATTTTTTTGTGTGTGTGTGCTACATTAAGCTTTATTTTTATTTTGGAACTTTTTATTTATTTTTTTGGTTTGTACTCCTTTCATGGGATACAGTTACATCCTTTATTTCCTTTATTTTATTTTATTTCCTTTAATTTTAGTGGAACTCATCAATGAACGTATCTCTAAAATCATGACTAGTTATTTATTATGTTTTCTATTCAAATCTAGTACGTTGGAACTTAACTTTGAGGCTAACTTAGTTTGCCAGCCGTTGATCGGAGGGCGCTCTAATCGGTATATATTAGTATTGCGTATTTCTACTTTTTGTTAATGCCAACAGGGGGAAATGAATGCAAACTTAAATTAAATTGATCTCTTGAGTCCGTTTCACTACTCTCTTCTCGATGTAAGTATTAAATTTTTTTTTTTCGTTCTATTTAATTTCGTTTATTAAAATTAATTTTGATTTTCCTTAATATTCATTTAGGAAGTTTAGTTTAATTTTTATAAATCCTTTATTTATTGTATTGCTTAATATTTTCGCTAATTGATTATTATTGCATTTAGTGAAAGTTTGCTTTTGTTGTCATCACCAAAAAGGGGGAATATTGTTGACCCTAAAGTTTTGATGATGACAAAGCAAACTCCTGACAATTGGTTAAGTTATGTTGCATAATAGGTTCCGAGATCCTTAGAGGGATAATGCTAAGTTAAGGAGATCCTGAGTTGGATAAACTAAGCAACGTGGAATATAAGCAAGTAATTGATCCATGTCAGACACTACATTGAAGAAATAATCATTATGCAAGGCGAGATCCTTAGGCGAGTTCCTAAGGCGAGATCCTCATATATTATGTGGATCCTCGGCGTTCCAGAGAAGGAACAAATCGGGAAGTATTCGAGTGAAGCTTCTAAAGGTGCAACATGAAGACTACAACATATGAGTTTATGTTTTAGGATTTATGTAAGTATTTAATAAAGTTTATAAGTAATTTGGTATGAAAGGGACATAGTATTTTGGTACGTTTTAAATGAAATATGTTATCTGTAATTATAAAAGAGTTTTAACTTGGAAAATCTTTTTAATAAATAAAATGTATTTAATTAATAAATGAAACATAGGATTCTCATTTACTCTCCTTGTTTCTCAAGTAAAAGTTTTTCCACGTTCCTTGAAACTCTCCCCACGTATTTCTGTTCAACGTACATTTAGAGTTTTGATTTGGTCTCCCTTGTTTCTCTCCAACTATGCCCATGTTACTGAGCAGTAACTGTTAGTGGGTGGTTGAGGGAAACATGGGTACCAAACCCTAAGTAAAACTCTCCTATAAAAGGAGAAGAGTTTTAGCTTTTCAAAAAACACAACTGATCTTTGCAAAATATATTTTAAGAGCTTAAACGTTTTAAAAGAGAATCAGTTTTCAAAAGAGTGTCCCTTGAGTTCCTTATTGCTTTGAGCTTTATTACGTACTAGAGTTTTATATCAAAATTGTATTTTGGGTTTAAGGGTTGAGTGATCCTTAATTGACTTAGGGTTAAGTCAAAGAGAAACAGAGCGACTTAGAGTTAAGTCAAAGAGAAAAGGAGCGACTTAGAGTTAAGTCAGAGAGAGAAAGAGGAGCACAGTAATCAAAGGGGATTGCTGTGGGGAACTCGTGTTCGAGAGGAACTCGAGTTAGAGAGTGTATTTGTAATAGAGTTATTGCATTAATACAAAAGAGTAGTGAGGTTCTTCTTGATTAGGGTCAAGAAGGTTCCTCCATTTTATATCTTTCTTCGCTCATTATTCTCAGTTTCTTTATTGTTTAAATTCCGCAAGAAACTTACCCAAGTTCCCAAGAAACAATTCACCCCCCCTCTTGTCAAGTGTTCCTACTGAACTATCATAACGGCTAATCGCTATGCCACCTAGCGGCTTACATGAAAGAGAACACTTCCAGGTCAGATTCAAACTGATAGGTTCAAAGATCTTAGGTTAAGAGCCGGCTGAGGCACCTAGGATCACTGGGCTAAAACAAAAGCGAGTTTGGCTAAAGATTTTCCGACGAAAAAGAAACTCAGGCCATTAATGGTCTTAGATCTTCCTCCAAACAAATTATAATGCAGGACTTCATATTCTCCCAAATACCAAATTCATGAAAGATACTCATGAATCAGAATTATTTGCGAAAGAATGGTCAGCTTAAGGTTCGAAAAGGTCGGGTACGATCTCAAAATTGAGATCAAAATTACAAACCATTGAACCTAAAGTTCTTGAAGAAGGACTAGATTAATTGAGAAATGGGGCCAAAATGACCGGAGCATTTCCTCATACATGGAGGTAGATTTGATTTTACTTTGGGGTGGCGGCTGAAGCTTGACATTTTTCTAGGGTTTTTGCTTTTAGAGAGAGAAGCTCTCACCAAAATTCACCCCATACTTTGTACTCCCTCCGTCCCGGAATACTCAACCCGCTTTGACCGGCACATAGTTTAAGGTACTTGAATTGACTTGTTTAATTTAATAGGTAGTAGTTGATAGTGGGGTATTATTTTAATGTAGTTAGTGGAAAATGTGTTAAGAGGTGGGGTTGGGGAGAGTAGGGGTTGAATTTTTAATTATTTTTTGTATGGAGTAGGGGGTAGGTGGGTTAATAGGGGTGGAGTGAGAAATAATATAATATTGTTAGAATATTTCCATTTTTAGGAACAGGTCAAGTATTAAGGGACGGCCCGATAAGGAAAACAGGTCAAGTATTCCGGGACGGAGGGAGTAGCTCCCTCCTCATTTGAGTATATATATGTGCGCATAGAACACCGGTACAAATAAAATCAACTCTCAATGGTAATATAATTGATTCAACTTTAGACGGTAAAGTTGCATTAACTGGAACAGCCACACAGATGAGAAAATTGACCAAAATTTATATGGCAAAAGACTTCCAATACCATCATAATCTATCCTAGCCTCCTAGGGTCAATGTAGTATGGATTATTTTTTATTTTCTTCTATCAAATTCTAATTCCACCATTATCACTTTTTACTTTTGGCATCTATTTTTATTTGTCTTATTTTGTTTTTTTACTGTAGTATTTCCTCCCTATTTACCTACATCATCCCTTCGTCCACATGTTTTTAAAAGACACCAATTCTTAAATAGACTTGATCCACATTAAATTTATTGTAGAATATGACTTAAAATAAAATCAACAACTTATTCCTAATTTACTTTGGCATTTTACTAGGATTATTATGAACAAAATATCAAATTAGTGTCTCTGATACAGCTTGAATAATGTGATATTAATTCACAATTCGCTTTTAAAAATATAGGTTACTATGCTTCCAAAAATGGTTACTATGTCTAAGAATTTTGATGTTTAATTTATTATGGTTACTATATGAACAATAAAGGTCACTATAAGTATAAAAAGGTGCTAGAGAAAAATATTGATTTTGGGTCCACACTAATATTATTGTGGACCAAGTTCACGCAAGAATAATCCTTTAAAAGAAGGTTTGATATAAGTTTCATCTTAACCGTCATAGAGTTTTAGAAGGTTTGAGTTGAATTTAATAAGCTAATATTTCCTACGTTTCGAAATTGTTGTACTACTTGTTTTACTTTATACACTATTCATATAAAAAATATAAATTTTATCATATTGTTGACGTTGTACGCGAACAAACAATAACACCCTATTTTGTAGGGCGAATAGGTGTCCACGGGTACTTCCTTTAAACGATGGCCGACCTTATTATGTAGAGTCCTTGCTCGTGAACGGATTAATTTGTAGGAAATCACCAAATACAAGAATTTTCTATGACTAAATTAATACGAAATGAAAGGCTCAAATGAAATAGCACCCGAAGAAGCAAATATCATTGATTGATATAGAATGAAAAACTGGACAAACATTAAATCATGAAGAGAAAACCTCCATGGTTGAATGCTTGAAAAATTCAAGCCTTAAACTGCCGGAAATGCTTCAATACATGAGGGAAATCGCTACGAACTATTGCTACGCTACTGCTAGGCTAATAAGCCTAGGATTACGCTAAGCGCCAGGGCTAAAAGCAACAAAAAACTAAGAAATTAACAAATGTTTTGTTTGTGTTTTGATGATGTCCTTTGATTGCTGTATCTGAATGTATTTATACCCTTGATGAAGATGGCTAGTGGCGGTTTGCAGGAGAATAGAAGTTTGAACCAGTAACTTCTTGAACGGAGAGAGAGGGAGGTTGTACGATCGTGGCCACGCCAACCTTAAATCTCTCTGTAATTGGCGCTAGCTTTTGCCGTTTATGGACTTCGCTTTTCTATTGGGCCTTTCCTTGTTCGTCCTCTTTACTCTTTCTCTTGGACTTATCCTGTAACCAGCCCCGGCCCTGAGGGCAGGCGAGGAGTGCAGCCGCCTAGGGCCCAAGGCGAAATGGGGCACAAAAATTCAAATATGTACAGTGCATTAATACAATACTAAATTAACGCGCTAAAGAACAACGATGTATCCTTAGCTCAGTGGTAAAGTGCTTCCATGTTTTACCCAGAGGGCCTGGATTCGAGTCCTCGCGCATTTTGTTTCATTCTTTTTGTTTTACTTTTTAGCTTTTTTTTAAAAAATCCACTTTAATTTTTTAGGAATTTATTTTCTCATGTATATTTTGCGTATGTTCATTTTTAACTTATTAAAACTCTCTCTTTCATGTTAGCACTATGTTTAAGACAAATAAGTCCACACCGAGCTTACGTATGTAGTGCTTGATATCTAGTTTAGCTTTTCGTACTCAGTTATAATTCATGTAATATTTCTGGGCAAAATTACCAGTACGATGGACTATGAGTCTATCTTACATATTACTGAAAAATCATATTTCAAACTTTAATGAAAACAAGAGTAAATAACTACTAAAACAAATATATTGATATTAATTTTATTTTATTTTTGAACAAATAATAAACCTTATCACTCCGTATTTATATTGAATACCCAATACTATAATTAACTGATTATCTATTTTACTAATAGTTTGCAAGTGCTTAGCAGCAGACCGATGAAATTCTAGAAGAAGATAAATTTTTTATTGATTTAAATTTGAATATGTTGATTGGACGGAAATTTTGATGTGTCTATTTTCCAATAGTGAAACGATATATTTTAGTTATGTATCAGACATATCATTTCGAAAGGGGACCTAATCCCTTATTTCGCCTAGGGTCCCCAAAAAGTCAGGACCGGGCTTGCCTGTAACACCCTAATAATTCATTGCCTTTACAAAACTATTTTCCAACTTAAAATAAAGGAATTACTAACATATTACCGCCACCTTGATAACGATTAAGGCTATTACCAGAATTACTCAGCCGAAATAACTAACTTTCAAAACATTAAATAGTAGTTAATGACTTCCATACAAATTGGAACCATAACGGCGAAAACCAAAATATTTAAGTAACCAAAATCCATTACCTAGCAGTTTAAGTAGTCTAGACTAGTAAAATAATAGAGTTTAACAATGCAGGAGAAAAATAACGCTCATTCAAGATCCCCATGCTAGATAACGTCTCCAGCAAGTTATGTCTACAAAACTGTTATTTAAAAACTACTCCCCAACAGTGCAAATGCAATGGTGGATCATCACAGGGTCATTAAGGCAAAGACCATGACCAAAAGACATAAAGCACGAAGTCAGCGAAAGCTGAGTACGAACAAGATGGAATGAAATCCTAGTCTAACATGCTTCACTCACAGTAAATAATCCACATGCAAAAGCCATATAAATAAACAATTAATCATGGAGACAAGACTCGACTCTTGACATGAGTCTTGACAGGACTCTTGACATGACTCTTGACTCATATAGATTAATTAAGAATAAGCTTCGAACGGGCCTAAAAGAAATATCCATTAAAGGAAGGGTGCTGGGAGCCCACCAAACACCAAAAATATATAATAAAAAAAAAACAAATGTCGGACCATACCGACGGAATTCCAGCTCATAAAAGAAATGAAACAACGTCTTGTATCATTAATAGGAGTACAAGTTTTCCTGCAAGACTCCCCCCATTGTTCATACTCAAGGTATATACGTTCCAAGAGTTTTGAAACTTGTTCTGGTTGCACTTTACGTTTATTAATATTTTCTAACCAAGTGAACTCAAGACACAACACAAGGCATATAATAAACAAGCAACCAAACAAAAATCCTTTTTAATCCATTAGGACTTGTGATCAAACATACAAGACTCAAGTGATATTACTACCATTGTTCCTTCTCAACATACTATTGAGATTATTTGACATGCCTATTAACATGCGGGTTGTGCACTAGGCACGAAATATCCTTAATTCAATTCACATAGACTTCCCAAACATACCCTACAAACGGGGTAAAATAAATGGTGCAACGAGATACGAATACTTAGCTCAAAATATGTTAGAGATTACGTACTATAGCATTAACACAATCCCTTGCATGTGAAACACCCATACATGCACACTTGGACAACATGCTTGACATTAAATTCAACAATCATAAATAATCACAACATGCTTGTTCAATAAACCCATAGTTCCACAATAATCCAAACATTCTTGTTCACTACATCAAACATGAATCCATAATAATAAGGCTATTTTGTATAAAAAACTCTTTATTTTATGGTTTTCTCTAAAAAATACCACACAACAATTCGCGCCGTCTCCCTGTAGACATAAGACCTAATAAAGTATACAACATGTTCGTTCACAATAACAAACATGAATACATAATAATCCAAGCCACATGAATCACAATAATATAATATCACATGAATCCTCAAGAAAACGGTGGTCACCCTAAACATGTACGTACCTTGAATACCTAAGTACGTGGGCCACTTTGTGAATCAAGGCTTTAGAATAGAAACCACCTCCTATCATTAAAATAATTAAATTTAATTATTATTCACGTTCATTAAATTTCTAGCAACTTTATTAACTTTTAAAACACTTGAATTAAGAAATCAACCGTTTATTAATAAAACAATAGTCTCAATTGAACGATTAAAACCCTAGCATGAAATTAATTTATTTTCGTGCTAAAAACCATTAAAAATTTACGTTTTAAGTCTTTATAATATTCTAAAAAATATAATTGATTATCATAATTAAAATAGTTATCAAATTATGCTAATCAATTAGTCATTAGGCTTAAATTGAAACCCTAACCCTAAATCACCATTAAAATCACTTTAAACCATAAAAAATAACACTTTATTTAATATTTCAAATCTGAAAATTATAATACTTCAAACCAAAATATCCTTCAATAATCTAAACACATAAATCCTCAAAATTTGGTGTTCATAACCAATCCCAGCAGTTTAATCAATCATAAATCAATAATAATAAAAAATTCATAATTTAAAATACGTAATTGAAATAGAATAGATTAGGGAAAAGAGAATTATACCAAACCAGCATATAGCACGGTACGATCACGAATTGAATGTGACCAGGAACAAATAGGATAAAAAGTATGGAGCACGGTGCGCGGCACACACACGAGTGCTTGGGTGTGTGCGGGTGTGCGACGCGAGCAAACAACAAGGCAACATGGGTTGTGCGGTGCGTCGAGGGCAGTAGGGGTACACGAGTGTGCAGGTGAGAGAGGGAGTGCACAAGTGTGCGTGCTGTGCGAGGGAAGAAGCAGCCAACATGGGCTCGTGGGCGCTGGGCGTCGAGTGCACGAACGAAGGCAACAACGAGGGTAAGAGAGGGCGAGTGCGCGTGTTTGCGAGGGGCGCAGCACGCGGGGCGAGAGAACGAGTGTCTAGCGATAAGAGCAACAGCGAGTAGTGCGCTCGGCTGGGTTGTGCGACGCAAGGGAGGGGGGAGAAAAGAGAGAGAGCCGGGTATGAGAGAGGGAGAGAGGGAGAGAGAGAGAGAGAAAAATAATGAGGGTTTAATGAGGGGATCAATCGAATTAAGAGAGGTATTTATAGGCTTCCCCAAATCCCTAGTGGGCAAGGCTTATGGGTTTGGGTATTGGGCTTTCATTTAATGATCGGGTTTGAATTATGAATTTAAATTAGAAATTCTAGTTGGGCTCAACTATTAATACGAGTTGGGCTTAGAGTTAATTCAAACCATTTAAAAATCGAAACCCAAATAAATTTTCCGACTTCGAATAATAAATTCGTTCCGTAATTAATTAAATAATAAGTATTCTAATTAATAAAAATACATTTAAATAATATTTAAACGCAATTTGAATTCTAAAAATCATAAAAATGCTTTATAAATACAATAAAATATATTTATAAATACGGAAAAATACGAGGTATTACATTCTACCCTCCTTAAAAGAAGTTTCGTCCTGAAACTTGGGCTCGGTAACCAAAACATGAAACTCAAAACTTGAGACTTTATGAGACTTTATTTCTTTTTCTTGCAAAAATTTTAGTTGTTGTACTCTTTAGATGATTCAACATGACAATATGAAGTGAAAATTCAATAGAAGCACTAAATTAAGCATAAAATAAGGGAAAATAAGGTAAATAAGCGTAAAATTCTACAACACTCTACTCCCTTAAAAGACACGAGTTACGACCATGTAACTCAACTAACCTCGGGAAAATATCGGGATATTTCTTTCTCATTTCATCCTCTGCTTCCCATGTATCTTCTTCTGATTCTTGATTAGACCATAACGCTTTCACAATCTTAACATCCTTAGTTCGCGTACTACGCACTTTACTATCCAAGATTTTGACTGGCCTTTCCTCAAAAGATAAACTTTTGTATAATTCAATGGTTTTCGGTTGCAACATATGCGATTTATCCGGAACATACTTCCTAAACTGGGATATATGGAACACATTATGCACTCTATGCATGTCCATGGGTAAGGCTAGTCTATAAGCTACCTTTCCTATCTGTTCTAGGATTTCATATGGGCGTATGTACTTAGGGCTAAGCTTCCCTTTCTTGCCAAATCTCATTACACCCTTTATTGGTGAAATTTTGAGCAACACTTTGTCACCTATTTGGAATTCTTCATCCCTTCGTTTCAAGTCTGCATAGCTCTTTTGGCGATCTTGCGCTGCTTGAATTTTGGATTGAATAGTTATAACTTGGTTCATTGTGTCCTATATCATCCGAGGTCCTAACACAACGGTTTCACCAATGTCATTCCAACATAGGGGACTTCTACATTTTCGTCCATACAAGGCCTCGAATGGTGCCATTCCTATACTGGCATGATAGATATTATTGTATGAAAACTCAATTAGATCTAAGCTATCTTCCCATCCTCCTTGGAAATCTATACACATGCTCGAAGCATATCCTCAAGTGTTTGAATAGTCCTTTCAGTCTGTCCATCTGTGGCTGGATGGAATGTTGTACTCTTTTTCAATGTTGTACCAAAATTCTTATGCACACTTTTCCAGAAGTTCAAAAGAAACCTTGAATCCCTATCTGACACGATATCCTTAGGAACTCCATGTAGTCTTACAACGTTCTTGATGTAAGCCTTGGCAAGTTGCTCCATCTTCCAGGTTTCCTTCATTGGTATAAACACTGCCGACTTAGTCAACCTATCCACCACCACCCAAATGGTATCGTTTCCGGATTTTAATTTTGGCAAACAAGTGACGAAGCCCATTGAAATACATTCCCATTTCTAACTCAGGATTTATAATGGTTGGACCTTTCCTTGAGGTCTCCTATGCTCTATGTTGATCTTTTGACAAGTCAAGCATCTGGCTACACATTCAGCTACTTCGTTTTTCATTCTTGGCCACCAATAAACCTTCTTTATATCTTTATACAACTTGTCACCACCCGGGTGAACAGAATACGGTGTATTGTGACCTTCTCATCTCATCAAATTTTCCTTCAGTTCTCCACACTTTTGAGGCATGCACCACCTTTCTTTGCACCTCAAACTTCCATCATCATGGACTTTGAAATCTGTTTCTTTTCCTTGCGAAATCTTCTCCTTGATTTGCTCTAACTTAACATCTCCAACCTGATTCTCTTTAATCTCATCAAACACTGACGGTTGGATAGTCAATGCATTCTTAATTCCCTCCAGACATTCACCATTCACTATTTCCAAATTCAATAGTTGCATATCCTTGCACAACTCATTAGCTACTACTAACGCATTCACACTATGTCTCAATTTCCTACTCAAGGCATCTACAACTACATTGGCTTTTCCTGTTAGGTTATGATACATATGACAATACATAAATCATGCGGAAAAACCATAAAGCCAGGAAAGCATATTATTTACACATAATCATTTAGCATAGTATAGATGCATACACTTTGTAGAGTGCCTTCCCTAGCTGCGCCCGAACCGAACAAGAATAAGTCTTTAGGACTCCAAGTGTCGTCCCTCCGTAGATAGTCCACAGTACGTCCGGATCCGCCTCAAGATTGACCAACTAGAATCGCCCTTAAGGTGCTAGGAATTTTCGGCTATTATTGTACAAGAGTGTGGCTGAATTTTCTTTCAAAAACTTACCCTTTGAATACTTCAATCGTACGTATAAATTATGACCCTAGGCCCTTATTTATAGAGGTTTGGAAAGGGAATTGGAATCCTAGTAGGATAAGATTTAATTAAACTTAGAATCCTACAAGGACTCTAATTAATTAAATAATCCTATTAGGAATAGGAGTTTAATCATACACCAAAACCTAATAGATTTAGGAATTGTGCATGGACACAAACACACACGCACGGAGCCACGAGGGCGCTCGCACGCATGCGCTCGGCCCACGCAGCCCACGCTGGGCGGCCTTGCCTTGGCGCGTTGGGCCTGCCTTGCGGTGGGCCTGGCGCTGCCTTAAGCTGGGCGTGCGCGCGTCCTTGCTTGCTGGGCGATGGCCTGGCTTCGTGCTGGGCCTTCGTCCCGCAGGCCTCGTCCGATGCTTATTCGTACGATACGCTTCCGATTAAATTCCCGGTTCCGGAATTCATTTCCGATACGAACAATATTTAATATTTCCGATTCCGGAATTAATTTCCGTTTCGAACAAATATTTAATATTTCCGTTTCCGGAATTATTTTCCGATTCCGATAATATTTCCGATTCTGACAATATTCCCGTTTCCGGCAATATTTCCGATTCCGGCAATATTTCCATTTCCGATAATATTTTCCGATACCTACCATGTTTCCGTTTCCGGCAACATCTACGACTTGGATAATATTTATATTTCCGATACGATCCATATTTCCGTTTCCGGCAATATCATCGTTTCCGGAGTATTCATTTCTTGCTTGTGACGATCTCAGCTCCCACTGGAACCAAGATCCGTCGATTCCGAATATCCATAGATAGAGTATTTAATGCCATTAAATACTTGATCCGTTTACGTACTATTTGTGAGACCCTACGGGTTCAGTCAAGAGTAAGCTGTGGATTAATATCATTAATTCCACTTGAACTGAAGCGGCCTCTAGCTAGGCATTCAGCTCACTTGATCTCACTGAATTATTAACTTGTTAATTAATACTGAACCGCATTTATTAGACTTAACATTGAATGCATACTTGGACCAAGGGAATTATTTCCTTCAGTCTCCCACTTGTCCTTAGGGACAAGTGTGCATTTCCTAATTCCTTTGTCGCTCGATGCTTGCTCTTGAACATAAGGTAAGAGCTGTCATCCTTATTATGTCCAGAGGTGTTTCTCGGTTTCAGAGTTCAACTGATGAAATAAACAGATAATCATAGCCTATGATTCATCCGAGCACGGCCATGCATTTCACAGTTTCTAGCTCTCCGAGTGGCCTTGTACAACTTTTAAGCATCTCATCCCGATTTATGGGAGGACAATCCCAATCTTGCGATCTTGAGATTAGACTTTGTTTGATAGGTGATTACCTGAGCGTTGCCTTTATAGCCTCCTTTTACGGTGCGACGGTTGGTCAACGTCAAAGTAACCAGTTCTCAAACAAGTAATCTCAAATCACTCAGGTATTGAGGATTTAGTGTCTAATAATTTTAATGAAATTTACTTATGACAGATTTTCATCTCTTACAGTAAAGTTTCATAGGTCTGTCCGATACTAGTCTTCCCAAAGTAAGTATCTATGCAAATGATTATGACATTGCCATGTCCACATAGTTCAAGAAACAGAACTACTAGTCATCTTGCATTCTAGTCGTCTAATGTTTTCTATGCGTCCAATTTTATAGAAAACTCCGACCAGAGACCATTTTCAACTTTTGACATTCAAGTTCACTTGATAGACATTTCTAAGTCATAGGACTGGTCCTGACAGTCTATCTTGAATATATCGTCAAATTGAAGGGACTCATCATTTAATAAACCACAAATTAAATGGAATATGAAAATACATTTCATATATGATAAATGTTCAACCCCAACGTTTTACAACCATGGGCCTCAAACCCATCTTTAAAACAGTTCATGGAATTCAAAGCTATGCTTGATTTCCAGTGCTACAACGTGAGTGTTGCTTCTCACTTGTTGCACAAGTTTAGTTATCATGCTTTGCCAATCTTAATATCCTTTTCATCAAGTGTTCTTCGAGATATGATGATAAGATCTTCTGAGTATGTTTATTTTGTGATCTAGTCTGTCCAGCTACAAGAGTGGCTCTACGCATTTTTCAATGAAGAATCATCAAGTCAGCAGACATGTGATCTACCTAAGTTCAATGAAGAACTCTTTAACATAAACAACCCTGTTTTATTGCTTCTTAGGCAATAAGTACTTTTACTTCAACTTTATAGGTTGCTAGTGATGCTTTGTTTGGAATTACTTATCCAAGTAGCTCACAGATATGTGGAATACTTTCCAGCTGTATCTTAGAACATAGAAATTAATATTTTAATATCCCACGCAACAACTCATGGTTTCCAATCCATGTTGCCATTTCAAAACACGATGCTCTATAGCTCGTCCTTATCAATGGTTAACTCCAAAGGGTCTTGCTTGATCCTTTGCCAGTGTTTATGCGTGTAGCATCAATATTTAGCATATCTTTATTTCCTTGAATCAAGAACTATTCCTATGTACCTTTTCAAGTACCATAAGTATTCTTGATCTCAATCTAGTTGATCTTCACTTAGATCAATAGAGATTGGTATATGTTCGTTATGCCTAAAGCCATACGATACATTTTTGGCGATCCTCATATTATATCATACATGATAAATTCTTTTGCAGAATAATTCTCAATTGAATTATATTCATGTAACTTTAGCTCATTCAATTTCAGTAGATACTGAATCCAGCTAAATTCTTTGACATATAATATAGGTGAAGAATCTAATCTAGATCCTTTGATGTTTAACTTAGTAAATTCTTATACATAGTTCAAACATTCTTTACTTAGATTTATTCACATGGGTCGAATATCTCCAATGGAGTCTTTCGTGTCTGATTTAGTAAATCCATTACTTAATCTAAAACAATATCATAAGATCTTTGTAAATAGATCTTAATACCCAGTATGTACTAAGTTTCTCCATGGTCCATCATTGATGAATAATCTCAAATCTAAGTCATTAGCATTTGAATGTTATTTCACAATAGAGAGATATGTGTGTGATACACATAGGAACAATTAAGTTTTACGTACTCCCACTAAACTTCTTATATATCTATAAGAATCATGTTCATTTTATGAAACTAAAATACTTATTAGCTTCACTAAAATACAATTCCAATTCCCAATCGCTTGCTTAAATCTGTACTTAGATTTTATAAGCTAGCATTCATTTCAAGCATTATTTGGATCCACAAATCCTATAACATGCCATGTACATAGTTTCTTCCAACATTTGACTGAGGAAGATGTTTTGTCATCCAATTGCCATATGTACCAATATGCAATCATTGCTTGAATTATAGACTTGAGCATTACGATTTTGCATGAGGGTTCAACACAATCCACACCGTGAATTTGCTTGTAACCTTTAGCAACTAATCTAGCTTTGTGTGTGAACACAATTTCATGTTTGATGGTTTTTATCCTTAAAACAAACCTGCAACCAATAGGTGTGAAACTATTCTTGCAAATCAACAAAATTTCAATTTTGTCATCAAAACATTGAGTATGTTTTATGGCCTCTAACCATTTAAAACATTGAGTCTATATATGGCCTCTAACCATTTTAGCGAATCTGGGTTTCGTCATAGCTTTCTTACAGGTCACAAACTCATTAAATAGTTTGACTGCAAGTTGTAGGTTTCTTCACTATCTAATTAGAAGAATCGCATAGCTTCAATGACCTGAACTCCATGTTTCTTCACTATCTAATAGAAGAATCTCATAGTTCCAGTGACTTGAACTCTATGCCTACTAGGGTATAGAACATCAAACAATAGAATATCAATAGCCACTTGAAAGTCCTTTGAATATTCTGTTCTCCTTGAAGCACCTGTAAAGTCTTCTAAGAGATGTCTATTCTTTAAAGCCACTTCTAAAGTCCTTAAAGAATAAGTTCGGATTTTCTGAAGCACTTCGAAAAGCCTCCGGAATGTCCGTTTATGTTTGTTGTTCGTCTCGAAGAATTTCGAGGTCTATTTTCTCCCTCTTGTCATTTTGGAAACGAATCTCCAAAAGGACATCATTTCGAGCAAACAAACATTATGTTCTCAAAAAATTCGTGGTAGAAACAATACCCTTGTGTCTCATTTGAATAAGTCACAATGAAACATATATCTAGACATGGGACTTAGTTTGTCGAATAATAAACACTAGGAAAATTTGGTAATATTAATCCAACCTTTGACCGATTTTCTTTTATTAAGCCCACCTACGACATATTTTTTAATAATCCCACCTTTATTACCCAACAACTTTTATTGGGCCCAACAGGTCATAAAACTGTTGTAAGCCGCATTATTTCTCTACATGGCAGTACTCTCTCTCGATATATTCAGTCATCATCATCAATTCATCACCATCTCGTTGACTTTTTCACCGATTACCGGCCACTTAAGCCCAATAAAAGTCGTCGGGTAGTAAAGGTGGGATTATTAAAAAATATGTCGTAGGTGGGATTAATAAAAGAAAATCGGCCAAAGGTTGGATTAATATTACCAAATTTTCCTAAACACTAAGCTCCCACTGAGTTTTGCAACTCTCTAGATATATTTTATGAAAAGTTAAAATTACTTTTCAATAGCTTTGACGAATTTGGTTTAGTTTGGTGGTGGTTGAGCATTTTGTTTAAAAATTATAGGAAAAGTCTTTATGATTCATCATTAATCGAACCAAGTACTAATTGACTTCGATTATTCCAACTAAGATATGCCATATCTTATGGACCTAGATTGTGAAATTACAACACACAATCATTGATGATCATATTTGGTCTCAAGTAATCATTAACATGATCTAACCTAGATCTTTATGATTTCTTGCCAAGTGGATTTTATACTTCTGAATCTTTGAACTAGCCAAACAGATTCAACTTATATCACATTTGAGTAAATAAACCTATATTCACTCAAATCCATGTGAAATAATAAAGTCATAAAATCTTTCTTTAGCTTTGAACTCTATTGTCTAGGCGTTCTAACAATAGTTCATATCTTTTGTTACTTTCAACAAGTAAGACTGGTCGTCTTAAATTGATCTAGAAATCAATGAACTTTCAAAAGTCCTTCAAAATGGAGCTTTTGAATGTTAACTTGTTGATATGGTCTAAGCAACAATGCCAAAGATTAGTGGAACTCAAATCAAGGGGTTGATTTGAACCTAGTAAAGTTCTTATTGTTAAAGAGTCGTTTGTTTTAATCAAGCATATTGACTCAACCCGTAATTGACCATTTCATTCAAATAAACAAACAAACATTATTTTTGTTTTTCTTGAATGTGAGTCTTTCTGTGTTTGAAAATAGAAATTTAGGTATGCTGATTATGGAACAAAATATCCATTAAGTTCCAGCCTTGAAAGGAGTAAAAACAAACTAGATGACCCTACAACTAATGTAGCATTGACATGCTTCATTTCCCACTTGTAGGCCATTAGTGTAGCCTAGCTTCCATTGTTTGAGTTATTACCGAAGTAAGAACCTCAAGCGGTATATGATACCAAGGAAGTTTGATTGCTAGGTCACTTCTCTTTAAACGTAAACTTATAGGTAGAAACGGAATTGTAAATTCCTTTTCACTTGTTCCTTTGTTTTTCCTATTTCTTGTACCCTTTCTTATAGTCTTAAGAATTGAATTCTTTAGTGTTGAATTTTATACTTTGTTTAGACATGTCCAATGTCACTCCAACAAAGTTCTTACCATTCTATGTTGAATATTAAGTTTCAACTAGACGATCTTACCAGAAGCTTCTAAAGTTCTCTAAGCATCGATCTATTCGAATGTCTAGGGACTAGACTCATTCGAGAATTAAATGGAAAAAGATTTTAGGTTGTTAACCATTGGTAAAGCTGAGCGTTTAAACTCAATGCTTTATGATCTCAAAACTACAGTGTATTTTGAATTCACAAGCACCGATTGGTTTGCCATTCGATTTTGATATTCGAAAACAACCATAAAAGTCGCTAAAAGAAACGTACATTTTAAATTGCACACTTTCTCTCATTTCCGTGAATCGTTCTTGGATTCACTACCAATCGAGGAAATTTACTGTTACCTTTCTAAAAGGATTTATTTCAGTGCAAGATATTTAATTATAAACAATAATTAAAACATACATTGAAGCATGCAAAGTCTAAACATTTATCATGAGTAATAACTTGAAAATTAAAGAAATCATGCAATTTAAACAAGTTATTGCCATTTTATTCGAATTTATTGTTCCGGCAGGTGTGAATAAAATGATTCCAAGATCCTAAAACCATTGAAGAATTAAGCACAGTTTGTCGACTCAATCCTAAAACATCTTAGGTAAGCAAAAACCTTTTGCTAATAGTCTAGAAACTATTCTTGGTTGATAGGTACGTCTAAGAACTTATTAGGTAAACCTATCGATTTTGCCACGACATAAAAGGACTCCTTACTTATATCGTTGAGTTTCACCAAAACTAACATGTACTCACAATTGTTTGTGTACCTTGCCCCTTTCGGACCAATAAGTAACACCTCGCTGAGCGAAAACTATTACTAGATTGATGTAAAGGATATCCAAGCAAGTGTATATTTTGGCAAGGCACCTTTTAACTCAATTTTTAAGTTTGGAACTTAAGGCTCTTACTATGTTGGTTAGATTTTAAGTGAACTAAAATCCTTAATCATGCAACATAATCAAGCCACAATCTCATGCATAATTAAGACATATTTAAAGCAATAAATAACTTAAAGCATGCATAAGATAAATGTGATCTAGTATGGCCCGACTTCATCTTGAAGCTTCAACTTCAAAGTCCGTCTCAAAAATCTCCGTGGGAGGCACCATTTTCTTCAAATAGGATAAGCTATAATTAAACTAATTACAACTATTTGATGGTACGCAGACCATATTTGAATTGAAAAACAATTTTGGTACTTTAGACCAATTACATTCAAATTAATGGTACGCAGACCATATTTTCTATCCTATTTAGGCCATACTAGTCACTTCATAACCTGCAAAACAGTACATATACAATATGTACCATTCACCCATTCATTATCATGAATGGCCCACATAGCTGGTTAGTTAAAACACGTTATGCATCACATAAATATTTACAGCAATTAATCAAGGGCACCAATAATCTACAAATTATTCAGTCCTCATTAATTCTAATCAAGTTGTTTTAACCTTAAGGATTTGTAGACCTAATCAAGAGTTTGTGACTAAAAGGGCTCCCACTTAAACCAATAAATTCATATGCTTTACTAATTTTAAACATAAAAATGTATTTCTAGTATAACCGGAAACATACAAATTTAATTACAATTTAAAGCTCATATAAATTTATAATTGAATCCACATATTTAATTTATTTTAAGTCGTATTTAAATTAATTCATGATTTTAATTTTAGTAAAATAATTAGAATAAATAAAATTTATTATAACTATAATATTCAAAATTAAAATCCAAGAAAATAACTTTAAATTACTAATTTTAAAATTAATTAAAATTACGTGAACTGAAAATTTCAAATTAAAATTTTAAAACGATCTAATCGTAACTCAAGGCACGCAACATCACCACGCAACGCACAACCAT